>NC_137056.1:31671961-32271961 GCF_032717465.1 Coenobita brevimanus | reverse complement strand
AGACGATCAATGGTTGCTCCCATAAAAAAAGACAGAGACGATCTATGGTCGCTCACAACAAAATCAGGTAGAGACGATCAATGGTCGCTCCCTGAAAGCTAAGGTAGAGACGATCAACGGTCGCTCCCTCAGCACCCCGGTGGAGACGATCGATGGTCGCTCCCAGGGTATAGTGAGGAGGAAAGACCTCCCTGTCTCCCCCGGCCTCTGTTCCCTGCGCGAGGCCCTTGAGAAGACCCACCTGCCGGGCCCCCGTGACAGCCGCTGCCGCAGTCCTTCCCTGCCGGCGCCCCTGCCCATAGGAGACCGCAGGCCGTCGCCTCTTCCGGCCCGCCCCAGGACACCCGGGCGAGACCTCACCACGCCCCTGCGACGCCGGGACCTGACCCAGAGGTTCCTAGCCCTCTTCGGCCCCAGTCCGGAGCCCAGTCCGGAAGCCCCCGGACGTGAGAGGACGCCCTAGTGAGTCGCCCCGTGCCCTCCCGACTCGCCCTACCCTGGCGACGCCCTCAGTCCGACCGAATCATCACTGAGGTAACCGTGTTTCTCTCCACGAGAGATACGAGGATCCTGCAATTGTGAAGTAGGTTAAGTGTGACTCCTTTTTTCTTAGAATAAGACTAGTGCAGTGATTTCATGTAATTTCCATTGGGGTAACCCAGGACATAATGCTACATTAACGGGCGAGAATATGGGTAGAGACCCCCAGTGAAGATACGTGCGAGTGTCATCCCGAGAGTACTAAGGACTTCTCTCTAGAGCCTAAAGAAAGGATAATACATTATTGGAGTGCTATTGGTTAAACTCTGAGTAATACAGTGGAATAGAAATTACGAGGGTTCCGACTTTGTTACGCGTTGGGAAGTGCGAGTCTACATAACCTACCCGGGAGATGTGCAGTATATAAGTTGTGCTGACGGAAATCTAGTGTTACCAAAACTACGAGGACCGTGAGTGATAACTGTACTCCCCTGTTCCGCACGCTATCCCTGAAAACCCTCCCCACTCCTCACCCCCGCTCTTAAAGTCCAAGTAAGAACCAGAGTTAATTATCAAAGAATTCTTGCCAATAGAAAACACCTAAACTCCCTTGTTAATATCGGGCCTCATTAAATATTATCATAACTTCTCCCTCGCCGTTCTAAGTCACTCTCCGTGTCTCCCTACCTCCCCCTCCCCTTCCTGGTAAATTACACATCCCCCCCCCCTCTCTCCCCTCACGCGCTCCGCGCGCACGGGTATTTACTGTACTCCTAGTACTAAGATTTGTTGTATTGTCATTAATATCTAGGAAGCTAGTATCCTGCGAGATACACAATATTTTAGATAAGGTTTTGTATTGCTCCATATTGTGATGTAATGTCTACTGAAATGTCTTGTGTCTAACTGAAATAATATACGTGTATGGTGTTGCCGAAAGTTTTTATGTCCTGCCTCTCTTCATTGCACTAGCTCCGGTCTCGAAAGAGGACCCCGCTCAGTGTTGAGTTGATTTGGAACGAGAAGTCGAGCCAAATTCTACTCAGCATTACATGTACCATCAAGGAGGAATTCGAGGCAAACTGTTTTGTTGGATGCAAGACTTTCTCATAAAAAGAGAAATGAGGACAGTACTAAGAGGAAACTACTCATCATGGAAAGAAGTGACTAGTGGAGTACCACAGGGTTCAGTGCTGGCACCAATCATGTTTTTAGTGTATATAAATGATATAAACAGTAACACTGGAAATGAGCGCTATATGAATATGTTTGCAGATGATGCAAAAATACAAAGGAGAATTACTAATACAGACTCTTGTAAAGAGCTACAAGAAGAATTAAATAAACTTCATGAATGGAGTAGTACATGGCAAATGGAATTCAATGTGGACAAGTGTCATGTAATCAAGTTTGGTAAAAGTGGAAAAAGACCTGATTGGGATTATAAGTTAGGAAATAAAACCCTATACACATCAGAAAGAGAGAAAGACCTACAGTAGGTGTGATTATCAATAACAGACCATCTCCGGCTGACCACATCAGCGAGAAGGTACGGAACATGTATACACTGCTTGCAAATATGAGAATAGCATTCACATACATAAATGAAGACATGCTAAGAAGGATAATAACATCATTCATTAGACCAACCCTGGAATATGCATCAGTAGTCTGGAGTCCTTATCTCAAAAAGCACATAGACAAGATTGAAAAAGTTCAAAGGGCCGCTACAAGATGGATACCAAGCTTAAGGGACCTAAGCTACGAAGAAAGACTAAATAAACTGAATCTACCAACACTACAGGAGAGAAGGAAAAGAGGTGACATGATAATGCTATATAAATGCATATCAGGAAAGGAGAAAATAGACATAAATGATTACTTAACATATAGAGAAGCATCAGCAAGAGGACACTGCAAAAAACTGCATAAGAAGAGAGGTGATAAAGACGTAAGGAAATTCAGTTTCCCAAACAGAGCAATTGATCAATGGAATGCACTACCGAATGAAATAGTGTGTGCCAAAACAATTCACAAATTTAAGGATATGTACGATAAATATGGTTTAAGACACGGGACAGTACGAGCTTGACTCATTCCTGTAAAGATACAATTAGGTAAGAACAATTAGGTAAGGTAAGAACAAACACTTTCATCTCTCCCCCCTCGCCCACCTCAGACCAGCTTCCAGAAGCATATCCACACTCAGATCACTCGCCGCTCCGTACAGTCACATAAAGACAACACACAGCTGCATGCACGGCCTCCTGACATCCACCCTTCTGAATCCTATCTTCCTTGTGAGGACAGGGTCCACCTGGCCAGGCTGAGATGTGGGCACCATCCAGCCCTCTTAAGCTACCAGAAGAGGCTGGATGACTCCGCCGCTGATGCCTGTCCAGGATGCAACACAGCACCCCATACTATTAAGCACATTATGGAACACTGCATTGCACACAATCACCTACGCCAGCACAACATACACTGTTTGAGAGCTCTGTGGGAAAGCGCGGTCTCTGCCATGGCCTTCCTAAGGGACTCGGGGCTGTTCGGGCAGACTGCCTAGGGAACAACTACTACTACTAGTAGTACACGACGGACAAACGAGTTAGACTGCCTAGGGAACAACTACTACTACTACTAGTACACGACGGACAAACGAGTTAGACTGCCAACAGTGAAAACAGTGCCGACCCTAGTGAACAGAACTCCACTTGATAGATAAAACCTAGACTTCCCCAAGTGACAGTATTTGGTTTCCCTGCCCTAGGATTTCTGATCGTAGTGCTATTCACTTTACCTGATCTTGTCTCAAAGAGTATCCTACGTGATACTAATACCCACAATCTAGGCCTAAGGTTTATAATTGTCCAGAATAATTACTCTTGTGACATCTACCCGTTCCACTTGTAGAATTTAGCAATACACGCATCAAGTTGTTGCCTTGAGTTTTTGTGTCCTGCCTCTCTCTTATTTGTCTAAGCTCTGGTCTAGAAAGAGAACCCAGCTACACTAGGCGTTAGAGGGGAATGAAGCCTACCCTAAAACACCTAGCATTACAGGATGGAATGACGGAGGCGAAGGATAAGGTTACATATTGGCGATACCTGTTTGCTTAGGTATTGAACTTATTTCATCAAATGCTGAACCATAATTAGCAGCTTGTTACCACTACCTTTTATTATTAACCCGTCACGTCCCGAGGTTTTCCGCACCTCCGACATCCCGCAATCCCGAGGTATTTTCAAAAATTTTTTTTTTTTGGCTAAAACCTTCTCTTTTGGTGAGAAACATCGAAAATTCATAGAGAAATTGCTCACCTGAGGTTTAAAATACTCAATCCAGGTAGGAGTTCCTCCTTACCTGACTGGGTTTTCTAACATGCTGGCACCAAAGAAAACGAGTTCTATGGGAGGGTAACTATTTTATCCACTCATAAACGGTATTTATTTATTTACTTGGTACGAATTTATATGTAGTATGAGAGTATATTGGTTTTCAACCAGTAATAAAGGCATTATAAGCACTGTTTCAATCACTAAATAATCACCATACCTGACCTTTTTTTGCCACATTACCTGATCATTATTTCTGACTGTTTCTTCTTCTAATGCTGTGTAAACATTGTCCTCCACATTGTCATCGATTGGGGAATCACTCTGGCCCTGAATATCTTTACTTGCCAGGTCACTGGTAACAGGTGAATTGCCAAGACAATGGCGTGAGGGGGGGAGAGGGGAGGTTATGCGGTGTAAGGCATTGTCCCTGCTTGGCATCTTGTAGAGGAATAGAGAAAGGTGTCCCGTGTATACATACGAAAAATCACTTGCGAAAATTGAAAATTGTGCAAATTAGGGACCTTGCAATTGCACGACGTACCGGTACGTCGCCGGGACTAGCAAATGCAAATCGTTGCAACGTACCCATACGTTGACGGGACGTCTCGGGTTAATAGAAAAATTGTACTGGAATTATTATCTACGCAGAGTTTGTTGACACAACTAGTGGCTACTTAACCCCTCCCTAACACTCTCCTACCCCTACCACTTCTCTCCCCCATCATTCACCTTCCCCGCAACTCCCACCCCCTGCTTCACCCCCAGCACTGTTACCAGCCATTTCTGTCTGTCGCTGCTGCTGCCATCTACACAGTGTTCCGCGAGGAAATTTCTCCAACTGTACTTCCTGCCATGCTGGTACAGTCTCTCATTAACACACGTTATTTAGTAAATGTTAATCATTTAGGGATTATATATGAATTTTAATAATTTAAGTATGTTTGTGATTTTTTTGTTGGTTTATGAGAAGTTTGTGTGTGTGTTCTTCCTCTCTCTCTTTTCCAGAGTTAAATTATTTTTATAGGTGCTTAAATAGGCTATCGCTTTGTAATACACTGTGAACTTAATGGCAAAATGACTGTTAAGATGGACAACTTATAATGAGACCTTACTGTATTTTATTCCATAATCAATTATGGAGAAGCAAACAAAATTAGCATCATTATCTTTACTATATATACCGGTACATTAGTCTTATTTATCTAGATGTATGGCCCCTTCAACATACAATCTTGCTACACACATGCAACTATATCATGCCTCAAGAAGTTAACATAGTACAGTGAATGTTTATTAGTGGAATGCTGTGAGAGAAAACTTGCACCAACCACTGGGATAAATGGCACAGTTCTGCCACAGTGTGCTGCCACAAGCTAGTGAAAACATATTCTTCTTATCCAGCCATGAAGCTGGAGGTGCAATGCACTGACCAGTCATGCACAAAAATGTTAACCATGGCATTTCAGTAGGGTTATGTTTTCATTTTAGTCTTGCCACTGCTGGTCAATTTTATTCAGCTATGGAATGACGACAAGTAGTAAAGGTATTAGGAACACTCCATTAATCCCTCTGCTATAAGAGATCCATTAGCTGAATAAAATCACTTGGCAGGAATGAGAATGTAACAAACATTGCCATGATAAAGAGGCTAAAACCATTACTGGACATTATTGATGAGTGTTTTTGTGTAAAATCGTTAAAAATAGAATATTCCTTTTAAGCTTACATCACTGACATGGTCACTTTTTTGTCCCCAACCTGCCCTATCCTACATTTTATTATTAACCAACAGATATTCAAAAATTTTACATCAGGCCATGCTCTTACTTTTGATGAACAGAATTTATTATCTACTCTACATATCATTCTTCTGCCTCTCTTATATCCTGGTCAGTAATCTGTAAGTCAACTACAGTACAGCACTGAAATAACAATATCCATTATCTTTATCCTTTCATTTGCTCTGGTCTGTTAACTGTCCATACATCTTTCAACCCTATAGTGTCTCAAGATGCCTGGTGGTCTACTGTTTTGAAGGCAATGGATGGAGCAATGATGGCCCTCTCATGCATGTATGGTACTGAGACCCATTTCTGATTGGAGGTTTCTGATCTAGTATTGCTACTTTTGGTGTAGATTGATTAAGCTGTAAATGCCAGACTATGGTAGCCAAGCCTCAGGGTTTCTACACTTCATGATAGTTATGTAGAGGACTGGCTGTTATGGCATTCATTTTGTTCAAAAATATCAGGAAAGCAACACATTGCCTTATAATCTTTTATTCTCCTTCCGACTCCCACACACATTAACACCTTTAATCCCATGAAATCTTTATTTTTGTCTTGCCATTCCCTGGTATTTTTTTTTTTTTTTTTTTTCTAATGACTGGTTAAACACAGCCTTCATTACAGATAAACCCTCATTAAATTTATTAAAATAATCTGGTTCCAGAGGGAAAAATATACTCTAGAAAGCGTTTAATGAGCACAATTTATGCCAACACAAATAAAATGTTCAATTTGGCTACTGCTGTAATTCCTCTGGTCTTCCAGACAAATACTTTTATGGCATCACACAGTCAGTTGGTTATATGATCTTAGTCTACCCTGTTACACAATCTGAGAAAGCACATACCTACACCAATACCAACAAAATTTATTATTTATTCCTGCATTTGGATCTGGTTCCATTTTAAAATTCTGTCAACTCTTCCTAGTCCCACTTCTCACCTATCCACCAAATTTCACTGAAATCAAATGACAAATTTAGGAGATATCTTGTACACAACAAAACACACACGAGTGAATACATAACCTCCATCCAACTTCATCGGTGAAGATAATTACATCTTTGAACTGAAAATGTTAAGAAAGGCTATTAAATTCTCTGGTTACATTCCATATCTAATGCATTCTTTTCTTTCCCTTGTTTTACCATACCATACAGCATGGTTAAGACCCTTAAGTCAGTAAGTTACATTCAAAATTGCTCCTCTTCTTCCTTTATAGAACTGAGCTCTATGGTTATCGTTTTCCTCATCATTCCTACTTGATTTCATGTAACTTTTGTTGGCATTCACATTTTGTTACCATGCAAACCCTATCAATCATCCATTTTATATTTTTCCTTGTCATCAACAAATAACTAAGTTTCATTTACTCTGACCTGTGAAAGGTCCCTCACTCCTTTCAGCTCAGTAAAAGGCCAAATACAAATATAGCCAGACTGATGGGTCAATTTCATAGTAACCAGGGATTTATTCCTACCTCACAGATATAGCTCATTAAATTCATGTAGCCACAACTTTGTTTTCAAGTTGTGGGAGTGGCTCAGTTCCATCAGGGAAAACATCCTATATAAACATATTCCATGCATATCTAACTACTTCAGTCTTGGCACATAACTGATCACCATAATACAATTTCCTGACAACATTTCACCCAAGCTACTGCTGTGTCGTAAGTCATCTTCAAACTTGTCTTCTAACCACAAAGACTATGTAGATTATAAATACCGCATAATCTGCACTTCTGTATTACCAGTACAGTATTTCTAATTCACTCTCTATAGCATCTGTAGGCCTATATAACAATATAGCTTTTTATTACCAGTAAAGTATTTCTAATTCACTCTCTATAGCATCTGCAGGCCTATATAACAATATAGCTTTTAATCTTAACAAGTATCTTCAACAAACATATGCAAATGAGAAGTGAAGTTTATTATATGAACGGTGTCAAGCAGTTTAAAAAGTATCTTGCCATTTTTCTCAGTGGTTGCCCTACTTACAATATTAATTAATGCTCAGTTACCAGCACTTCAAAAAAACTGGGAGCCACTGCCACTGCATTCATCAAACACACTGCTACGGTAACAAGTATTTATTTCAACAAATTTATTCTCAGTCCTAACAGTTACTTTTTTCCAACAAATCTAATCTAAACTGTGCTACTGTAAGGTCTGAGCTTCTCATGTACAAAAAATAAGATTTTTTTTTTTTTGCATTTATTCCTTCAGTCCACTGACATATTTGTTTTAAGTTTACTCCCTCCCTACAGACAATTTTCTTCAATATATGGTTAGTCCTCCTGTCCTGAATGGGTTAGTTCATATCTAACCTCTCCACTCAAAATGTTTTTCCTGAGCTAAATACAAGTACAGCACCAATATTCTGGCACCCATGGTTCCACAGCCTTGTTGGATGAACTGGTCTGCTTGACTAATGAGAGCTACCTGTGTCGCATACAGTAAGATAAATCAACTTGGACCAGTGGAGGTCATGGATAATAATTGAACAATACACCACTGACCCACTATCCTTCAGTGTAATCACACTCATGTTCTAATTCAAGTTCTTTATGGAACAACTGACCCGGTTATCAAACTACCTGAGAAGTCGACTTCATCTGAAGCTACTGAAACCATTCCATTGTCACTCAGTCATGTTCAGTGCTCTTACCATTTTTCATAGTTTCTCTTCTGTTCATTTCCTTTGTCGAATCATTGTCTGCATAGAATTTTCCCCCCTTTGCTTCTTTATACTATAAGCATTAAGCAGTTGATGAACCAATACCATGCGTATCACACAACTTCCGCACAGGAACACCATGGTCCAGATTTTTCAAAAGTTCTGCCTTACCCTGCATTTGAGTTTTTAGCTTAATAAAAAATGTCTCACAGCATTAAATCCCCCAAATGGCTGTTAATACACCACTGTGACCAGATAAGCGGGTTAAAATAAAAGTGAAGATACGGGCGACCAGTGCTGCAGGCCACTGGGTAACTATGTATTGGTTACATTTGTAATGGTGTGCCTTGTGGCAATGGGCTTCCAGACACAAACAACCCTAAAATGTTTTATGCACTCCACACTCACTTATAAAGTGTCTCAGTAGATATCAGTGACAGAAATAACCTTCTGATTTGGCTGGTAACAAATAAAAATAAACTGATGAAGTGATAAAGTATTTACGGGTAAACTTATCTGAAGGAACAAGAAATTTGATGAGAAGTGTCACATTCACAGGAACAGATATTGATGGTTAGGAATAGTTAGTTGTGAGAATTTTGTATTTGCACACAAAATACATGGATCACAATGCTGGCTCACAAAGTCAGTCAGGAGAAATTTGAGAGAAAATAGTTGTCTGGTTCATTATCGTGTGCTGTACCTCCAGTCTACAGTGGGTTATTATTTGGGTATTAGGCATAAAGTGACTGTGAGCTTGTGGGCCCTGAACCAATTAACATCTGATCCAATACAGTTCTTCCACTGATAAAGCTGAACTCTTCGCTCAGACTTTCTCTTCAAATTTCACCTTAGATGATTCCAGTGCTGTTTTTCCATCACTTCCCCCCCCCTAACTTCCTTATGAGGGACATTAATATTTCTTCAACTTTCTGCCATCACTGGTCTCAGTATTAACAAGGCATGTAGGCCTAATGGGGTCCCTTCTGTTGTCCTCAAAAACTGTACTTCTGTGCTTGCACCCTGCATAGGTAAACTCTTTCACCCTTACGGTATCTGTCAACTTGTACCTTCCCTTCCTGCTGGAAGTTTGCTCTCATTCAGCCTATCCCAAAGAAGCATGGCCATTCCCAGTCCTCTAACTATTGTTTGTTTTAAACTCCTGTATTTCTAAAGTTTTTGATTCTATTGTTTAAAAAATTCTAAAATACCTTTCCTATCACAACCTCCTTTCCGATTCACCAGGGATGCTCCACTGACGATTATCTCACCCACCTATCAGACTCCTGGTCTGAAAGGTAGTCCTTTTCAGGACTTTGCCATTGCACTTGACATCTCAAAGGCTTTCAATTAAGTCTGGCATAAATCTTTTCATCTATCTATCCACCCTTCATCTCTAGCTTCCTTTCTGGTCGTTCTATAGCTGCTATTGTAGACGGCCACCATTCTTCTCCTAGAGCTGTCAATAGTGGTGTTCCTCAGGGCTCTCTCCTATCACCAACTCACTTCCTTCTATTCATCAATGACCATCTAAACTGTACATCTAACCCTATTCACTCATATGCTGATGATTCAACCCATCACCTTTCCATTCGCTTCTTGCAGCATTCATTTAATAAGAGGACATGGCACACTTAGTGTCTGACTTGGCTCGTATCTCTGACTGGGGTATGGGTAATCTTGTTGTTTTTAAAGCATCAAAAACTCAGTTCTTACATCTTTCAACTCATCAAAGTTTTCCACAGGAGTATCCTCTCATTTTTAACAATCTTCAACTAAATCCTGCATCTTGGGGTTTCATTTTCTCGGGATTTATCTTGTTAAGATCATGTTACCTCTCTTGTAAAGTCTGGCTCCATGAGATAAAGTGTGGTAAGCTGACTCCACGTCTTCTTTACTCCTGCACAATTGCTTAATTTATTTTTCACTCATTCATTCATTCATTGCCAGACACCATGTATCCCAAACGGGATGGCCAACGGCTTAGAGTTGCTTTACAGGGAGGGGCACTAATCCTCCACCAACCCCACTTGACACGTAGGGATGCCAACAGCATCTGGTGTTCCCAGGCGGTCACCCATCCAAGTACTAACCAGACCCAACGTTGCTTAATTTATACAGGAGTTTTATTTGCTCCTGTGTAGTGTACAACTTTCATGTGTTGGTAGGCTCCACACACATAGCTCTTCTCAACAAGGTGGAGTCAAAGGCTTTTTGTCTCCTTAACTCTTCTTCTCTTACTGGCTCCCTTCAACCTCCGTCTCTTCACCACACTGTTGCATCCTTTATCTCTTTTCTACTGCTAATTCAGTGGTCACAGCTCCTCTGCATCCTTCCACCACTACATCATGCACATAGCACTCATCTGGCAGCAAACTCTCATCCCTACTCTAAACTCTAATGCACATTAACTGTTACTCACAGTCCTTCATGTATGCAGCAGGTCAACTCTGAAACTGTCTTCCTCTGTCTGTATTTTCTACTACTTGTGACTTCCAGTCTTTTAAATGCAGCATGTCCAGGCATCTCAATATGAACAGAGCTTGAATCTGACTCTCTGTTATCTTGTTTTTATGTCTCCTTGGAGATAACAATTATGCAGGCTTGTTGCCTTTGGTTCCTCCTTACTTGCATTAAAAGAAATACTGTATATATATATATATATATATATATATATATATATATATATATATATATGGGTGTGAGAGAGAGAGAGAGAGAGAGAGAGAGAGAGGTTTCATCACTGCAGTTGTTTGGCAGACCAATTAACCACGATCAAGGAGGTTTGACTATTGGGATAGATTGTTTATGCTTGACACCACCAATGACACTTGCATCTTTTGTATGAGTCATTGCTAGGGTTAAATGTAAGTGAAATTGGATAACTCACACACAATACAAGGATCATCACCGACACATACAACGTACGCAAATGCAAGTGACCATACATTACACTCAACATGATCTGTGGCCATACAGTTCAGTAAACCAGTCTGGTGGGTGCAGGAAGTTCACGTGCCCTCTCGTAATTTTGTCTGGATTAAATGAGGTGCCAGACCATCCACTACCAGAAAATTGGTGTTGTACATGTATAATACTCGGAAAGTAGCAAGAATGAAAAAAAAATATATAAAGAAATACATCGAAGGACTGAAGGAGTTGAATGCTCACAGCTAAAGCAATTACTGTAGTTGTAGTGAGCAAATACAAATTTGTTTTTGAAGAAGAAAAAATGCACCTTTCATACTATACACAAACAATATAAGAATGATGACTGGAGCTCATGTTAAGTACTCAGGCATTAAGTACTGATCTGTGACCTTATTATAATGAACCCATTTTATTCCTGCTATATCCTGATAATTTTCTTCAGCTTTGGAATTATTTACTCATTTCTTATTTTATTTATGTTTTATTTTTTTTTAGTTTAACACCGTGTCCCCTTTTTCGATAAAGGCTAAGGCATTACCCCTGGGTAGAGGACTTTGGTATTGGAGCGTGTAGCACTTTATGACGTGCTCCAAAACGAAAGTCCTCTACCTAGGGCAACACCATAGTCCTTATTGAAAAAAGAGGACATGGCTTAATACTCAATATATATATATATATATATATATATACATATATATATATATATATATATATATGCATATGTATATAAACAAAAGTTGTTAAGTCTATGCATAACAAACTCCACAGAATATAAGAGAACTTTCCTAAGTTGATTAAAGTCATCTGGTAGCAGCAAGCATCAACTAAAAATTATATCACCCAGATTCAATGGGCTAAAATAACATAAAAATATTTATACAACTTAATCTACATGCATGCATAAAAGCACAGTAAGATTCATTCTAAATCCAGAACTATACCTTATGACTGGTAAGTCAACAAACTTGCACCATAATTTTCCACTGCATAGCAAACAAGGGCTCCTCATTATCAATGCTACAAACTCTACAACCAAACAAATTCAACCTTACTACTTCTACAATACAGTATAGGTTAGGTATACATATTTCCACCAAGGGGAAAAAAAAAAAAGCACACTACTAATTGTACTAGGAAAAAGTAAATAAAACATTAAACTGTTATGTGAATGAACTAAGTACTACAACACCACAAGACAGAAAACTCATCTACCACCAAGCTGAGATTTAATGAAAACAGATAATATCAGCCTGTCAAAATGAACACTTAAGTCAAACTGATGCCATGCCTGCTCTTAAGGAACCATGGTACTATGGTTAACACTGCATACAAATGCACTATATCCAAATACCTAACAACACTCATTCACATACTGTAGACAAATGCACTATAAATACCAAGGGTGTAACACACATAAATATGAACCAATTGCGATCATCAGTACATACACCTGTAACTGCTGGCATCATATTTTACTAGTAACAATATCTATATTTACAGATGAAAAACATTAATAACAATGAAATGTACCAGAAGCAAAGGCAACTACTCAACTCCTTCAACCCAGGGACATATTTTTCATTTCATTCTTGCAACCTTCAGATGCCTTTATTCAGGCTGTCATGGAGTAAATGAAGGCTAAGTCAAATAACTCAAATCTGGTACATAATACCATCTAGGGGTATCGAGAATGATATGCCCTCTGAATGAAGGAGTCAAAAGGTGTGAAAGCATATCAACAATCTGCCACAAATGGCTTGATGCAATGCAGTGTGGATAAGGGGATTATTTTGAATATTTAAAAAAGAAATAATTTATGAGTTCTTCCTTCCCCTTAAACAGTAAAAGCACATATCCATATGTATAATGTTGGCTAATTAAAATAAGCATGATGGCTTCTTTACACTATTGTAAGAACTTTTCACTTACTAATGCATGTAGTGTAACACAGCCATAACTAATTTCCTTGAAGCTATAAAAAATATAAATTGTACTTATCATTACATCTTTGACTTTCAATCCAATGACATATTCTTTATCTCTTTCTTGCTATCTGGAAATGATTTTACTTAGTTTAGATGAGATGTTTTATTGTGAATGAACTAATCAAGGCTATATCTAATCTCTCTCTCTCTCAAAAAAAAAAATAAATAAATAAAAGAAAATAAATAAATAAATAAATCTTTGTGTACAATAGTTTAAGTAGCAAGAAGAAAGTAGAAAAATATTTCACTGGACTGAGGGGGTTAAATTACCAATGTATGACTATAAACAGACTCTTTACAATGCAATGAGATGGTGAGCATATCACTCAAATTCATTTGTAATAATGTCTATTACTAGAAAATAAATGCACACATTGCAACTGAACTTGTAACATACCTACATTAAATTATGATGGGAGACTTACCTACATGGGTATGTATATGCAATGCAATGATGTATAAAAATTTGTTTACCAGACAGATACAGCATGATCATAAGCAAAAGTTCTCCAACAACTCTCTGCCAGTGCTGTGTCCTGCTGTACATATTATTCATTCCTTCCTTAATGTCAAAGAATATTCTTCTTTTCCATATTCTTTAATTGTGTGCTTCATACTGCAAGCACATAACATTTTTTATGTAACACCTTCCTTCACTGCAACTGGCAGAGAAATGTCAGCAAACTTCTGACTGTGATGGTGCTATACTGAACTGTATTAGATTCAACTGCTGGATACCAATAATTAATGATCAATGAAAATACCACTGAACACTGACAAGTATCCAATATATGTTCACAGGAAGAAGAACTACAGTATCTACAAGCAAATAGTAATACATGCAGTTACCCGTTTCTAAAAAGCTGAATCCAAAAATCTGAGGAAATAATACAGTAGGAAAATACAGCAGTAAAAGAATAATTGTACAATCTAGTAATTCCTCATTTACATTTTTGAGCAGTATGCTGTCAAAAGGTTATTTGTAAATGTTGACTTAGCAGTGTGGATGCATGATGGTGAAATTTGTCCCAAATATTGTACTATGTTAGGTTGGTTAACATTCTTAAGATGCACTGTTTCACTCACCTAAAGCAAGATCAATGGTAACCAGGGAAGTGAGAGAGAGAGAGAGAGAATCATGTCCCAGCCATTGTCTAAAAGACATCTGAGACGGCAATCAACCATCTTGTGCCTAAGAAATATCATCAGCTGATAGGTTAATAATCTTAGGGGACGAAGGCTTCCTCAGCTCCATATCCTCATCTGGAGATGGCCAGTGAAATTCTCAAGTGCCATAGCCATCCTTTTGAAGTAAATGAGGAATTACTGTGTGTGCTGTGGTTGCACTGCAACATCTAACCATTTTGGTACAACTACATCTTTTCTTTAATCCTGCTACTTCCAGGCTATCTGTTTCAGCTCTAAAGACATTCCAAACTAGAGGCATTAGGTAAGTCTTCAATTACCCCTTCACTATTACTGGTCCTCAGTAACTTGAACTGTTATCTGGTGGTAGCAAGAATAAAATGTAAACTATGTCGGTGGATTAAAAGGGTTAATCCCTTCACTAACATGTATTTTTCAACTTAATTACTTGACCACAATATAATTTATTAGTTTACCACAATGTAATTCATTCTACTTAGAAAGGATCCATAGTACAGCTGTGAAAGGGTTTGATCAAAACTGCATCTAACCTGCCCATTTCTAAAAGTCTCTCCCAAGCTGAATAAAAATCATCAGATGGTAGAAAAAAATCATCACAAGGAGAGATTAAAAAATTACAAGCATTATGTAAAGTGCAACAAAAGCAGCAGCAATGAAAGAAAAAAAAAATATCATCATCATCATCAAAATAACATATGAATATTCATAAAAAAGGTAGTTCATACATTTCCATGATGAAATACACTATATTTATGATAAAGCATTGTCTGTAATTACCTTTTCAACAGTTTCATTCCTCAGAGTGGTAACTTTGGATACAATATAATTTTGCCAATGCTTGTAGTTGCCTGAATTAATTTGGGGAACTAATTTCTATTACCACATCAGGAGGTCTATCAAATGCATGAGCTGTACTTGGCCAGTATTTTTGCAATTCTTACCTATCACCATTTCTTTAACTATATACGATAGGTCTGTCTAATTACAGTGTAACTGATGCATTTAATACAAGAAGGGGTTGCCATGAACAAATCGGCTCCATATCAACCTGTCCTTTCCTTTATCCCACACCACTTTTGATTATATGCAGTATTCCTCTTCATATCTGAAGTGCCATTATTCATATGATTTGTGTAAAAATTTTTACTTTTAAATAGTGTGAGCATTTTAGTTCATGTAAGTGCCATGCAACGACTGGTAGCATCAGAGGCTCCCTGCCCACTCACATAACTGTTAACCAGTTACCATGTGCATACCTATACTGTACTCTGACTTGCTCAGTGCCTGTGTTTACCAACTTTGCATTTGTGTTTCCCTGCTATGTGGCTGTGGATATCATGATGTCTCCCTCTTGTGCAAAACACCCAAGGACTGTAGTGACGTGAACAAAATTGTGAGATCATCTTACAATGAGCTGATGATGGCTGGGCCAGCTGGTTTTTCTGTTCTAATAAATATGCAATTTTCAGTAGTGTACAGTACACTGCGATACTGCTCACAGTATTTATTTATACAGTACTGAACAGTATTGTATTTTATAAGAAAGACTAGTTTAAATTATACAGTACAGCATATTTTTTTCATTCATTGCCAGACGCCATGTATCCCAAACGGGGTGGCCAAGGGCTTAGAGTTAATTGTTTTACAGGAAGGGGCACTAATCCTCCACCAACCCCACTTGACACGTAGGGATGCCAACAGCATCTGGTGTTCCCAGGTGGTCACCCATCCAAGTACTAACCAGACCCAACGTTGCTTAACTTCGCTGATCAGACAGGAAGCGGTGTACTCAATGTGGTATGGCCGTTATGTACCCTTGTTTTATGACAAGGATGCATCTGAAAAAATCTGTTACATAACGATTTACTGTATATCGAGTTCTTTATATATAACATGATTCACCCAAGAGTCTGCAAATCAAGTTTCCAACTCATTTAACTGATAGTTATTTCACTTCACTACATTTTACTTGCTGCTTCAACTTCAACTCTACACTTCTGTTCCATCACTGACACAAACACCTGACAGCAATGAGTTCAAAGACCATCTTTGAACAAACATACGACTGTAAGCTAGTGCATCAGCAATCGTATAAGCAAAAGGAGTGATCATACATTGACCAGTGAGGCTTTGTATTAGCAAAAATGTTATTATATATTGGAAAAATGTTCTAACTTTTCTGTTATAGTACTAAATACTGTATGCAGTTCACTGCATACCATTTCACTGTAAAATGAGGGGCTGCTGTATTGTGTATTTTATTAATTGCTGTACTTTGCTGCTTTCTTGTATCTATAGTATGTACTGTACTCAAAGGAAAATATGTTTGCGATTGTTTGCATTTTTTTTTCTTTGGTTAAATTTTGGATTAATTTTCACACAACCAGGTTATTTGTGTACCCAGAATGCCCTTGCCCAAAGAAGTCTGGATACAAGCAGGATCACTGAACCCTCTCCACCACATCCCACCACCTCATCCTCAGTCTTCCTCTCTCCTTCCCACCTCGCTCATAAACACTCTCCTAGTCAATCTCTCACTCTCCCTTCACTGTAGATGGTAAAACCATCTAATGGTACTACCCCTAACACATTCAGCACAACTGCATTAACACCACAATGATAAAAGGGGAATAAAAACTTTACAGCATTTATCTCACTCATTAAACCTTGTAACATGTGATACAGCAGTGGAATTTCTGGAAGGTTAACTTTTTAAAAAACAAATACTTGCAAAATACTGTACTGGGTGCAAATATTTCCGTGGACAACATAGCACAAACTGGCTTCTAAAACTTCAACAAACAGTGAGCCCTCATTTTGCAGGTGTGCTGTAAAATATAACTTTTTTCACACCACTGGTACTGTACACTGGAGGAAACTGGCAAATATACGAAAACAATACATCATAAGACTATAAGGAATTCTCCAAGAACACTTCACTAGAACTAAACACAGTATGGTAATAGTAGGAACAAAAACATAAAAAATAAACTGTGTAGCTAAGTGAACTATGCTAAGGATTTTACATTCTGAGATTCATATGGCCATATTCTCGGCACCTACGGAGGCTTTCTAGCACTCTTCCACTGCATATTATTTTCCTTATTACACCTCATAATTCCCTTGTTTGATGTTCATTTTTTATATATATATATAAACCAAGCTTGCATAAATAACAGAAAATTACTGTGCCACATACAAAAATATACTGGTTTGGAACAGGTGCCAGAGAGCTTCCTAATCCAATAATAATACTGTACAGTCTTTAATGTAGTGCTATCAGTGATTTCAAAATAAATTTTTCATATATTCCACTGTCTGAGATACTTGTGATATTGTCTCAAGCACAACAAAGAGATGGAGGAATGTAGAATATTAGCTATGCTTTATAATATTATGCTGCATGACATTAACTAGCCTGGCTTAAGACTACTTACTAGAGCTGTGATCTGTCCAGTACTATACACTCGATCAAAAAATACTGATGCACACACTGTGCAAACAATCTGACATCACAGAGAATGGCTATCGGTACTATAAAATGCTTGAAAATTCTACCCAACACTGGTGAACCAACTTCCACAAGGATGCCACATGGTACAATGACTGCATGTGTTGTTTCCAACTTAGCATTATTACCAGATGCATATCCAGTTAATAATACATTACTCTTCTCGAGACATACAAGCTATGCTTATCATTTAGGACATCACTGGATCCCTCCCAGATCACAATTTTTTTATCACAAGTGTATTCATCCACAAAAGTTGTACTGTCGATCTTCACCTGCCATGAACCCCGTCAAAGTAAGATAGTTAATCTGCACTGATGAAGAGAAAAAAATTTCTCTGGTAAAAGTGTAATTAAGGCTCTGGGTTTGTAAGGGTCCAAAGGTGAAGAGGTTTAGTGTGGACTAGGACAGATGACACAAGTTTCGTGGATGACTGGACTGTGCCTAATAAAGCTGGCTGGGAACACATTAAAGTCTTAAGATGGTTAATGGTTTTGTATGAAAATGGTTTACATACTGTAACTACAGTAATCATAAGCCATATATCTTCTTTGCACACACTGTCAAAAAAGTACCTTGTATGCAAGTGATCACTGGTTTCATAATGAGCACTGTTAATGTTTGCATTTTCTTCCCATGTGAAGCTACAGAATATGGTGAAATTTTTTTCATCTATCTGATGGACCCAGGATTCCGAGCACTTGCATGATGAGTGAATGGAAGCATGGCCCATTGAACTGGGCAAACTTAGGCTGTCTGGCTGTTGCTACTCCTCACCCTGTCCTAGGGTAGGATAGGAGGTCTGGATGATGATGATGATGATGATGATAAATATTTAGTAGTCATGTTGCATACAGTTCCACCTTCATGGTTTACTAAAAAAAACAGCTCGCATTCAACAAACATAAAAATTTTACTGAACAGTTTTCTCAAAAGGTCCAGTTTCAAAATGGAACAGCAGAAGATATTAGTTTTTTGAGCATGTGTACATGAAGATGTATCATACTTATAACATCAGGATCTTGGTGGTGGATGGAGACACCCATCATCCACTCATTCAATGTAAGGATGCCTTATGGTCTCTACACTTAGTGACAGGCCAAATGGTCTCCTGTACCCAGGAAACCATTTACTAGACTGGGTGGTAACCATATAACTGGGGTTTTTGGCCAGGTTAAGTGTCCCCCAGATTCCCCCCTCCAAAATCACTTAATCATGGCAAATGTTTCGGAGAGCCTCAGAGGGCCCAATACCTGCCCAGGACCCCAACCAAATGGGCAGATTCGCATGGCCATGTGGAATGTGAGAGGTGTGAATGAGGAGAGCAAGAGGGTGGAAATGATGAATGTGTTCAAGGGTGCAAGATATGCAGTGATGGCATTGTGTGAAACAAAGACGAAAGGGTGCGAAGCGGTGGAGTGGGAAGGTATGAAATGTGTAAGATCAGGCATGATTGGGCAAGGAAGATGCAGGGTAGGAGCTGCACTGATGATGAATGAGGTGTGGCAGAGTGGAATGAGAGATTACAAATGTGTCAGCTCGAGGTGTATGTATGTCAAGTTCAAGTTTGAGAGGGTGAAAGTGGCGGTGATTGTAGCGTATGCACCATATGAGGACAGGAGTGAGAGATAGAAAGACAGGTTTTGGTATGAGCTGGATGAAGCAGCGGGAGAAGTGCCCAGGAGCTATAAAGTGATCGTAACGGGTGATATGAATGGAAGAGTAGGCACTGGTCCTGAACATGATGAGTTGTAATGGAGTACCTGGAGAAAATGAAGGGTAAATTCTGTACTGCAGCAACCTATGGCATTGTTTTATACTCACTGGCTAAATGCACCCCATATAATTTGATGAACTAGGCCCCCTCAAAGAAAGTCATAATCCATATATGCTTTTGTATTATAAGCAACGAGTGTAGGTGTTTCAATATGGCGACCTAAATCACACAAGCTCGCAGCAGAGATAGTATCTCTGTACTTTAGAGCTCAGTGGTTGTCACATAGGTTCCCTACACTGCTGACATTCTGTCTGGGTCTTAGCGTGGCACGTGCTATGCAGTGCTCCATTGTGCGTGTTATACTGTGTGGTCCTATGCTATAAGCTGGGAAGGTGTCCTTGGTGATTCCATCCCAACCAAATCTAAGCAGATAACTGAGGAAGGCTAGGCGATTTTTTTTTTGGAGAGTTGGTGAGGCTAGGGGATTGAGCTGGCTGGATGAATGCTATAAGAAGTGCATGATCAGAGATTTGGCACCCCTTTTTAAAGTGACGGCACCCGGATCGAGTCTATCGGATACCATAGAGCCAGGATTCCAGGGGCTTGAATGATGAGTGAATGGAAGCGCAGCCCATTGGATGGGGGCAAACTTGGACTGTCTGGATGTTGCCACTCCTCACCCAGCCCTAGGGTTGGAAAGGAGGTCTGGATGATGATGATGATAATGATGAAACTATATTTTTTGTTATCCTTTAACCCGTTAACTGCTCTATACAGCCTGGGCTATTCCAAGCACGACTGCTCAATACAGCCCTGGCTGCGCAGGTGAATTTCGAATATAATGCCATGGTGACCAAGGCCGACCCATGCAAGCATGTTTGAGCCTTCAAAACCGAAACTGAAAACGAAAAAGAAAACGAAAAACGTACATTCCAATAGGGAATCAGACACTTTGATGTTCATCCATGGCTTTATCAAGGTAATTATTGAGCTAATATTTCGTTACTATATACTTTGGCATGTGTTCTCTCAATTCCTAAGACAAAATTTGGCCTTTTGGAAATTTCATTTTTACCCATGTCTAAGCACCATGGACACCTCCAAAAAACCGCCATGAGCAGTCAATGGGTTAATTTCTTGACAATATGATTCAGCTCAGGAGAGATATTTCAAACCGAAGAGGACAAAAACAACCTTCACTGGCCTCCACCACTATTATGAGTCCCTCATAAACTAAATAAAACTATCTGGTTGAGGAGAGAACAAACAACTATGCATCAATCTGTTATCATTGTGATGGGGTTAATGGCTACCTAGCAAACCTCTGAGAAACGAGTTTCATCATGTCTTGATAAAATGAGTGACCTAAGATTTATGACTGGTCTATGTTTCAAGCTCACTTTAATCCTTCTTATGAGCCTTTATTTTTCATTTGACTCAGGCAACTACCAGATTATTTTATTCAAATTAGGAAGTGCCTTTAATAATTATGGGGCCTGTGAAAGCTACAACAAACCCTTTCAGTTGGAAAAGTCTTTCCTAAGCTGAATAAGATCAACTGGTGATAGCATGAATAAAAGAATCCCACCAAATTCAAAGGGATAATACAGTCAGCTCAGCCATAATGCACATTTCCATAACACTATTTGTATACAGTTCACATAGCTGTTGCTCAGATCCAGAATGCTTTTAAAACATGTGATATAGGTCTAAACATGTCCATACCAGTTAATGCACACAACTCTTCTTCCCACAGCACTCAGCAGCAGTCTCTCCTTGACTCAACTGGCCTTCCTCTCCTCACCACAACACTTGTTACATATATGATTTCCTGGCTAGCTTTCGATGTTTTAAGGAGATAGTTTTTTCAAACTGGGGGGTTAGATATACCCATAATCAACCCCTGTCTTTTTTAAGTTGAATAAAATTATCTAAATAAAAAAAAAAAAAAAATCTCATGTTTATGACTGCTAGATTAACACACACTTTCTATACAGGTGCTTGATGGCTGGTTCAGAGTTTTTACAAAAGATATTATGAACTGAAGTTATTAAGTATACCCTTCAGTAACCCTTGTCTATTTCTGAAATCTAATAAATTAGAATGATGTAAAAAAAAAAAATAAATAAAATAAATAACCACTGCTAAGTTGGCACCCCTCCTCTCCACTGCTATCAACCAATGCTCCACCCATGTGTACAATTTTTATATTTATTTCATGAGAGGAAACAATGAGATATGGAAAGTCACTGGGACTGGATGGAACAAGCTAACTGCCAATACGTCAGAGGAGGAAATGGGAGAGGCCTTTGTCCTGCAGTGGACTAACTTGGACTGATGATGATTGAGGAGGGAGGAGTAGGAGGAAAATAATGACTATGTCATTCTATGTTTTTTTTTTTTTTTTTTTCTAAATGTTATTTTACCTCTAATTTGAAGTGGCTTATGAAAGTGAAACAGGTGTTGTTGTTGCTCAACCCCAGTCCATATGATCAAGCAGACCTGTAGACTGCAGGTGAGTAACTGTCCTTACGAAGTTGTCACCACTGAGCTCTAAAGTATGGAGAGGCTCTCTCACGGGTAGCAACGCGTAATTTAGGTAGCCGCCACCTGGGCGGTACTGGTGTAGTGGCAGGCATGTTACACCATGCCTGATGCCCAAGTTTTTGTACTGAGATGCTCTGTGGGTTTTTGAAAGCACCTGATGATTCGGAAAATATAGTGCTATAGTCCACTGTGCAACTTACAGATACAAAAATGGGCACAGGAATTCATTGATAAGAGATGGCATTACATTTCACAAGAAATACATCATGTTGCTAATTCTATAACACTATTGCCCCCTGGGGTGGGGTGGAAAGATTCTTCCCCAGTATCCCTGCATGAATGAGGCCACTAAAGGGGGTCCATTTATCACCAGTCTTTCTCTCCATGTCCTCTTCTCTTCTGTTCACACTTTCTTGTAGATATTTCCATGTTTCTTCTGGCCTTTATCAATTTGGACATTCGGTTTCATGACATGGATAGAGCCTAAGGACTTCCCACACCATTACTTTGACATAAAACAGCTTCAACATCACTATCATTTCAACATTAATACCACACTATCTTTTCCCTTTCCGCCATTACCTTTCTCTGCCTTAGTGCCGTAAAAGGTAAATTCTGTACTGCAGCAATCTATGGCGTTGTTTTATACTCATTGGCTAAATGTACCCCAAATAATTTGATGAACTAGGCAAAAAAAAAAAAAAAAAAAAAAAAGTCAATTCATACATGTTTTTGTATTATAAGCAACGAGTGTAGGTGTTTCAATATGGCAGCCAAAATCACACGTTTGTGGCGGAGATAGCATCTTCATACTTTAGAGCTCAGTGGTTGTCACACAGGTTCCCTACACTGCTGATGTTCTGTCTGAGTCTTAGTGTGGCAACTGCTGCACAGTGCTGCATTCTGTGTGTTATACTGTGTGGTCCTATTCTATAAGCTGGGAAAGTGTCCTTGCTGATTCCATCCCAACCAAATCTAAGCAGATAGCTGAGGAGGGCTAGGTGATGTTCTGCTCTAGCTATAACTAAGTGAACCCAATCATCTCTATTTAAGGACACCTCCGATGAGTGGATATCAGGAGAGGGGGCTTTCAGTATGGTATTGTGATTAAGGTGTTGTACTACCCTGTACATGATGTGTGTATGTAGGTGTCTCTTCATAGTTAGTGAAAGATTGTCTGGATAAGGGATAATGTTGTAGAGGGTTTGATCCATCCATCCATCATCCAATCCTATGTTGCCCCATGAGGAGCGTAGGAGCCCGGGGCTAGGCAGTTGGTCCTGACATTTAAGATGAGAGTGACCAGCCTCACTCATCCCTGAGTGGCATTACGTGAGCAATAAACCCCAACCACCCCTTTGATATAAACCTTCACCGGCTCAATCTGATTGGAGCATAATAATTACCCACTAAACCACCAGGCGCTAAAATTTGGTTATATGGTTACCACCCAGCGTAGTAAATGGATTCCTGGTGTACAGGAAACCATTTGGCTTGTCACTCAGTGTAGAGTCACCCACAAGCAGAAGGAAGAGGAAAGAATGAAGGAATGAAAGACAGAAGAGGGAGTGCAAAGTCACTCGTAGGTAGAAAGACGAGGAAAAAATAAAGGAAAGAAAGACAGAAGAAGATGGAAGGAAAGAAGGATGGAGGAGAGGACAGGGCGGACACCCAAGAGCAGCACTACATTGAGTGACTGGATGGTTTGATAAATGTTTGTCTGGTGACTGTTTTATGTGCCTTGGTGCGTTGTGTGTCCCTGTCGTGTAATGGCAAGGATGTTGGCTGTTGGCACTGGCTGTTGCATAAAATTGTTTGCCCCTCATATCAAGGTAGTCTTTGACAGGGAGTAATTTTGTTTCAGAGCATAAGTTAGCTGTGAGAGCAGTGTTGGAGCAGCAAGTGGTGATGCATATGGTACTGTTCTGTATGATTTGCAAGGTGTTGTAGTGGGTATTAACTAGGATGGGGGTCCATGATGGGAAGGCATAGGACATCACTTATCTAATGTACTGTTTATACAATATGGAGTGTGTTTCTTTTTGTTGCCCAAAGTCTGATCTCGTGGTTCCCCCGAGTGTACTGAGTAATGGGTGGAATAACAGCTTGCAAATGTATCAATGGGGAAGATCGTGCTAATCCGGTGAACAACTGACAGTGTGTACATGTTACTGTTACATGGTAAATATATCAATAATTTTCTGGAAAAAAAAAAAAAAAAATCTTGCAACTTGTAACAAATGAACAATTTTATTTAACTTAAAAAAAAAAAAAGGGGGGGGGTAAAAAAGGGTTAACCTAACCCCTCCAGCTATAATAAAATGAAATCATCAGGAGTCAGTCTCTTCTCTCCTCACTCATGTGAACAAAGACCATTCTAACAGTATCATCAGAATTCAGTTCAAGCAAGTATTATTCAGTGATCCTTTGGTTATTGTGCACTTGGTTATGGTGGTTTTTGTTATCACTGGAAGATGAAAATCTGCACTCCTGCCATTATCACACATTTTCCAGCTAAAAAACATCATTATCGTGCACCTGAGCTGGCTTCTGCCAACAATGATGGTGTATCCAGATATTCAACATGTATGCTTACCTATGACAGTCATCAAATATTGAGTTTGTTGGATTTCTATACAATTTTCCCCTTAAGTTTATTAAGATATAGTGAAGATGGAATCCAGCCCCCACCCAAAACTAATAAATATGTAACAATATATAGTGTAATCTTCCAACCAAGGACATAAAATATAACTAGTAATGCTTATAACAAGTACAATGAGTGTTTAAAGGATATTTTTATTTTAAAAGTACAGTACCATGCTTATGTGTTTGTACAAGAAATTTGTGCCCCACACCTACTTCCTCAGAGATGTTTACCAAAGCTCAGGCAGACTATTTTAGCCTCTATCTGACTGGCGGAAGAATGGGTTTGCTCTCTCTCTCTCACTTTCTCTCCCCCCTCTTTCCTGCTCCTGTTACTTCTATCCCTATCTCTTATTCATTTTTCAGTCACATCCAAAAGTTATAAAGGAAAACAATATGAGAAAATTCAGGAAAAGAGGAAGTGCACAGAGGTTACCATAGTCTCTCTCTCTCTCTCTCCTGTTACTTCTACCTCTCTCTCTTATTCATGTCACATCCAAAGGTTATAAAAGAAAACAGTGAAAGGAAATTCAATAAAGAGGAACACAAAAAATTTCCATCCCCCACCCACTTCCTGAGAGAAGTTTACCTACAATCGAACAGGCGATTTTGGCCTCTATCTGACTGGCAGAAGAATTTTGCTCTCTCACTCTCTCCAACCCCTAGCCTCAGAACCCCTTACCTCAAGTCCATCTCAGGTCTCTCTATGGTATGTGTTTCTTCCTTATTGTGCCCTTTTCATAACTGTCTATGAACCTAACCATCCCTACATGTTTCTGACACTTACCATAACTGTATGTATGAGTTTAGTAGTATAAATTGATGTAAAAGGGAAAATTTGGGTTGATGAGTGGGGTGCCTGTTAACAATTAAGATAAATCCCATAGGCAGCATACTTTTGTTATCATGCAATTTCGTTCTCATGCACTAGGCTCGGTACCAAGTACAGTATGTGCGATAACCAAGGGATCACTGTATATTGTAAAATATGTGTGTTTATAGATAAGTTGATAGGCTTCCATATGAACGGCTGATGCTTTTAAGGCTAGTTTGGGGTGGTTATGGCAGGTACTGGGGAGTCATTAAGGGCAATCCTGAGGAAGGTGCCAACCAAGTTCCTTTTTGTCTCACAGGCACTGTGTCTTCCAGAAACACAAGGCTCAGTGGGCTGTTGACCAAATTAGTGCATTACAGGAGAGCTGACTATATAATTAACTGTTAGGTCTATATATTTCATGTTCACTAAATCTAATAGTTCGGTCTTTTTATTTCAAGCTCATTAAATATGACTAATTAACTGTCAGGTCTTTATATTTCAAGCTCATTTTGCTGCACTACTTAAATGTCAGGTCTTTATATTTCATTAGGTCTTTTTATTTCAAGCTCATTATATATGACTAATTAACTGTCAGGTCTTTATATTTCAAGCTCATTTTGCTGCACTACTTAAATGTCAAGTCTTTATATTTCAAGCTCATTTTGTTGCACTACTTCACTGCCAGGTCTTTATATATTAAACTCATTATATCATTATCTAATAATATGTAATCCTGGCTTCATTTGTAACTCTCAAGTACCGGTTTGAACCTATAGCTGAAACAGAGCAACTACGACAGACAACGACAAACAACTTCACATACATTTTACATTAGACACCCATCTCACCTCAAATCTACACTTAAACTTTCAGTAATCAACAACACCATTGGAAATATAACAAAGAACTATATACACCAATATACAATCAGAAATTTTGTTGTGATTTGGTGAAAATTAGTTTTTGGGACAGCAGACAAACACCAAAATGTGGAAGCATGCCGAGAAAAAATAAATTTCCAAACTCACTTTTAAAAATGCAAATATGAATAACACATAATGCTCTTATGAACTACAACTATAGATATATAGTATATATATGAAAAATACATTCTCACTAAGCACTTAGAATAAGAAATTTCATAGGATACTTAGGAACAAAAAGTGCACTTCAAAACTCAACTGTGTTTCCTAGAAGAGTAATGTTAACAAGCTGAATGACCCTAAACAGTATGCTCTATAATGGAATGTACCAGTACTCTCTGAAAATCTTTAGTATTAACTCATTAAGCTTGAGGATATCACTTTCACTTTTTTCTTGCTATTTCCTGATTATATGCTTCAGCTTAAGAGAGAAATTTCAAACTGGAGGGGATTGACACAACCTTAATAAACTCCTCTCAGCTAGACACATCTTTCCTAAGTTGACTGAAATGAAAAGGACATTATCCAGACCCATGGTGTTAACCGAGGAAAGCATTATACCAAGGGTCCATATTCTCACTGGCTTTGAAGGTTTTCTGGCACCTCTTCCTTCACTATTTATTTTGCCTATTTTACCCTAAACTTTTCAATCCTATGGTGTCTTTTTTACATTAAGCATGTCATCATCAGATTATTTTGTTGAGCATTAAGAAGATCTCTTTATAAATGCTGTATCAAACCAATCCAGTTCAACAACAATCTTCACAGCTAAATAAAATAATCTGGTTGTAGCAAGAATAAAATAAAAAAATATCACATGGTACAGAATGGGTTAATACCTTTTTACTTGGACATACCTGGCAAACTGAACATTACATGCTATTATGCAAAAATAATATTGTAGGGAGATGAGCTAGAAAGTGTCCCAGCTCCATGAGAATACCACCCAAGGCATCTGATGAACCACAGAATCTTGGGAGGGGTAAACCAGGCATCTTCTTTCACCTCCATGCACCTACTGACATAAATCTCACTTGTCCCCTTCAGTGCAATGACATACTTTTATTTTATCCTTATTATTTCCAGACGACCTTCTTCATCTCTGGATAGAGCTTTGAACTGGAGGAGTTAGATATAGTCATCACTAACTCCATCATTACAAGAGGTCTTTCTAAAGCTGAATAAAACAGTCTGGAAGTTTCAAGAATGAATTATTATGCATTTGTACTGAAAGGGTTCAATGATTTCCAAGGTCCCATAATTTTGAGTAATAATACAATGAACTCTGATGTTGGCCATGTACTACCACAGCTTATCAAATGTCATATTTACAAACCCTGGATCCTTGCGTTTATTCCAATACTCTCCCGTAAATACCCATGATTCCTCATTGTTCTCATCACACTCACGTCTGGAATGAGAAGATGTAAAATATAACAAAACTGAATGACATAATTATATATGATGTACAACAATTTTGTAACAGGCTTCATTCTCAGATAAAACTGTTAAGAAAAGACATACATTTACCATCTGCCTGTCTTCTATGGGGAATAACCAAACCTTGTATGTATGGTACTAAAGTACAGTAATCCCCCCCTTTTTTTAATGGTTTCGACTATAGATGCGTTTTTTTCCCCTCAACCAGGAATTTATTGATTAGTTATTCCCAAGGAAGGCACGGACAGTGTCTACTCGCCATCCCGTTAGTCACCTGCTTTTGACTCTACCCATTTCCATCTTCACATCTTACTATCACTTTTAATAAATAACAAAGTATTCTTAGTGTTTGTAGCT
Source organism: Coenobita brevimanus (assembly GCF_032717465.1). NCBI lineage: Eukaryota > Metazoa > Arthropoda > Malacostraca > Decapoda > Coenobitidae > Coenobita > Coenobita brevimanus. Next base: position 32,243,634 of record NC_137056.1, on the reverse strand, counting down.
CCTTCAGTGGAAACTAATAAAACATCTTCATAAAGTTTAATATGCACCTTGTAGCACCAGCCTGTCTTCTTTGTTACCATATGTATGTATCTAGTTGGCTGTTCTATTTCTACTCATCCCCATCTAACTTTCACTTTTTAGTATGTAACAAAATGTTTTTAGCATCCAATGCTCCTTTGGTGGAAAATAAAATAGGAGACCCTCACTATAATGGACTACTGGGCGGATGTCTGATCCAATTTAGTTGATACTCTGTTAAATCTGATGGTTCCCCCTCCTCTGAACTGGGATTTCAAGCACATATTGGAAAATAAATCAATAAAAATAGCATATTTCATCCATCCATCCATCATCCAATCCTATGTTGCCCCATGAGGAGCATAGAAGCCCAGGAATAGGCAAGTTGGTCCTGACATTTAAGATGAGAGTGACCAGCCTCACTCATCCCTGAGTGGCATTACATGAGCAATAAACCCCAACCACTTCTTGGATAAAAACCTGCACTGGCTCAATCTGACTGGAGAGCCTTAATTACTCACTAAACCACCAGGCTCCATAATTTGGTTATATGATTACCACCTAGCATAGTAAATGGTTTCCTGGTGTACAGGAAACCACTTCTTGGACATAAACTTACACCAGCTCAATCCGATTAGAGTCTTTACTCAATAAACCACCAGGCACCATTATTTGATTGTATGATTACCACCTAGCATAGTAAATGATTTCCTACCATTTGGCTTGTCACTCAGTGTGGAGTTGTCCATTGCCTGAAGGAAAAGGAAAGAATGAAGGAAAAAAAGACAGAAGAGGGAGTGTAAAGTTACCCATAGGCAGAAGGAAGAGGAAGGAATGAAGGAAAGAAAGACGGAAGAGGAAGAAAGGAAGAGAGGAATGGGCAGACACCCAAAGCACCACTACACTGACTGAGTGGATGGTGAGCACTCCCACCTACCATATATAACACATTTTAGTACTGAAATTGAAAACTGTACCCATTTTACATTAACTTGGCCCTTAATTTCACACTCTTGTCATAGCATTGGCATAGTATTATTATAGCCTATTATAACAACTCAGCAATCATGATGGGAATAGGGCAATTTCAGGCCAGGTTGGGGGTATAAAGGGTAGAAAACTCATGTAGTAGTTGTTCCCTAGGCAGTCTGGCCGAACGGCCACGAGTCCCTTTGGAAGGCCATGGCTGAGACCGGGCTTTCCCACAGAGCTCTCAAACAGTGTATGTTGTGTTGTGGTGTAGGTGATTGTGTGCAATGCAGTCTTCCATAATGTGCTTAACAGTATGGGGTGTTGTGTTGCATCCTGGAGAGGCATCAGCGGTGGAGTCATCCAGCCTCTTCTGGTAAGCTTAAGAGGGCTGGATGGTGCCCACATCTCAGCTAGGCCAGGTGAATTGGACACTGTCCTCACGAAGAAGATAGGATTCAGAAGGGTGGATGTCAGGAGGCCATGAATGCAGCTGTGTGTTGTCTTTAAGTGACTGAATGGAGCGGTGAGTGATCTGAGTGTGGATATGCTTCTGGAAGCTGGTCTGAGGTGGGCAAGGGGGAACAAATGACAGTATTTGTGTATGGTATCGTGTGCTGGGTGTTGTTTTGATGTTCTTTGGCGTGGGTGGATATGCTGCCATGTACTGTAGTGGATGTTGTGGGTTTGTGGAGGCCGCAGCAAGAAACTGGGTGCCTCTCATGTCTAGGTGATCCTTGACTTTGAGGACTTTGGTTTCTTGATGTAGGTGGTCTGTGGGTGTAGTAGCTGTGCAGCCTGTTATTATTTTTAGGGCCTTGTTCTGTATGGTCTGTAGAGTGTAGTAGTGTCTTTTGGTGAGATTAGAAGCCCTGGCAGGGCTTGCATAATTCATCACTGAACGTATGTATTGTTTGTACACTATGGTGGTGGTTTCTTTGTTGTGTCCGAATGTTGTATAGGCAAGTGACCTCAAAGCACTGAGTCTTGGTGTTATTTTATTTTTAATGTTTGTGATGTGTTGTTTAAATGACACTGATGTATTGTATGTTACACCAAGAATTTTGCGTGTGTGTGTGTGTGTGTGTGTGTGTGTGTGTGGTAGGGGAGTGTTGTTTATGGTGAGGTGTGGGATGTGACTGTGTTCTGCTGTCCAGTTTGTGAGAAAGGTCACTGTAGATTTGGCTAGGGCTATTTTGAGCCTGTTTGTGGTGAACCATTTGTGTAGTGTGTTGAGGTAAGACTGAATGATGTGTGCAGCTGTGTTTGCGTTTTGGTGAATATATGTAATATCATCTGCACTGGAAGCTATGTGTATCTGTGGTGTGTGGGGTGTGGGTACGTCGTGCATGTATAGGTTAAAGAGTATAGGGGACAAAACAGATCCTTGGGGGATGCCGTTTGTGAAGTTTCTGATGTTAGAAGACTGACCAGCAAATGTTACGTGTGCACATCTGCCTGCTAAGTAGTTTGCCAGCCATCTTTTTGTGTTATTGTGCATGTTTGTGTTGAGTATTTTGTTTGTGAGGTTGTGGCGGGGGATGGCATCAAATGCTTTGCTAATGTCTAGTGTGATTAGGAATGTTCTGTATGGTGGCCTAGCTGAATTCATGCCATCGAAAACTCTCTGTGTAAGGTCTGTAAGCAGGGTGTTTGTGGAGTGTAGTGGCCTAAAGCCATGTTGTGACTGGGCTAGGGGAATGTGAGGTGTGACTAGTTGTAGTACCAGTCGTTCAGTGACTTTAGAGGGGGTGCAAAGGAGTGTGATAGGGCGATGTGAGGAGGGTTACGTGGGTCTTTGTTGGGTTTAGGGTTAGTGATGATATTGCCATGCTTCCAGATGTTGGGTATTATGCTGTGTGAGTAACTGTTGTTTGATATGTTGGTGAGTGCTTGTATGCCTTGTGGTCCTGGGTGTTTAAGGTGAATGTTGCTTATGTTGTCTGGTCCACAGGCAGATGAGTGCTTGAGGTTGTTAATGATGTGCTTCGTCTGGTTGTAAATGAAAAGTGCGTAGTCTGGGTCTGTGGGGAAGTCTCTTACATCGGATGATACGTCTGTCTTCGGGATGGGGGTTTAGATGGCTGACTTGTGAAAACTGATTGATGAGAGTGTTTCCTTGTTGTTTGTTTGAGGATATGGTGTCTGTTGTTGTGATGGCAGCGTATGATTGTGTGGTGTTGCTGTTGGAAAGTGTGATGTTGTTTAGTGCTTTGTAGTGTTTGCTGATGTTTGTTTTATGGCCCAGTGTTTGGAGGTAATTCTTCCAGTTTAGTGTTTGCTGTTCTGATATTTTATTGTTTATTTGAGTGTTGAGTTCTTGTATTTGTTGTACGGTGTCTTGTGTATGGGGTGTTGGGGAGTGTCGCAGTGCGTCCCGTTGTCTGATGAGGCCTTGAATTTCTGGTGTGAAGTTGGGGCTGTGTCTCTTTCTGTTGCCTCTACAGATGTGTCTTTTGTCTGCGTTTTGTATAATTGTACTGAAAGTGTGCACAGCGGCGTTGATGTTTGTGATGGGTGTACTATTTAGTGTTTCGAATGTTGTTCTGTTTCAGTTACAAAGGCCTCCCAGTTGGCTCTATTATAATTAGTGTATATGTGTTTGTGGCCAGCTGGGGTGATTCTGGTTTTGGTAGTGATGATGATTGGGAGGTGATCAGAACCTAGGGTTTTGACCACTCTCCATGATGTAGTGGGGGTGAGGTTTGGGGAGCAGAAGGTGATGTCTGGAGATGATGGGAGGAAGAGGGCTTGGTGTGGGATATGGGTATGTTGGTCTAGATTGTTCAGAAAACTCATGTATTGTACACTACCTGCACAGATTTTTTTTATATTTTGTATGTGTCCGACTCTGGGCATAGGCTTCGCAGCCTGCATTCAAGGCCCAGTAGTCCTCCTACATACCAAGCACCTTTACATGTCACCACTTCGGCGCTAACACCCACCGTCCATATTGAATACATGCTAGGGCTGTCTCATACAGGACTGGTGTATTAGTATTAGCGGGGGTATTTTAACGACATGTCGGCGGGTCTTCAGGTAGATCAGGAAAGTCTGCTTTTATGAAATTCAAATCCTTAAACTGTTCCCTGCCCCAGCCGGGATTTGAACCTGGGTCCGGTAGGACTGCAGGCCACCACTCTACCGATTGAGCCACTGCCTCCCCCAAGATGGATGTAGACTGATCAAACTCCCACTCATCTTGTATGCTGTAGACCAATTTAACTGTCATTCAATGACACTTGGCAAAAATGGCTTTTGGTGGCTCTGGTGCCACATCTGTTACAGTCTTGAGGTGCTGGAGGTTGGGGTCCTGGAGGCTGTAGTGCTGTATCCTGAGGCTATGTGGACACCGGCTGAGGATGTTGATGCTACTGACACAGTGGAGATCTTTACCTCTGCGTGGAGCCTCTTGGCAGCAGGAGAAGTCATAGGCTTGAAAAACTGGGAGATCTTAGCTTGGATCTTTCTTAGCTGCTGCAGCTGCATTAACTCCAACCTGATGAGCCACATGGCCTCATAAAGTTAAGGTCCTCCAACTTTGTCTATCATGGTCAGGACTGAGTCTGCAGCATACATGACTGCAGCCAGAGACGGTCCAGGAGCCTCCTCCTCCTCCTCCACGTCATCTTCCTCCCTTGCCAATGTCTTGTTTTGTTACAGTTCAGCCACAATCTCCTCTTCTGTCTGGCAATGGAAGCCAGGAACACCAGCATCCTCATCCAGCCACTCTTTCAGCTCCTCCTCAGCAAGATCACTCTGCCCTGCAGCTGCAAACAACTCTGCCATCCTCAGTAACTCAAACTCCTCAAAATCATGCAGTGGTGCTGGAGAGTTGGAGGTTCTGAGGAGTTTGCAGCACCCATTTTTGAGCTTGGTATGAGACACTCTCTTCCATGCTTCTGCACAGTTGAAGATTGTGTCCTTGATATATGAGGGTTTTCTTGCCTCTGGTTCCCTCATAGTCATCCTGGTCCATCCCATCCTCAGTCACAACAAGGCACTGGTGTAGGTAGAGGTTTCTGTTATGCCTCTTGGCACTCTCAATAACTCCCTGGTCCATGGGCTGGGTAAGGGGATTGGTGTTGGCTGGCAGGAATAAAGACTTGATTCATCCATCCTCACTGCAGAGTCTGGTGGAGGAAGAATGGGCTGGTGTATTGTCCAACAGCAGCACTGCTTTCATGTCTACAGGACTGATGCCATACCTTTTAAAGTGCTGCCTCACAGACAGGTCAAAGCTGTGGTGGAACCTGTCATGAATGACATCCTGGGTATATCAAGCAGACCTGTTACCATCGTACTACACAGGAAGCTTGGCCATGGACTCCTTCAGTGATCTGGGTCACTTGTTCTTATCTATTATGACTGGTTGTAGGCGATGAGAGCTATCAGCATTGGCACAGACCAGAATGGAGAGATGCTCTTTCATTGCTGTATGCCCTGAAGTGCAGCCAAGATCTTTGGAAGCCTACGTATTTTGAGGAAGAGCACATCAGAAGGGCACAGTCTTGTCCACACTGCAGATTTGAAACTCATGCAAGCCCTCCTACATAAGCTTCAGAAAATACTGGACAAATGGCCCACAGCATCGACATCGGCGCTGAGCATCTCTCCAGTTATGGCCTTGTTAACAATGCCATTGTGCCTCCTGAATCTCCACAGGCAGCCATCACTACAGTGCTCATCAGAAGTATCAAGCACCCTGCGTCCCTCCTACGAAACAAAGCTTTCAACATTGAAAAAACATATAAATAATGCATTTTATTTACCTTTAGTGCTTCGTAGGGTATCCTTTACGCTTCTTCACGGACCTGAGACGTCTTGGAAGTGAAAGGGCAAGGCTCCTGAGGTGCTGGAGGGGTATTTTCTTCCAGGAGTCATGAATGGCAGCTTCCAGCTTAGGCAGAGAGCTCACGTCCTTCCCTTGGAGACTCTTCTTAACGAGGTACCAGAGGTTTTCACTCGGGTTGAGGTCTGGGCTATTTCCTGGCCAGTCTTTCATGAATGATACCTCGCAGTCACGAAGCCAATTGGTGACCGATTTGGCCTTGTGAGCAGGTGCACCATCCTGTTGAAACACTCGTGCACCTGTTAGCTCGAAGGAGTCTGGTAAATGATCACACAGAAGCTCAAGGTAAACATCCTGATTCACTCTTATGTTCTTGGGAAGCACAACAAGCTTCCCCAAACCTTGACCAGAAAAACAAGCCCATACCATGAGTGAATCAGGATGTTTAACTGTGCTTTCTACATACCGTGGGTCACTACCTTTGCGTCGGTACACATGCTCCTCTGTTACAGGTGACACTAAACGTTGCCTCATCAGACCACAACACTGACAACCATTGCTCCTCACCCCAGTTAAGATATTTATTAGCAAAGGCAAGCCTACGAAGTCGCTGGTTTTTTGTGAGAAGAGGCTTCTTCACATGCATGTGACTTGTGTAACCAAGTTCATGGACCCTACGAGACACTGTTCTCACAGACACCTCACCAAACACTTCCGGGTTGCTCTCCTTTATTTTCCTTGCACTCACACGAGGATTAAACTCCACTGCATGTTTTAAAACATTAACAGACCTTGGGGAAGTTTTCCTAGGCCTACCAGACCGCGGTTCCTTTGTGGGACCTTCACCACTGTCTTCCACTCGAAACCGCTCGCACCACCGATGCACTGTCGATCGAGCCACACCAACCAATTCACTAATTTCCTTTGTCTGGTGGCCTGCCTCCTTTCGAGCAATGATCTGAGATATGATTTCACTCAATAGTTCAAGGGTAGGTGCCATAACAAAGCGGTGAAAGCCAAAACACTGCGGGACACTCAGTAAAAAATGGTGCCAAAAGAGAGGGAGACGCGGCGGAGTTCCTCTCTCTCAGGCAGCCCGTGGGCAACTGAGGCAGGAACCAACCAGCGTGTTGGAAGGCCTCAGGGTACTGTGACGTCATGCTAGTGCCGCAAACTTGTGGCTCAATTTTTACCCCCAGAAATTGGTGATTCTTTTTTGGCCATAAGTATTGCGCGCCCGGCGGTAGGCGCTCGATAATTTTGACGAGCACTGTACACCTGAAATCTTTGATTCCAAGTTGACCAGAAAGCCTCTGTGCTGCATGTTGGATGTCATGGACATGCTTGCTCCTGCATGTACCACCTATATACATTGCTTCATTGAGTTTCTCATTGGGCAGCTTCCTGGTCCTTAACACATCCTTCCCTTTCCTCCCACCTTCCATTGTTTTCATTACCTCCTTTGTTTTGCCTTTCGCCTTAAAGATGTCGTGCAGAGTTGACCTCTTAAGACCATTATTGTGAATAAGGTTGCCCCTGCTCATGCCTTTCTCATGCGCCTTGATCACTTCCATTTTCTCCACAATGGTCATAATCCTCATCTTTGTTTTTCAGTAAAGAAGGTGCTAGAAGATTCCCTATGAGAAGCCATTTTTCACAGTCACTATGGGAAAACACTTGCCTCACTTGAGATGTGAAACAAGCAGGTGATCATGCTGATGCAACGAAAGATGCAACAGGAAAGACTGAGGCTGACTACATGCAGTAAAGTGTGTCCACAGCCTCTGATCCCACCCAAGCCTACCAGAAGTAACCCACAAACAGCACCAACTTGCCACCGCTTCCTGCCCGCACCTCCCCAACCTAGCCCAAGTGGGTGGGAAAGACCACTGCCAACATTGGTAACTACGTTCTGCGTAACCCCTTGCAGGGGGAGTGATCCGACAGGCTTGTATCATATGTCCCATGTACAGTAACAGGTAGTACAGCATATGTTAAAGGTGAAATGTGTCCAGTAGGCCCAGAGACATCCGGAAGGTCAGCATGATTTTTCTCATTTAACGAACAGTATCCATATGGCCAATGATTAGTCCTGGGGCCTTCAAAATGTTCATAAAATCCAATATTTGTTTTACAAAGGTCCGCTAAAGCAAGGATCTACTGTAAAATGATTATGTGAATATTGTATGCACCAGGCAGTGTCAGCCTCTTTGTTACTGCATGTTTGCAGTGTCAGCCTCTTTGTTACTGCATGTATGCAGTGCCAGCCTGTCTCCTTTGTTACTGCAGGTATACAGTGCCAGCCTGTCTTCTTTGTTACTATATATATGTGGCTAGGTGACCGCTTTTCGTTTGACCCATTTCCATATAACGTACGCATTTCACTTTCACTTTTAATAGATAACAAAATACATTGTGTCTGAAGCTCCTTCTGTGGAAAATACTGTAATAAAATGTTTACATAAATATGCAACAGGTGGTGCCACCCTGTCTTTTATTTTTTTTTACACTTCATATGTAGCTACTCGCCTGCTTTCAGCTCTACTCATTTCTATCTATAAATCTCTATCAACTTTAATAAATAATAATGTTCTCAGTGCCTGTAGCTGAACAAGTATTTGATGCAAATGAGACAGGCCTATGGTGGAATGGTATGTATAAAGGAAACACATTTTTAACAATTAAAACTCATGTCAACCTAACATATTAGTGGTTGCATAAGAATTATAAATATTATATACAGGTGACCACTGAAAAGCCGGTATCGACAGAATTTGTGTATGCCATGGTCAAAGTATCCGTCATTAACAATGAGGTCTCAACTGAAGCCAGTGTATGTCTGCACTTTGTTAAAAACTACAGTTATTCTTCCACCATGGTGCTCTACTGGGACACCTTCACATGGAGTGTAACAGAGGGGTGAATCCATTCATTTAAACACCCTCTCTATTTCCTGAATGGAAGGTGGACTGCAAGAGAAGGGTAACTTTGGCCTGCAGTCCACCAGGTTCATATCCAAACCTGGGTCCATAGCAACAACAACAATTTTTCAACTAATGTATATTACCAACGGACTTACGATACATCACCCCCACTAACATATCACATCAGTCCTAAAATGACTGGCCTTTGAATTTCACAGTAAAGACACTCCAGCATTAGAGGCTAATAAGTCAATGTGTGAGGCTGCATGGTGCAATTGATTGGAAATTAACTGTTAGGTTTCAGGGAGGAGATTAACTGGGCTATGCACAAACCCAGAGAAAAAACACACAAACACACCACAGTAAGTTGTATTGCATAAGAAGCTGATACTTTCAATCTGGAATGCCAAAATAATTGGCTGTAATACTGGGGGGCAAATAAAGAAAATGTCCACCTCTGTGCTGACTCATATTTCATATACTGTAATGTATACAGAATATTAAAATTACCTGACAATACCAATTTAGGAAAAACAACTTGGATACCAACCTGAACCACATGGGAACATACTCTGCACCTTCTTCTTCACGCATTTTCCTTCGCTCACGCTGTAGCTGTTCCACCTGTAGTTTCTGCACTTCTGCTGCTGACATGTTGCCTTCCTCCAGTAGCCTGATATATACACATTAAATAAATTCTTGCCCATTATCCTTCCAACACAAACTTCTTATCTTCTCTACAAAATCATGTTAACTCCAATTTCACCCCTACTGCTTGGCTGTCTGCACCAAAGAAAATTAGTAACCACACTGAGCATAATAACTAGTGAAGAAACCATCTCAGCACTTCCAATGTTGAGGAAAGGTACTGAAACGTCACTGTTGTTGAAATGATTAGAAACTGTCCTTACAGTACTGTACTGAGAAGGTTATGTTCTTACTGACCTGAGACACCCTAATATTTTTTCACTGCAAACTGTTCCTTCCAAGAAAAAAACAAAACACAAGAGAGAGCCAAATTCAAGATCCGATCATTTCAAGATGCCTCGACACACTGCGTTTGAAAGACTGGAGATCACAACTAGCAGGAAATAAACACAGAGGGAAACAGTTCCGGAGATGACCAGTTGCATAAATGAAGGACTGGGAGTAATGGTTAACTCTTGCATTGGAAAGTTGTGTGATATGAGTCTTCTCACTGTATGGAGAGGTGAGCAGTTCTCTGAACTTTTTCCAGCCACTTCTGAATCTGGCAACAAAGCCAACATATGGTCCACCCCAATACTGACCTTATCTCTCAAACTGCAGTGTTCATGCAAACACACTCCAGGGTAACACCACCAACATTTACATTATCCATCCTAATGGCATTTACATGATTCTTCATGCATATGGCATACTCTGGGCTGACAATCCTTTGTAACCTACCTTGCACATCACGGCACTTATTGTGCACTCATCTTCTACAGCCACTACACAGAACTGAGTCACTACCAACATCTTTCCTAGTGACCACCACCTTTGAAATTACCTCCCTTCAACCACAAATCCTTGGCCTCCATGCAATCTCTCTACATTTCAAACTTTTCTTTCTCTGCCTCCATACTATCAGCAATCAACAGAAGTTCATCAGCACATAACTGTCCCCAAGGCACTCCAGCTATGAACTGAAGTGACAAATTTTTCAACAACATAATGAATATGAACGGGCCCAGGAGAGACACCTGATGAACTACCAACTTCATAGGAAAATCATCACAAAGTTCAACACTCACTCTCACTCAGGTTTCACTTCCTCCATATGGATTTATGACCACTTTGACACTTAATCGAAATTAGCTTTCTCAACAGTACCAGGTGATATCTTGGTGTTTGCCTTACCTCTGGTCAGGCCTGAATCTGGTGTCAGTGGGGGGAAGGTACTTGGCCTGGTCCTCATCCAGTTCATTCAGCTCCATAGCAAACCGTGTGAACCCGTAGTAGAGATGATAGTCCTCGGGCATTGAGCCAGGCCGCCAAACCACACGGGCCGAAGGGGCTCGGCCACAATACACTGCCTCCGTCCACTTTCCAAAAAGCTGGTGTAATGCTTGACCATTCGCATCCCACACTGTTCCGAACACTTCATGACGTTTGGATGTCCATGCACTTGCCTATGAGAGAAGCAACTGAAAAATTATCTTCATTATGATGGATTTATTTTTTATTTCTTATTTTATTCTCACCCCGTCCTATGAAAAGTGTTTATAATTTTATTACCTGCACTGCAAGATGCCAGGTCGCCAAGAGCAGCACTAACTTACCTTGTCATTATTGCAGGCTCAAACGTACAGAAATGGCAATGATTCTGTGGATGTGCTAGGCGTCCGTGAATGCAAGGCCTAGGGGGGCTAGGGTTATGATGGAAATATTGAGAGGAAGGATGGGACTGCAGTGAACTGATGTTGTGATGAGGAGGGGAAGACTGGGATGGTTTGGGCAAGTGGAAAGGATGGGGGATGACAAATGGGTGCAGAAAGTGAGAAGTGTGAACGCTGAGGGTGGGGATGCGAGAAGCAGACCGAAAAAGACCTAGGATGAGGTCACAGAGTATGACCTCAGGGATAAGGGACTGAATAGGGAGGCTGCCAGAGATAGAGCAGCATGGACAGCCATCATTAGGCAATCAAGACCGATACATGCAAGCATGTCGGAGCCTTTATAAATGAAACAAAATGAAATTTACACCAATTATTCAACTGCACTCATTTTAACAATATAGTATTTCAAGGCCCCTCCCCATCCTCACCAGAGTTCCAATTTACCCTCTTCATTTTTTTGTCTCCCACGCCTATTTCCTTAGCCCCCTGACACTTTCAATCTTGGAGGATTTTTTTTTATATAAACCTTTACTGCACTCAAATCATAAATCCTGCAACACACACTTTCATACGGTATGCTTCCTTGCCCTGGACCAAAAACTCATCACATTTCTAGCCCTTCCTACACTTTCCTTTGCCCATCATGCCCATTTCTTTTGACTCCCTCTTGACAGTTTCATGAAGCAACGCAGGTTGTATGGTCAATGAATGTGCTTGTTTAGTTTAGGAGAGATGTTGGAGGCATATACTGTATTTAACTTGCATTAATCCCTTCAGTACTTGGGCATACTCCTATGAAAAATGTAATACTGACATAACTTGTTTTTAACAATATTATATATAAAAAAAAAAGTATGTCTCCCGATTGAAGAGGTTAAGTTACTGTACTAAGTTCAAAATCATTATTTCATATATTAATACTCTCAGCCAACATGAGCTGCCTGGCACTGGTCAGAATAGAATATTTCATTTGTTTCCATACACAGATTGAACAACCATGGAGACATGACAGATCCCTGTTTCAATCCAACATTAAGATAGAAAAATTTACTCAGTTCACTATCTACATGCATTGCAGCCTTAGCACCCTCATACATACTCTTAAATGTCACAACTCATTTACTCCATATACTGTATTCTTAATACAGTGCATTCACATAACTCACGGACTTCTAACTCATAAATTATTTAACTCACGGTGTCCTTATCTAAGTCACCAATATCACCAAACTCACGGAAAATGCTTTAACTTGCATTTGTCCACTTATTTCTGAGATGTTTAACTCACGGCATTGTAGCCGTAACTCACAACTGGAAGCCAATCATATTTAAGCACACAGTCCTTGTGACTGTGCAGCCAATCAGAACAATGCTTTCTCCACCCACGCCCACCTACACCTAGTGGCCAGTACTGCAACTAGGCTAGTGTGCCGAAACCATTGCCCATCTCTTGTCGACATAAGCACTGTCATCAGTAGGATCTAGGTAAATGCTTTTCTGTATTTTTTATCATCATACAAGGATATATAATGTCTTTTAATATTGTTTGCTATCATTATAGGATATGCAGTACATACTTCTGAGACAGGATGTTAGTGTTAAGTGGTGTTCAGAGGGGTTCCGTTAATGTTATACTAGGCTACCTGACACCATGGCAGAATCAAATATATTTTTCCCCATAAGGTATGTTTTTTTTAACTCACGTTTTTCCAACTCATGGCACGAGTTCAGCAGGAAATTACAGGGAGTTAGGCCAATGCAGTGTATTTTCCAAATTCCTTGTCCATCCACACTTCCATATGTTTCTCCAAATCCAAGAAAGATGCATACAGCTTGTTTTCCTTCTCTAGAAACTTTTCCACTAAAGACCTAAGGATGAATATATGATCTATACCATACAACCTAGCCCCTTCCTAAAACCTTCCAGTTCTCCAACTAACTCCTCTGTTATTTCCCTAACTCTGTTAATAAATATCCAACCACATACATTTAATATTACATTCAGAAGACACATACCCCTATGATTACCACACACTTCTTTTTCCACTTTTCCTTTGTACAAGGGAGTAATTATATCTGACTTCTAATCCTCTGGCACTCTACCTTCCTCCCAAGCCAATCTGCACATCTTCCATATCCATTCTACTACTATCTCTCCCCCATGCTTCAGCATTTCAGCACACACTCCATCAATTCCTGGGGCCTTCCCCATTTTGACTACTTCCATCCTACTGATCTCTTCCTCCCTTCTCACCTCCTTCCTCCTTCCAGCCATTTCCCAGCCACTTATACCCACATTACTTTCATTCTCTATGTTTAACAGTTCCTTAAAGTGTTCTCTCTATCTGCTCACTTTTCTCCCTTCTCCTCTATCAACCTACCATTTTTACCTTTCACTCCTTTACTAACTTCTTTATCACCTTGTCTAACTCTCTTTATTTCTTTCCAGAATATTTTCTTACATTTCTTCTACTTCACAATCAAATTTCTTTAAAATTCCTCATTCAATCTCTTCTTACTCTCTCTTTCTGATCTTTTCACTTCTCCCTTCCTCTCTACATATAACTCTCTCTTCCATCTCTCGACTTCCTCCAAGCCCTTGCTTCCCATCCACTCACTATATGATTTCTTCTTTTGTGCCGCACCTTGTCTCACCTCTTCATCCCACCATGCTGTCCTTTGAACCCCCTTTTGACTTCTCTTCTCCCCACACACCACCTCATATGCTGCACAGATTCCTCCTGCTGTGAATTCCATCTTCACCATCTGCTCCATGTCATAATTACCCAATCTCTCCTCCACATCTCTTATATTCTGCCTTTTTTCCATCCTCTTGCAACCTTTCTACCCTCCCTGTATTGACTACTTCCTCCTGTTCTTCCCTCTTTCTATTCCTCCACTGCACTTGACCCTTGACTTTCACCACCACCACATGATGGTCAGAGAGTCCACTCCCCCAACCTCTGTATGCTCTTGCATCCATTACTTACCTTCTCATTCTGTCATCCACACACACATAATCAACCATTGCCTTCCATTCATTCAGTTCACCACACACCCTTCTCATCATTCACCACATATATCTGTGGATCATTTTGTGCTTAAAGAGAGTATTGGCTATTACCAACTCACTCCCTGCACGGATGTCCACTAGAGCACTGCCATTCTCATCCACTTCTGCAAGCACACCCCACTCACCAACTACTCCATCTGTCTTCACATTCCCTACATTTCCATGTATATCTCCAATCAAAAACACTCTCCTCATTCATTTAAAACGATTCCATACATCCTTCCACATTTGCCCAGAACTCTTCTTTCACTCTGCTTGCACAATCTTGCATTGGTGCATATACACACACAATCACCCACGTTATAATCCTAATTTGAATCTTACCCACACTATCCTTGAGCCAATGGATCCATACTCTTTTATATTCTCCTTCCATCTCTTGCACACAACAACACATACTCCCTCTTATGCCCTCTCATTATCACCTACTCGCATGCATATATACCAGTACTCCATCCATACTTTCTCTCTCACACTTTCATCTCCCCATTTAGCCTCAGTTAATCCACATATTTCATCCTTTGCAATTATATATACAGTGGTAGGTGGAGGCACCCAGCATCCACTCCCTCAAAGTAGAGTGATGCCATATGAGCTCTACACTGAGTGACAAGTCAAATGGTTTCCTGTACCCAGGAAACCATTTACTATGCTGGGTGGTAACCATATAACCGGGGTTTCTGGCAGGGTTAAGTGTTCCCCAGATTCCCCTATCCAAAATCACTTAATCATGGCAGTCGTTTCAGAGAGCCTCGGAGGGCCCAATACCTGCCCAGGGCCCCAACCAAATGGGCAGACTCATGTGGCCATGTGGAATGTGAGAGGTGTGAATGAGGAAAGCAACAGGGTGGAAGCGGTGAATGTGTTCAAGAGTGCGAGATATGCTGTGATGGCACTGCGTGAAACGAAGATGAAAGGCTGTGAAGTGGAGGAATGGGAGGGTGTGAAATGTGTAAGATAGGGAATGAATGGGAGAGGAAGATGTAAGGAAAGAGTTGTCTTGTTGATGAATGAGTTGTGGTAGAGTGGAATGAAAGACTACAAATGCGTCAGCTCGAGGTGTATGTATGTCAAGTTCAAGTTTGAGAAGGTGAAGGTGGCAGTGATTGTAGCGTATGCACCGTGTGAGGACAGGAGTGAGAGAGAGAAAGACAGGTTTTGGGATGAGCTGGGTGAAGTAGTGGGAGAAATGCCCAGGAACTATAAAGTGATCGTGATGGATATGAATGAAAGAGTAGGCACTGGTCCAGAGGATGACATAATGGGTTGTAATGGATTACCAGGAGAAAATGATAATAGGAATCGACTAAAGGATATGTGTCAGGAGAGGAGGTTGTGCATTTGTAATTTGTATTTCAAACACAAAGCTGCACATAAATATACATGGTATAGAGCAGGGGTTCTCAACCTGGGGTACGCGTACCCCCAGGGGTACGTGAAAGGAATTTTGGGGGTACGTGACAGGTTTCTCAAAATACTTCGGTTTTAAATAACTGCAAACCTGTTTGTAGAAAGTGGCCTACATGTGCTAGGCTAGATGTGTCCTCCACTAGAACCAGGACACTAAGTGACAACGTTAACAAGGAAACGCTTGGAGTTAAGTCATTTCAGAGAAAGCTCTCTTGGACTACACTTGCCACACAACCTTGCAAACCCATAGTACAGTAGTCACCCTTGCTCGTTTTCTATCGATCACGTCTCTCCTCAAGCGTACCGAACAGGTACCAAAGTGAGACGCACTGTTCACCTCTCAGTCACCCACTCACCACTCTTCCCTCACTACCCTCACCCTCAGGTACGTTGAGATCTGCTTCATGGTTTCCAGTGTATTTGTAGTCTGATTTTTTTTCCTCGTTTAAGTTGTCATGGATTTTGCTTGCAGCTATGAAGTCATGTGCCTACACTGCAGCCATAATAACTGGTAATGGTTTCCTTCTACATACCGCTGTGAGCAGGGATTCTCGGCACTGTGCTTGATTAAAAACAAGTTACGTTCACATCTTGCAGTCAAAGACAACATAAGAGTGGCTCTTTCAAAGACTGTGCCGAGGATTGACTTGTTGGTAGCAAAGAAACAGGCCCAACCATCTCACTGAATTAGTATATACTTGTATGTTAATGCAGTCACACACACTGACTTCCCTATGAGTAAGTAACTAGTTACTAATAACTAGTTGCGAGGCTTAACGATCAGCATTAGTTCGCAGTCAGTGGAACACAATGCCTTCTTAATTCTATTTTGTTAATTTTTTTTCATGCTAGTGACGCTAGTCACACACACAGTAATTTCCCCATGAGTAACTAGTTATAAGCTGTATATAGCACCACTACCTCACAGTCACAGTTATTGGAAAAATCTGTCTGATTTAGTTCTGTTTTATTATTTTTTTTTATGCTATTCACACACACAGTGACTTACCTATCACTGTTACTAGTTACAAGTTGCAACTAGCTGCAAGCAGCACTAGTTCACTGTCACAATGATCGAAAACTGTCTGCTATAGTTCTGTTTTAGTAAATGTATTGCATGTTAGCAGCCAGTCACATAGTGTTTCCCTATGACAGTAACTAGTTCCTATCAACGCTACCTCATAGTGACATACATTAATTGAAAAGTTTGTCTGCTCCACATATATAACACAATTTAAACTTAAACTAAGTCAATAAGCCATGCATTTCTTTTTACCCTTCCTGATGCTGCATTGTGGGTAAGGGGTACTTGACCAATACTGAAAGACTTCAAGGGGTACATAAGACTAAATAGGTTGAGAACCCCTGGTATAGAGGAAACGGGGATCGTGTTGAAAGAAGCCTGATTGATTAAGTGCTCGTAGAGAGGTCGATGATGGGAATGGTTGCTGATACGAGAGCTGTGAGAGGACGATGTGGAGGTCTGTCAGATCATATGATTGTGGTATGCAAGATCAAGCTGAAAGGAGTGAGGTGGATCAAGAGAGAAAGGAGCAGTCAGGGTGAAAGACTGAAAGTTGAGAAGCTGAAAATCAAAGAAGTGGCAGATGATTACAGGACCAAAGTAGAAGATGAGTTAGATTCAGTGACCTGGAATGAACTGCATCTGGACAGCCTGTGGAATGCATATAGGGACTGCTTTGTTAGGAATGCTAAAGAGGTGTGTGGTGCAGCAAGAGTATCAACAAAAAAGAAGGGTACGGCATGGTGGAATGAGAAGGTTAAGAGCGTGGTGTAGGAAAAGAGGAAGAAGTGGCTAAAGTGGTTACAGGATAGGGGTTCAGTTGAAATACGAACTGAGTAAAACGAGAGCAAGAAGCACGTAAAGAGACTAGTGAAGAGGAAAAAGGAGGTAAATAATGATCTGGGAAGAAAAATGAATGCGAACTACTCTGAAAATAGGAAGTTATTCTGGAAAGAGGTGCGGAAATGTAGACGTGAAAGGGGAAAGAAATGTGATAGTGTGAAGGATGCAGGTGGTAGGTTACTAACCCATGGGGATGAAGTAAGGACCAGATGGAAAGAATATTCTGAAAGCCTGATGAATGGGAATAGAGAGAGCAGAGCGGCTGTAAACGTGATTGGTTTTGGGGGAGTGCAGAGAAGGAAGGCAGTGCCAGGAGACGTGGCACTCACACAGGTGAAGAGCGCTGTGAAACGGCTGAATAATGGGAATGCAGCTGGGGTTGATAAGGCGTATGCAGAGATGCGTAAGTGCAGTGGAGAGAGTGGAATGAAGTGCTTGTTGGAGATACGTAAGAAGGCGGGGATGAGTGAAACTGTGCCTGCAAAGTGGAAAAAGGCTGTGATTGTACCCCTGTACAAAAATAAAGGTGAGCGAAGTGAATGCAAGAATTATCGTGGCATAAGTTTATTGAGCGTGGTGGGGAAGGCATATGGAAGAATTATTATAGAGAAAGTAAGAGAGATATCAGAAGTCCTAGTGAGTGATCAACAGGGTGGCTTTAGGAGTGGCAGAGGATGTGTGGATCAAGTATTTGCAGTGAGACAGATAGCAGAGAAGGCTTGTGAGAAGGACCATAAGGTGTTCATGGCATTCATGGATCTGGAAAAAGCATACGACAAAGTAGACAGAGAGGGATTGTGGAAAGTTCTGCGCATTTATGGTGTAGATGGTAAGCTGCTACGTGCTGTCAAGAGTTTTTAATGGGCATCTAAGTGAATGGTTCACACTCGGTGTGGGCATGCGACAAGGTTGTGTGATGTCCCCATGGTTGTTCAATATATATATGGATGGGGTGATGAGAGAAGTGAAAACACAAGTAATGGAGAGAGGGATGGCATCGATAATGAATGGTGATGGGTGGAATATCTCATATTTGTTGTATGCTGATGATGCAGTAGTGCTTGCAAGTACCGGACAGGAACTTGGTAGGTTAGTGCAGAGTTTTGTTGATGTCTGTGCGCATCATGCCTTGACAGTAAATGTAGAGAAGAGTAAAGTGATAGTTACTGAGAGAGAAGGTGACTCCCAGTGTAATGTCACAGTGAATGGAGAGAGACTGGAATTGGTGAGAGAGTTCAAATACTTGGGTACAGTGTTAGGAAGGAGGAAAATGTGCAAAAGAAGTTGAAAGTAGAGTGACACAAGCAAGAAAAGTAGCTGGTGCAATGAAGGCCTTGATAAGAAACAGAGGCTTGAGTGTTGCAGCTGCACAAGGCTTACATGAGGGAGTGTTGGTGCCAACTCTATCTTATGGGTGTGAGACTATGATGTGACATGAAAATAAAAAGTCAAGAGTATTAGCAGTGGAGATGGGACTGTTGAGGAATGTATGTGGAGTACAGAGGGTGGATAGGATACGAAATAGTGTGATTCATGAAAGGTGTGGAATGAGGAAGTCGGTGGACACCAAAATCGAAGAGAGTGTCCTGAGATGGTATAGTCATGTGGAAAGAATGGATAACAATAAAGTGGTGAAAAAGGTTTACCTGAGCAAATTTGAAGGAGGAAGGAGATGAGGTACGCCAAGGAGAAGGTGGAGAGATATGGTGAATGAGTGTTTGAAGAAGAAAGGTTTGGAAGTCGGTGAGGCTAGGGAGCTGACAAGAGATCGAGCTGGCTGGATGAATGTTGCAAGTTTTGCTGACAACTTAGGGAATAGCCAAAAGTCACACGGTGCCAAGTCAGGACGGCACCGTGTGACTTTTGGCTATTCCCTAAGTTGTCAGTAAAACTTGCTGGGATCCATTTTCGAAGGGAACAGGACCTTGCCAGGAGGATAAATTCAGAACTGAAGAGTATACCTGTTTCTGAGTACTCGGAGTGCTTTGTTAAGTGAATGACACGGCTCCAGAAGGTGTAAACCTTAGAGGAGAGTATGTTGAAGGAGTGTGAACTTCAATAAATGTGTATCTCTATTAACTCTGCTTTTATTACTTTGTTGCCAAAAATTTTTGAACACCCCTCGGATATATATATACGTATATATATATCTATCTATTGCCAGATGCCTCAATCCCGTTTGGGGTGGCCACAAACAAATCGCCTCCAAGTCGCCCTGTCCCCCGCCATTTCACTGCCCTGCTCCCAACTCACACACCCCCCTCTCTCATATACCTCTCCACCCCATCCCTCCATCTCATCCTCGGCCTCCCCCTCTCTCTTCCCCCCTCCACCTCACTCACATACACTCTCCTCGTCAGTCTTTCACCCTCCATCCTCTCCACATGGCCAAACCACCTCAGTGTGTTCCTCATAACGCTTCCTATCACATCCACATCCACACCACAACGCTCCTTTATATCCTCATTCGTCAGCCTGTCTCTCCACGTGACTCCACAGGCTCCTCTTAAATAACTCATTTCCACTGCTCTCACTCTTGACTTGTGTCCTTCCAACAATGTCCAAGCTTCACTTCTGTACGTTAGAGTTGGTATCACAATACTGTCATGTAGTAACTTTTTCACTTCCATGCTCACTTCCCTGTTTCTTATCACTGCTTTCAAAGAACCAGCAACCTTTCTTCCCTGCTGTACCCTTTCAAGCACTTCACCCTCCAAACCTCCATCCTTACTCATCACACTACCCAAGTACTTAAACGTACTCACATTTTCCAATTCCTCACCATCCAACCTCGCTGTACATTCACTAACTTCACCTCTCTCAAAGACCATCACTTTACTCTTCCCTACATTCACCTTTAGATTCCGTTTCTTACACACTCTCTCAAACTCATCCACCATGCCTTGCAGCTCCCCTTCGTCTTCACTCAACAACACAGTATCATCTGCAAACAACAGTACAGGGAGTTTTCAAACACTATCCTCTCTCACCAGGGCCACTCCAACATCCACTACCCTACCTTGTATCTCTTTTATTACCCCATCCATATACAGATTGAACAACCATGGAGACATGACACATCCCTGTTTCAAACCAACTTTCAAGAGAAAAATTCACTTAGTTCACCATCCACATGCACTGCAGCCTTCGCACCATCGTATATACTCTTCACAGCATTCAACAACTTCCCATCTCCTCCATATATTCTTAACACTTTCCACAATCCTTGTCTATCCACCCTGTCATATGCCTTCTCCAAATCCATGAAAGCCGCATATATATATATATATATATATATATATATATATATATATAAAACAAAATATGGGGCTATACAGTATAATATCATTTTCAGTAATATCTGTGCAATATAAACTAAACCTTTAAAAAGGGTCCCAAGGGAATTAGCCAGCAATTATGCAACCTCGGACAACACTGAAAAAGCGTTGACAAACGAAGAAAAACAAACTATAGAAAATCATTACATACCAAAAAAAAAAAAAAAAAAAAAAAAAAAAAAAAATAGAAATAGAGTAAGATCACATAACAGACAAATCAAAATAAGCGTAAGTGTTACTACAAATGCCAAAATACCACATAAACTCCTTCTGTAAGTGAAACAAAAAGCAAATTGTTGTCTCCACGAGCCAGTGGCATAGCACTGCAATTATTACAATTATATAACTACAAACAATATGTAACAATTATGTAACGACAAACGATTGCATTATGTTACACTTGCTACAATTATGTAACTACAAACAATATGTAACGATTATGTAACAACAAACGATTGCATTATGTTACACTTGCTGCAATTATATAACTACAAATGATATGTAACAGTTCATACAATGTTACAGTTATGCATAACCACAATGTTACCAGAATATTATGTAACAATTCATACAGTGTTACAATTATGTATTACTACAATGTTTCTACAATACAGCACAGTCACCGGCGCGGGTCTGGGTAGCACTCAGAGGCACACGGGATGAAGCAGCCAAATCAGTCAGTTTCTGCTTGTTCTTCAGGATGGTGCACATGGTCGAGGACGAGAGCTAGGTACAGCAAAGCTCCGCCACACACACACCACTATCGTGCTTCCTAATTATCACCATTTTCTGGGCGACAGAGATAGAAAGCCGAGCATGCTTAGCACTGGGAGCACTAGGGGTCGCATTAGAATGCTTAGAAGACATGGTGATACAGTAGTCCTGGGCACAGAAGAAAAGCACGCTTCAAGACTGACCTTGACTGGGCAAGCTTAGCTGGAAGAATGTTTATGAAGATAGGGCGGGAAGAGGCTTGCAGAGCTAGCATGCAACACGTTTCTTAGCCACCGTGTTTACCTAATGCGCTAGGTAAACACAGCAGACAGCTGCGGCGCCACCCTTTTCTCGATTTTCGTAAGTTAAGATTTTTACCTGCTTGTTAAACAGGCGGTGGTGCAAATTTCAAGACCTCGTATTAACGTATTCTCGTTAAGTGATTGCTTATTAACCGGGACTTGCCTGTATACCGTATATATATATACAGTAATCCCTCTAATATCCGAATGCCCAATATCCGAACAACCCAACTAACCGGACATAATCATCCCGGGATCCAATATTCCCAAAATGGTCCGAAAACCGCCAAAAAAAAAAAAAAAAAAAAAAAAAAAAAAAAAAAAAAAAGGGATTTTTCCTGCCTGTAATTTGAACTTGCTGCGCGCGGCGCAGGACAGCTTTGTTGTGGCGCGTCATTCCTCTGATGTCTGATAGAGCGCCACTGCATCCTCCCCACTTTCCGCCTGTCTCTCGTCGCGAGCGCACGCTCGTCATCATGGCTGCCCTCGTGCTCGCGCTTGTGGTGGTTCCTTACCTGCTGCAGGCACTCCTGCTGCTCTCGTGCCTCTTATTGGTGTGTGTGATGATGGCCCCGCCGCCTGAGAAGAGGAAGAGAGTGGTGTTGACTCTGGAGAAGAAACGGGAGATATTGGAGAAAGTAGATGCGGGGTGGTCTTCTTCCCGCATCCTCCGCGAGTTCAACCTGGCCTGATCTACTGTGTTCGATATCAAGAGATCCCGAGACAAACTCATGCAGTACACGGCTGACTTCTCGTTGAGAAGCAAACGCAACGTGGAGAGGAAGGTGATGTTTACTCCCAAGTGTGCTGAAGTCGACCGCTCCACGTTGATTTGGTATCGACAGCAACGTGCTGCTGGTGTGATGGTACGTGGTACGGAGCTGAAGGCTGCTGCTGAGAAGTTCGCCAGGCTTCACGACGCCCTAGACTTCAAGGCATCTGAGGGTTGGCTCTTCGCGCTCAAGTTACGGCATGGCCTTACCAACCGCAAAGCTCATAGCGAAGCTTTGGACGCTAACGAGGATGGAGTAGAGGAGTTTCGGCACAAGGTGAAGGGCTTGATTGACAGGGAGGGCCTCACTCTCGGTCAAGTATACAATGCTGACGAAACTGGTTTATTCTATCGCTCTTTGCCAACGAACACTAACCGTGGAGATGGAGAAGCGTGTACCTGGCCGCAAGCTCTCCAAGCAACGGATATCTGCTTTGTGTTGTGCCAATGCTAATGGCATGCACCGGGTTAAGCCCATTATTGTTGGTAGTGCAAAGTAGCCTCGGTGTCTTTGTGAGGTGATGGATGTTCTTCCTGTCGTCTGGTACCATTCTTTGAAGGCATGGTTTACAGCCCAGATCTACAAAGACTGGTTCCACCTCCACTTCGTCAAGGAGGTCATACATTACCAGACAAAGACACTGGGAATCCCGCACGACCAGGTAAAGGCCCTCCTTCTCCTTGACAATGCACCTGCCCATCAGTGCGACAAGGACTTGGTGGCTGAGAATGGCCGGATTAGGTGCATGTTCCTGCCACCTAATATGACTGCTTTCATGCAACTAATGGACCAAGGAGTGATCGTGGAAACAAAGAGCCTATACCGAAGGAAGTTCCTGGACGAGGTGATGGTTGTTCTCGAGGACGAGGACGAGCGCAGGGAGGGACGGGACATGCCAGGCCAGCGGACTTTGGAAAACCTTCGCCGCTACAACATCAAGTCTGCAATCTACAACTGGGCCAGTGCATGGATGGAAGTCCCTGTCAAGACTCTAGAAAATGGTTGGTCTCGTCTGCTTCTCGGAACGGATGTGGAGTACGATTTTCTAGGTTTTGACGTGGATGACGTCCATGCACGTCTACATACGCATGGCGACGATGTTGATGTGGATGATGTGCGTGAGTGGTTGGATGACGACGGGGGTGATCCTGGGTATCAGACATTGTCTGATATTGAGATCGCATCTTCAGTTGCAGGTGTCAGTACCCAGCTTGAAGATTCCGACGAGGACGGAGATGATGATGTGGACTCCTCTCAGCATGACACTACTCCAGCCATCCCCAAGCTGAGCGCACTCCGGGAACACCTAGAGTTCGTTCTCGACTACATGGAACACCCGGACTGCGACAGAGAGATGGGGCCCTTGGGACTTGTGGAGGAAGTGTGTGCTTTCAGGCAGCGCATCATCAATCGTCAGAATCGTTGTTCCTTGCGTCAATCAACGATTGACAGTTTTTTCAGGCCCGTGACCCCCGCTGTGCCCAGCCCTGGCTCCACTCCGTTGCCTCCCCAAGACAGGCCCTCATGCTCCGAGCTACAGCCCAGCACATCAGCCACAGTGGGGTCACTGCTCGACGTGAGTTTGCGTCTGTCTTCAGAGTCGTCTGCAGTGGGTACGCTATCACCACGACCCAGCAACGCACCCCTAGGTCACCTGCCAGTGATACTCTCGGACTCTGACAGTGATTAAACAGCAAGAACTCCACTAGACCACACGGGAATTTACAGTGTTGTGCAGCGAAAAAAACAGTGTGTTGTGTTAAGGATTTACAGTTGTGAGTGAAAAGACAATTTTGGAACAAAATTAAACGTAAATAGACTTGTTTGTTTTTGCTTTAGAAAATGGTTAGAAGAGTGGCAAAAGTTAAAGTGCAGAGTGCAACACTTAGTAAGTTACAATGGAGCATAAGTTAGACGAGTGCGCACTGTGAAGAGAACGGACTTCTGAGTGCGAGTGACCAAGTTCAGTGCAAGACTTCATGAACAGTGTACTGCAAGTGCTTCAGGAAATCTTTCTTATTGTCAGAGTCCGAGAGGAGGCGGTTATTCATCAAGATGGCCATGGACTTGCTGTAAGTAGGCAGAATGTTTCATACTGTACTCTACTGTATTTTCCATACTATACTTACCTCAAACACCTCATTTCACTCTTTTATGTCCCTTATTGGTGTGAATATGCTGTGTCTTAGGTGCTATGCATGTGCAGTAGGAAGGTGTTTTTCTGAGTTAGGCTAGGTTAGGGTACATAACTACCAGTCCAGGAGCCAGGGACTTGTTAGTACCCAGAATGTTGAATATTGTATGAACCTACCTCAAAAACCTCATTTTATGCTTCTTTTGCATTTATTTCAGTCTTTTATGTGCCTTATTGATGTGATTTGGGTCTTAAATAGGTGCTATGCATGTCCAGAGGGAGTTGTATAGGTGTTTCTCTGAGTTAGGGTCCATAAATACATGTCCATAAGCTGGGGCCCAATATCCAGACAAGACCACTATCTGGACCTGCCTATGGCTCTATTACGTCGGATATTGGAGGGATTACTGTATATATATATATATATATATATATATATATAGATAGATAGATAGATATACAGTGTACATATATATATATATATATATATATATATATATATATATATATATATTAAACTCGCCCCGAACACGTTCTTGCCGAACGCGCTCGCAATTATACGCGGTTAGTGCTGGGATACGTATAAGACAACGTAAGATTAAAGAACCATTATGAAAACTATAAATTTACGCGAGAGGCCTTTGAAAGGCCAAATCCTCAAACATCAGCTCAGCACGCACGGTTTGTTTTGATCACATGATGTGATTTGCTGTACTGCTTTTCCACAGTACTGCACTGTATTTGTACGTTAAATATTTATAGTACTGTTCTGGTAAGTTTATGTGCAAGTTAAAGTACTATTAAATAACGTTCAAGCAAGAAATAGTCTTATAACCAGTTTATCTGGTAGGTGTCGGAATATTACCTTTTTTATTTGTTTGGTAAATATTTACTGTACTGCTTTTCCACAGTACTCTATTTGTAAGTTAAATATTTACTATTCTGGTATGCACTTGTAAGTTAAAGCACTTAAAGAAAGTTAAAGCATTAAATAAAGCCTTGTAACCAGTAAACCTGATTTATATGATTACACATGATCGGTGGGTTCCAAGACAATTCACTGTCATGTTAATTCCCCGTCAAAACATGGACGATTCCACGTCGGGACAATTCACACCCAGGATGATTCCCCGTCATTCTATAAATATACTTATATTAATTAATCAGTACTTTTATAAATATACTTGTTATTAATTACCGGGTAATCAATACTTTAATAACTATATTTCAGGGGGATCCATCAAAGTCTATGTTGTCTTGTTATTGTTGTGACGGCGAACTGGCTTGTCAGCAAATAGTCCTGAAAGAATTTTGCTCCCTAGGTCCCCTAAACATGGTATTTTGCCGTTATCTGCCATTGGTAATCAATATGAAGCACTTTAAGTGGTTAGAAGGTTTATTTAATGTTATGACTTACAAATACAGTACTGCACAGCAACGCTTCAACATACAAATACCTAAACACAGTGCAACATTCTGACGCCGATTGGTTTTGGCATCGGAATGTTGCCTTATGTTTAGGTATTTGTATGTTGAAGTTTTGCTGTGCAGTATTGTATTTGTAAGTCATAACATTAAATAAACCTTCTAACCACTTAAAGTGTTTCATATTGATTACCAATGGCAGATAACAGCAAAAGACCATGTTTAGGGTATCTAGGGAGCAAAATAAGGAGTAGTTAAAACTTACGCCGTTTCGCGCCGAACGCGCCACGTTAGGAACAAATCCCACGCGTTGGGGGCGAGTTTGCTGTATATATATATATATGGAGCCTCTGTGATACAGTGGTAAAGTGTGTGTTTTCGTACACTGAAGAACGAGGGATTGCACCCCGCCAGGGTAAAAAACTTTGGGAACGTTCTTCTGGCCACGTACTGCATTGGCAGACACAAGGGGTGCTGTGGTTGGACCAGTGTCGCATACTATAAAGTATGCTTGCACCCAGTTGGCTTGAGTGGGCCGATTACACTCACAGACTACATACACATCCAAAGCCACTCCAGCACAACAGTTACACTTAAAAGCACTTCTCACGCTACATACAATCTCTACTAGACAGCCTAAGCCACTTGGTAGTGATACATTGGCTGTATCATCTCCACTTCGGTAGAGATAGGCTGGTCCTGCAGTGGACACTCAAACAGCTGATGAGATGAGATGAGATGAGATGATATATATATATATATATATATATATATATACACAAGTAATCACTCTAATATCCGGACGCCCAATAACCGAACATCCCCACTAACCGAACCTTATCGTCCTGGGATCAAACATTCCCAAAATGGTCCGAAAATCCAAAAAAATAAAAATAAAAAATCGATTTTTTGCCGTCCGTAATCTGAACTTGCCGCGCGCGCCGTGTGAGACCATTGTTTTGGTTCGTCATTCCTCCGACGTCCGATAGAGCGCCGCTGCATCCTCCCCACTTCCCGCCTGTCTCTCACCGCGACAAGACCTACGCTGTTCGCCATGGCTGCCCACGTGCTCGCTTTTGTGGTGGTGCCATACTTGCTGCAAGGCCTCCTGCTGCTCTCTGCCCTACTCTTAGTGTGTGTGATGATGGCCCCGCCTCCTGAGAAAAGGAAGAGAGTGGTGTTGACTCTGGAGAAGAAACGGGAGATATTGGAGAAGGTTGATGCGGGTTGGTCTTCTTCACGCATTCTCCGCGAGTTCAACCTGGTCCGGTCGACTTTGTTCGATATCAAGCGTTCCCGAGACAAGCTCATGCAGTACACGGCTGACTTCTCGTCGAGAAGCAAACGCAACGTGGAGAGGAAGGTTATGTTTACCCCCAAGTATGCAGAGATCGACCGCTCCACGTTGATTTGGTATCGACAGCAACGTGCAGCTGGTGTGATGGTACGTGGAACGGAGCTGAAGGCTGCTGCTGAGAAGTTTGCAAGGCTTCACGACGCCCTTGACTTCAAGGCATCCGAGGGTTGGCTCTTCGCGTTCAAGTTGCGACATGGCCTTACTAACCGTAAAGCACATGGCGAAGCATTGGACGCTAACGAGGATGGAGTGGACGAGTTTCGGCACAAGGTGAAAGGCTTGATCGACAGGGAGGGCCTCACTCTCGGTCAAGTCTATAACGCTGACGAAACTGGCCTATTCTATCACTCGGTGCCAACGAACACTCTAGCCGATGAGACGGAGAAGCGTGTACCTGGCCGCAAGCTTTCTAAGGAACGGATATCTGCTTTGTGTTGTGCCAATGCTAACGGCATGCACCGGCTTAAGCCCGTTATTGTTGGCCGTGCAAAGCAGCCTCGGTGCCTTCGTGGGGTGATGGATGTCCTTCCTGTCGTATGGTACCATTCTTTGAAAGCATGGTTCACAGCTGTGATTTTCAAAGACTGGTTTCACCGTCACATCGTCAAGGAGGTCATCCAGTACCAGACGAAGACACTGGGAATTCCTCGCGACCAGGTAAAGGCTCTCCTTCTCCTCGACAATGCACCTGCCCACCCGTGCGACAAGGACTTGGTTGCTGAAAATGGCAGTATTAGGTGCATGTTTCTGCCACCTAATACGACTGCTCTCATTCAACCAATGGACCAAGGAGTGATCGTGGCAACAAAGCGCCTGTACCGTCGGAAGTTCCTGGACGAGGTGATGGTTGTCCTCGAGGACGAGGACGAGCGCAGGGAAGGACGTGACACTCGAGGCAAGCGGACTTTGGAAAACCTTCGCCGCTACAACATCAAGTCTGCGCTGTACAACTGGGCTAGTGCATGGAAGGAAGTCCCTGTGAAAACTCTTGAAAATGGTTGGTCTCGTCTGCTTCTCGGAACAGATGTGGAGTACGATTTCCTAGGGTTTGACGTGGATGACTTCCATGCACGGCTACGTATGCACGGCGACGATGTTGATGTGGACGATGTTCGTGAGTGGTTGGACGACGACGAGGGCGATCCTGGGTATCAGACGTTGTCTGATATCGAGATCGCGTCTTCGGTTGCTGGTGTCAGTCCCGAACTTGAAGATTCCGACAACGAAGGCGATGATGATGCGGACTCCTCTCAGCAGGACACTACTCCAGCCATCCCCAAGCTGAGCGCACTCCGGGAACATCTAGAGTTCGTCCTAGACTACCTGGAACACCCGGACTGCGACAGGGAGATGGGGCCCTTGGGACTCGTGGAGGAAGTGCGTGCTTTCCGGCAGCGCATCATCAATCGCCAGAATCGTCGGTCCTTGCGTCAGTCAACGATTGACAGTTTTTTCAGGCCCGTGACCCCCGCTGTGCCAAGCCCTGGTTCCACTCCGTTGCCTCCCCAAGACAGGTCCTCATGCTCCAAGCCACAGCCCAGCACATCAGCTACAGTGGAGTCACCGCTCGATGTGAGTTTGCGGCTATCTTCAGAGTCTTCTGTAGTCGGTACGCCATCACCACGACCCACCGATGCACCCCTTGGTCGCCTGCCAGTGATACTCTCGGACTCTGACAGTGAATAAACAGCAAGAACTTCTCCACTAGACCACACGGGAATTTTGAGTGTTGTGCAGTGAAAAAAACGGTGTGTTGTGTTAAGGTTTTCAAGTTGGGAGAAAAGACTCAGTAGAAAAGAAATTTAACGTAACTAACCTTCTTTGTTTTGGCTTTGGAAAATTAAAAAAACTTGGGAAAAGTTAATGTGCAACACTTAAAGTAAATGGAACATTATTTGGACTAAAGTGAACACTGTGAAAAGAACGGACTTCTGTGTGTTAGTGACTAAGTTCAGTGCAAGACTTCAGGAAGAATGTAGTGCAAGTGCTTCAGGAAATCGTTCTTACTGTCAGAGTCCGAGAGGAGGCGGTTATTCATCGAGGTGGCCAGGGACTTGCTGTAAGTAGCCAGAATGTTTCATGTTGTACTATTTTCCATACTATATTTACCAGAATGTTTCATATTGTACTTTTTTCCATACTATACTTACCAGAATGTGTCATACTGTACTTCTTTCCATACTATACTTACCTCATGCATGTGCAGTAGGAATGTGTTTTTCAGAGTTAGGTTCGGTTAGAGTCCATAAGTACCAGAATGTTTATTAATGTATGAACATACTTCTAAACCCACATTTTATGTTTCTTTTGCATTTATTTCAGTCATTTATGTGCCTTATTGGTGTGATTTGGGTGTTAAATAGGTGCTATGCATGTCCGGAGGGAGTTGTATAGATGTATCTCTGAGTTAGGGTCCATAAGTACAAGTCCATAAGCTGGGGCCCAATATCCGGACGAAACCAATATCCGAACCTACCGATGGCTCTATTGATCCGGATATTGGAGGGGTTACTGTGTGTATATATATATATATATATATATATATATATATATATATATATATATATATATATATATATATATTTTTATATATATATATATATATATATATATATATATATATATATATATATATATATATATATATATATATATATAGATAGATAGATATATATACACACACATATATATATATATATATATATATATATATATATATATATACAGTAAGGTCCCGGGTTACGTCAGAGTTCCTTTCCTGAGACATGACGTAAGCCGATTTTGAACGTAACTCGAGTTTTATACAGTACGTCGTATGATTATGCTTTTACCGCATTGCATCTTACAGATTTTTCAACCATACATTGCATACTATACATGTAATAATCTTATAACAGGTATGTATAAGAAACATAGTCTTTTGAACTGATGATATTTATTGAATAAAATATAAGTTGTACTAGCTAAGAGTCTTCGTCACAGTACCGCACTCGCTGCGGTAACAGCACTTCTCATCGTCATGGCAGCAGAGTTACGCCACCACTGCCTCACCCACAACTGAGTCTGGCTGCCGCTCCCTCACTCTCCCGTCCTTACACACGTGCACACTGCCAACACACATTTTATTCCTATATTCAAGCACTTTTCATACTTCATCATACAATAAAGTTTACTGTAAATTACTGCCGTAAAATATGAAATAACATCATTACCAGCACGATAATGTAAGCATTTCTAACATCAAGTTTGATGGCTTTTTTTTTTTTTTTTCTCACTCGGACAGCAAAATTATTTCAGTGATAAAATGACCGATTACTGTATGGTACTGTAATAAAAGATGCATACTATGTGTCATTACATACCTTCTGACATCAACTTGACTCGTTACTGGGGTTGCGATGTGGAAGGCACTGCATCAGGGGAGTCAGGGACCGGAGCAGGGGAGTCCAGGGCTGAAGCAGGGGAGTCCGGGGCTGAAGCAGGGGAGTCAGGGGCTGAAGATAGGGAGTCAGGGGTTGACGATGAGGATGAGGTAGCAACTGGTGGTGAAGTTGTGGCGCGGTGTTCAGTTCGCTTGAAAAACTGGAGAATTGAAGACTGCTTGGCGGCATATTTCTTTTCGTCATAGATTTGACGATAACAGGACACTGCATCCTCAATTCCCCTGTACACTTTGGCAAACCTCTGCATTTGGGTCCTGATCTTCAAATGCAGCCATTGCTTTTTCTAGGAAGTCGAAAGCATTTGCCATTTCCTTAATCTTAAACTGTCTTAGCGGTTCTGCCTCATCACTTTTTTCATCATTTTCCATTTGCTTTCCTAGGTATAGCAAGTCTTCATTACTCAGCTCTTGATCATGTGAATCAACAAGTTCATGTACATCACTCTCGCTCATGTCCAGATTTAAATCGTTTCCAATTTTCACACAGTTGCGCTTGACTTCGTTTATACTGTCTTCATCAAATCCTTTAAAGTCATTTACGAGGTTAGGGCACACTTTTTTTCCACACTCAGTGCATATTTGTCTCAGTCACTTCAGCCCAACATTCTCCAATATTTTTAACTGCCTTATAGATGTTGAAATCTTTCCAGAATTCTTTGAGTGTTACTTTACCATTTTCTGTTGCTCGTATTGCCTGTCTGAATGTTTTTCTCAGGTAGTAAGCCTTGAAAGCTCTTATTACACCTTGGTCCATGGGTTGTAGGATTGATGTTGTGTTTGGTGGCATAAACACAACTTTTACATTAGGGTGCAACTCTGTCAGGCTCGAAGGATGACCAGGAGCATTATCAATAATGAGAAGAGCTTTGAATGGCAGATTCTTCATAGCACAATACCGTTCAACCTCTGGCACGAAACACTTTGAAAACCAGTCAATGAAAATTGCACTAGTCACCCAAGCCTTTAAATTACTTTTCCAATGAACTGGTAGGCTAGCTTTAAGGATCCCCTTAAGAGCTCTTGGATTTTCGGAGTGGTACACGAGTAGCGGTTTGAGCTTGAAATCGCCTGCACAGTTTCCCCCCAAAAGTAGCGTTAGGCGTTCTTTGGATGCTTTGTGACCTGGCATGGTTTTTTCTTCTTTAGCAATATAGGTTCTGTTAGGCATTCGTTTCCAGTTTAGTCCCGTTTCATCAACATTAAATATAAGTTCTGGAATGTAGCCTTCCTTCTCAATCAACTCCTCCAACTCTTTAACGAATGTTTTTGCTGCATCGTCATCTGCACTGGCTGCTTCTCCGAAAATTCTTTTGCTGGTTACGTTTGCTCGAGCCCTGAAACGAGTAAACCAACCTTTTGATGCCACAAATGTCTCGTTGGTCTCACTTTCCTCACTTTTTTCTTTCTTAAGGTCTTGGTAGAGTGTGCGTGCTTTTTCACAGATTAACTGTTCACTCAGAGGCATGCACCGTTGATTATTGTCCTCAATCCACAGCATTAGCATCCGTTCCATCTCAATCAACAGTCCCGATCTTTGCTTGGTAATCACAGTTGATTGCATGGGAGTTGCACCTTTAACGTGAGTCAAGATACGTTCCTTGTCTTTGAGGATGGTAGCTACGGTAGTACGGCTCATCCCAAGCGCACGCCCGATTGCTGATGCCTTTTCTCCTTTCTCATTACGCTTAATAATATCGACTTTTTCACGTAATGTGATGGTCTTGCGTTTCTTGGAGTCGTTATGGTCACCAGGAAGCTGTCTCTTAGGCATCTTGGAATCAGGATGGCGAAAAACACAAGAAAATGACGGTATCACTGTATCAGGCGGTGGTAGCAGTGAGACTGAGAGCGATTGTTGGTAGTCAAGAGTGAGGCGGGAAAACGCCAGAGACATCTCGCGGTACTTAGCAACACTTCAAAACCCACTCTTTACGTATTTTTTCTTTATTTTCTTATATTTTAAAATTTCCACTCACGGACCGACTGTCGTAACCTTGAATTGACGTAAGTCGATACTGACGTAACCCGGGACCTTACTGTATATATATATGTATATGTATACTGTGTACAGTAATCCCTGTACTATCCGGACACCCACTTTCCGGACACCCCACTTACCAGACATTTTGGTCCCAGGATTTATTATTCCCATAAATGCCCAAAAATTGCCAAAAATTAAAAAAAAATCTGACTTTTTTTTTCCCCCCTGTAATTTGAACTCGGCGCGTGCGGCGCGAACCAGCTGTGTTTTGGTGCATAGTTCCGCTACCCTCTGCTAGAGCACCCCTGCATCCTCCCCATTTACCGCCCGCCTCTTGTTGTGTGTGCATGCTCATCATCATGGCTGCTCACGTGCTCGCTTTTGTGGTGGTGCCCTACTTGCTGCAGGCTCTCCTGCTGCTCTCAAGCTCTTGTTAGTGTGTGTGATGATGGCCCCGCCGCCTGAGAAGAGGAAGATAGAGGTTTTGACTCTGGAGAAGAAGAGGGAGATATTGGACAAGATGGACGCGGGATGGTCAACCTCATGCATCCTCTGTGAATTCAACCTGGCCTAATCTACTTTGATATTAAGAGATCACGTGACAAACTCATGCAGTACATGGCAGACTTCTCGTCGAAGAACAAATGCAATATGGAGAGGAAGATGATGTTTACTCCCCGGTATGCTAAAGTCGACCTCTCCACGTGCTTTCATCGGAAAACATAACATTTCTCCATTCATCTTATGTCCAGTGTGCATACTTCTTGGCAAAACTGAATGCGCTGCTTCTTCATGCGGTCAGTGAGAAATGATTTCTTGGCTGCGGTGCAGTTTGGCAAACCCAGCTCCTTCTGCAAACGGTGTTGGATAGTTTGAACTGAGACGTCTTGTAACAGCTGGGGATGCATTCTCTTCAATTCTGCTGCTGTCAGTCAAAGATTCTTGAATACTTCCCTCTTCAGAAGTGTATCTGTACCTCTGGAAGTCGTCCTCTTCTTTCCACCACCATGCCTGTGCTCTGGTACGACATCAGCCGCAGCCAAAATCTTCATGACAGTTGACTTTGCGTGTCCAGTACGTTCACAAATTGTGTTGATAGGGACATTATCCTGCCTCCATGCAATGAAAAGGATCCTTTCATCCCTTGAGCAGTACTTTCCAGGCATGCTAACTCGACTCTAGGAAAATAACTGGGCAAACAGTAATGCATACAAAAAAAGAGGGAGGTGCAAGCTCGGAGCGACAGGCACATATACTCCCACTCTCGCTTCTGGGCAAGCACTGACGTGCTGAGTGTTTCACCACCAGAGGAGTTGCCAGTTACTTCTTTCCCAAAAAATTCACTTGGTAGAGGTGGAAAGACAAAGCAAAGACAAACAACTCTCCCATAGCAATTCTGTGTGTAGGTTCTAACTCAATTTGCGGTGGGTGTAACTGTGACACATTTAATGGATTAACTGGGCAATTTCATTGAGATCTCTGATATAACATTTAATTCTGCTTACATCCAATGGATTCAATGATGATATCACATGGCCTCTTGTGCAGCATGATTAGATTTCAACTGAGAATTCTTCACTGAAATAAGCATTATCTAACTTATTTTGTATTACATATCAATGCAAAAGGTCCTTCTTAAGCTACTCAAAAAAAAAATACATCAATAAATAAATAAAGATCTTGGGGTAGCACAAATATAATGTAACAGAAATGCTGCCACTGTAGTGATGGGCCAAGGGCCAAACACTGGATCCACTTACAACCCTTCCTTGTTCCAGTCTAACTCTGTCTCAGCAACTGGTTATACAGTACTGCTCTTTCTAGTGTCTTTAATATCCTCACTGTCCACAATTACCTTTCCTTCATCATTTGTCATACACTACGCATCTAGGATATCCCTGTTTTTCTTCTTCATCTAATTTGCGACCTAGAATACGATATTCTTCCTTACAACACTTTTTAGGTTATCCAGTCTCTGAGACTCTGAGACCCAGATTTTGCCCTGTATGCCTCATTTCTAGCCTTACACTTGGCAACCAAGTACTCCTCTCTGTTATTACCCTTTTTCCATTCCCGGAAAAGCTTTCTTTTCTCCTTAACTGTGGCTTATACATCCTTTTCCACCACCATGTTACCTTAGGTCTTGCATGGCCCTTGTCCATCCCCCCACTTAATAACTCTCAGGAGACTGTTCTTGAGAGCTTTGTACTGCTCATTAACAAAACTGTCAACAGCTCCCCATTCAGCCACAACTTTACTCATATTGATATAGAAGGCATCCCTCACTGCTTGTTTTTTCTGCTTCCATATTTTCCTCCTAGGTGCAACAATTAAATCTCATCACACACTCAACAAGATTTCCACTCCTATATACATGCATTAGGTACTGGGTGGGGATGGTCCTTTCATCTGTGATAGAAAGTGTTGTTCCCTGGCCCTATGGATAAGCTGTCCTTCAGAAACTGTAAAACACTACTTGAGTGTGTTCAATAATGCAGCTCATCCATGTCAGCCGTATGCAAGCCAGCTGTGAAATGCAAACATACAAACAGTGTATACATGGTTATATAATTAAGATAATAAATATTTTTACTGTTGCATCCATTCTGCTTTGCTCTTGTAAAGCAGTATGTTTATTACTTTCCTCCTTGATGCAGCATATTAAAGACATCTATGGTTAGTGACATATGCCAAGCCTCCCTCAGTTAAAGAAAGTTAGCCACCTGAGATCAGCACATAGAAGTGGTGGAATATTAGGCAAGTTTATGGCTGATGGTAGCAAACCACATAAAAACTTTGTTACTACATAAATCAGCTCTTTAGTACTTGAAGGATATAATACTTACTCTGACAAATGAGAGTTTACATGTAAGTCCATTGCCTGTGTTACGTATCAACATCTCACCATACTGGTCAACCCAGCGTTGCCCACCGCCAAACAAGTTGTGAACACAAGTGGTCACTTTGTTCCATTCATAATGATCATCAGAGTTTGTACCGGTATTGTCTGAGGCTTCTCGTAACACCAGATGCACCTTGCCTGTAACAAACACAGAAAATTAGTCTATGCATATACAATTGCAAACATGGTTACAGTTAATATTTTAAGACATAATCTCTTCCCTCCTTTATTTACCTTCAAGCAAATACTTTCAAGTGAATTACCTTTGTCAT
Organism: Coenobita brevimanus; assembly: GCF_032717465.1. NCBI lineage: Eukaryota > Metazoa > Arthropoda > Malacostraca > Decapoda > Coenobitidae > Coenobita > Coenobita brevimanus. Next base: position 32,207,581 of record NC_137056.1, on the reverse strand, counting down.
CGTACCTCTCTTCATATTGTTCATTTATAAAGGCTTCAACATGCTTGCATGTGTTGGCCTTGGTCACCTAAGGGCAAATCTCCACACTGCTCGATCTCTGGCAGCTTTCTTATTCAGTCCCTTATCCCTGTGGTCACACTTTATGACTTCATTCTAGGTCTTTATTGGTCACCCTCTTCCAACCCCACCCCTAACATTCACGCTTCTCACTTTCTGCACCCAAATGTCATTCGTTATCCTCTCCACATGTCCAAACCATCTCAATCTGCCCCTCCTCATCACAACACTTTACACTCCAGTCCCATCTTTCTTCTCAACTCCTCAACCATAAACCAAGCCCCCCTAGGCCTCGCATTCAAGGACACACCTCACATCCATCTAATTATTATACACTCAAGTCTCATTCTACGTTTATTTGGCATGTGATAAATTAACAGAATTGTGAACTAAAAGTTATACCCAAATTTGCGATAATGATGACAAAATTCAACGGTAAGATAATTTTGGTGGCTGCTTTTGACAATTCATGATACTTCCCACGCAAGATGACAGTCAAAAGTTTGAGCCAAGATGACCACCCAGTGCTTACATTTGCTGTGATCGTCTCCCATTTGTTCCATTTCAAGCATGCAAGATCACTGAAAGACTATTGCTATCAACAAACTGTGCAAGTGTGCAATGGCTTTTGCAGTACGTGATATTAAGTGGAGTGATAACATTTTTATGTAAAATACTGAAACTTGTGACTTGGAAATTATGTCTGGCAAGGATGTTACCCCTAGTGGAAAGCATGGTGCTACTAAGGAAGCTGAAGGAAATCCTAAAAAGGTATGTTTTTTTAGGATTTTAGGTTATGTGGTCCTTGGCCCCCCCTCCCTATCCCTAATGAACCCATGATATCTTGACCTCAGTGTACGATAAATCGTTATGCAAAGGAATTTTACTTGATGTAACCCCATCATATACGGAGGCATGACTATACAAGGGCTGTGTTGTTGCTCTTGTGGCCCAGCCTCAACTGGATATGAACCCACTGAATTGTTGGCTGAAGTAGCCATTTTTTTGCAGTCCACCATTTTTTCTTCTCAGGGTATAGAGGGGGTTGGATTTCTGTAAAACCAGTGAGCTCTGCTTCCCATTATAACAGTGGGAACAAGTGAAAGTGTCCCTCTCTAAAACCACAAGGGATGAGAAGAAGACAGAAACAAGATATGCAGTGCCTAGGTGCATAGCCATCATCATCATCAGCCACTGCAAGTTCATTGCTGAACAATGGCCTCCCCTATCCTTTTCCACGAATTCCTTGACTGAGTCAATCTCTGTCAAGTTTTGCCTGCAAACTTCATTATTTCATCTCTCCACCTCCTGTCTGACCTTCTTCTGCTATGCTTACAATCTCTTGGAGCCCAGTCAGTCAGCCTCTTGCTCAATCAGTTATCCCTTATTCTTGCTACATGACCTGTCCACCTCCATTTCTGTTCATTTATAGCTTCAATAATGTCTTTGGTCTGCTCTCTCACCCAAGTTGATCTTTTCCTGTCTCTTAAAGATATTTCCAACAATGACCTTTCCATTGCTCTTTGAGAACGGATTAATTGATTTTCCATTGATTTTGTCAGTTTCCAGGTCTCACAACCGTACGTCATAGCCGGTATTATACATTTGTTATACATTTTTTGTTTCACACATATTGGCTAGTTACTTTCTGTGATGTCTCTATGTTTACTGAATGCTTTCCATCCAATTGTAATGCGTCTTTTTATTTTGCTATCATGATCTTTTGTTGGCTTTAGTATTTGCCCCAAGTACCTGTACTTCTCAATTTCTTCAAGATTTTCTTAATTTACTCTGATGATGCTCTTTGGTGTATTTGGAATACATTATTTTAGTTTGACTCCAGTTCATTTTTAGCCCTACTTTGAGACTTTCTCTACTTAGGCCATTTAACATTTCATGCTATGTTTCTGCTGTTTCTGAGATTAGGATATTGTCATCTGCAAATCTTAAATGGTTTAGCTTTACTCCATCTATGGTTACTCCTTAGTCTCCCACTCTGGCTTTCTGAAAATACTTTCTAGGCATGCTGTAAATAATTTTGGTGAAACTGTATCTCCCTGATGCACGCCCTTCTCAACCTTAATTTTTTCCAAGTCTTTATGTAATTCAACCACTAGGCTGTGGCAGACCTAAATAATTCCTATGTCCATGGTGTGGGAAAACCTGTTAAAAAAATTGTTTTCATCATGTGTTTTGAGCCACTTATACCTAACCAAACATGATAACATCTTAGTCAGGCAAAGTTTACACTCCACACTGCCAATTCGCGATCCACTCATCAAGCATAAGCATGTAGTAGGCATGAAAAATGACCAAAAAGTCACAATACAATAAAAGCTTGATATAACGGAATAATTCAGCCAACCCCTATTCCGTTTTATCAAATATTTCGCTTTTTCAAGCTTCCATTCCAAAACCACAGATGGAACGGAATTTTCTGGAAATTTGTGATTTTTCCCATATTTCTTCCATAACTCGTGCCCTGAAGCCTATATACAGTTGCTTCTAAATAGCTTCTTTTGCTACACACACACATGCTGCCTATGCTAGTCATAATGATACACACAGAGCAGTCAGAACCCACAATAACAATAATAATACACTAATAATAACAAATAAAACAGTAAAAAACTCACCTCCAAATAGGGGGGGATATGACTTGTTTGTAGAATTATGCCTAACACAGCCCCCCAAACACGTGTCAGGCGTGATGCTTCGAGATTATTTCTAATTTCTGGCCCAGAGAAGGCCTCACCCTTTCCTTTTTTTCCTGCACTTTAGGCATGGCAAACAATTGGTTTGCTTATTTTCTACAGAAAAGGCACAAAAAAGTTTGTAATGCCAAGGTAATCACACATATCTGGAGAGAAGATTTGAACTGTGTGGGGGTTGCTGGTAGACTGTGGCGAGGTGAGCGGCCTCACCCAGCCTGGGACAAAGCCCTGCACCTTGCGATCGACCGGAAACGTTCCATTGCATCACGATTTTTCCACTGCCATGGACAAACTAGCTTGTTTCCGTTATGCAGACCCGACGCCTCGTGACAGAATGGAAAACTTCCAGAATATTACGAGTACCTTACGGAAAAAAATCGTTCTGTTTTCTCAAGCTTCCATTTTATCCCACGTTCGTTATATCAAGCTTTTACTGTATTTCATGTGGCTCTCCTGGAATGTTCGATGCAGCCTACCAATCGTCATTTCCAGAATACCATTCACAGCCTTGAGGGTTAACTGTGGCAGTTCCCTCTTTATACACATTCTCAAGCTGCTTTGCAATGTTCTCAAGTACTCTTTGTTTCCACAATGAATTTATAATTGATATGTGCTCCACTGACTTGAAAGCCTTTACATACCGGTAATCAACAAAACCTAAGCACAGTGGTTTATTATATTCTGTAGCTTTCTCAATTTGCCAATTCACTGTGTGAAGATGATCAGTACAGCAGTTGAATACACACTTTGGAATCCTGCCTGTTCACGAGGTAGGTTTTCTTCCACATCTGTTGTTATTCTGTTCATAAGAACTTTATAAAAGCTAATGGGTCGATAGTTATTACGATCTTCAGAGTCGCCTTTTTTGTAAAGCAAAGTAACTATTGAATTACACCTTTGTTTTGGGAATTTCCTTCTTTATACACTGAGTAAATAAATGCATGAGCCTGTTTTGTACTTCTACTTCAGCATCTAACAGTAAATCTACTATTATTCCATCTTCTCCTGAGGCATTCCCTCTTTCCATACTCTTAAGGGAAATGTTTACTTCACCTGGTATTACCTCTGGCATTCACTTGTGCCACCTAAAAATTAGCAACTGGTACTATTGTCTTTGCATATAGTTCTGTGTAAAATCCTTCAACTCTCTTCACCATCCTATCTCTGAATTTAATGACTTCACCATTTTTGTCTTCTAGTGATATAATCTGTTCCGTTGGCCCTGTTTCAGACTATTTCTTTTTTGATGGTCTCTTTGAGCTAATCCATGTTTCTCTTTCTTTTCCCTGTTGATAAGTTTATTCAAGTCCACTCTTTCTATTTCATCTTTCTTTGTTTTTACTTTCATCTCCCTTCTTCTTTTCATGAGCTCAAGGGTCATTTTTGAATACTTGTTGGCTTTGGCTGTACAGTATTAGCTTTCCCTACTACTGCTACTGATTCTCTTAGCACTGTTGTTTGTCTATCACAGTAAGGGGCGGTAAATGTGTAAAGAAATGGAGAGAGAAGAATGGCTCCAGGACGCAAAATGGCTGGTAGCATGAAGGTCATAATACAGAGTATAGATCCGGGTACACAGGCTGCAAGTGGATTGCATGAAGGCATGTTAGTGTCTATAATACAGTGTATGGTTATGAAATTTTGGTACTGTATACTGCTTTTTACAAAATCAAGAGGGAGAGCAGTAGATGTAAGACTTAATCTCTAAGATGTGGCATGCCTGCCTGACATGATGTCCAGTGTTGGATATCTGGGAAAAATTATGCTTTTTCACTTACCGGTAAGAAATTTCATATAAATACTTACCATGCACTAAATAAATCCTTACATAGGTAGGGAGGCAATGGCCCATTCAGTAAGGAGTTGGCCTACAGTCCTATTGGACCCAGGTTCAAATCCAGGCTGGGGCAGGGAACAGTTTATGGCAGACTTTACTGATCTTCTAGATGACCCGCCAACATGTTATAAAAATACCACCGCTAATACCAATACACCAGCCCTGTATGAGACAGCCCTAGCATGTATTCAATATGGACAGTGGGTGTTAGCACCGAAGTGGTGACATGTGGAGGTGTATGGACGTAGGAGGACCACTGGGCCTTGGTAACAGGTTGTGAAACCTATGCCCAGAGTCAGACACACACACACAAAAATAATAATACTGTAATAATAAAAAAAATATTCTTTCTATACACAAATGAAACAAAGTGGAAGACTCTAGGTAGACATGAGGGGAGGCATAGGACGGAGCCGTTGGTGCGGCTTTGTGCCGGGATGGGACTGGGCTTTGATCTATGCAAGTGGGTACAGGGCACTGCAGTTCCTAGGCCGCTGCTTCCTCCCAATAAAGATGGGACCAAACCTGGGAGTAGTGCCCCAGGAGGATGCCACATCACTGGATGCATAACAGCAGGAGAGTTGCAGTGCCAAGATGCATTTGGAGTGTGTCTCTGCAGCTGCCATGACAGGATGCCCAAAGGTCATATACCACAACCAATGGCCATGGCTAGTGGGCTATGGGTCCCTTATCCTATCCCTGGGCTTGAGGCTGTGTGGAAGGGCTGGGCACATGGTTTGTTTCCTCCTTTTCTGTACCTGGATATATCAAAGTCAACTGTAAAATGCTAAGGTCCATCTCCTTTTCTGTACAGTCATGCTCCAGTATGTGATGGCTGAGTATATGATCAACTGATAGAATGAAACATACATACATACATACATACATAATGTATACAGCACCCTCGTGTCCAGTACGAGTTTGTCCAATACTATTCTTGTCCAGTACGGTCGGCAAAAAATAAAATAATTCATTACTGTAGTACGGATTTGTTTGGCTAGTACGGATCGCCCTCGCAAAGTGGGCCAAATCCGAAGAGTTTTTCTCTAGTATTGACAAGCTGCATCCAGTACTATTACCTGCCCTAATGGGAAGATGGAAAACTCCAAGGAACGTTTCCCTAGTACTGCCGCGCCAGTCTAGTATGCCTTCCTCGTGACTCATGTCGTGTGCCAGTCACATTGCAGTATTGCACTTCCCCCTGATGACGAAGACGATGATGTCAGTGTGTGACTATGAGGGATTTATGAGGTGGGTTGAAGCAGAGAGGCCTCCTCAGGATCCTGAAGGTCCTCATTCAGGGGGTCAGTAGGACCTCCTACAGCCTTAGACACCCCTCTCCCTTCCCCCCCCAAGCCCATCACCACTCACCATAAAGGTTGGTAAAATCTTAGTTGTATCAAAACGTAATTAAGTTGAATTCAGAGGGGAATTTTTCAAGGCTTCTTTGACATTACTCATTCTTCCCATAAGGTCTGTTGTTTGTCCAATACGGATTTAGTCCAGTACAGCAGTACTGTCTGACAAAAATACCATACTGGACGCGAGGGTACTCTCTCTCTCTATATATATATATTTGTGGTAGGTGGGGGTGCTCACCATCCACTCACTTGATGTAGTGCTGCTCTCGGGTGTCCGCCCTTTCTTCTCCTCCATCCATCTTTCATTCCATCCTCTTCTCTCTTTCTTTCCTTCATTCTTTTCTCATCCTTCTACCTATGGGTGACTTTACACTCCCTCTTCTGTCTATCTTTCCTTCAATCTTTCCTCTTCCTTCTGCTTGTGGGTGACTCTTGAATTTGGCTTTCTCTTATATTTTGTTTTTCTTTTGGAAGGAACAATGTGCTGGCTCGCGGCCATTGGTTCCTTCTTCTTCGCATAAAAAAAAATGACAAGCAGAATGGTTTCCTGTACACCAGGAAACCATTTACTATGCTGGGTGGTAACCATATAACAAAATTGTGATGCCTGATGGTTTAGTAGGTAATTAAGGAGCTCCAATTGGATTGAGCCGGTAGAGGTTTATATCAAAGGGATGGTTGGGGTTTATCGCTCACGTAATGCCACTCAGGGATGAATGAGACTGGTCATTCTGATCTTAAATGCCAGGACCAACTTGCCTAGACCTGGGCTCCTACGCTCCTAATGGGGCAAAATAGTATTGGATGATGAATGAATGAATGAATAAATATATATACAGTATATATATATATATATATATATATATATACAGTAACCCCTCCAATATCCGGATCAATAGAGCCATCGGTAGGTTCGGATATTGGTTTCGTCCGGATATTGGGCCCCAGCTTATGGACTTGTACTTATGGACCCTAACTCAGAGAAACACCTATACAACTCCCTCCGGACATGCATAGCACCTATTTAACACCCAAATCACACCAATAAGGCACATAAATGACTGAAATAAATGCAAAAGAAACATAAAATGTGGGTTTAGAAGTATGTTCATACATTAATAAATATTCTGGTACTTATGGACTCTAACCGAACCTAACTCTGAAAAACACATTCCTACTGCACATGCATGAGGTAAGTATAGTATGGAAAGAAGTACAGAATGACACATTCTGGTAAGTATAGTATGGAAAAAAGTACAATATGAAACATTCTGGTAAATATAGTATGGAAAATAGTACAACATGAAACATTCTGGCTACTTACAGCAAGTCCCTGGCCACCTCGATGAATAACCGCCTCCTCTCGGACTCTGACAGTAAGAACGATTTCCTGAAGAACTTGCACTACACTCTTCCTGAAGTCTTGCACTGAACTTAGTCACTAACACACAGAAGTCCGTTCTTTTCACAGTGTTCACTTTAGTCCAAATAATGTTCCATTTACTTTAAGTGTTGCACATTAACTTTTCCCAAGTTTTTTTAATTTTCCAAAGCCAAAACAAAGAAGGTTAGTTATGTTAAATTTCTTTTCTACTGAGTCTTTTCTCCCAACTTGAAAACCTTAACACAAAACACCGTTTTTTTCACTGCACAACACTCAAAATTCCCGTGTGGTCTAGTGGAGAAGTTCTTGCTGTTTATTCACTGTCAGAGTCCGAGAGTATCACTGGCAGGCGACCAAGGGGTGCATCGGTGGGTCGTGGTGATAGCGTACCGACTACAGAAGACTCTGAAGATAGCCGCAAACTCATATCGAGCGGTGACTCCCCTGTAGCTGATGTGCTGGGCTGTGGCTCGGAGCATGAGGGCCTGTCTTGGGGAGGTAACGGAGTGGAACCAGGGCTTGGCACAGCGGGGGTCACGGGCCTGAAAAAACTGTCAATCGTTGACTGACGCAAGGACCGACGATTCTGGCGATTGATGATGCGCTGCCGGAAAGCACGCACTTCCTCCACGAGTCCCAAGGGCCCCATCTCCCTGTCGCTGTCCGGGTGTTCCAGGTAGTCTAGGACGAACTCTAGATGTTCCCGGAGTGCGCTCAGCTTGGGGATGGCTGGAGTAGTGTCCTGCTGAGAGGAGTCCGCATCATCATCGCCTTTGTTGTCGGAATCTTCAAGTTCGGGACTGACACCAGCAACCGAAGACGCGATCTCGATATCAGACAACGTCTGATACCCAGGATCGCCCTCGTCGTCGTCCAACCACTCATGAACATCGTCCACATCAATATCGTCGCCGTGCGTACGTAGCCGTGCATGGAAGTCATCCACGTCAAACCCTAGGAAATCGTACTCCACATCTGTTCCGAGAAGCAGACGAGACCAACCATTTTCAAGAGTTTTCACAGGGACTTCCTTCCATGCACTAGCCCAGTTGTACAGTGCAGACTTGATGTTGTAGCGGCGAAGGTTTTCCAAAGTCCGCTTGCCTCGAGTGTCACGTCCTTCCCTGCGCTCGTCCTCGTCCTCGAGGACAACCATCACCTCGTCCAGGAACTTCCGACGGTACAGGCGCTTTGTTGCCACGATCACTCCTTGGTCCATTGGTTGAATGAGAGCAGACGTATTAGGTGGCAGAAACATGCACCTAATACGGCCATTTTCAGCAACCAAGTCCTTGTCGCACGGGTGGGCAGGTGCATTGTCGAGGAGAAGGAGAGCCTTTACCTGGTCGCGAGGAATTCCCAGTGTCTTCGTCTGGTACTGGATGACCTCCTTGACGACGTGACGGTGAAACCAGTCTTTGAAAATCACAGCTGTGAACCATGCTTTCAAAGAATGGTACCATACGACAGGAAGGACATCCATCACCCCACGAAGGCACCGAGGCTGCTTTGCACGGCCAACAATAACGGGCTTAAGCCGGTGCATGCTGTTTGCATTGGCACAACACAAAGCAGATATCCGTTCCTTAGAAAGCTTGCAGCCAGGTACACGCTTCTCCGTCTCATCGGCTAGAGCGTTCGTTGGCACCGAGCGACAGAATAGGCCAGTTTCGTCAGCGTTATAGACTTGACCGAGAGTGAGGCCCTCCCTGTCGATCAAGCCTTTCACCTTGTGCCGAAACTCGTCCACTCCATCCTCGTTAGCGTCCAATGCTTCGCCATGTGCTTTACGGTTAGTAAGGCCATGTCGTAACTTGAACGCGAAGAGCCAACCCTCGGATGCCTTGAAGTCAAGGGCATCGTGAAGCCTTGCAAACTTCTCAGCAGCAGCCTTCAGCTCCGTTCCACGTACCATCACACCAGCTGCACGTTGCTGTCGATACCAAATCAACATGGAGCGGTCGATCTCTGCATACTAGGGGGTAAACATAACCTTCCTCTCCACATTGCATTTGCTTCTCGACGAGAAGTCAGCCGTGTACTGCATGAGCTTGTCTCGGGAACGCTTCATATCGAACAAAGTCGACCGGGCCAGGTTGAACTCGCGGAGAATGCGTGAAGAAGACCAACCCGCATCAACCTTCTCCAATATCTCCCGTTTCTTCTCCAGAGTCAACACCACTCTCTTCCTTTTCTCAGGAGGCGGGGCCATCATCACACACACTAAGAGTAGGGCAGAGAGCAGCAGGAGGCCTTGCAGCAAGTACGGCACCACCACAAAAGCGAGCACGTGGGCAGCCATGGCGAACAGCGTAGGTCTTGTCGCGGTGAGAGACAGGCGGGAAGTGGGGAGGATGCAGCAGCGCTCTATCGGACATCGGAGGAATGACGAACCAAAACAATGCTCTCACGCGGCGCACGCGGCAAGTTCAAATTACGGACGGCAAAAAAAAAAAAAAAAAAAAAAAATCGATTTTTTTTTTTTTTTTTTTTTTTCCCCCAGACCATTTTGGGAATGTTTGATCCCAGGACGATAAGGTTCGGTTAGTGGGGATGTTCGGTTATTGGGCGTCCGGATATTAGAGTGATTACTGTATATATATATACAGTGCTCGTCAGAAGTATCGAGCGCCCTGCATCCCTCCTACGAAACAAACCTTTCAACATTAAAAAACATACAAGTAATGCATTTTATTTGCCTTTAATGCTTGGTAGGGTATCCTTTACGCTTCTTAACAGACCTGAGACGTCGTGGAAGTGAAAGGGCGAGGTTCCTGAGGTGCTGGAGGGGTATTTTGTCCCAGGAGTCACGAATGGCTGCTTCCAGCTTAGGCAGAGGGCTCACGTCCTTCCCTTGGAGATTCTTCTTTACGAGGTACCAGAGGTTTTCTATCGGGTTGAGGTCTGGGCTATTGTCTGGCCAGTCTTTCATGAATGATACCTCGCAGTCATGAAGACAATTGGTGACCGATTTGGCTTTATGAGCAGGTGCACCATCCTGCTGAAACACTTGTGCACCTGTGAGCTCAAAGGTCTCATGTAAATGATCACAAAGAAGCTCCAGATAAACATCCTGATTCACTCTGAAGTTCTTGGGAAGCACAACAAGCTTCCCCAAACTTTTACCAGGGAAACAACCCCATACCATAAGTGATTCAGGGTGTTTAACTGTGCTCTCCAGGTAACGGGGGTCAAGCGGGTCACTATCTTTGCACCGGTATACCCGTGCTCCTCAATTACAGGTAACACTAAACGTTGCCTCATCAGACCACAACACTGACAACCATTGCTCCTCACCCCAGTTAAGGTACTTGTTAGCAAAGGCAAGCCTACGAAGTCGCTGGTAACGTGTAAGAAGAGGCTTTCCCACAGGCCTGTGACTTGCGTAACCAAGTTCATGGACTCTTTGAGACACCGTGCGCACAGAAACCTCACCAAACACTTCCGGGTTGCTCTCCTTAATTTTCCTTGCACTCACACGAGGATTAGACTTCACTGCACATTTTAAAACATTAACAGACCTCGGGGAAGTTTTCCTGGGCCTACCAGACCGCGGTTTCTTTGTGGGAACGTCACCAGTATTTTCCACTCGAAAATGGGTGCACCACCTACGCACTGTCAATCGAGCCACACCAACGAATTCACTAATTTCCTTCGTGGGGTGGCCTGCCTCCTTTAGAGCAATGATCTGTGATATGATTTCACTTGAAAGTTCACGGGTAGGGGCTATAACAAAGTGGTGAAAGCCAAAACACTGCGGAACACTCGGTAAAAAATGACGCAAGAAGAGAGAGAGACGTGGCAGAGTTTCTCTCTCTCACGCAGCCCGTGGGCAATTGAGGCGGGAGCCAACCAACACGCAGTAAGGCCTCAAGCTCCCGTGACGTCATGTTAGCGCCCCAAACATCTGGCTCAGTTTTTAGTACCAAAAGCGGGTGATTCTTTTTTTGCCAAAAGTATTGCGCACCCTGCCATAGCCGCTCGACACTTCTGATGAGCACTGTACATATATATATATATATACTGTACAGTCATTATTTTCGCGCCTAATTGGTACAGCAATTGCGGCGCGAAATTTGTGGTATACTTTGCACGTAATAAGTGGTAATTGGTTCCGGGGTCAGCCACCCCATTCCCCCTTAGCTACCCATTAATGACACAATACCCCTACTATAAATTACATACAGTTAACCCTATCCCATGAAGGGAGGAGCGTAAATTCTGGCTGTGCACTTAACTCTCGCTCGAGAGCTTTCAGAACAGTCACATAGAGATATTTTACTTCTAGCACTCGCAGGAAAGTTACTGTTCATCATAGAGAGGCCACTTTGGTCTCATTTTGAAGATGAAGAATTTTGCTCTGTCATACAGTGTCCAAAAAGACAATATATACAAAATAAAATGCAAAAAAAAAAGTGAGTAGAAGTTAGCTGACATGCCAAAGTTTTACACTGTCCTTTATAGAAATATTTGCCAAAAAAAAAAAACTATTCAAGAAGTAATAATATTTTTTGCTTCAATACATAGCAGAATAAATTTCCTTTCCAATACTGTAATGCATTATTTGTTGTATTTTCTTCAATAATAACGTCGCATATATACGTGAGAAAAAGGAGCATAAGTGTTCGGTGGGAGGTCACGAGGTGTACATCCTATCTGTTAGAAACCTCACACCACACTGAGCGAAACAAACCAAGTGAGCACGCAAGCACCAGCTGCGGCAGGCTTAGCTCCGCCCACTTTTGCCCATCATCCAACAAAAATGACGACTCCCTAAATATTTCTTTGGAGATTACATCGGATGACGGGCAAAGTCGTCATGCTGACGTCAGAGGTTGACAAATGCATGACAACCCAGGTCGTCATTGGTAAGTTTAAGGGTTAATCAGACATATATTACTGAACAATGAATTTACTAAAAATGACACTTAGGCTGAACTGTTTGATGGGGTTTGAAGATGAGTTCCGAGGCTGGGAGCAGTGTTTAGTTACCACCTGCCCCCTCACTGCTCCTCGCCACCACTGTTGAGTCCCTCACACCACCAGTTCCCGATGCTTTAACATCAAAGCCCTCAAAATCCAGTGGGAGCTCATCAAGCTCCCCAGTGTCGTCTATGTTCTCGTCCACAGCACTGTCGTCCTCCCCAGCCTGTATGTTCTCCAAAGCCTGGGCATGCTGAATATGAGAGGGCAGGAATGATGTTATCAAAGTCTGATGATGTGCATGAACTCTGGCGTTGAAAAGGTCCTTGTAATTAGCCAGAAGTCTGTCCACCATCGAGAGGAAGGTGTCCCTGATCTCAGGCCTCCCATCACATTCCTCAATTTGCTCTTTCAAACGAGCAGTGGTTGCCAACAAGTCTGTAGTTTGGTGAGTTGTTGGCTCACCTGGTGGGACAGGTAAGAGTTCTTCCTGAACTTCGTTGTCATTGACTTGTTTGTCTGTTTCAAACATCTCCTCAGTGATTGGTTCAAAACAAGTGACTGCAGGGATGCAGGGGCTCGTGAAAATCGTAGGAAAATCGTGAGACTCTTAGGAAAAAAACATTCCTTTGCCATCATGAAATGAAAATTTCGCATGAGTATATATCGCTAAAATAGTGAGTGTACTGTATATGTATACATATATATACAGTAAAACCTCAATATAACGGACTTCAATAGACCAGAATTCGCTTTATCGGACTCGAGGAGCTACCGTACTAAATTCCTATATATCGGAAAAAGTCCGATAAAGCCAAAAGCAGTCTGGACTGCCTGACCACTTCAGCTATGTTCACCACAATAAGGTAAATGAACGACATGTTTATCAGTGTACAGTACAGTAGTATTATATATAGTATACCATTTGATTAATGTAGTGAGGTTATAACACAATACAGTACCGCAATGGTAATCAAAACAGTTTAAAAACCATTCACGTGATACGGACCAATGTCTGATATATCGGAAAAAGTCCGGATTGGCAGGGAGAACTACGGATGTCACTTTTATCGAAATTTTGCATTTTTCGCAATGGTTCGGGCCCCAATTAGTCCATTATAGTGAGGTCTTACTGTGTATAAATATATATATATATATATATATGTATATATATATATATATATATATATATATATATATATATACTGTATATATCTATATATATATATATATATATATATACTGTATATATCTATCTATATATATCTATATCTATCTATCTATATATATATATATATATATATATATATATATATATACAGTACCCTCGCGTCCAACATGCGTTAATCCAGCACGATTTGGGTCCAGCACGGAGAGCAATTAATTAGTTTTATTTAATACGATTTAATTACTGCAATACAGGTGTGTTAGAATAACACGCACAGAGCTCCGAGAAGTGGGCGAAATCCGCAGAGTTCACTCTAGCACGATCACCCCCGGTCCAACACGGTCATACTGGACATTCCCATGATGATGATACCCAATGAAAAACTTCTGATCAAGTAGCCTTCCCCGCCCGCTATCATGACGTGATCGTGATGCTGCCCAATTAAAAACGCTTCTGGTGTCACGTGATGTTTTGTTTACATTTCTCCTGCCACAGTGCCATTCAGTCGCATAATTGCATTGGAAGGTGCTTTTTTCTTGCTGCATTTTCTGCCCTTGTTACTGAATTTTACCCTGCTCACGATGCCTAGGAAGCCTTCTGAGAACACCAAGAAGCGTCGGCACCTCCCTCAGGCCACCAAGCTAGAAAGCATCGAGAGGAAGAAGAAAGGGGAGAGGAAAGTTGACATTGCCAAGGCCTACGACATGAATGAAGCCAACGTGATCATAATAAAAAACTTAAGACAAGATCCTGACAGCCGAAGGCTATCACACGGCACTTCATACCAGGTTTGCTGAGGATACGATGGTAAATCGGAACGGTAACGTGGTAAAATTGCCGACGATACCACGGGCATTTGGAATTCATCTGGATGGATTCCTGCCGAGCCTATGACGGGGAAAACAGTGTGACCAAAACCCAGGCGACTCGACAGAGAATGTATCGTACTACAGCATTGAACATTTAGCCTGACACTGAATACATATTAATATTATAGAATAAATATCAATCGTTTTGAAACCCTTCTCATTGGCGTGCGTACCAGTTTATAAACAAAGTTGCTTCTCCTTATTCTCTACCGAGTCAGCGACAGCGATCACTTTCCACAGTCACGAGACGGGGCTCTGGCAACAGTGTGAGAAGCATGCACTTTGCCGAGGATTACAGGGCTAGGACAGGCAGAAGCAGGACCTTCCATGGCTGTGGACGAAGATAGTGATTCTGAGTGTGATTTCGAAGGATTTATGAGGGAGGTTGAGGAGGAGCAACAGCCATTACACGCTAGTGACACCAGCAGCCATCCTCCGGGGACCCAGTAGGACTAACTACAGCCTTGGATACCATCTTCCATTCCCAGCAAGCCCACCAACACTATTCTAAATGGTTAGTTATCATTCATAGCACAGTACCATATATTATAATTACAATAGTACCAATATACGTATAGGTATATGGTAGGTATTTAGGGTGACTTTTCCGAGGGTTGCTGACATAATTCATTTTTCCCCATAAGCTCTATTGTTAGTCCAACACGTTTTTGGTCCAACACGTGACTCATGCATGACAATATTACCGTGCTGGATGCGAGGGTACTGTATATATATATATATATATATATATATATATAAATATATATATCTATCTATCTATCTATTGCCAGACGCCTCAATCCCGTTTGGGGTGGCCACAAACAAATCGCCTCCAAGTCGCCCTGTCCCCCGCCATTTCACTACCCTGCTCCCAACTCACACCCCCCTCTCTCATATACCTCTCCACCCCATCCCTCCATCTCATCCTCGGTCTCCCCCTCCCTCTTCCACCCTCCACCTCACTCACATACACTCTCTTCGTCAGTCTTTCACCCTCCATCCTCTCCACATGGCCAAACCACCTCAGTGTGTTCCTCACAACGCTTCCTATCACATCCACATCAACACCACAACGCTCCTTTATATCCTCATTCGTCAGCCTGTCTCTCCACGTGACTCCACTAGCTCCTCTTAAATAACTCATTTCCACTGCTCTCACTCTTGACTTGTGTCCTTCCAACAACGTCCAAGCTTCACTTCCGTACGTTAGAGTTGGTATCACAATACTGTCATGTAGTAACTTTTACTTCCATGCTCACTTCCCTGTTTCTTATCACTGCTTTCAAGGAACCAGCAACCTTTCTTCCCTGCTGTACCCTTTCAAGCACTTCACCCTCCAAACCTCCATCCTTACTCATCACACTACCCAAATACTTAAACGTACTCACATTTTCCAATTCCTCACCATCCAACCTCGCTATACATTCACTGACTTCACCTCTCTCAAAGACCATCACTTTACTCTTCCCTACATTCACCTTTAGGTTCCGTTTCTTACACACTCTCTCAAACTCATCCACCAAGCCTTGCAGCTCCCCTTCATCTTCACTCAACAACACAGTATCATCTGCAAACAACAGTACAGGGAGTTTCCAAACACTATCCTCTCTCACCAGGGCCACTCCAACATCCACTACCCTACCTTGTACCTCTTTTATTACCCCATCCATGTACAGATTGAACAACCATGGAGACATGACACATCCCTGTTTCAAACCAACTTTCAAAGAGAAAAATTCACTTAGTTCACCATCCACACGCACTGCAGCCTTAGCACCATCATACATACTCTTCACAGCATTCAACAACTTCCCATCTACTCCATATATTCTTAACACTTTCCACAATCCTTGTCTATCCACCCTGTCATATGCTTTCTCCAAATCCATGAAAGCCGCATACAACTTCTTTCCCTTCTCTAGAAACTTTTCCACTAAAGATCTAAGAATGAATATCTGATCTACACAACCTCTTCCCTTCCTAAAGCCTCCCTGTTCTTCTCCAACTAATTTCTCTGTTCTTTCTCTAACTCTGTCTATAAGTATCCTACCATACACTTTTCCTATTATACTAAGAAGACAAATGCCCCTATGATTACCACACACTTCTTTTTCCCCTTTTCCTTTGTACAAGGGAATAATTATACCTGACTTCCAATCCTCCGGGACTCTACCTTCCTCCCAGGCCAATCTGCACATCTTCCACATCCATTCTACTACTATCTCTCCCCCATGCTTCAGCATCTCACCACACACTCCATCAATTCCTGGGGCTTTCCCGATTTAACTTTCTTCATTGCTTCCACAACCTCTATCCTACTGATTTCTACCTGTCTTCTCACCTCCCTCCTTCTCCCAGCCATTCCCCAGCCACTTATACTCGCATTACTTCCATCCTCTACGTTCAACAATTCCTTAAAGTGTTCTCTCCATCTGCTCACTTTTTCTCCCTTCTCCACTAGTAATCTACCATGTTTATCTTTCACTCCCCTGCTAACTTCACTTCCACCCTGTCTTACTCTTTTCACTTCTCTCCAGAACATTTTCTTACAGTCCCTCCACTTTACACTCAAATTCCTTCCAAATTCCTCATCCACTCTCTTCTTACTCTCTCTTACTAATCTTTTCACCTCTCTCTTCCTTTCCACATATAACTCTCTCTTCTGCCTCTCAACTTCTTCCACGCCCCTATTTCTCATCCATTCATTGTATGCTTTCTTCTTTTGTGCCACAGCCTGTTTCACCTCTTCAGTCCACCACGCTGTTCCTTGCACCCCCCTCCGTCTTCTCTTCCTTCCACACACCACATCACATGCTGCACATATTTCTTCTGTAAATATCTTACACACACCTTCCACGTCTCCCATCTGCTCCAATTCATATTTGCCCAATCGTTCCTCCACTTCTCTCTTATACTCTGCCTTTTTCTCATCCTCTTGTAACCTTTCCACTCTCCTTGCAACTACTCCTTCCTCTCGTCTTTCCCTTCTTCTATTCCTCCATCTTACTTGCATCCTAATTCTGGCCACCACCAAGTAGTGGTCAGAAAGGCCACTCCCCCAACCTCTATAAACTCTTGCATCCAATATACATCTTCGCATCCTTTCATCCACACACACATAATCAATCATTGCCTTCCTTTCATTCAGTTCACCACCCACCCTTCTCATCACTCGCCATGTATACCTGTGGATCATTTTATGCCTGAAGAGGGTATTGGCTATTACCAACCCCTCCCAGCACAGATGTCCACTAACGCACTCCCATTCTCATCTATCTCAGCAGGCACACCCCACTCACCAACTATTCCATCCACCTTCACATTACCAACTTTACCATTCATATCACCGATCAAAAACACTCTCTCATTCCTTCCAAACTTTTCCATGCACACTTCCACATTTGTCCAGAACTCTTCTCTCACTCTTCTAGCACGATCTTGCGTTGGCGCATACACACACACAATCGCCCACATTTGTATTCCAACTTTCAACTTTACCCACACAATCCTTGACCCAACTGATCCATACTGTCTTATGCTCTTCTTCCATCTTTTACTCACAACTATACACACTCCTTCCTTTGCCCTCTCATTCTCATCTACTCCTGCACATATACCCCATCCATACTCCCATTCTCTCACACTTTCTCCTCTCCATTTTGTTTCAGTTATTCCACATACATCCACTTTCGCATCCTCAAGCACCTGGACAATCTCTCTCTCTTTCACCTCATCATTCGCTCCTCTTACATTCCATGTACACATTACCAAGTCCTTTGTCCGGTCCTGGGTCGTCAACGTTTGGTCAGTCCTTGTCCGAGGCTTCTTGTTTGTTTTTTTAGTTAGTTGTTTTCCGGGGAGGGGCACTAACCCTCCGCCCTGCTCCCAACTCACACCCCCTCTCTCATATACATCTCCACCCCATCCCTCCATCTCATCCTCGGCCTCCCCCTCCCCTTCCCCCCCTCCACCTCACTCATATACACTCTCTTCGTCAGACTCTCACCCTCCATCCTTTCCACATGGCCAAACCACCTCAGTGTATTCCTCATAACACTTCCGATCACATCCACATCCACACCACAACGCTCCTTTATATCCTCATTCGTCAGCCTGTCTCTCCATGTGACTCCACAAGCTCCTCTTAAATAACTCATTTCCACTGCTCTCACTCTTGACTTGTGTCCTTCCAACAACGTCCAATCTTCACTACCATACGTTAGAGTTGGTGTCACAATACTGTCATGTAGTAACTTTTTCACTTCCCTGTTTCTTATCACTGCTTTCAAGGAACCAGCAACCTTTCTTCCCTGCCGTACCCTTTCAAGCACTTCACCCTCCAAACCTCCATCCTTACTCATCACACTACCCAAGTACTTAAACGTACCCACATTTTCCAATTCCTCACTATCCAACCTGACTTCACCTCTCTCAAAGACCATCACTTAACTCTTCCCTCCATTCACCTTTAGATTCCGTTTCTTACACACTCTCCCAAACACATCCACCAAGCCTTGCAGCTCCCCTTCATCTTCACTCAACAACACAGTATCATTTGCAAACAACAGTACAGGGAGTTTCCAAACACTATCCTCTCTCACCAGGGCCACTCCAACATCCAATACCCTACCTTGTACCTCTTTTATTATCCCATCCATGTACAGATTGAACAACCATGAAGGCACGACACATCCCTGTTTCAACCCAACCTTCAAAGAGAAAAATTCACTTAGTTCACCATCCATATGCACTGCAGCCTTAGCACCATCATACATACTCTTCACAGCATTGAACAACTTCCCATCTACTCCATATATTCTTAATACTTTCCACAATCCTTGTCTATCCACCCTGTCATATGCTTTCTCCAAATCCATGAAAGCTGCATACAACTTCTTTCCCTTCTCTAGAAACTTTTCTACTAAAGATTTAAGAATGAATATCTGATCTACACAACCTCTTCCCTTCCTAAAGCCTCCCTGTTCTTCTCCAACTAATTCCTCTGTTCTTTCTCTAACTCTGTCAATAAGTATCCTACCATACACTTTTCCTATTATACTAAGAAGACAAATGCCCCTATGATTACCACACACTTCTTTTTCCCCTTTTCCTTTGTACAAGGGAATAATTATACCTGACTTCCAATCCTCCGGAACTCTAACTTCCTCCCAGGCCAATCTGCACATCTTCCACATCCATTCTACTACTATATCTCCCCCATGCTTCAGCATTTCACCACACACTCCATCAATTCCTGGGGCTTTCCCCAATTTAACTTTCTTCATTGCTTCCACAACTTCTATCCTACTGATTTCTTCCTGTCTTCTCACCTTCCTCCTTCTCCCAGCCATTCCCCAGCCACTTATACTCACATTACTTCCATCCTGTATGTTCAACAATTCCTTAAAGTGTTCTCTCCATCTGCTCACTTTTCCTCCCTTCTCCACTAGTAATCTACCATTTTTATCTTTCACTCCCCTGCTAACCTCACTTCCACCCTGTCTTACTTTCTTCACCTCTTTCCAGAACATTTTCTTACAGTCCCTCCACTTTACACTCAAATTCCTTCCAAATTCCTCATCCACTCTCTTCTTACTCTCTCTTACTAATGTTTTCACCTCTCTCTTTCTTTCTACATATAACTCTCTCTTCCGCCTCTCAACTTCTTCCACGCTCCTATTTCTCATCCATTCATTGTATGCTTTCTCTCTACATATAACTCTCTCTTCCGCCTCTCAACTTCTTCCACGCTCCTATTTCTCATCCATTCATTGTATGCTTTCTTCTTTTGTGCCACAACCGGTCTCACCTCTTCAGTCCACCACGCTGTTCCTTGCACCCCCCTCTGTCTTCTCTTCCTCCCACACACCACATCACATACTGCACATATTTCTTCTGTAAATATCCTGCACACACCTTCCACGTCCCCATCTGCTCCAATTCATATTTGCCCAATCGTTCCTCCACTTCTCTCTTATACTATGCCTTTTTCTCATCCTCTAGTAACCTTTCCACTCTCCTTGCAACTACTCTTTCCTCTTGTCTTTCCCTTCCTCTATTTCTCCATCTTACTTGGATCCTAATTCTGGCCACCACCAAGTAGTGGTCAGAAAGTCCACTCCCCCAACCTCTATAAGCTCTTGCATCCATTACACATTTTTGCATCCTTTCATCCACACACACATAATCAATCATTGATTCCTTTCATTCAGTTCACCACCCACCCTTCTCAGCACTCACCAAGTATACCTGTGGATCATTTTATGCCTGAAGAGGGTATTGGCTATCACCAACCCCCTTTCAGCACAAATGTCCACTAACGCACTGCCATTCTCATCTATCTCAGCAGGCACACCCCACTCACCAACTATTCCATCCACCTTCACATATATATATATACAGTACCCTCGCATCCAGCACAGTAATATTGTCATGCATGGGTCACGTGTTGGACCAAAAACGTGTTGGACTAACAATAGAGCTTATGGGGAAAAATGAATTATGTCAGCAACCCTCGGAAAAGTCATCCTAAATACCTACCATATACCTATACATATATTGGTATTATTATAATTATAATAAATGGTACTGTGCTATGAATGATAACTAACCTTTTAGGATAGTGTTGGTGGGCTTGCTGGGAATGGAAGGTGGTATCCAAGGCTGTAGTTAGTCCTACTGGGTCCCCGGAGGATGGCTGCTGGCGTCACTAGTGGGTAACGGCTGTTGCTCCTCCTCAACCTCCCTCATAAATCCTTCGAAATCAAACCTCCCTCATAAATCCTTCAAAATCACACTCAGAATCACTATCTTTGTCCACAGCCATGGAAGGTCCTGCTTCTGCCTGTCCTAGCCCTGTAATCCTCGGCAAAGTGCATGCTTCTCACACTGTTGCCAGAGCCCCGTCTCGTGACTGTGGAAAGTGATCGCTGTCGCTGACTCGGTAGAGAATAAGGAGAAGCAACTTTGTTTATAAACTGGTATGCACACCGATGAGAAGGGTTTCAAAACGACTGATATTTATTCTAAAATATTAATATGTATTCAGTGTCAGGCTAAATGTTCAATACTGTAGTACGATACATTCTCTGTCGAGTCGCCTGGGTTTTGGTCACACTGTTTTCCCCGTCATATGCTCGGCAAGAATCCATCCAGATGAATTCCAAATGCCCGTGGTATCATCGGCAATTTTACCACGTTACCGTTCCGATTTACCATCGTATCCTCGGCAAACCTGGTATGAAGTGCCGTGTGATAGCCTTCGGCTGTCAGGATCTTGTCTTAAGTTTATTATTATGATCACATTGGCTTCATTCATGTCGTAGGCCTTGGCAATGTCAACTTTCCTCTCCCCTTTCTTCTTCCTCTCGATGCTTTCTAGCTTGGTGGCCTGAGGGAGATGCTGACGCTTCTTCGGGTTCTCAGAAGGCTTCCTAGGCATCAAGAGCAGGGTAAAATGCAGTAACAAGGGCAGAAAATGCAGCAAGAAAAAAGCACCTTCCAATGCAATTATGCGACTGAGTAGCTCTGTGGCGGGAGAAATGTAAACAAAACATCACGTGACACCAGAAGCATTTTTAATTGGGCGGCATCATGATCACGTCACGATAGCGGGCAGGGAAGGCTACTTGATCAGAAGTTTTCATTGGCTATCGTCATCATGGGAATGTCCAGTATGACCGTGTTGGACTGGGGGTGATCGTGCTAGAGTGAACTCTGCGGATTTCGTCCACTTCTTGGAGCTCTGTGCGTGTTATGCTAACACACTCGTGTTGCAGTAATTAAATCGTATTAAATAATACTAATAAATTGCTCTCCGTGCTGGACCCGAATCGTGCTGGACTAACGCGTGTTGGACGCGAGGGTACTGTATATATATATATATATATATATATATATATACAGTAATCCCGCATTTTTTGCGGATTTTTTGTCTACGGTTTTGCCCTCTCGCTGATTTTCTTAGCATTAATAAGTTCAACAAAAATATCCTTGAATATACAGAAAAAAAAAAATTTGAAATTCCCGCAGCTTCCAATTGTAGCGCGGTAAACTCACGCCACCCTCTGTCCCTTTCCCGTGGCCCCTCTGCCAGTGTTACCATATCTAGCATAATTTTATTCTTTTGGCATAATTTTGATCAAATTTTCGAGTCTGGAATATTTTTTAGCATATTAGAAGTTTTAGAATCATTCTAGCATAATTTAGAATGGAATGGAATATTTTTAGAATAATTTTATAAAAGCTACAAATCAGAGAGAGAGAGAGAGAGAGAGAGAGAGACGAATAAGGTAAGATGTTTGAATAGTTGGTTACTTTCAGTTTGGGCTTGGTTGGGTTGGATTAGGTTAGGTTAGGTTAGGTTGGATTAGGTTAGGTTAGGTTAGGTTAGGTTTTAGGTTAGGTTCGGTTAGGTTAGGTTTTAGGTTAGGTTCGGTTAGGTTAGGATAAGTTTGAGCTTTGTACTTTACCCATGAAACCTAGGTTTTTCCGATGGATTTTGGTATGATTCATTCGATTTTCAGCTTCATTTCAGTCGGAAATGACCATTTTCTGTTTCCCCCCTCCCTATAACCCCCGATTCACCAAAGATCCCTCATTATTTCAGGGGGATGGGGGGGGGTCATATCTCAAAATCTGGTTATTTCCGACGGAAATGATGCTCAAAATCGAACGAATCACATCAAAATCCATCAGAAAAACGTAAGTTTCGTGGGAAAAAGCAGTATGGGTAGATACCGATATTTATCCTGTTACTGTATGTAGGTTCATTTTAATATTTTCATAGTAAACAATACATAATTAATATGTTGCACGAATATGTATAGAATTTTATCATTTAGCTTCAAGTTAGCATAATTCATTTTTTACTTGGAACAAATATGCTCAATCTAGCATAATTTTTTCATTGCCCTAGCATAATTTCGTTGTTTGGATATGGCAACACTGCTCTCTGCCTCGCATTCTTCAGTCTACGCCTGACTGCCTTAAGTGGCTGTTGTGGTTGTAACCACACTATGATATGAGCCTCTTGCCTCCCACTTGCTTTCCACATGGCCCCAAGACGTAAGCCAGTCTCACCAAAGGCTAATAATACAATTAGTAAGAACTCCAGAGTGACAAAACGATCAAGTTATGACCTTAGCAGAGAAAATTGTGTTACTGGACAAGCTAAGAAACGACCGTGCGAGTGTTTGCTATCACCAGTTAATGCATTTTTTTATTTTGTACTGTTTTGTTAATAAATGTGTAGATAATTGTGTATTACAGTACGGTGTTTACGTTTTTCCTTCATAATGGAGTATGTGCTTTCAATCTTGTAAGAAGGTATTTCGGGATGAGTATGGAGGTTTCGGTACAATTCGCAGTCACAACAAACACAAAACAATTCGCCTTCATTAATGAAGATAGCTATGGGTGACGCTAGAATATAATTCAAAGGCGACTACAACGAGGAAGAAACAAGTTAATTATTGACTAAAGGTGCAACTAATAAATAATATCCAGAACCTACGCTACTGAACGTAGACTTTGCTGGATCCCCCTGAAATATAGTTATTAAAGTATTGATTAATTAATAATAAGTATATTGATGAAAGTCTTGATTAGTATATTTATAGAATGGCAGGGAATCGTCCAGGGTGCGAATTGTTCTGAAGGGGAATCGTCCATGTTTTGACGGGGAATTGTCTGACGGCGAATTGTCTCGCAGTCAGTATGGACATGGACTGTGTGATGGGCAGCATGGTGGACACAAGTGCAAGTTTTCAATTGTTAATAGAGTATTCGCGGAATTGACTTTTCGCGGGGGTTACAAGAACGTAACTACCGCGAAATATGCGGGATTACTGTATATATATATATATATATATACAGTATATACTGTATATATATATCTATATATATCTATCTATATCTATATATATATATATATATATATATATATATATATATATATAGTACAATCTCAGTTAACCGGGTGGCTTGGGGATTTTACTTTCCAGGTTACAGATTTTTCCCGTATTTCTGATATTCAAATCAAGTCTGTGCAAAGACAATAATTCTCACTGCTGTAAATACAATTCAGGTACTCACCACTTACATCAAGGGTCATCCTAAGAGATTCCACCTGAAAAACAGGCTCGTAAACACACACCATAGTCATAATGCACGTGCGTGCAATGCCTAGCAGTACTGCAAATTGCACAACTCAATTCTGTTAACTACCGAATTATTTGGTGTACGTACTGTACTCATAGAAATGGAAAAATAAATAAAATCTTGAACATTTATTGGTGAACTGATGTTAAGACTGCAATGTAGAATTATCATGACACCTATGCCCCTACGTGAGCTTTGTTTAAGGTCCTGGCCCCGACTGATCGCCACCATTCCACCCCTCACCCACCAGTCGGCTGTTTTGCACCATTTTGTTAACTATCGAAGTATTCGTTGTATGTACTGTACTCATAAAAATGGAAAAATAAAGGAATGAAATCTTGAACATTTATTGGTGAACTGATGTTAAGACTGCACTGTATAATTATCACAACACCTGTGCCCCCACATGAGCATATGGTCCCGGCCCCAACTGTATTTCTTCCCCACCTGACCGCCACCATTCCGCCCCTCACTCGCCAATCAGCTGTTTTGCACAAAATAAAATAAATGATGTACAAAGTGCAAGCTTTTTTTTTTTTTCTTCCAACAAGGTAAACATTCATTCCTATTAACATTTTTTTTTTTCAACTCTGCCAGTGCATATGCGTTCTAAGATGAATTAATATGGTGCAAGTTGGAGTCAGTCAGTTAGGAAGGAAAACGCACCGGCGTTTGCTGTTTGCTGATTTGCTCTCCTGAGGTGTCTGGTTTACGAATTCCATGCCTGTCTTTGAGACGATTTAACCATCCAAAACTGAAATCACACTCGACTTCTATATTCATTTTACTTTGAAACTCTCTTGGTTTTTCTTGTACAAGAGGACCAGAAATACATGTTCCCTTAGATCTTGCTAAGCAAACCACTTGTACGATGAAGAGTATGTCTTTTTTCAATGGACTTACTTGTTTCACTTTTCATGAAAAATTAATTGAGCTTGGATGCTTGGGTCTTGATATCATAAATCACTGAATTTCCTACATTATATTCAGTCATCAGTTTTATAATGTTCGCCTATTTCAAGTCTATTGCATATGACCAGCTTCTATTTCAAGGTAAGCACGACATGCTTACGTTTAGTTTGCTCTTTAGGCAGTTTGGAGTGTAGAAATACCGTCAATCAGAGTAACGCAACAGCAAGAGAGCTTGTTTACTGTCTGGTGTTAAAAAGCAGACATGTGATTTATGGAGGGTGTGGAGGATGACTGAATTCAAGTAGGGGAAGCAGCGGCAGAGGAGGGGTGGTTAAAGGGATTTACTAGGGATTTACATTAGCGGGAAATGCCTTCACCTTGCTTTGTCCGACTTCACCCAGCCTCACGTGACACGATAAAATAGTGGTTTGGCAGTCCATTCAAATTGGCATACAGTTATAACTTACTGATACATTCACCAGCCCTTGAATTTTCCTGTTTTTCTGATTATTCCGTTTGTCTGGATACCGGATAGCAGGGACTGTACTGTAATAAGTCCAAACCCCCTCGCTAATACTTGAAATTTGCTAATTCTTGACGCCTTACTGAAAATGACATTTACCAGTAATTATGCAGCCTATTAACTACTGACATTGTAATGCATTACTCATAGATATATTTTAAACCATAAATTGATTATTTATTGACTTAGACTATGAAACTACAGTACAGTATCTTAATGCAGTTACTACAGTTTACAGTACCATTATTATGATGATGATGATGATGATCATGGAGGCCGTGACGTACGTGATGATGATGAATGGTGAAGGGTATTGCAAGGTAAAGCGAGTTTAGATAAGGTCGGGTTCACTGGATGGCTCATCTGGGTCATCTTCAGTCAGTGATGAAGGCTGCATGTTGCAGCCTTCCTTCCATCCTTCCTCTCGCGACAGTGGTGGGTGAGGCACTAATGGTAGCTGGGCAAGACACGGCTGTTTTTTCTTGAAGAAAATAGTTATTTGTTGCTGTGCTCTTTCATTCTTTTTTTCATTAACTGTGGCTTTGTAAGGAGCTATGACCTCTTCTAACCCATGCTGGAATTTGAGGGCTAGTTGCATATCAGTATCCCACGCATAAACAGGCTCACTCACTTCTATTAGTGTACACATCAGCCCAGCCAGACATTCAAGGGATAGTCCCTCATCTTCTTCTGCAACTGATATCATGAGGTAGCATCAAGCTGGCTAGAATGCTAGCAGCATTGCTGACACTGCAAATCCCCAATCAACAGTCTCCATCACCAAGAGGTTTGCTGACATGTTAGCTGCTTGACAACAGGTGTCCTCCTTTAGTACTAAGAGGACCACAATGGCTAGGGGCACAGTGATGGAGCAGATGGAGTCACGAGTGTCCAGGGACACCAACTGTCCCCCATCTTCGAGGGAGGCCCATGATGACAACTTGGCATGGACCCAGCACCACTTAAACTTAGTTACACCTGTTTTGGGACATTATTAATTGTCTTTCTCTTATTTCACATTTCTTATTACTCTTTCTATTATACCCAGAAGTGATACAGTAAGGGAAAGTTGAGACAAGGTACTAGAGGAGGTCTAGGAACCAGTCTAGATTTTTTTTTTTTTGGTGGTGGTGGTGGGGGGGTTCAATTTTGGATGGGTGCCCCTTGGCCTCAAATATAACCTCACTGAACTAAACCCATGTTATAACTGTTCCAGTATCTGATAAATTATCCAATCCACTTTTTATACCGTAACTCCATCGAATCACGAGGGTGAGTCGTATTTAGTTCTTTGACTTTAATTTTCATAAAATAAGTACAGGCAGTCTATAGCTAATAATTAGTATGAAAGGGGTAATATATGATTGATCAATCTATGGTATGGGGATAATTTATGAGCTTTTGTATCTCGTCCACATCAAGCCAATCTATTTTTTCACTAGGTCAGTGTTGATATTTTCTGTCTAGGCACTTGTGATTAGTGTGTGATTTGCAGGTACCAAAGATTTGCTGGGACTGGATGGAACAGGCTAACAGCCAACAGGTCAGAGTTAAAAAAGATGAGAGAGGCCTTTGTCCTTCAGTGGACTGACTCCAGACTGATGATGATGATAATTATCATGATGTCACAGCAGTGGGGTTGGGGAGAGAGAGAGAGAGAGAGAGAGAGAGAGAGAGAGAGAGAGAGACTTTGTCCTGCATTGGCATGACTTCAGACATGATGATGATGATGATTGTGATGATGGTATCACACCAGTTGTCATGTCTCATCAGTCTGGAGAGGAGAGGGCAGAAGCGAGATCCATCAGCAGACCCTACTCCATGTAAATGACTTTGCTCATACAGCATCATCTAGTATAAATGCCATGTACAGTATATACAGTATACTCTTATGGATAAACCAAAGAAGAATATGTGAGTTCCAATAGAGTCCAGCCTCACTGGCAATTGGAGTGCATCAAGTGATGACCAACTGCATAACAAAGTATCACATAATGAGGATGATATAACATGGTTTCAATGGAGTCAGGGATGGTGACCTCAACCATAAAGCCTAGTGACCGGGAAAAAAAAAAAAAAAAAAAAAAGCCACCCACCTGAAGTTTGTCCTATGTTGGTACAAGTCATCACCAAGGTCCCCCCCCCCATCCCATGGCTGGGGGAATGTTGGAAGGCATGGATGATCACAGAAAAAGATATGGTATCCATCCATCCATCATCCAGTCCTACGTTGCCCCATGAGGAATGTAGAAGAACAGGGCTAGGCAAGTTGGTCCTGACATTTTAGACGAGTGACCAGCCTAACAAATCCTTGAGTGGCATTACATGAGCAATAAACTCCAACCACCTCTTGGATATAAACCTTCACCAGCTCAATCCAACTGGAGCGCCTTAATTACCCACTAAAACACCAAGTGCCATAATTTGGTTATATGTTTACCACCCAGCATAGTAAATGGTCTCCTGATATACAAGAAACCATTTGGCTTGTCACTCTGAGTCACCCACAGGCAGAACGAAGAGGAAAGAATGAAGGAAAGAAAGACAGAAGACTGAGTGTAAAGTCACCTATTAGCAGAAGGACGAGGAAAGAATGAAGGAAAGAAAGACAGAAGAGGATGAAAGGAAAGAAGGATGGAGGAGAGGAAGGGGCAGACACCTGAGAGCAGCACTGCATCAAGTGAGTGTATCACTTTACTTTAACATCACAAACTGAACTACAGTAAGACCTTACTATAACAGACTAATTGGGGCCCACGCCATTCTGAAAAGTGTGATATTTCGATAAAAGTGACAAAACGACTTTCACCTGCTAACATGGACTTTTTCAATATATCAGACATTATTCTGGATCGCACAAATGGTTTTTAAACTGTTTTGACTACCATTGCGGTACTGTATTGTGTCATAACTTCACTGCATTAATCAAATGGCATAATATATATAATAATACTGTACTGCACACTGATAAACATGTCTTTTATGTACCTTGTTGTGGTGAACATAGTTGAAGTGGTTAGGCAGTCCGGACTGCTTTTGGCTTTTATCGGACTTTTTCCAATATATAAGAATTTTGTCCAGTAGCTCCTCGATTCCGATAAAAATGAATTCCGGTCTATTGAAGACCATTATATCAAGGTTTTACTGTACCGGGTATTTGTTAAGTGCTTGCACAGTAATCTAGTGATCGCAATGGAGTTTCAGAGGCTTTTCAAATACAAAACAAAAACTGATGATCACAGCCAATGTAAACACTGGGCAGACATCTCGGCTCTGTCAACTGACTGGAGGCCAGTTAACCCATTGCGTCCCGATAACGTATGGATACGTTGCAATATTATTTCACACTCAATCCCGATAACGTACCCATACGTTTTGCAATTGCAAAGTCCATCATTTCCACAATTTTCACATTTATAATGTGATTTTTGGTACATAGATGCAGGACACCTTCCTCTAATTGCCGCCAGGCGGAGACAATCTCCGACCCCACATGACCCGCTAGCACCCTTGTCTTGGTCACTCACCTGTTAGCAGTGACCCAGCACAGACATGGCACGCCGAGGTCTCTCTGACGACAAAATTCAAGCCATCCTTGACACCTTCACAGGAGACAGTGATTCACCAATCAATGACGATGTGGCGGACAAGGACTATGTGCTGCCTCACAACGAAACAAGCAGGAGTGATGTGGAGGTATCGTCGCCGTGGAAGGGTCGGTATGTGATGTACCGTAAGGCGAGGGAAAGCCAGCCTGCATTTCTACCATGTGCACACACCTCCCTCCAGCTCCTAGATGAAGGCTCTGAAGAGGAAGAGGACGAGGACAAGGGCAAGGACGGAGCCGTGGGATGTGGTGTTACCGCGTGGTGGGGGAGGGAAAGGATTTCGCCGCGGGGCACTGCAGGAGCGGCGAGACGAAAAATAAGGTATGGTGCTTCCATTTTGTCTGGGGAAGGCGCAAGTAGTGTGGCGCGAGTGATCAGTGAAAGGGAAAGTGGTGGTGGCAGGGACGCAGCACCCAGGGGACCACATGGCGTACCTGGGTAGTGGGCAGACAAGGAGCAGCCGAGCCCTAGCACCTCTTTCTCCCAGCAATATTCCTGCGCTTCCTTCCCACAGCCCCGTGATTTGGGGAAAGGAAGCAAAGGGAAGGGAAAGGGGAAAGGAAAAGGGAGAGGGAAGAGGAGCACGAGTGGGGAAGGGTGCTGCTCTCCACCTCCCCAACCACCCCCATCATTCCCACCACCCTTTCCTCCCCACCCCAACGAAGTGGAAGATTGGGACGTTGGTGTCGTGGGACTGGGAGGATGGGAGTGACTTGACGCCTATCGTTCACCAGTTCACCGAGGAGTGACGGTCTGGCTGTACTGCTCCAGGACTCCATGCAGGCTCCACCAGGATGGATTTCTTCCACCTATACTTTGGTGAGGAGTTTGTGGAGCGAACTGTGGAGAAGACCAACACATTCGCAAGCAGCCAGCACTGTGAAAGTGAGCGTGAAGATACCACAAGTAAGCACTCCCAGCAATATGACTACCCAGTTACCACTGGCGAAATGTTCATCTTTTTTGCCCTGGTTCTCTTGATGGGTATTGTATGGAAAAGACAAATTCAGGGATGTTGGTTCTACAGGCCCCATGACCAGCACACCTTTCTTTGGGAAGGTAATGGGCCGGAATAGATTTCAGCACATTCTGAGCTGCCTCCACTTTTATGATGCCGACAACCCTGCTAATGCAAATAACACCGATAAAATGAGGAGAATAAGGATGGTATTTGATCACCTGTGGGAAAAGTTCTGCTCATCCTTCTATCCTTACAGGGACCTTGTCATAGACGAGAGTCTCGTGTTGTGGTGTGGCAATATTTCTTTTCAGCAGTACATAACCAACAAGAGGCATTGTTTTGGATTCAAGATCGTTATGTATGACTGTAAAACTGGTTATGTGCAAGACATAGTCTTTTACACCAGCACACAGACAGACATAACAGAAGATTGAAGTATTAGACTCTCTGGGGCCGTGGTAAAGACAATGATAGAGCAGTACCTTCATCGTGGTCACATCCTGTACCTGGATAACTGGTACATTAGCCCCCTTCTCGCTTAGTACCTCCACCATCACGACACCGGAGTCTGTGGCACAGTCAAGAAAAATCATCGCCATATGGTCAAAGTTGGGAGGAAACTTGACTAAAACAAGGTGGTTTTCTTCAAGGCAAACAACATCCTTGCCACCGTATGGAACCACAACAGGGAAGTTTTCCTCCTGTCGATGGTATACCACCTCCTGATGCACCACACCGACTCTGTGGATTACCACAGCGAGAGAAGGTTCCACGTTTGGAAACTGGAGTCAGTACTGGACTACAATATCAACATGAGGCAAGCAGTCAGTCAGACTCCATGATTTCCAGTGCGGAATGTGCCAGGGCCACGATGAAGTGGTACAAAAAGCTCTTCTTCCACTTGCTCGATGCCACGGACCTGAACGCCCACTACCTCCACGCCATGACT
The DNA here is from genome assembly GCF_032717465.1 of Coenobita brevimanus. Classification (NCBI taxonomy): domain Eukaryota; kingdom Metazoa; phylum Arthropoda; class Malacostraca; order Decapoda; family Coenobitidae; genus Coenobita; species Coenobita brevimanus. The sequence goes on along the minus strand of NC_137056.1, from coordinate 32,176,154 downwards.
ACGGGAACCTCTGAGACAAAGGGTTGTGAGGGAGCTGTCTCGGGAAATCATCACAAGGTATGCAGAGGACAGGCCCCACCACCGCACCTGCCATGCCACTGCCGCCCAGAATCCCCGATGCCTCTCAGGATGCCACTTCCCCACCACTATCCCTCCTCAATCAAACTGTCCTAGACCCCAGAGCTGCTGTCATGTATGCTGCTGATCGAGAGTGAGAGCAACCACTCAGAGAAAAGACACGAGATACGAGTGTGTGTGGAATGCAACGTAGGATTGTGCGTTGAGCCTTGTTTCAAAGAATATCACACCTTAGTGCATTATTGATACTCGTGTGCTTGCGATATGATGCTCACGAAAATACTAAGTGCTGTAAATATCCGGTAATATGACGCTCACTATAATACTAAGTGCTGTAAATATGCGATAATATGATGCTCACTATAACACTAAGTGCTATAAAAATGTGATAATAAGACACTCACTATAATAGTAAGGCCTGTAAATATGTGACAACAGCTATACAAAGTGGAAACTGGTATAATGTTAATGGAAAAGTATAATGTAAGTGGAAAAAATAGAATGTAAGTTGAAACAACAGTCATAGTGAGTCATATGTGCAAGAATCAGGCGATTTTCAGGTGATCACTATATGGAACAAAGTTTATATTGCCTATATTTTTGTTTGAAAACCAGCATATTATTGTACTACATGTTTTTTTGTACAATCTATTTATCTATCTATTGCCAGACACCATAATCCCGTAAGCGATGGCCATTTGACCTTAAGTTATTTGTTTTACGGGGAGGGGCAATAACCCTCCACCAACCCACTTGTTGACATGTAGGGAGCACATATGGTTTGGTTATAAGGTTACCACCCAGCGTTGTAAATGGTTTCTTGGCTTACAGGAAACCATTTGGCTTGTCACTCAATGTAAAGCCATCTGAAAAGGAAAGCAAAGCAATAAGAAGTGACAGGAAAGATGGGAGAAATAGGAAGAGAGGAGGGCAGGCACAGAAAAAGAATGATAAAGGCTAAGGAAGAAATAGTTAGCACTACATTGAGCGAGTGTACCAAATTAACCCTCTGAGATTCAAATGACTATTTCGATCGTCATTTCAAATCCAACCTCTGAGATTCGGATGATGCTTTTAATCGTCATTTTAAGACGCTTTTGTAAAATATTCACCATAAATCACATTTACGCATCATAACAAAGAGGCTCGAGCATGATGTCACGGAATGGTTGCTCTATGTGTGGCGGTACTGCACAGCTGGTCTGACCCATGGCTTTGTTTCTTTATAACTTTATTCTTGGTGAATATTTTTCTACAGCAAGGTATAAAATATTTGGTTTTTGCCTAAATTCAACTCGTCACTTTGACTTTTTATTTTCTTTGTTTTCCTTTTATGAACATACTGCGATAAAGTACAACTATTCAGCTTCAAAATAACACCACAACCAGCATCCTATCATAAAAAGTGTATTTATTCTGACCGATCAAAGAAAAACATCGCGAAGCTAATATGTGGTGAAAAATCTGCCAGGAAACAGCAGATTAGGGAGATGATGGTTACATAAGGCTGACAATATTTCCAAGTCACAAGTATCAGTATTTCATATGGAAAAAATACCACTTCACTTAACACTGCACACTGCACTATTTGCTAAACCATGGCATCTGGGTGTCATGTATAGATGACTGCCTGGAGATGTCTGGGTAGCATGTATTTACCTAACTGTATTTACCTAATTGTGATATACAGGAAATGAGCTATGCTCGTGGGGTCCCATCTCTGTTTCTCAATAAGTCAAATTTTGCTTTAAACTCGTTTAAGTTTTTAGACCGGACGATCTCTTTGTCCAGGCTATTCCACAGGGCTATGCATCTATAAGGAAAACTATATTTCTTGATATCCTTCAAGCAGCTTGGCTTCTTCAGTGTCATTTCGTGTTCTCTTGTTACTCTCTTATCCCGTACAAACAGATTTTCTCGGTCAATTTTATCTACTACCATCATGGTCCTGAACACTGCAATCATGTCACCTCTCTCCCTCCTTTCCTCTAAGGAAAGCAAATCCAGCTTTTCCAGCCTCTCTCTGTACGACAGATCTGCCAGGCTGGGGACCATCTTGGTTGCTGTTCTTTGTATTCTCTCAATCTTGATTACATCTTTCTTTCTGTGTGGGGACCACACTACTGCTGCATATTCTAACCTGGGGCAGATCATGGCCACTATCAATTTTTTCATCATCTCCTCATCCATTTTGAAATGCTACTCTTAAGTTAGTCAAGAGTTTATACGTCTCTCTAACTGTCTTGTTAATATGTTTTTCAGGTGACAAACTATCTTGGACCAGCACTCCCAAATCTTTCTCTTCTCTTGCTTTTGTGATTGGTTCATTACCCATCAAATAATTCAGTGATGGCCTCCTGGTACTTCTACCCATTTCCAATATTTTACATTTCTTTGCGTTGAATTTCATTTCCCACATCCGGCTCCAATCATGTATCATATCCAGATCCTCCTGCAGCATTTTACAATCCTCCTCAACCTCTACCTTCCTCAAGATCTTTGCATCATCAGCAAACAGACTTGCATAACTGTTCACTCCATCTAACATATCATTTGCATAAATCAGGAACATTACTGGCGCCAACACCGAGCCCTATGGGACTCCACTTGTTACTTCCCTCATCCAGACATCCTATCCTTTATTACTGTCTTCATTTGTCTGTCTATCAAAAAGTCTCTCATCCATTCCAGGAAGTTTTCCTTCAGTCCTCCTATATGCTCTAATTTCCACATTAGTATTTTATGGGGTACTTTGTCGAAGGCCTTCTCCAAATCTAAATACACACAATCCACCCAACCGTCTCTCTCCTGTAGCACGTCAATTGCTCTTGAGTAAAAGCTCAACAAGTTGGAAGCAGACTTATTGAGAAACAGCGACGGAAACCCACGAGCATAGTACATTCCGTGTATATCACAATTAGGTATATTAGGTAAATACTTAAATATTTGGAACGACTTAGACAAAGAGGTGGTGCATGAGAAAAACATTCATGTGTGTAAAGGTAGACTTGATAAATGTGGATATGGAGACAGGACAACACGAGCATTGCTCAATTCCTGTATACTACAAATAGGTAAATACAAATAGGCAAATACATGACCTTCCACTTCTGAATCCAAACTGACTTTCAGCCAAAATATTCATCTCTTCCAGATACTTTATCCATCTATCTTTCAGGATTCTCTCGCACAATTTCGCGACCATGCTGGTTAGGGACACTGGTCTATAATTCAGGGATTCTTCCTTGTTTCCTCCCTTATAAACTGGTACCACATTTGCCCTCTTCCATTCTTGGGGCACTTTCCCCTCTTCCAGAGAACACACAATTAAACTGTGAATCTTATCTGCCAGTTGTTTTCTGCATTCCTTCAGTACCCAATTAGAGATTCCATCTGGTCCTGGGGCTTTCCTTACGTCCTGAGTTTCCAGTAATTTATGCACTTCCTGTGTTTCTACTTTTATATCTTTTATCACTATATTTCTAGTCACTCCCTCCCTTTCCACAAACTCCCTTTCATTAGTGAAAACCGATTGGAAACATTTGTTCATTATTTCAGCTTGCACTGCCGCATCTTTATAGACCTCTCCTTCTACTTTCAGTTTGGTGATTCCTTCCTGTTGTTTCAATTTGCCACTGACAAATCAATATAACAGTTTGGGTTCATCCTTGCATTTGTCTATTATACCTTTTACAAAGTTCCTTTCTTCCTCTCTATGTATTCTTGTACAGTAATCCCTATGCTAGCCGGACGCCCATTATCCGGACTCCCCACTTACTGGGCATTTTGGGTTTACTATCCGGATGCCCACTATCCGGACTCCCCACTTACCGGAAATTTTGGGCCTGGGCCTTTGGAACCCCAAAATGGCCAAAAAATGTATATATATATATATATATATATCTATAAAAAATTCCAACCGTACTTTGAAATTGGTGCACAGCGCCAAACAGCTGTGTTTACGCTCACTGCTTGCTTCCCCCACCCCTCCCCAGTTACCACCTAACTACCGCCCTGACTAGACGCTCATTCAACAGATGCAGCACATGCTCGTTTTTGTGAATAAACAGTGAATAAACTGCAATACCTCGCCACTAGACCACATAGTAATTTACAGTGTTGTGCAGTGTTATGAAATTAGAATTCAGAGTGCAAAAATTAAGTACAGAGTGTAAACTGGCGGTTGAAACTGGCATGGTGCAATCAAGAACAGAATGTGCAGTGTTAAACAATTATAACACGCAGTGCAGAGGATTAAGTGCTACACAACACTGGATTACTGTACGTGCTTCAAGAGCATTTTCACCACTGCCAGAGCCTTAGAGGAGGCGGGTTTACCTTCATAACGAACGGCCACGGACGTGTTGTAATTACCCTGTATACTGATAAAAATTTTCCATACTCACTTCTAATTCCTCATTCTCTGGTTCCTTCTCATTTATTTCATACTTTCTGTCCCTTACTTGTGTGAATAGGGTCTTAAATAGGTGCTATGCATGTCCAGTAGAGAGTTATGTAGGTGGTTTTCTGAGTCAGGCTGGGTTAGGGTCCATATGTACCAGTCCAGGAGGCATCCACTATGTGGATGGACTCACTTTCCGGACATGCCATTGGCTCTATTACATCGGAGGGTGGAGGGATTACTGTATATTCATTTCTAGTTCTTTTATAGTCTTCCTTTGTTCTGTTATTACAGTAATCACTCTAATATCCGGACGCCCAATATCCGAACATCCCCACTATCCGGACATAAGAATGTTTCATACTGTACTTTTTTCCATACTATACTTACCTCATTTCACTCTTTAATGTCCTTTATTGGTGTGAATAGGATGTTAGGAGCTATGCATGTGCAGTAGGAAGGTGTTTTTCTGAATTAGGCTAGGTTAGGGTCCATAAGTACCAGTCCAGGAGCCAGTCACCAGAATGTTTATTATTGTATGAACCTACTTCTAAACCCTCATTTTATGTTTCTTTTGCATTTATTTCAGTCATTTATGTGCCTTATTGGTGTGATTTGGGTCTTAAATAGGTGCTATACATATCCAGAGGGAGTTGTATAGGTGTTTCTCTGAGTTAGGGTCCATAAGTACAAGTCCATAAGCTGGGGCCCAATATCCGGACAGAACCAATATCCGGACCTACCTATGGCTCTATTACGTCGGATATTGGAGTGATTACTGTACCTCTCTTTCTCCAGTTGTTCCACACCATGTCCCTCTCTTTTTTTGCTATCATACACCTTCTATTAAACCACTCCTTTTTCCTGTTTTCTTTCCCCCTTACTCTTGGCACATATTTTTCCACTCCCGAATTATAGATATCCCACTTTCTTTGTATCTCTCTTGTTTCTCTGAATTTTCTCCGATCCGCATTTTCAAAAAATTTTCTCAATCCTGTAAAGTTTGCTTTCCCAAAGCTGTATCTTCCCTGCCTATAAAGCTTGTCTCTTGGCACCACGTTCCCTATCGTCATCTGGAATTTGATGACCACACGATCACTTTTTCCAATAGGACACAGATATTTCAAAGATTCAATTACGTCGAGTTCTTTGGTTAGAAGTAAATCTAATCTTGCTGGTGTATCCTCATTTTGGAATCGTGTCTCTTCTTTGAACCACCGAGTCATCACATTATTCACTGTTATATTTAACAATATAGTGCCCCACGAATCTTCACCGCCTCCTGAGTCCCATTCCTCCCAGTTCACCTCTTTACAATTAAAGTCACCCATTATAATTATGTTGTTGCTTTTAACAATCACTTTCTGTAGATAACTAGCCATGTCTGACAACATCTGGTATTCATCATCATTCCATGCTCTTGTCTTAGGGGGAACATACACTACTGCCATATCTCTCTTCCCATTCTCTCCAGTTTCTAATTACATATTTATCACTTTAGCCCTACCCTCTTCCATTTCCACAGTATCTACATTAATGTTGCTCTTCACTGTTATCATCACTCCTCCTCCTGTTTTTTCTTTTCTGTCTCTTCTCCACAGTTTGTATTTACCACCTCCTATATGGACATTAATATCCTCTCTTAACTTGGTCTCTACAAAGCACATAACATCAGGTTCATGTATCCTCAAGAAATCGTTGATTTCTAACCTTGCCAATATTAAATTATCAGCATTAGTATGTGCAACTTTCAAACTTTTTTTATTGTTTTTTATACCCTCTTCTCTCCTTCTCTCCATCAGTACCACTTCCACAATTTCTGATCCATAACTCTCCAATAAAACACAGTCTTCTCTTCTTCCGTTCGCTTTTCATTTTTTGCCTTTGCTTCCTTTAGTAACTCCTTTATTTTGGCTCTTTCTTCCTCATTTGCATCTCTCCTTATCCAAACATTTTTGAACCCCTCTTTGTCAGATGATTTCCATGTTCTATTGATGATTTCGTTTACCATTACCTGGGACTTAAACTTTACCTTCAATGGCCTCGCCCCTCCTTCCTCGTACTTTCCTAACCTAAACACTTCTTCAACCTCTTCTTGAGCTTTGTTGTTACCATTCATAACTACTGATATTATTTCTTTAACCTTACTCAATTCTCCTCTTTCTCTTTCTGACCTTACTGTCATACGTTTTTCTTTTAGTCCTGAAATTATTACACATTTTTTCTTATCTGCCACATACCTGACTAAAGATTCTCTACTTCTCAGTACCCTAACCACTTCCTTCTCCATCTTTTCCTTGCTTTGTTGTTCTATAATCTCTTTCAAATTTACAGTTCCTTCCACCCCTTATGCTGCTCCTTGATTTCCTTAATGTGCTCATTTTGCATCCTTGATCTGGATTCATACTCACCTAGTTTACTTTTCATCCTGTCCCTTTCTTCTTCCAACCTCTTATTCTCCCTCTTGAGCTGTTTTATTTCATTTGAGGCAGATTCATTACTCATTTTTAATTCTGTGACTTCTCTTTCTTGTTCATCACTGCGTGTGCAAACTTTATCCAGTTTATTCTGTAGAACTTTGATTTCTTTCTCCTGCTCTAAGGTCCGTTCCTGTAACTCTCTAATTACTGCCCATACCTTTTTTAACTCCTGGACATTCCTCTCGCTGTTTTCTCTACTCCCGATACTCTTGTTTGGTTCAGCTAAGTACTTCTATTTCCCACATCATCTTCAGAGAAGCCTGCAAATTTCCCCTCACCAGTTGTAAACAAAGCACCGTCCCTCTCCGCCAAGATGCAACCATTTGGAAAATTTCAATTTCCACTGTATCTTGTACTCTTTATGACTGGAGCCTGCATTTTTTTTTACTATTGTCTGACAGGACCACCAGTCACGCACTCATCCACATAATCACAATGGGCTGGTCTCCTTTTCACCGCTGATTCAGCAATTATTTTCCCAAGATCCAGGAAGAGCTCTGTCTCTGTCAGCGACCTGTGTGTGTGTATACATGATCTAGTGTTTCGCAGCATTGTTTGAATATTTCGCGGGTAACTACCATCACAAGCAAACACTGAAAAAACCCTCTTGCACGCATCCCACTCACACTCCAGTTACCTGTGTACCTCCGTCATGGATAGACCTACGCAAAAAGTTTTCCCTGTGTCTGGTGAGATGCCAGCCAGCCTGCCTCAAGGTCATTGCCATAGTGACCGCACCCCCTGCTCACACAACCACACACTCACACCACACTTCTCAAACCTACACGGAAACGATGTTTGTGGTTGACTGTGGTATTCTGAAAGTGTTTTTTTATTGTGGAGGGCTAGCATAAGCCTTACTTGTGCCACGCATATGGGCACAGCCACAAAAAACACGAAAAGTTATCCCACTTCCAAAGGCTCTCTCTCTGACTCTTTGCACTGCCCTGACAATCTGAGGCCATCAGCTTGAAGTCGAAGGACTGGTGAGCATTATGACACTTAGTTTTTTATTTTTGGCAACGTATTAGCCGAGATACTGTGGTTTAAAAAAATGGTGATTTTCCAAAAATCCTTAACTGGGGAAAGGGTCAGCAGAAATAAATGCCAGACACCATGGGTAAAGCGCTTGTGTTGTTATTGGGCGATAACAATGGTGTTTCAGTGGGCTTTCATGCACAAAATAGAACAAAAGGCAATGATCACTGCCAGTGTAAATACTGGGTGGCCATTTTGGCTTGCATGCATCACAGCATCTGCAGGGAGACGGCTGTTGAAAATATCGTTGTTGCAAAAGCACAGTTAACCCTTTCATTTCCGGACAACGCGGGCTGTGTCCAACCGCGGGCAAGTACTCAGGATGTGGGCAGGCTTGGCCTTGGCTGAGTGCTGGGAGAACCCCCTGTTTCCGCACCAACATTTCAACCACCACACCCTTAGTTTTGCTTCTATCTCCATGATTTTTTTTTTTCTTCATAATCTTGAATAGCTGTGCCTGCTTATGGTGTTACCAGAAGCATTTGGCGAATAAAAATTATGCACTAATTCACGATGTTTTCTCTTTCCTTCTTGCTACCTCAAAAAAATATAAGTTTTATGGTAATTGTTACTGAAAAAAGAGTTTTAGGAAATTTCATTAGTTACATTTTGGTATATAAATATTTACTGTAGGACAATTCAGGTCGGTTTCACGTACCGCACAAGGAAATTATCTTACGATCGCACTGCAGTGCAGGAGCGGTGTTTTGCTAAATTATTTTTTCCCCCTGCCTTTCTTTATGCCTCTATCTGCCTTATTTTTTATTCACATAATCTCAAATAGCTGTACTTGCTTATGGTGTTGATAAAAACGTTCGGCGAATATAAATTATGCGCTAATTTATGATGTTTTTTCTTTCCTTCCTAATTTCCTCATAGAAATACAGTGCTCGTCAGAAGTATCAAGCGCCCTGTGTCCCTCCTACGAAACAAACCTTTCAACATTGAAAAAACATCTAATAATGCATTATATTTACCTTTAGTGCTTCGTAGGGTATCCTTTATGCTTCTTCACGGACCTGAGACGTCTTGGAAGTGAAAAGGCGAGGTTCCTGAGGTGCTGGAGTGGTATTTTGTCCCAGGAGTCATGAATGGCTGCTTCCAGCTTAAGCAGAGAGCTCACTTCCTTCCCTTGGAGATTCTTCTTTACGAGGTACCAGAGGTTTTCTACTGGGTTGAGGTCTGGGCTATTGCCTGGCCAGTCTTTCATGAATGATACCTCGCAGTCACGAAGCCAATTGGTGACTGATTTGGCCTTATGAGCAGGTGCACCGTCCTGCTGAAACATTTGTGCACCTGTGAGCTCGAAGGACTCAGGTAAATGATCACAAAGAAGCCCCAGATAAACGTCCTGATTCACTCTGAAGTTCTTGGGAAGCACAAGCTTCCCCAAACCTTTACCAGAGAAACAAGCCCATACCATGAGTGAATCGGGGTGTTTTACTGTGCTTTCCACGTAACGGGGGTCAAGCGGGTCACTATCTTTGCGCCGGTACACCCGTGCTCCTCGGTTACAGGTAACACTAAACGTTGCCTCATCAGACCACAACACTGACAACCATTGCTCCTCACCCCAGTTAAGGTATTTGTTAGCAAAGGCAAGCCTATGAAGTCACTGGTAACGTGTAAGAAGAGGCTTTCTCACAGGCCTGTGACTTGTGTAACCAAGTTCATGGACTCTTCGAGACACTGTGCGCACAGAAACCTCACCAAACACTTCTGGGTTGCTCTCCTTTATTTTCCTTGCACTCACATGAGGATTAGACTCCACTGCACGTTTTAAAACATTAACAGACCTTCGGGAAGTTTTCCTGGGCCTACCCGACCGTGGTTTCTTTGTGGTAATGTCACCACTGTTTTCCACTCGAAAAAAGGTGCACCACCTACGCACTGTCGATCAAGCCACACCAACCAATTCACTAATTTCCTTCGTGGGGTGGCCTGCCTCCTTTAGAGCAATGATCTGGGATATGATCTCACTCGATAGTTCACGGGTAGGTGCCATAACAAAGTGGCGAAAGCCAAAACACTGCGGGACACTCGGTAAAAAAAGGCGCAATAAGAGAGGGAGACACGGCGGAGTTCCTCTCTCTCATGCAGCCCGTAGGCAACTGAGGCGGGAACCAACCAGCGCACAGTAAGGCCTCAAGCTCCCGTGACGTCATGTTAGCGCCCCAAACATCTGGCTCAATTTTTAGTACCAAAAACAGGTGATTCTTTTTTGGCCATAAGTATTGCACGCCCTGCCATAGGCACTCAATACGTCTGACAAACACTGTATATGTTTTATGGTAACTTACTGAGAAAGAGTTTTAGGAAATTTCATTAGCTACATTTTGGTATAAAAACATTTACTGTAGGACAATTTGGTTCGGTTTTATGTACAGTAATCCCGCATTTTTTGCGGATTTTTTGTCTACGGTTTTGCCCTCTCGCGGATTTTCTTAGCATTAATAAGTTCAACTAAAATATCCTTGAATATACAGAAAACAAAAAATTTGAAATTCCCGCAGCTTCCAATTGTAGCGCAGTAAACTCACGCCACCCTCTGTCCCTTTCCCGTGGCCCCTCTGCCAGTGTTACCATATCTAGCATAATTTTATTCTTTTAGCATAATTTTGATCAAATTTTCGAGTCTGGAATATTTTTTAGCTTATTAGAAGTTTTAGAATAATTCTAGCATAATACAGAATGGAATGGAATATTTTTGAAATAATTTTATAAAAGCTACAAATCAGAGAGAGAGAAAGAGAGACAGAGAGAAAGGGAGAGACGAATAAGGTAAGAAGATGTTTGAATAGTTGGTTACTTTCAGTTTGGGCTTGGTTGGGTTGGATTAGGTTAGGTTAGGTTAGGTTAGGTTGGATTAGGTTAGGTTAGGTTTTAGGTTAGGTTCGGTTTGGTTCGGTTAGGTTAGGTTAGGATAAGTTTGAGCTTTGTACTTTACTCATGAAACCTAGGTTTTTCCGATTGATTTTGGTATGATTCATTCGATTTTCAGCTTCATTTCAGTTGAAAATGACCATTTTCTGTGTTTCCCCCCCTCCCTATAACCTCCGATTCCCCAAAGATCCCCCATTATCGCAGGGGGATGGGGGGGGGATATCTCAAAATCTGGTTATTTCCGATGGAAATGATGCTCAAAATCGAATGAATCACATCAAAATCCATCAGAAAAACGTAAGTTTCGTGGGAAAAAGCAGTATGGGCAGAAAACCGATATTTATCCTGTTACTGTATGTAGGTTCATTTTAATATTTTCATAGTAAACAATACATAATTAATATGTTGCACGAATATGTATAGAATTTTATCATTTAGCTTCAAGTTTTACTTGGAACAAATTTGCTCAATCTAGCATAATTTTTTCATTGCCCTAGCATAATTTCGTTGTTTGGATATGGCAACACTGCTCTCTGCCCCGCATTCATCAGTCCACGCCTGACTGCCTCCCGTGTCTGGTGTACTTGTAACCGCAGTATGAAACGAGCCTCTTGCCTCCCACTTGCTTTCCACATGGCCCCAGGACGTAAGCCAGCCTCACCAAAGGCTAATAATACAATAAGTAAGAGCTCCAAAGTGACAAAACGATCAAGAAAAGTTATGACCTTAGCAGAGAAAATTGTGTTACTGGACAAGCTAAGAAACGACCGTGGGAGTGTTTGCTATCACCAGTTAATGCATCTTTTTATTTTGTACTGTTTTGTGAATAAATGTGTAGATAATTGTGTATTACAGTACGGTGTTTACGTTTTTCCTTCATAATGGAGTATGTGCTTTCAATCTTATAAGAAGGTATTTCGGGATGAGTATGGAGGTTTCGGGACAATTCGTAATCACAACAAACACAAAACAATTCGCCTTCATTAATGAAGATAGCTATGGGTGACTCTAGAATATAATTCAAAGGCAACTACAGCGAGGAAGAAACAAGTTAATTATTGACTAAAGGAGCAACTAATAAATAATATCCAGAACCTACGCTACTGAACATAGACTTTGCTGGATCCCCCTGAAATATAGTTATTAAAGTATTGATTAATTAATAAGTATATTGATAAAAGTATTGATTAGTATATTTATAGAATGGCGGGGAATCGTCCAGGGTGTGAATTGTTCTGAAGGGGAATCGTCCATGTTTTGACGGCGAATTGTCTCGCAATCAGTATGGACATGGACTGTGATGGGCAGCATGGTGGACACAAGTGTAAGATTCAATTGTTAATAGAGTATTCGCGGAATTGACTTTTCGCGGGGGTTACAAGAACGTAACTACCGCGAAATATGCGGGATTACTGTACTGCAAAAGGAAATTATCTTACGATCGCGCTGCAGAGTGGGAGCGGTGTTTCGCACGGCCAAAGTTGTTGCTAAATTATTTTTTTCCCTGCCTTTATTTATGCCTCTATCTACCTGATTTTTTTTTCACGTAATCTCAAATAGTTGTACTTGCTTATGGTGTTGATGAAAATATATGGCGAATATAAATTATGCGCTAATTTATGCTTTTTCTTTCCATCAAGGGGAAATTTTGTTGGACACAGCTTGCGTCGTCCAGTAATGAGCGGGTGAGATTAGGTTCGACACAGCCTGCGTCCTCCAGTAACGAGCGGGTGACTTTTGCACTGCCACCCAAGTATTGAAAGGGTTAATCTTTTAACACTGTACCAAGACAGGGTATAACTTCTGAATTATCGTTGTAGTGATTTATCACATACGTATGCATCATATAATGAAGGTGCACTGTACGATACCAATTATCAGCTTATTTTACCACTCTGCGGTCAATATTGATATTAATCAGTCTTTCCTTAAGGAATTACAGCACTACCATAGTGAAGGATTTTCACGCCTTCCAAGACCCGGATATAAATTCATATACAGTAATCCCTCTAATATCCGGACGCCCAATAACCGAACATCCCCACTAACCGAACCTTATCGTCCTGGGATCAAACATTCCCAAAATGGTCCGAAAATCCAAAAAAATTGGAAAAAAAATCGATTTTTTGCCGTCCGTAATTTGAACTTGCCGCGCGCCGCGTGGAGAGCATTGTTTTGGTTCGTCATTCCTCCGACGTCCGATAGAGCGCCGCTGCATCCTCCCCACTTCCCGCCTGTCTCTCACCGCGACAAGACCTACGCTCTTCGTCATGGCTGCCCACGTGCTCGCTTTTGTGGTGGTGCCATACTTGCTGCAAGGCCTCCTGCTGCTCTCTGCCCTACTCTTAGTGTGTGTGATGATGGCCCCGCCTCCTGAGAAAAGGAAGAGAGTGGTGTTGACTCTGGAGAAGAAACGGGAGATATTGGAGAAGGTTGATGCGGGTTGGTCTTCCTCTCGCATTCTCCGCGAGTTCAACCTGGCCCGGTCGACTTTGTTTGATATCAGCGTTCCCGAGACAAGCTCATGCAGTACATGGCTGACTTCTCGTCGAGAAGCAAACGCAACGTGGAGAGGAAGGTTATGTTTACTCCCAAGTATGCAGAGATCGACCGCTCCACGTTGATTTGGTATCGACAGCAACGTGCAGCTGGTGTGATGGTACGTGGAACGGAGCTGAAGGCTGCTGCTGAGAAGTTTGCAAGGCTTCACGACGCCCTAGACTTCAAGGCATCCGAGGGTTGGCTCTTCGCGTTCAAGTTGCGACATGGCCTTACTAACCGTAAAGCACATGGCGAAGCATTGGACGCTAACGAGGATGGAGTGGACGAGTTTCGGCACAAGGTGAAAGGCTTGATCGACAGGGAGGGCCTCACTCTCGGTCAAGTCTATAACGCTGACGAAACTGGCCTATTCTATCGCTCGGTGCCAACGAACACTCTCGCCGATGAGACGGAGAAGCGTGTACCTGGCCGCAAGCTTTCTAAGGAACGGATAGCTGCTTTGTGTTGTGCCAATGCTAACGGCATGCACCGGCTTAAGCCCGTTATTGTTGGCCGTGCAAAGCAGCCTCGGTGCCTTCGTGGGGTGATGGATGTCCTTCCTGTCGTATGGTACCATTCTTTGAAAGCATGGTTCACAGCTGTGATTTTCAAAGACTGGTTTCACCATCACTTCGTCAAGGAGGTCATACATTACCAGACGAAGACACTGGGAATTCCTCGCGACCAGGTAAAGGCTCTCCTTCTCCTCGACAATGCACCTGCCCACCCGTGCGACAAGGACTTGGTTGCTGAGAATGGCCGTATTAGGTGCATGTTTCTGCCACCTAATACGACTGCTCTCATTCAACCAATGGACCAAGGAGTGATCGTGGCAACAAAGCGCCTGTACGGTCGGAAGTTCCTGGACGAGGTGATGGTGGTTCTCGAGGACGAGGACGAGCGCAGGGAAGGATGTGACACTCGAGGCAAGCGGACTTTGGAAAACCTTCGCCGCTACAACATCAAGTCAGCGCTGTACAACTGGGCTAGTGCATGGAAGGAAGTCCCTGTGAAAACTCTTGAAAATGGTTGGTCTTGTCTGCTTCTCGGAACAGATGTGGAGTACGATTTCCTAGGGTTTGACGTGGATGACTTCCATGCACGGCTACGTACGCACGGCGACGATGTTGATGTGGACGATGTTCGTGAGTGGTTGGACGACGACGAGGGCGATCCTGGGTATCAGACGTTGTCTGATATCGAGATCGCGTCTTCGGTTGCTGGTGTCAGTCCCGAACTTGAAGATTCCGACGACGAAGGCGATGATGATGCAGACTCCGCCCAGCAGGACACTACTCCAGCCATCCCCAAGCTGAGCGCACTCCGGGAACATCTAGAGTTCGTCCTAGACTACCTGGAACACCCGGACTGCGACAGGGAGATGGGGCCCTTGGGACTCGTGGAGGAAGTGCGTGCTTTCCGGCAGCGCATCATCAATCGCCAGAATCGTCGGTCCTTGCGTCAGTCAATGATTGACAGTTTTCAGGCCCGTGACCCCCGCTGTGCCAAGCCCTGGTTCCACTCCGTTGCCTCCCCAAGACAGGCCCTCATGCTCCGAGCCACAGCCCAGCACATCAGCTACAGTGGAGTCACCGCTCGACGTGAGTTTGCGGCTGTCTTCAGAGTCTTCTGTAGTCGGTACGCCATCACCACTACCCACCGATGCACCCCTTGGACGCCTGCCAGTGATACTCTCGGGCTCTGACAGTGAATAAACAGCAAGAACTTCTCCACTAGACCACACGGGAATTTTGAGTGTTGTGCAGTGAAAAAAACGGTGTGTTGTGTTAAGGTTTTCAAGTTGGGAGAAAAGACTAAGTAGAAAAAGAAATTTAACGTAACTAACCTTCTTTGTTTTGGCTTTGGAAACTTAAAAAAAACTTGGGAAAAGTTAATGTGCAACACTTAAATTTAATGGAACATTATTTGGACTAAAGTGAACACTGTGAAAAGAACGGACTTCTGTGTGTTAGTGACTAAGTTCAGTGCAAGACTTCAGGAAGAGTGTAGTGCAAGTGCTTCAGGAAATCGTTCTTACTGTCAGAGTCCGAGAGGAGGCGGTTATTCATCGAGGTGGCCAGGGACTTGCTGTAAGTAGCCAAAATGTTTCATGTTGTACTATTTTCCATACTATATTTACCAGAATGTTTCATATTGTATTTTTTCCCATACTATACTTACCAGAAAGTGTCATACTGTACTTCTTTCCATACTAAACTTACCTCATGCATGTGCAGTAGGAATGTGTTTTTCAGAGTTCGGTTAGGTTCGGTTAGGTTAGGTTCGGTTAGAGTCCATAAGTACCAGAATGTTTATTAATGTATGAACATACTTCTAAACCCACATTTTATGTGTCTATTGCATTTATTTCAGTCATTTATGTGCCTTATTGGTGTGATTTGGGTGTTAAATAGGTGCTATGCATGTCCGGAGGGAGTTGTATAGGTGTTTCTCTGTGTTAGGGTCCGTAAGTACAAGTCCATAAGCTGGGGCCCAATATCCGGACAAAACCAATATCCGAACCTACCGATGGCTCTATTGATCCGGATATTGGAGTGATTACTGTACAACTAATTTACATAACATACTGCTATATTTAGCTTCTGACCCACACAATCGTACTAGACAATTTCATTCAGCTTAAGACACTGTTAACTAGAGGGACGAGAAATAGCCTGTAACGAAACTTTAGTACCAGGGGGCTCTTCTTAGTTAAATGAAAGCATCAGGATATAACAAGAACATAATAATAATTTTACTCTTGGCGTAATGGGTTTAAGACTAAAGCTGACTTACCTGTAGGCTGAAATTCAAGTGACCTGCCCCAGAATTTAGTCTTGATGCGGATGTCCTGCCAGAAGGTAAAGTTGTGACTCTTGGCGTAACATGCACTCACTGGCGGATGATGGCTAACCTGAGGGCACAAATGTTCAAGTTAACTCCCTCAACCAAGGATGTTTTTTTAATTATATTCTTGTTACTTCTGGATGCATATAAAAAATGGAACACCAACATAGGACTGCTATGCAGATTTTCTCTAAATGCGTATCACATAAATAGAGACTTTTTGAACTGAAGAGGTTTGATACAGCTTTCATTTACTCCCTTCATTATGTGAAATATGTCAAATATTGAAAAAAAATTTGTCTGGTGGCTGGAAGAATAAAACATTGACACATGCTATCACACTGAAATGGTTAGCAGCCAATTCCATACCACTCCCTTCAAGGTAGAGGGATCTGAGGCTAACTACCACAGACCAGTATATTCAGTACCTTGCATCCAGTGATTTTCTTTTTTCTTTCTTTTCATTTAACAAATGTTTGTTGTCTCCAGTTTATCTTACTCAATTTTGATGTTTCAAAGTAAAGGGGTTTGATGAGGCCTTCAAAAACCTCTTCATTACCGCAGGTCCTTCCTAACTACAAAAATCATTTAGTGGTAGGTTGAGTAAAATGAAAAATAAGTCACTGGAAGATGTTCAAGGTAGATCAGTCTGCTTCCCTTTTGGCATGACATGATTAACAGAGCTCCCGTCCTCTCCTGGGGATTGAACCTGTGCAAGGCTGTCACTTCAGCTGAAGTGCTCTAACCACATGATTACATACAGTAATCCACTAGCTACAAATCTCACAACCATCATTCTGATCTCTTTTTCTTATCCAAAGGTGGGGCAAGGCAGGGTCCTGCAAACATGAGAAAAAAATTATTGAGGGAGAACTAATCAACAGCATGCCTAATGAAATGGGCATCACAATCATTCGCTCATCAATGAAACTTCTGAAATAATGATTCCACCTCACAGACATACCTATCCACACATATAAACTTAATATTACGTAACAGACAGAGTCAATCCGATGACTATTAATTTGAAAAAAAGGGGTGCTCAACCCTCTTCATACAATCCTCCACACAAAGTTTAATCAACCAGCTTGATCACCTGCCAGCAAATTTCATACAGTATCCTGCACAATGGATGGAGTAGAGAGGTATATGAGAGAGGGGGGAGTGACCTGGGAAGCAGTGAAATGGCGGGGGACAGGGCAACATGGAGGAGATTTGTTTGTGGCAACTCCGTATAGGATTAAGGCGTTTGGCAATAGATAGATAGATAGACCCTGTACTATCACAGTCTCATTTGCCATCTCTATACATCTTCATCTATGCCAACCACAAACAGGGACAATGCTGTATTTGTATTGTTTATAAAGGCTCCAACATATTTGCATGCATGGGCCTTGGTCACCTAATGGTCGCTCCATGCTGCTCAATCTCTGGGGGCTCTCTGCTCAGTCCCTTATCCCTGAGGTCACACTCTGTGACCTCACCCCTGGTCTTCCTTGGTTTGTCTCTTGTGACCCTACCCTCAACGTTCAAACCTCTCTCCTTCTGCACTCGTCATCTTCCATCCTCTCAACATACTCCTCCTCATCACATCACAAATACATTTAAGTCTCACACTTCCTCTCAACTCCCCAAGCTTCCTATTAAAAAATGCACTACACTTCCATCCATCATCCAATCCTACATTACCCCATGAGGAGCATAGGAGCCCGGTGCTACGCAAGTTGGTCCGGACATTTAATGTGTGACCTGTCTCACTCATCCTTGAGTGGCATTATGTGAGAAATAAGCCTCAACCACCTGTTGGATATACACCTGCACTGGCTCAGTCCGACTGGAGCACCTTAATTACCCACTAAACCACCAGGTGTCATTGTCTGGTTATATGGTTACCACCCAGCGTCATAAATGGTTTCCTGCTGTACAGGAAACCATTTGGCTTGTCACTCAGTATAGAGTCACTCGCAGACAGAAGGAGACTTACATCTATTAACTGTCATTTCTATATGTTTGAGCTGAAGAATATCTTCTTCCTTTACTGCCTACGTCCCATTACCATACAACATTAAACTCCCAACACATGCCAAATACAAGGATCCCTTAGCATGGATGGAGAGTCCTCTCACTGTTAGGAGGAGTAACAGATCCCTGAACTCCCTCCAACCACTCCAGCCACAGAACTAGCTCCTGCCCCATAAGCAGCACATAATATGTCCCTCAAATAACAAAACTCCACAAACACAAGACTCTCCAGCATGATTAATCCCTACTAACCTCTCCATCTCTACATGCTCTCCCTGACACACTACACACACAAATTCACCATTATTTCACAGCCTATCTCTGTGTCACAATCAAAAGTATGCCAGCACTTCCCTAACAGCTGTGGCAAGGGCAGGTGTTATATGAAAATTTTCAATGACAGCTACATGAAGCATAAAACATTTGAACATAAGAAGGAAATATACTCCCTGATGTTTTGGGAGAAGTGAGAAACATGAAGGCAGAACACACTGTTGGTTGGGAATTACTGGCAAACTTTTGAACTTACAGCTGTTGTTGTTCCTAAACCCTGGTCTGCCTGGCCCAGCAAACCCACTGACTGCATGTAGACAACTGCCCCTTGAGGCCATCCCTTAGGTTCCCAACCATTGATGTTGTGCCTGCATCTTAGTGTGGCATGTGTTATGCAGTGCTCCAATATGTGAATTTGGCTGTGTGTGCCTATTCTACACACAGGGCACACATCATTTGTGATTCCACCCAACCCAGATGGAAGCTGACAAATGAAGAGGGCTGGGTGATGTCCTGATCTAAATCTAGCTAATTGAATTTAACCTACTCTATTTTATGAAACAGTAATTCCTCATTTAACAATGCAGATGTGATCTTAAAAACTACCATGTTAAGTGAAAATCAGGTTTAGTGTGGGTTGCCTTCCAGCATGAACGATTTAATAAAAAATCACATGCAAGGCTTCAAATAATTTTCAGAATAAAGTTACGTTACGACTGGGTGTAATCAGAATGTATTAAATGCTAAAGTTCATAAGCAAATAAGGAAATGGTGATATAAAGTATTATGGGCTGTGCTAGCATTTGATGTATCAATCCTGACTCTTCACTGAACATCCGGGCTGCTTAACAGCGAACAATGGTGTGTTAAGTGAAAAGTGTTCCAAAGTTGATTAACCGCTTTATAGAAAACATGTGTAAAATAAAAGTGCATTAAATGGGGAATTATTGTACCTCTGGTGAGCAGATGTCGGGAGGAGGGCCTTGCAATGGTGTTTTGACTAAAGTGTTGTAAAGTGTTATAAAAGACTAAATAGGTGTTTTTTCATTTCTGGTGTTAGAAAGTCTGGAGGTCGGATACTACTGAAGAGGGTCTGGTAAAGTTTGTGTGGTGACCGTTTTCTGCACTTGATTGCGTTGTGTGGCTCTGTTATATAATGAGAGGGGTGTTGAATGATTGTGCAAGCTGTCGTGTATAATTATGAGCTTGTCATGTCAAGACATTATCAGGAACTACTTTGGTTTCAGAGTGTAAGTTACCTGTGGAAGTGGTATTGGTGCAGCCAGTGATAATGCATAGAGCATTATTCTGTATGGTCCACAAGGTGTTGTACAGTAGTAGGTGTTAAACAGGACAGAGGCCAATGCTGGGGAGGCATAAGACATTGTTTATATGATATATTAACCCCTAACCGCCGGCTGACGTGTATAGATGTTAAGATTTTGGGCGCGTAGAAACACCGGTTGACGTACATAACTGCAAGCGTCTTCCCGCCACCCTTTGAACTTTAACTTATCCTTACTCATCGACGGGACCACCTAGAGACATGAGGATACTTTCAATTGAAAGAAGAAGAGTTAATGATTCTTATGTATCTTTACTTTTTTCACTAACTTTTATAGTTTGGCAGATATTAGGGTTTGAAGTAAGGGTATTTTTTTTCCGTCACGGATATCCCCCATAGGAAGAAGCATGCAACATCTGAAAACTCCTGGCGTGTAGGGGTTAATTGTACAGTAGGGAAAGCGTTTCTCTTTACTGCCCAAAGTCTATCACTGTAATTGTCCACAGTGTGTTAAGTTTGGCTGTACACTGCCTTTTGATGTCTTGAATGTGGTTCCTGAAATCTGCTGGGCCAGGATGACTAGGATTCAGCAACATCAAGAACAAGATCGAGCATAATTAGGGTAACAGCTAGGAGTGGTAACTGGTATACTCTTGACTTGTGTCCTTCCAACAAAGTCCAAGCTTCACTTCCATATGTTCGAGTTGGTATCACAATACTATCATGCGGTGACTTTTTTACTTCCATGCTCACTTCCCTGTTTCTTATCACTGCTTTCAAGGAACCAGCAACCTTTCTTCCTTGTTGTATCCTTTCATGCACTTCATCCTCCAAACTTCCATCCTTACTCATCACACTACCCAGGCACTTAAATGCACTCACATTTTCCATTTCCTCATCATCCAACCTCACTGTACATCCAGTGACTTCATTTCTCTCAAAGTCCATAACTTTACTCTTCCCTCCATTCATCTTTAGATTCCATTTCTTCCAAACTCATTCACCAAGCCATGCAGTTCCCCTTCATCTTCACTTAACAATACAGTATCATATGCAAACAATACTACAGGGAATTTCCAAACACTGCCCTTTCTCATTAATGCCGCTCAAACATCCACTGCCCTACCTCGTATCTCATTTATAACCCCATCCATATACAGATTGAACAACCATGGTGACATGACAAATCCCTGTTTCAATCCAACATTCAAACAGGAAAATTCAGTCAATTCACTATCCACATGCACTGCAACCTTAGCCCCCTCATACATAATTTTACGGCATTCAACAACTTCCCATTTACTCCATACATTCTTAATATTTTCCACACTTCTTGTCTATCCACCCTGTCATACACTTTCTCCAAATCCATGAAGGCCGCATACGACTTCTATCCCTTCTCAAGAAACTTTTCCACTAAAGACCTAAGAATGAATATCTGATCTAAGCGTCGTTTCCCTTCCTAAGACCTCCCTGTTCTTCACCAACTAAGTCCTCTGTTATTTCCCTATATTTTGTCAATATGTATCTCACCTTACACTTCTATTACACTAAGGAGACAAATGCCCCAATGATTACCACACTTCTTTTTCTCCTTTTCCTTTGTCACCATCATCATCATCATCTAATCCTGTGTTGCCCCATGCGGAGCGTAGGAGCCTGGGGCTAGGCAAGTTGGTCCTGACATTTAAGATAAGAGTGACAAGTCTCACTTATCCCTGAATGGCATTACATGAGCAATAAACCCCAACCATCCCTTGGATAGATACCTGCAAAGGCTCAATTTGGAGCTCTTTAATTGCCCATTAAACCATCAGGCGCTATAATCTGGCTATATGGTTATCACCCAGGATAGTTAATAGTGTCCTTTTCCTTTGTACTGGGGAATAATTATACCTGACTTTGTATTCTCTGGGACTCTACCTTCCTCCCATGCCAATCTGCACATCTTCCGCATCCATTTTACTACTATCTCTCCTTCAAGCTTCAGCATTTCACCACACACTCCATCAATTCCTGGGGCTTACCCCATTTTGACTTCCTTCATTGCTTTCAATACTTCCATCCTACTGATTTCTTCCTCTCTTCTCACCGTCCTCCTTCTCACACCCATTCCCCAGCCACTTATCCTCGCATTACACTCAACCCCCTGCTATCGCGTAGCTAATTGGTCACAGGAAACACGCGTGATAGCTGAATACGCGATAGCTGAACTGAACAATCAATGGGAAAATTTCTAATTGGTTTTTTGGTGGCCCATTTTTCTAACTTTTAACCACTTTATGCCTACGATTTCCTGCCAATCTCTCCTCTAACATGATATAAAGCATTATTTTTAGTTTATATTAACAATCTTGTCAGTGCTAGTTTCGTTTCGTTTCGTTTTTAAAGGCTCCACCATGCTTGCATGTGTCAGCCTTGGTCACCTAATGGGGGCTCTCCATGTTGCATGATCCATTGCAGCCTCCCTGTTCAGTCCCTCAACCCTGACGTCACACTTAATGACCTCGTCCCATGTCTTTCTCGGTCTACCCCTCATAACCCCACCCCAACATTAACACTTCTCACCTTCCTCACCCAATTATCATCCCTCATCCTCTCCACATGTCCAAACCATCTCAATCCACCTCTCCTCATCACAACACCAATACACTCCAATCCCATCCCACCTCTTCCATCGTAAACCCAGCCAAATAAAACATACAGTATTATGTACGCTGATGATATGAATATTTTAATGTCCCATGAAAATGTACACAGCTTGTTTAGTATATTAATGAACTTGAAAAATTAAATAATTGGATTATTGCAAATAAATCAGTACTGAGCATATCCAAGCTGAAACCTTACAATAGTTAGTAACTGGAGGTCATAATATATGCAAATAGTTAACGACGAAATTCTTGGGTGTCACCACTGACTATAAATTAAAATGGAAGGAACATATACTGAGGGTAAACAGTCAGATTGCCAAAACTTGTGGTATATTGTATAACACACATGAAATGCTTACCTTCTCTGCACTTCAAAGTGCGTACCACTCCTTAGTATATCCATATCTTATTTATGGTATTGTTGTATGGGTTGGTGCGAGTCAAGCTTGTAAATATCCCTTGGTTGTAATGCAGAAACAGATAGTAAGAACTATTTCTTATTTTTAAAAATATGATTCACCTAGTAATGCATTTAATGAGCTGAATATTTTAAACACTGATCAAATATATAGATATTTTAGCATACTTTTTACATATAAGGCTCTAAATGGATTGAACTGCTGTGGCAATATGTTCCAATACATAAGTCACAATCATGATACAAGAGGCTGTGAAAAAAATCTCATTATCCCAGCAGTTACAACACTTACCAGCAAATGTCATATATACTGTCCAGGACCAGTCATGTGGAACTGCCTACCTTATCACCTTAAAACTAATAATAATCTTAGCTTCTTTAAACAGGCAATTAAACATAAAATTATGAGTGGGTTCTTAAACATTAAGAAATACAGTGTATATAACCTTGTTTCATAAATTAATAAGTTTGTACTGTAAGAGACAGATGAACCAAGTTATTTTTAAAAGCTTATTAAGTTTGTAAAAGAGCCATCAGCTCAACAAACCTGGCCAGTATAGTTTCTTCTATGTATGTACAATATATGTCTGTATGTTACTCTGGCTAATGAAAAACTGACTTTGACTTTGAACCTGACTCACCTGCTCTGCCACAAACCTAAACCCCTTGTCTTCCCTGATGGCTTCATAAGTCTCCCCCAAGAGAGGGTTAAAGGGTTTGTGGGCAGCACGGTGAATGGAGGATGCATAGGCTGACACAGCGAAGGTGGCCACTTGTACCATACGTTCACCAGGATCCTCTAACCCAGCTGCCTTGTCTAGTAACTCACTGTATTCCAGCTCTTCACATATACGCTGCAAGTGAATGTAGGTTAATGTGAGTACAGTATAATACAAGGCTTGCAGCTTCCCATGCAAGTATTTATTAATGCTGAATGTTGTAGCTGTTTTGTGTCCCCAGGCTCATCTATGTTGATGTGAACCAATGAACTGCAGGAAACTGGCTGCTTTTGTATGGGTTATGTTGTAGCGGTGACTCTGTTGTATGAAACAGCTGCATGAGATAGGTGTGTTACAGTGTGGGAGCTATGAAGGCAGAGGAGTATTTGCCATCACTTTGTCCTTGTTTGGATGCTTTCTCTCTTCCTGTCTGCTATTAACTATGCAGTAAATTACATAAAAACTGCTCTACACTTTCACTGCTACCTAGAAAACTGACCTGCCCGCTTCCCCCAACAAACATTGCAGTATCAACTGTGGGAAAATAGTGGAGATATTTTAATACACATTCCTGACTCATGACA
Source organism: Coenobita brevimanus (assembly GCF_032717465.1). Taxonomy (NCBI): domain Eukaryota; kingdom Metazoa; phylum Arthropoda; class Malacostraca; order Decapoda; family Coenobitidae; genus Coenobita; species Coenobita brevimanus. The sequence goes on along the minus strand of NC_137056.1, from coordinate 32,151,930 downwards.
AAAACCTTGTTTTAACCCAGGCAGTCACATACCACTTCCACCCCACCTAAAGGCAGTATCAAGCTTTACCTTCTCTTTAATCCCTTCAAATCAACTAAATATTTTTTATTTCATTTCTTCTGTCACTAAATATTATTCAACTTACAATGCCTTTCTAAACTGGTGAGGTTAATTATGATCTTTATCAATCCCAACACTATGTGACCATCCCTATCTTCTGTAAAATCATATGAAGGTAACGAAAACAAAACAAAACATTAGATTCATGTTAAAATACAAACAAATAAAAGATTATCCGCGACAGTAAAACCCAATTTTAAGTCACCTTTATACAGGCAAACCCCGATTTATGATACCCCTACGTGCAATACCCCGGAATAGTGATGGGGTAGAAGTACCACCCTATCCCGCCCATCGTAGGCCTACCCAAGGTTTTGTGATGGGTTTTTATTTTTTTTCACTGATTTTGATTATATTATAGACTTAAATTTTGTGTTTAGGTTGATTTATAGACTGTTTTTAAACTTGGATTAATGTGTTTTTGTCAAACACTGTCATTTGGGATACGGATTCTCACCTATCAGACGAGGTACAAAACAGTGTGGAAAACTAGGCAAGTCAACAAAGAATATTTCATGTTTGACAACTGAAATCTCCTCTAACCAATCATGGAATACATAATAATAATTTTACATAAATATTGATAATTATGAAAATCTCAGAGAGTAAATATTTCATGCATTGATGAAAACTGTGACATTGATAAATCACGTGTTTACATTTGGGCTGTTCAAGGAAAAACGCTTTGTAAATAAAAGGAATTTCTAAATAAATGTTGGAAAATATCTATCTATCTATCTATTGCCAGACGCCTCAATCCCGTTTGGGGTGGCCACAAACAAATCGCCTCCAAGTCGCCCTGTCCCCTGCCATGTCACTCCCCTGCTCCCAACTCACACCCCCCTCTCTCATATACCTCTCCACCCCATCTCTCCATCTCATCCTTGGACTCCCCCCTCCCTCTTTCCCCCTCCACCTTACTCACATACACTCTCTTCGTCAGTCTTTCACCCTCCATCCTCTCCACATGGCCAAACCACCTCAGTGTGTTCCTCATAACGCTTCCTATCACATCCACATCAACACCACAACGCTCCTTTATATCCTCATTCGTCAGCCTGTCTCTCCATGTGACTCCACAGGCTCCTCTTAAATAACTCATTTCCACGGCTCTCACTCTTGACTTGTGTCCTTCCAACAACGTCCAAGCTTCACTTCCGTACGTTAGAGTTGGTATCACAATACTGTCATGTAGTAACTTTTTCACTTCCATGCTCACTTCCCTGTTTCTTATCACTGCTTTCAAAGAACCAGGAACCTTTCTTCCCTGCTGTACCCTTTCAAGCACTTCACCCTCCAAACCTCCATCCTTACTCATCACACTACCCAAGTACTTAAACGTACTCACATTTTCCAATTCCTCACCATCCAACCTCGCTGTACATTCACTGACTTCACCTCTCTCAAAGACCAACACTTTACTCTTCCCTACATTCACCTTTAGATTCCGTTTCTTACACACACTCTCAAACTCATCCACCAAGCCTTGCAGCTCCCCTTCGTCTTCACTCAACAACACAGTATCATCTGCAAACAACAGTACAGGGAGTTTCCAAACACTATCCTCTCTCACCAGGGCCACTCCAACATCCACTACCCTACCTTGTACCTCTTTTATTACCCCATCCATGTACAGATTGAACAACCATGGAGACATGACACATCCCTGTTTCAACCCAACTTTCAAAGAGAAAAATTCACTTAGTTCACCATCCACACGCACTGCAGCCTTCGCACCATCGTACATACTCTTCACAGCATTCAACAACTTCCCATCTACTCCATATATTCTTAATACTTTCCACAATCCTAGTCTATCCACCCTGTCATATGCTTTCTCCAAATCCATGAAAGCCGCATACAACTTCTTTCCCTTCTCTAGAAACTTTTCCACTAAAGATCTGAGAATGAATATCTGATCTACACAACCTCTTCCCTTCCTAAAGCCTCCCTGTTCTTCTCCAACTAATTTCTCTGTTCTTTCTCTAACTCTGTCAATAAGTATCCTACCATACACTTTTCCTATTATACTAAGAAGACAAATGCCCCTATGATTACCACACACTTCTTTTTCCCCTTTTCCTTTGTACAAGGGAATAATTATACCTGACTTCCAATCCTCCGGGACTCTACCTTCCTCCCAGGCCAATCTGCACATCTTCCACATCCATTCTACTACTATCTCTCCCCCATGCTTCAGCATTTCACCACACACTCCATCAATTCCTGGGGCTTTCCCTGATTTAACTTTCTTCACTGCTTCCACAACTTCTATCCTACTGATTTCTTCCTGTCTTCTCACCTCCCTCCTTCTCCCAGCCATTCCCCAGCCACTTATACTCGCATTACTTCCATCCTCCACGTTCAACAATTCCTTAAAGTGTTCTCTCCATCTGCTCACATTTTCTCCCTTCTCCACTAGTAATCTACCATTTTTATCTTTCACTCCCCTGCTAACTTCACTTCCACCCTGTCTTACTCTTTTCACCTCTTTCCAGAACATTTTCTTACAGTCCCTCCACTTTACACTCAAATTCCTTCCAAATTCCTCATCCACTCTCTTCTTACTCTCTCTTACTAATCTTTTCACCTCTCTCTTTCTTTCTACATATAACTCTCTCTTCCGCCTCTCAACTTCTTCCACGCCCCTATTTCCCATCCATTCATTGTATGCTTTCTTCTTTTGTGCCACAGCCCGTTTCACCTCTTCAGTCCACCACGCTGTTCCTTGCACCCCCCTCCGTCTTCTCTTCCTTCCACACACCACATCACATGCTGCACATATTTCTTCTGTAAATATTCTACACACACCTTCCACGTCCCCCATCTGCTCCAATTCATATTTGCCCAATCGTTCCTCCACTTCTCTCTTATACTCTGCCTTTTTCTCATCCTCTTGTAACCTTTCCACTCTCCTTGCAACTACTCCTTCCTCTCGTCTTTCCCTTCTTCTATTCCTCCATCTTACTTGAACTTTAATTCTGGCCACCACCAAGTAGTGGTCAGAAAGTCCACTCCCCAACCTCTATAAACTCTTGCATCCAATATACATCTTCGCATCCTTTCATCCACACACACATAATCAATCATTGCCTTCCTTTCACTCAGTTCACCACCCACCCTTCTCATCACTCGTCATGTATACCTGTGGATCATTTTATGCCTGAAGAGGGTATTAGCTATCACCAACCCCTCCCAGCACAAATGTCCACTAACGCACTCCCATTCTCATCTACCTCAGCAGGCACACCCCACTCACCAACTATTCCATCCACCTTCACATTCCCAACTTTACCATTCATATCACCAATCAAAAACACTCTCTCATTCCTTCCAAACTTTTCCATGCACACTTCTACATTTGTCCAGAACTCTTCTCTCACTCTTCTAGCACGATCTTGCGTTGGCGCATACACACACACAATCGCCCACATTTGTATTCCAACTTTCAACTTTACCCACACAATCCTTGATCCAACTGATCCATACTGTCTTATGCTCCTCTTCCATCTTTTACTCACAACTATACATACTCCTTCCTTTGCCCTCTCATTCTCACCTACTCCTGCACATATACCCCATTCATACTCCCATTCTCTCACACTTTCTCCTCTCCATTTTGTTTCAGTTATTCCACATACATCCACTTTCGCATCCTCAAGGACCTGGACAATCTCTCTCTCTTTCACCTCATCATTTGCTCCCCTTACATTCCAAGTTCCAATTGCAATGTCCTTTGTCCGGTCCTTGGTCGTCAAAGTTTGGTCAGTCCTTGTCCGAGGCTTCTTGTTTGTTTTTTTAGTTAGTTGTTTTCTGGGGAGGGGCACTAACCTTCTGCCAACCCTTTTAGTCGCCTTTTACGACAAGCAGGGATACTGGGGGAGTATTCTTGAAAAATAAAGGAGCTCAGCAACCAGAACAGAAGCAAAAACGGCATATAGAGGGTCCTTTGAATAGACTATCCCGATTGCATCATCAATTGATAAACCATGTGTTTACATTACGGCTGTTCAAGGGAAAACATTTTGAAAATACAAAGGAATTTCTAAATAAGTGTTGGAAAATAAGAGAGAAGAAAATAATGGAGCTCAGCAACTAGAACAGTAACAAAAACAACATACTGAGGGTCCTTTGTAGAGGCTATCCCAATCGCATCATTGACAGATAAATCATGTGTTTACATTCTATAAATGCTGGAAAATAATAGAGAAGAAAACAATGTTGGAAAATAACAGACAAGAAAATAATGGAGCTCAGCAACCAGAACAGTAACAAAATCGACATAAAGAAGGGCCAATGAAAAGGCTCTCCTGATCGCTTCATCGATCGCATTCCCTGTCAACAAAATCCCCGTCAAAACATCGATTCTCTGTCACAACAATTCGCACCTTGGACGATTCTGCGTCATTCATACATTAACATTATGCATAACAGATGTTTATTTAAATATCTCAGGACCGTCTGATGGTGGAATTGTATACAATGCTGTTGCGTCTTCTCTACCGAGTTTGAATACAAGTTGGAGATCGCATTCTCCACTGACCTTGACAAGGTACAAGCAAGATGGGCACTGGTTTTAGCTTAGGTTAGCTTATTTTACAGCTGTCAGACCATTTAGATTGCCTATAAACTTGTTTTTGGACTCATTTGGGTGAGTTTAGGACTTGGTTGGGGGGAGGAAACCTAACGCTCAAAAACGCATCTTTATACTTCACATGTTAAATCTACCCCGAGATACGATACCTCGCCTTGTGATGGATTTTTACTTAACCAATTGCATCATTAAACCAGGGTATGCCTGTATATACTTTTCTCTATTAAGCTTATAGTAGATTAAATAAAATTAGCCATATAAATTTCCACTGTTAGCTATAAAGCTTAATAGACAGTTCCCCCAATTACAGGCTTCACCAAACCCTGTTTCACAGGTCTGCCACCAGGTGGTCTAGCGTCGCCCAGCCTCGATTAAATATTTCTGAAGGATTTTAAAGACCTGTGAAACTGTACCTAATACTAGGTAAAATAAAATGTTGCAATTTATAGGAATCTTTTTTCCTATTCAATCAAGTGCATACATATATCAGTAAAGAAAGAATAACCAGGCTTTCAAGGAATCTTAGCTTGGAGACTAAAATAATGTGTTATCTATTTACATATACTGTATTTTAATAAATTGTGTGCAATTAGTAAAAGGATATTACCTTTAGGACTTCTGATGTGTGTGATTTAGCATGCTTTAAAGAAGCAAGCTGTTCCACTGAAAATTATGTACTGAACGAATGCTTAGTTAGTGTATCATCCATATTAAACAAAACAAAACGGCAGCGCGGTGCGACACTTTAACCACAGCTGATTGTGGGGAGGAGTTGAGTGTAGTACACTTACTAAACTGTACAATGGAGTCAGGGAAACCTTCAAACAAATGGACCATTCCAGAATTACAGGAGTTTCTCAAAGAAAGTGTTGTACCATATTCGGGGTACACACTGATGGTGAAAAGGGGGCAAGCACCTGAGAGCAGCACGTCAGGCAGGGCAGCATATCGAAAGGTACTGCCAAATTAGCGGCTTCATATAAATTTTCTTTTGTTGATACACTACTAATGAAAGACAAGTATTTTAATCACTGTTATCTTGCTTTACGGATGGTTCTAGTAAAACTGCCTAGGTTTCGTCTCTATGTTATGCTTACAGAGATGAGTAAACTGACAAAAACTGAGTTATCAAAATGACATATTATATTATATATAATCAATGAGTTACTTGAGAGGAGCATGTGGAGTGACGTGGAGGGACAGGTTGACGAATGAAGAAGTGAAGGAACGTTGTGGGGTAGATGTGGATGTGGTTGAAAAGATTAGGAGAAATACACTGAGGTGGTTTGGACATGTGGAGAGAATGGAGAATGAAAGACTGACTAAGAGGGAGTATGTAGGTGAGGTGGAGGGAGGGAAAGGTAGACCGAGGATGAGGTGGAGGGATGGAGTTGAGAGGTGTATGAGGGAGGGGGGGGTGAGTTGGGGGGAGGGGAGTCAAATGGTGGGTGACAGAGTGACTTGGAGGCGTTTTGTCTGCGGCCACCCTTTGCGGGATTAGGGCGTCGGGCTATAGATAGAGAGATAGATAATCAAAAGGCTCCCATATTATAATTTCTTTGTGGCAAATCATGCCAAATGAGCAATTTGATGAGTGAAATATGTTTTGGGGTGTTTTACTTTGTGTCAAAATTAAAAAGAAAGCACTGGCTACTTTTTCAATGCCTACCCCCCATCAGAGTTGGGAGACGGAAGCAAATCTAGTGGCAGATTTCTGCAACAGGATCTGATGAAGTGTCTAATGTACTGTACAGGTGCATCAAAATACTTGTGAAATTTTGGACAACATGCCATGATGCCTGACATACATCAAGGACCAGCTGTACCATTTAAAGTATACAGAAAATGAAACAAATGTATTTGGGGACTGAATGCTAATTGCCTAGCACATGCTACTGTTACGTGCGTGGGAATATGTATATATTTTTCTGTATACAGTAAAAGTCCAATTCTTCGGCATCCAATTCCCCGGCAAATCTGACATTTCGGCAGTTTTGAGAAATAGTCCCATTTAGGAAAGTCTCTGATCGTTCGGCAGATTTTCCAATTTTTTTCGTCCCCTCAACTGCTGGGGACTTCTTCCAGCAGTAGCAGACTCCAATCAACCCCTTCTATTGTACATATGTAAATAAGGAACCTACTATAAGTTTAGGTAAGTGCATGTGAACTTGTAGGCCTACTGTATCATTACATTTATATACAGTATGTTCACTAATTTCTTTATTTTTCATATTCATGTATAGTACTGTATTCATTACAGTATTGTACAGTATCAAACAGTATACAGTACTCTCTCCAAACACATTTGTAATGATATGAGTAGCGATGATAGTGTTCACCGAAACATATACTGTAAGGTACTGAGTGGGTAGGGTTTTTGATAATTCGGCAATTTTGATATTTCGGCACTTGCCTGGTCCCATAGATGCCGAAAAATAGGACTTCTACTGTAATATGTACAGTGTGTGGTGTTACCAGTGTGTGTGTGTGTGTTCTTACCTAATTGTTCTTACCTAATTGTATCTTTACAGGAATGAGTCAAGCTCATACTGTCCCGTGTCTTAAACCATATTTATCGTACTTATCCTTAAATTTGTGAATTGTTTTGGCACACACTATTTCATTCGGTAGTGCATTCCATTGATCAATTGCTCTGTTTGGGAAACTGAATTTCCTTACGTCTTTATCACCTCTCTTCTTATGCAATTTTTTGCAGTGTCCTCTTGCTGATGCTTCTCCATATGTTAAGTAATCATTTATGTCTATTTTCTCCTTTCCTGATATGCATTTATATAGCATTATCATGTCACCTCTTTTCCTTCTCTCCTGTAGTGTTGGCAGATTCAGTTTATTTAGTCTTTCTTCGTAGCTTAGGTCCCTTAAGCTTGGTATCCATCTTGTAGCGGCCCTTTGAACTTTTTCAATCTTGTCTATGTGCTTTTTGAGATGAGGACTCCAGACTACTGATGCATATTCTAGGGTTGGTCCAATGAATGATGTTATTATCCTTCTTAGCATGTCTTCACCTATGTATGCGAATGCTATTCTCATATTTGCAAGCAGTGTACACATGTTCCGTACCTTCTCGCCGATGTAGTCAGCCGGAGACAGTGTGTTATTGATGATCACACCTTGGTCTTTCTCTCTTTCTGATGTGTATAGGGTTTTATTTCCTAACTTATAATCCCAATCAGGTCTTTTTCCACTTTTACCAAACTTGATTTCATGACACTTGTCCACATTGAATTCCATTTGCCATGTACTACTCCATTCATGAAGTTTATTTAATTCTTCTTGTAGCTCCCTACAAGAGTCTGTGTTAGTAATTCTCCTTTGTATTTTTGCATCATCTGCAAACATATTCAGATAGCTCTCATTTCCAGTGTTACTGTTTATATCATTTATATACACTAAAAACATGATTGGTGCCAGCACTGAACCCTGTGGTACTCCACTAGTTACTTCTTTCCATGATGAGTAGTTTCCTCTTAGTACTGTCCTCATTTCTCTTTTTATGAGAAAGTCTTGCATTCAACAAAACAGTTTCCCTCGAATTCCTCCTCGATGGTACAGTTTCCATAAAAGTCTTTGGTGTGGTACTGTGTCAAAAGCTTTCTTGAAATCTAAATAGATACTGTCCACCCATCCTTCCCTTTCCTGTATTGTGTTTGTTACTCTGTCATAGTAGCTCAACAGATTAGTAACACATGATTTTCCTTTTCTGAAACCAAACTGTCTTTCTGTTATCATACTGTGTTCTTCTAGATGATTTACCCAAGCTTTTCTTATAAGTTTTCTAATACCTTGCTTACAACACTGGTCAGTGATACTGGTCGGTAGTTGAGTGGATTTTGTCTATTTCCTTTCTTGAATAAGGGGACAATATTTGCTTTTTTCCAAATATCAGGTAGTTTACCTTGACTCAAGGATTTCTTGAAAATTAAAAATAATGGTTTACATAACTCCTTTGCACATTCTCGTAATACCCAACATGAAATTTCATCAGGGCCACTTGCTTTTCCTCTGTCTAATCTACTTAACTCCTCCTGTATTGCTTTTTCTGCTATTTGTATATCTGGTAGTATGTGTGGACATGCGTGTTCCACACAGTCCCTCTCAAAAATTTTTTTTTCTGTAAAAACTAATTGGAAATTCTTATTTAGTGCTTCACAAATATCTTTCTCTTGTGTATAAGTGATTCCCTCGTCCGTAATGGATTGTATTATATCTTTTACTTTGGTTTTGCTTCTGATATAGCTGTAAAACAGCTTTGGCTGATCACTACTTTTATTTATTATATCCTCCTCAAACTGTTTTTGGGCTTCCCTCCTTATTCTTGTATAGTCGTTTCTTGCCTGTTTGTAATTATTATACGCCCTTTCACTATTGTGTGTGTGTGTGTGTGTGTGTTCTTACCTAATTGTATCTTTACAGGAATGAGTCAAGCTCGTACTGTCCCGTGTCTTAAACCATATTTATCGTAATTATCCTTAAATTTGTGAATTGTTTTGGCACACACTATTTCATTCGGTAGTGCATTCCATTGATCAATTGCTCTGTTTGGGAAACTGAATTTCCTTACGTCTTTATCACCTCTATTCTTATGCAGTTTTTTGCAGTGTCCTCTTGCTGATGCTTCTCCATATGTTAAGTAATCATTTATGTCTATTTTCTCCTTTCCTGATATGCACTTATATAGCATTATCATGTCACCTCTTTTCCTTCTCTCCTGTAGTGTTGGTAGATTCAGTTTATTTAGTCTTTCTTCGTAGCTTAGGTCCCTTAAGCTTGGTATCCATCTTGTAGCGGCTCTTTGAACCTTTTCAATCTTGTCTATATGCATTTTGAGATAAGGACTCCAGACTACTGATGCATATTCCAGGGTTGATCTAATGAATGATGTTATTATCCTTCTTGGCATGTCTTCATTTATGTATGTGAATGCTATTCTCATATTTGCAAACAGTGTATACATGTTCCGTACCTTCTCGCTGATGTGGTCAGCCAGAGATAGTCTGTTATTGATAATCACACCTAGGTCTTTCTCTCTTTCTGATGTGTATAGGGTTTTATTTCCTAACTTATAATCCCAATCAGGTCTTTTTCCACTTTTACCAAACTTGATTACAGGACACTTGTCCACATTGAATTCCATTTGCCATGTACTACTCCATTCATGAAGTTTATTTAATTCTTCTTGTAGCTCCCTACAAGAGTCTGTGTTAGTAATTCTCCTTTGTATTTTTGCATCATCTGCAAACATATTCAGATAGCTCTCATTTCCAGTGTTACTGTTTATATCATTTATATACACTAAAAACATGATTGGTGCCAGCACTGAACCCTGTGGTACTCCACTAGTTACTTCTTTCCATGATGAGTAGTTTCCTCTTAGTACTGTCCTCATTTCTCTTTTTTTGAGAAAGTCTTGCATCCAACAAAACAGTTTCCCTCGAATTCCTCCTTGATGGTACAGTTTCCATAAAAGTCTTTGGTGTGGTACTGTGTCAAAAGCTTTCTTGAAATCTAAATAGATACTGTCCACCCATCCTTCCCTTTCCTGTATTGTGTTTGTTACTCTGTCATAGTAGCTCAACAGATTAGTAACACATGATTTTCCTTTTCTGAAACCAAACTGTCTTTCTGTTATCATACTGTGTTCTTCTAGATGATTTACCCAAGCTTTTCTTATAAGATTTTCTAATACCTTGCTTACAACACTGGTCAGTGATACTGGTCGGTAGTTGAGTGGATTTTGTCTATTTCCTTTCTTGAATAAGGGGACTATATTTGCTTTTTTCCAAATATCAGGTAGTTTACCTTGACTCAAGGATTTCTTGAAAATTAAAAATAATGGTTTACATAACTCCTTTGCACATTCTCGTAATACCCAACATGAAATTTCATCAGGACCACTTGCTTTTCCTCTGTCTAATCTACTTAACTCCTCTTGTATTACTTTTTCTGCTATTTGTATATCTGGTAGTAAGTGTGGACATGCGTGTTCCACATAGTCCCTCTCAAAATTTTTTTCTTCTGTAAAAACTAATTGGAAATTCTTATTTAGTGCTTCACAAATATCTTTCTCTTGTGTATAAGTGATTCCCTCGTCCGTAATAGATTGTATTATATCTTTTGCTTTGGTTTTGCTTCTGATATAGCTGTAAAACAGCTTTGGTTGATCACTACTTTTATTTATTATATCCTCCTCAAACTGTTTTTGGGCTTCCCTCCTTATTCTTGTATACTCGTTTCTTGCCTGTTTGTAATTATTATACGCCCTTTCACTATTGTGTCTTCTGTATCTATTCCACAACAAATCTCTTCTTTCTTTTGATTTTTTACATTCTGTATTGAACCATTTCTGTATTTTCTTATCTGCTTCTTTGTGCTGTGGGATGTACTTCTGGACTCCTATTTCATAAAATTTGCAAAAATTTTTATATACAGCATTTAAATCTTGTCCTCTAAGCTCATTTTCCCAATCAACTTCTAAGAAATACTTCTTTAGGTCTTGATAATTTCCCTTTTTATAGTTTAGGCTCTTTTTGTAACTGTCATTGCTGTTTACTATGTCATATGCTATCCTGAAGTTATAATTTAGTACTGCATGATCACTTTTGCCGAGTGGAGGGTGATATATTAAACTGTCAATGTCATTTTCTTGCCTAGTAAATATTAGATCTAGCACTGAAGGTACATCGTCCTCTTTTTCTGGTGGTTTCCCTCACATGTTGCGTTCAGAAAAACTCTTGTATGAGATCCAGGAGGTTTTGGTCCCAACAGCTTTCTTGCCTATTTATATCTAGAGTATTCCAATTTATATATGTATTGAAGTCCCCAGTTAGTATAATTCTTTCCGATTTCTCTTCCATTTTATGTAGCAATGATCTTATACTCTGAATTGTACTCTCTGCCAGGTCCTCATATTTGTCTCTTTCCCATGTGTTTGATCTGGGTGGCATGTACAAATTGGCTACAATTACTTTACCTTCAGATGTGTCGATCTCTACTGCAATCAGTTCTACTTGTCATGGTATATCTAGGTTTATTTCCTTGACTTTTAGATTTTTCTTAGTTAATATTATAATTCCTCCTCCTTTTTTTAAATTTCTGTCTCTTCTCCATATATTGTATTCCTCTAAGTTTAGTATGTCATTGGATATCCTTGGTGTTAATTTTGTCTCAGTTAGGCATATTATTTGTGGTTCATTATCTCTGACATAATCATTCATCTCTAGTAATTTAGATACCATTCCATCCACATTTGAGTACATCAACTTTATCATCTTGTTTATATACTTGTCATGACATGGTTCTACTACCTTCCTCCTTTTTTCTTCCATCCTGTTTGTGTACCACTTTCGTACCTGCAATCCTATTACTTTGTAAAAAAATTTCTTCTTCTCTTCTGCTCTTCCCTCATTTTTTGTTTTTGCTTCCTCCCTTTTCTCTTTCAGTAATTCCAGTTCCTCTTGTGTTAGGCATCTTTTTATCCATACATTTTTGAACTCCTCTTTTTCCATAAGATTCTTTGCATTTTTCAGTATCTCTTCCACAGTGTTTACACTCTGGAAAGTCACCTTAAGAGGTCTTGTCTTGCTTTTCTCATATTTCCCTAACCTTTTGTGTTCCTCTATGTCTTTACTGCAGATTTCCTCTGATACTTCTTTCAGTAAGCTCATTACATTTGCCATCTCCTTTTTGTCTCTAGTGATCTTGTTTTTAACTTCTTCCTCTTCTATACCAGTGATTACTATTGATTTATTTATCTCTACTGAATCTCTGACTAACTTTGGATTGTTTTGGATTATTCTTTTCACTTCCTTTTTAATGCTTTTTTCCTCCACCCTTGTTTCTAAGTCTTTCTTTACTTTCACCATTTCAGCATACGTGGTTTCTACATCATTTTTGTAGCTTTGGACAGCTTCATTCACCTGTGTTATCTTCTCCTCAATATCACTGCTCTGGTCCATAAGACTGCTTGCTTGCCTAATTGTCTCTGCGTTTTTTTTTAACTCTTCCATAACACTCCCGTGATTGACTACTGTACTTGCCATTTCACTCACTTTCTTCCTAAGCGTACTCAATTCCACTGTTAGTTCACTGATGGTTGTGTCTTTCTTATTGGCCTCCCTTCCTAGTATTTTTCTATCTCTTCCTTTTGCAAGTGCATTTGCTTCTTTATTTCATCAATTTCATTTTTGAAAGCCATTTCTAGTTTGTGTACACGTTCAACCAGTCTATTGTGAGTCTCCACTTCAACCAGTTCTTGGCAGAAATCATCATTTTGCTTTTTACTTTTATCCCTTTTTTTTCCAAATTTGTTTTACTGAAGTATGTATCCATTTTGTAATACTAAATGAACAGAGTATGTACTTACAGAGTATGTACACTTTCCCCGTGTTGCTGTAGTCTAAACAAACCCAGCTGACTCAGCGCATCGTGGTTCTTTGTTCTGTTTGAACCAGTCTTATTTAATCTTATTATTTCTTTTTCTTTTAATAATGAAAAATCATTTAGTCTAACCTGGTACAGAGCTTGACTCATTCAAAGATACTAATTTAGGTAATGCCACAGGCCGTGTTGGTCTGGTACGGAGTGCCGATGACGGACGTCTACCTCCGATGACTCCCTGTGTGTGTGTGTGTGTGTGTGTGTGTGTGTGTGTGTGTGTGTGTGCTTGTTTTCTGTCTTCATTGCTTCTGCATTTATATAGTCTTAGTTAATTTTGTTTGCTTTCTCTCTCTACATGGGGTGTGACTAAAATTATTTTTAATATTAGTCTTTGGTGGAGCTTGGAGTGGCGTGACATGGGGATTAATATTCAGATTATGATGTGTGGAATGTGGGAGGATAGACTGAGTTACTTAGCTGTTTTGTGTATAATTCTCGTCTGGCCTTGCTGCTAGTTAGTGCATCCTCACCACTGCGGGGGTATGTAAGCTGAAAGATTTTGGATGGTGACAGTTTTTTTGTGAGCTGACGTCAAGAGAGGGTGTGTTTGTGTAGAGAAGAGAGGGAGGAGAGACAGTTTCGTGTGTTGTATATAATTTCTGAACATCTTTTTCACTTTGTATCAGCATCAAGCATTATTATTATTATTATTATTATTATTACCATTACTGTATTATTATTATTATCATTTGTGGCAACTGAGTGCAGTTTAGTTATCTTTTTGTATGATTTTTATTTCTTCTGTTCGGCAAGTTTGTTCCCAGAGTTTCGTGTGATTATTCAGGGTATTATCAGGTTGACTGTTTTTTTTTCCCCCTCATTCTTTTGTGTTTTTCATTATCTCATTGTAAATATTTAAATATTATTAGCTTGTATTATATTAGGTATATTTTTCATTGTGTTTATTTTGCCCTTGCTAACGTCAGCTAATTTTCTTTTCTTTTGGACCTGCATCGCGAGATTGGAGTTTGTCTGTTTTTCATCACGTAACCATTTATTTCCCTTTTCACTTTGTTTTTTCTCAATTTTTACACTGTCAGATTGTTATCTTGTGTTGCCTACTCCCATCTCGTAACATATAAATTGGCTTTACCTCACCATGATAATACCCTGATACAGTAACCTCTCGAATAAAGCGAGGGTTAGGTTCCTGGAGAGGTCGCATTATTTAAACATAATTTTCCCAAAAGAAACAATGGTAATATTGGGGGTTACGTTCCTGGACTCTGGGAAAGTCTACCCATTTGGGGAGTTATGCTACTCTAAACTTAAAAGCAACAATATTAATTTGAAGGAAAATCCACGTAAAAAACAAATACAGAATATTTGGGGAGAAATAAACAGCATTTGAGCCCTAGTTGGGCCGAAGCATTGTTTACTTCTCCCCAAATACATACTGTTTTCATTTTTTATGTGGATTTTCTTTCAATTCTGCTTCATTCACGGCATTGTGAAAGTTCCTCAACATTATTAATGCATTAGTAGGTCATAAAAACACTACAGTAAAAGCAACATCTTCATTACAGTAAGTAGGTCACAAACAATAACAACACACAGCCTCACTTAATTTATGCATCACTCGTCAGCTGCTGCTCTCCCTCCTCACGCTGCTCCCCCACCTCACACTGCTCCCCTACCTCCCGCAGCTTCCCACCCTAAATTTGTTGTCCCTCCTCGATCTGCTGTCCCTCCTTGCTCTGCTGTCCTTCCTCTTCCTCTTCCTCTGACTCCCGTGCTATTGGTGATGAAGATAACTCCCTTAAGTTTTCTGTCTTCTTCATAAAGAACTGCTCTATCTTGGTCTGAGTGGTTTTCTTCTTTCTGTTCTGCAGCATCGAGTTGTAACAATTTAGATGTGCCATCACTTTCCTGGCCAAATTTTGTCCGAAAATGAGCAAAATTGCTCAGAATGGGGCCAAACATCATTTTCGAATATTATAGTTTGAATAAACCCAGTTTAGGGAACAGGCAAATGAAAAATTGTATTTATGCATAAACTGCCACACACGGTCTATCAGCTCAGGACTGTCCAAGGCGCACACGGCTAATTTGAAACCATCACATATGTGTAAAGTCGTGTTAAATTGAGAAACCCTTGTTAGTTAAACACATCTCCTAAAATATTTGCTCGTGTTAAAACGAAAATGTGTTTTTTTAAACTCGCATTAGTTGAGAGGTTACTGTATTTGGATTATTATTATTGTCATTGTAGTGTGTCATTATGGAGGTTAAAGCTAGTGATATTACTGTGGCGCCCCTACATATTGTAAGCCAGCAAGATGCAGCTGACTTTATTAACTCACAATCAATGGAGGATAAGGTTAGAAGATTGCAGAGGTAGGAGTTAGCCTTAGTTGCTCAAGCTCTTGATATTCAGAGTGAGTCAAGTAATGCCTTCCCATTAACTAACTTAATCTGCCACCGACTGTTTGGCACAGACCAATATGAAGTCCCTGGATCCATACCAGACCTTGAATCAGTTTCTAGATCAGTTCATTCATCCCATGATAGTTTAGCTGAGGTCACTGTCATCCAGCAGAAAGAATCTGTTGATGCAGAGGAGGCTAAGCATGATCATGAGTATAGGATGTTACAGTTTCAACTACAGCTTCAGAGGGAGACCAGGAAGAAGGAGAATAGGATGTTACATCTTAAACTACAGCTTCAGAGGGAGAAGCAGGAGGAGGAGAATACTAAACTGGAGTAGATGAAGCTTGAGTATAAAATGCGTATGAATTGCCCAAGTGCCCCAACTAATTTTCCCCATTCTTTTCCAGAATTTAGAGCAGTTGAACCTACTAAATTAGTTCCTCCATTTGATGAGAGCTTAGTCTTGGAGTTCTTTGACCGATCTGAGAAGATTGCTACAGGTAGCAAATGGCCCAGAGACAGCTGGTCATCTTTAGTTCAGACAGTAATCAAAGGTAAAGTACTGAAGGCCTATGACAGTCTTAGCCACCAAGAATCACAGGATTATGAGGTACTAAAGAAAGCCGTACTGCGTGCATATGAGATGAGTCCTGAAGCTTACAGGCAGAAATTTAGGAACTGTAGGAAGTGCCCTCATGACACTTTTGTAGATTTCAGTAGGCAGATGACTGATGCATTTAATCAATGGCTGGGAAGTGAAGACGTCTCAGAATCTTATGTTAAGCTGAAGGAACTCGTTATCCTTGAGAACTTCCTTGATAAAATTGATACAGATTTAAGAACTTACCTCGCTGATAAGAAAGTTAAGAATGCTGCTGAGGCTGCAGTTTATGTAGATGATTATCTATTGATTAAGAATTTGAATAGGGGTAAGGAAGTTCCTTGGGGTGTTCCTCAAAAGTGTTACCCCTCTCAGCTCCCCAAAAAACCATCTCAAAAGCCCAACTCCACAAATTACTCCACACCCAAACCTGATACACCTCACATTTCTCCAAAACCTACACGCCGCTCATTTATTTGTTCATATTGCAAGAAGCCAGGTCACACCGTAGATAGATGTTGGCGAAAGTCAGGTGTTGTGAAACCAGTGAGCTTCATTTCTCATGGAGCTCCCATGGTTACCCCTTCAGTTGGTTCCCCTGTTGTTAGTCAGAGAAAGTCTGATGTTTTACCTCCTTCTAGGGTTGATGTTGTTCCGGAGGGTGGGAAGAAGGAGGCCACAGTTGTGTCAGAGCCCACTGTTTCAGTAGGTGTGGTACAGGCGGTGACGAGCAGTGCTGCCCCTTCTTCTTCGTATGCCCCCTACCTGTATTCTGGTTCAATGAAGGTGAATGGCGTGCAGCATCTGGTATGCATTCTTTGTGACACTGGTTCCTTGATTTCCCTGTGGGTAAAGCCAAATAATGAAGTTTTTGATGTTGCAGGAGGAGAGTTTGTTCTGATTAGGGAAGTAACAGGTGCTAAGACTGTACCACTAGTTTCTTGTGAGGTTAAATGTCTGTTGTTTGATGGATCAGCACGACTGGGTGTTGTAGATTATTTACCTGAGAGTGGTGTTGACTTAATACTTGGGAATGACTTAGTGAGAGGTGAGGAGATCACCAATCCAGTTTTGTCAGAGGTGCCAGTGCCCAAAGTTCTCTCGAAGGTTGATCCCAATGATGCAGAGGTATTCCCAGTTTGTGCAGTGACTAGGTCCATGTCACGTGCAGAGAGGAGTCGACAGAAGAAGGTAGCTTGAAGTGTGCCCAGCGTCACAGTACCAGAGGCAACAGTTAGTCCTGCGTCTGAGGACACGATACAATCAGACGATGAGATATCTTTGGCAGATACGTTTATGGGTTCTTTGGAAGATGTTCCACCTGTTCCACTGGAGGAGGTGAATTTTGAGAAGTTAAAGGAGTTGCAGTCTGGAGAACAGGAGATTCAGAGGTTGAAGTTGTGTGCAGTGGATGATTTTGAGAAGGAGAAGGGTGGATGTTTTTATGTGAAAGATGAGATTTTGTGGAGAACTCCACATGTGAATGTAGATGATGGGATGTGGGACTACCATCAGATCATAGTACCTAATGTGTGCAGGCAGAAGTTAATTCAACTGGCCCATTCTACTCCATTTGCAGGTCACATGGGTGAAAGGAAGACCACGGAGAGGCTGCGTGCGGAATTCTACTGGCCCCGCATGGCAGCGGATGTGGCTAAGTTTGTCAAACATTGTCATACCTGTCAAGTAGTGGGTAGGCCGAATCAGTCTGTCCCTAAGGCCCCTCGTTCCCATTCCTGCCACTGCTCCCCCTTTCTTCAGGTTAATTATTGATGTGGTGGGACCCTTACCCCCAGCTTCTTGTGGAAACTCATATTTGCTCACTATCATTGACCCCTCCACGAGGTACTCTGAGGCAATACCTTTACGATCGGTTAAGGCAAAGGCAGTGGTTAGAGTTTTGCTAGATTTCTTTACAAAGTTTGGTTTACCCGTGAGGTTCAGTCAGACAGAGGGTCTGATTTCTTTTCCAACATCTTCCAGCAGTCATTAGCTCAACTTGGCATCACGCACGTCAAGAGCAGTGCCTTCCATCTGGAGACGCAAGGTGCCATGGAGCGTTACCACCAGACTCTCAAGAATTCTGTCTGGAGCACTCTAAGGACTGGGACCGTGGTGTGCCGTTCCTCCTGTTCGCTACAAGGGAAGGTTCCAAGGAGAGTTTGGGTTTTCTCCTAACGAGCTCATGTTTGCCCATCAAGTTCGGGGTCCCCCGAGCTTGGTTAACCCGTCACGTCCCGAGTTATTTCGCACCTCCGACACCCCCCAATCCCAAGGTATTTTCGAAAAAAATTTTTTTGGCTAAAACCTCCGCTTTTGGTGAGAAACATTGAAAATTCATAGAGAAATCACTCACCTGAGGTTTAAAATACTCGATCCAGGTAGCAGTACCTCCTTACCTTACTGGGTTTTCTAACAGGCTGGGACCAAAGAAAACGAGTTCTATGGGAGGGTATCTACTTCACACCACTCATAAACGGTATATATTTATTTACTTGGTACGAATTTATATGTAGTACGAGAGTATATTGGTTTTCAAACAGTAATATAGGCATTATAAGCATTGTTTCACTCACTAACTCATCACCATACCTGACCTTTTTTTGACACATTACCTGATCATCATTTCTGACTGTTTCTTCTTCTAATGCTATGTGAACTTTGTCCTCCACATTGTCATCGATTGGGGAATCACTCTGGTCCTGAATGTCTTTATTGGACAGGTCACTGGTAACAGGTGAATTGCCAAGACAAGACATGCAGGGGGGGGGGAGGTTATGCGGTGTAAGGCATTGTCCCTGCTTGGCATCTTGTAGAGGAATAGAGGAAGGTGTCCCGTGTATACGTACGAAAAATCATGCGCAAAAATTGAAAATTGTGCAAATTATGAACCTTGCAATTGCGCAATGTAACAGTACGTCGTCGGGACTGGCAAATGCAAAATGTTGCAACGTATCCATACGTCGACGGGACGAGGCGGGTTAAGGAGACTTGGGGCAGTAACCTTGCCGAGAGCATGAGCTTACTCCATTATGTGCAGGATTTCAAGACCCGTATGAGTGAGACTTTGGAGCTGGCCAGGGAAAATCTCAAGCAAGCTCAAGATAACAAAAAGGTGTGGTATGATCGAAAGGCCAGGTTGAGGGAGCTGAAGGTCGGCGACGAGGTTTTGGTGTTGTTGTCACTGCAAGGTCAGCCACTGGCCGCTAAGTTTAGTGGTCCTTACCCTGTAGTGCGGCATATTGGAGACACTGACTACCTGGTGGAGACCCCTGACAGAAGGAAGAAGCACCAACTGTGCCATGTGAACATGCTGATGCCGTACAATCGTGCACCAGATTCTCCAGTTCCCGTGCACCTTGTCTCCACTACTGCTGCTCCTGCTGAGGAGGGTGCAGACAGCAGCTTGTTTGAGGTGAGCTGCAAGTTTCCAGATTGTAGCTGGATGAAGAATGATGAGGCAGAGTCCGCTCTCAACTTCAAGTTAGCACATCTACCTCGGCACCAAGCATTTCAGTTGGTTGTCTTTTTGTCGACTTACAAGGAAGTATTCAGCAGTACCCCTCGGAAGACCGATTGGATTCAGCATAATGTGGATGTGGGTGATGCTGTTCCTGTGATGTTGTCTCCTTATCGAGTCAGTCCTCAGTGTGTTGGTGTGCTGCATCAGGAGCTCAATTATATGTTGGGCCATAGGCTTATATCTCCTTGTGTTAGTCTCTGGAGTTCCCCTGTGACTTTGCAGCCTAAACCAGATGGCACCGCAAGATTTTGCATAGACTACAGACGGGTGAACGCGCTAACCAAAACTGATACATACCCATTGCCCTGGCTTGGGGACTGCATTGATCGCATCAGCTTGTCTAGTTATATCACCAAGTTAGATCTCCAGAATGGCTTCTGGTAGGTGTCACTGACCGAACGGGCTAAGGAAGTCTCATGTTTTGTGGCAGATGGACAAACATATCAGTGTGATGCTGTATGGTATGAAAAATGTCCCGGCAACATTCCAGCAATTAAAGAACGTGGTTGTCAGTGGTATGAAGCATTGTGTGGTATAATTGGATGATATAGTAGTATTTATCGATGACTGGGAAAGCCACTTAACCCTTAGACTTACCAATGACGACCCGGGTCGTCATGCGTTTGTCAACCTCTGACGTCAGTATGACAACTTTGCCCGTCATCCGATGTAATCTCTAAAGAAATATTTAGGGAGTCGTCATTTTTGTTGGATGACGGGCAAAAGTGGGCGGGCTAAGCCTGCCACAGCTGGTGCATGCGTGCTCACTTGGTTTGCTTGGCTCAGTGTGGTGTGAGGTTCCTCACAGGTAGGATGTACACCTCTTGACCTCCTGCCGAAACTTATGCTCCTTTTTCTCACGTATATATGAGACGTTATTATTGAAGAAAATACAACAAATAATGCATTACTGGAAAGGAAATTCATTCTGCTACGTACTGAAACAAAAAATATTAATACTTCTTGAATAGTGTTTTTTTTGGCAAATAATTTTTTAAAGGACAGTGTAAAACTTCAGCTAACTTCTACTCACTTTTTTGCATTTTATGTTGTATATACTGTCTTTTTGGACAATGTACAACAGAGCAAAACTCTTCATCTTCAAAATGAGACCAAAGTGGCCCTTCTATGATGAATAGTAACTTTCCTACGAGTGTTAGAAGTAAAATATCTCTACGCGACTGTTCTCAAAGCTCTCGAGCGAGAGTTACATGCACAGCCAGAATTTACGCTGCTCCCTACATGGGATAGGGTTAAGAGAACTAGGTGTTTTGCTGTCCAGGCTTTCCGAGGCTCGCCATGTAGTGAATTTAAAGCAGTGCGAGTTTGTGTACAAGCTCAATACCTTGGTTATGTGGGTTGGTCATGGTTGTGCATGCCCCCCTGACTTTAAGGTGGAGGCAGTGCGAGTTTGTGTACAAGTTCAATACCTTGGTTATGTGGGTTGGTCATGGTTGTGCATGCCCCCCTGACTTTAAGGTGGAGGCAATAAAGAATTTTCAGGCACCACAAAATAAGCGCGAGCTTCGTAGATTCCACGGCAGTATTTGTTACTACCATTGTTTTTAAAGAACTTTGCAACAATAGTGGCCCCTCTTACAGAATTGCTTAAGAATGATAGAAAATACGTCTGGACTGACGAATGTCAGAAGAGTTTTGATGCAGCAAAGGAGGTCTTATGTAATTACCCAGTTATGGCAGCACCAAACATTAACAAGACATTTAAACTTACTGTAGATGCTAGTAATGTGGGTACTGGAGCAGTGTTAAAGCAGGATGACAATCATGGCATAGAGCATCCTTTTTGTTATTTCAGTAAGAAGTTTTCTGTTTCTCAGCGTAATTATTCTGTTATCGAAAAGGAAACATTGGTCCTGATCCTCGCCCTGCAGCACTTTTCTGTGTATGTCCCTGCATTTGGACCTATTGTCACTGTATATACTGACCATCACCCACTCAGATTTCTGAATAATTTGAAGATAAAGAATCAGCCATTGACACACTGGAGTTTGTTCCTTCAGCAGTTTCATTTAGACGTTAGACATATTAAGGGTGCTGACCATGTCACTGCTGATTGTTTGTCACGTTCTAAAGAACGAATTTTCCTATGGGAAAATTCTTTCTTAGGAGTGGGTGTGTTACATGTGGGAATATGTATACAGCAGACCCTAGTTATCTGCGGGGGTTAGGTTCCAGAGACCCCCACGGGGGGCAAATTCCGCAGATACTCAAGTCATCACAAAATGGCAGATTATTTGCACACAAGCTAAGCACATCCTTGAAAAAATAAACACATACATTAAACTATTCTATCTATCTATCTATTGCCAGATGCCTCAATCCCGTTTGGGGTGGCCACAAACAAATCGCCTCCACGTCGCCCTGTCCCCCGCCATTTCACTCCCCTGCTCCCAACTCACACCTCCCTCTCTAATATACCTCTCCACTCCATCCCTCCATCTGATCCTCGGCCTCCCCCTCCCTCTCCTACCCTCCACCTCACCCACATACACTCTCCTCGTCAGTCTCTCACTCTCCATCCTCTCCACATGGCCAAACCACCTCAGTGTGTTCCTCCTAACACTTCCTATCACATCCACATCCACACCACAACGCTCCTTTATATCCTCATTTGTCAGCCTGTCTCTCCATGAGACTCCACAGGCTCCTCTTCAATAACTCATTTCCACTGCTCTCACTCTTGACTTGTGTCCCTCCAACAATGTCCAAGCTTCACTTCCATACGTTAGAGTTGGTATCACAATACTGTCATGTAATAACTTTTTCACTTCCATGCTCACTTCCCTGTTTCTTATCATTGCTTTCAAGGAACCAGCAACCTTTCATCCTTGTTGTACCCTTTCAAGCACTTCACCCTCCAAACTTCCATCCTTACTCATCACACTACCCAAGTATTTAAACGTACTCACATTTTCCATTTCCTCACCATCCAACCTCACTGTACATTCACTGACTTCACCTCTCTCAAAGACCATCACTTTACTCTTCCCTGCATTCACCTTCAGATTCCATTTCCTACACACTCTCCAAAAGTCATCCACCAAGCCTTGCAGCTCCCCTTCGTCTTCACTTAACAACACAGTATCATCTGCAAACAACAGTACAGGGAGTTTCCAAACACTATCCTCTCTCACCAGGGCCACTCCAACATCCACTGCCCTACCTTGTACCTCTTTTATTACCCCATTCATGTACAGACTGAACAACCATGGAGACAAGACACTTCCCTGTTTGAACCCAATCTTCAAATACATATTAACACTCACCAAAAGACTGTGTTCACTTCATAAGTCTTCGTACAATGATGACAACTGCTGTACAGATGACGATGATTGCTCTGTGATGATGACGATGAACGTAGTGCAGATCCTATAGTGCTAATGGTGTGAGGCGATGAGATGTGTGGCAGCACTGTTGGTAAGCTGTGAGTCTAGCCTGACCCTTCTCACAGGATGCCAGGTAACACCTTATGCTCTTGCTTTGGCTTAGAAGGATTGTTTTTTTCCTTTACTTGTTTCCTGGGAGCCATTTTTCACTTACACAATAAAGTATAGCACAGTTGTAAACACGAGAATGGCGACGACGATGTAAATAATGAACTGACTGGTGTTTACAATAAGACTGGCGGAGTGACGGGAATGCCCGTGGGTGCAGGTATGCTAACTGTAGTAGCAAAAGAAGTGCGTGTTGCATGTCAATTTCAAATTAAGTTAGTGTATAGTACAGTATTAAAATAAGTTTGATCCGCGGAAACTTAAATCTGCAGATGCAAATTCCGTGGATAAGAAGAGTCTACTGTATATTTTTCTGTATATTATGTGTAGTGTGTGTGTTACTAGTTCTTACCTTACCTAATTGTTCTTACCTAATTGTATCTTTACAGGAATGAATCAAGCTCGTTCTGTCCAGTGTCTTAAACCATATTTATCGTACATATCCTTAAATTTGTGAATTGTTTTGGCACACACTATTTCATTCGGTAGTGCATCCCATTGATCAATTGCTCTGTTTGGGAAACTGAATTTCCTTACGTCTTTATCACCTCTCTTCTTATGCAGTTTTTTGCAGTGTCCTCTTGCTGATGCTTCTCCACATGTTAAGTAATCATTAATGTCTATTTTCTCCTTTCCTGATATGCATTTATATAGCATTATCATGTCACCTCTTTTCCTTCTCTCCTGTAGTGTTGGTAGATTTAGTTTATTTAGTCTTTCTTCGCAGCTTAGGTCCCTTAAGCTTGGTATCCATCTTGTAGCGGCCCTTTGAACTTTTTCAATCTTGTCTATATGCTTTTTGAGATGAGGACTCCAGACTACTGATGCATATTCCAGGGTTGGTCTAATGAATGATGTTATTATCCTTCATAGCATGTCTTCATTTATGTATGTGAATGCCATTCTCATATTTGCAAACAGTGTATACATGTTCCGTACCTTCTCGCTGATGTGGTCAGCCGGAGATAGTCTGTTACTGATAATCACACCTAGGTCTTTCTCTCTTTCTGATGTGTATAGGGTTTTATTTCCTAACTTATAATCCTAATCAGGTCTTTTTCCACTTTTACCAAACTTGATTACATGACACTTGTCCACATTGAATTCCATTTGCCATGTACTACTCCATTCATGAAGTTTATTTAATTCTTCTTGTAGCTCTTTACAAGAGTCTGTGTTAGTAATTCTCCTTTGTATTTTTGCATCATCTGCAAACATATTCAGATAGCTCTCATTTCCAGTGTTACTGTTTATATCATTTATATACACTAAAAACATGATTGGTGCCAGCACTGAACCCTGTGGTACTCCACTAGTCACTTCTTTCCATGATGAGTAGTTTCCTCTTAGTACTGTCCTCATTTCTCTTTTTATGAGAAAGTCATGCATCCAACAAAACAGTTTGCCTCGAATTCCTCCTTGATGGTACAGTTTCCATAAAAGTCTTTGGTGTGGTACTGTGTCAAAAGCTTTCTTGAAATCTAAATAGATACTGTCCACCCATCCTTCCCTTTCCTGTATTGTGTTTGTTACTCTGTCATAGTAGCTCAACAGATTAGTAACACATGATTTTCCTTTTCTGAAACCAAACTGTCTTTCTGTTATCATACTGTGTTCTTCTAGATGATTTACCCAAGCTTTTCTTATAAGTTTTTCTAATACCTTGCTTACAACACTGGTCAGTGATACTGGTCGGTAGTTGAGTGGATTTTGTCTATTTCCTTTCTTGAATAAGGGGACAATATTTGCTTTTTCCAAATATCAGGTAGTTTACCTTGACTCAAGGATTTCTTGAAAATTAAAAATAATGGTTTACTTAACTCCTTTGCACATTCTCGTAATACCCAACATGAAATTTCATCAGGACCACTTGCTTTTCCTCTGTCTAATCTACTAAACTCCTCCTGTATTACTTTTTCTGCTATTTGTATATCTGGTAGTATGTGTGGACATGCGTGTTCCACACAGTCCCTCTCAAAATTTTTTTCTTCTGTAAAAACTAATTGGAAATTCTTATTTAGTGCTTCACAAATATCTTTCTCTTGTGTATAAGTGATTCCCTCGTCCGTAATGGATTGTATTATATCCTTTACTTTAGTTTTGCTTCTGACATAGCTGTAAAACAGCTTTGGTTGATCACTACTTTTATTTATTATATCCTCCTCAAACTGTTTTTGGGCTTCCTTCCTTATTCTTGTATAGTCATTTCTTGCCTGTTTGTAATTATTATACGCCCTTTCACTAGTGTGTGTGTGTGTGTGTGTGTGTGTGTGTGTGTGTGCTTGTTTTCTGTCTTCGTTGCTTCTGCATTTATAAAGTCTTAGCTAATTCTGTTTACTTTCTCTCTCAACGCTGGGTGTGACTAAAATTATTTTTAATATTAGTCTTTGGTGAAGCTTGGAGTGGTGCAACATGGGGATTAATATTCACCAGCAATATTTATGATGTCTGGAGTGTGGGAGGAGAGAATGAGTTACTTAGCTGTTTTGTGTATAATTCTCGTCTGACCTAGCTTCGAATTAGTGTGCGCTCACCACTGCGGGGGTATATAAGCCGAAAGATTTTGGACGGTGACAGTTATTTTGTGGGTTGATGTCGAGAGAGTGTGTGTCTGTGTGGAGAAGAGAGGGAGGAGAGGCAGTTTTGTGTGATGTATATAATTTCTGTACATCTTTTTCACTTTGTATCAGTATCCTATTGTAAGTATTATAATTATTATTATTATTATTATTATTATCATAATTTGTGGTAACTGAGTGCAGTTTAGTTATCTTTCTGTACGATTTTTACTTCTCTGGGGGTAGGGGGGTTTCAAGAATACTCCCCCAGTATCCCTGCTTGTCGTACGAGGCGACTAAAAGGGTTGGTGGTGGGTTAGTGCCCCACCCCGTAAAAAGAACTAACTAAAAAAGCAAATAAAGCGCCTCGGACCCGGACAGACCATACGTTGACAACTAAGGAACGGACAAAGGACATTCTGAGGGTGGGAACATGGAATGTGAGAGGAGTGAATGATGAAGTGAAAGAGAGAGAAATTATCCAGGTGCTTGAGGATGCAAAAGTGGATATATGTGGATTGACTGAAACTAAATGGAAAGGTGAAACTGTGAGAGAATGGGAATACGGTGTAGGTATATGTGCGGGAGTCAGTGAGAATGAGAGGGCAAGAGAGGGAGTATGTCTGATGATAAGCAAGAAGTGGAAGGAGAATATAAGAGAGTATGGAACAGTGGGTGCAAGGATTGTATGGGTGAGGATGAAAGTAGGTATACAAGCATGGGCGATTGTATGTGTGTATGCTCCAACAGAGGATCGAGTGGCAAGAGTGAAAGATGAGTTCTGGGCGAGAGTAGAAGCATGTATGGACAAGTTTGAGAGGAGCGAGGGAGTGCTGTTGATTGGAGACATGAATGGCAAAGTTGGGAATGTACGAGTGGATGGAGTGGTTGGTCAGTGGGGTGTGCCAGCTGAAGTAGATGGGAATGGTAGTGCTTTGGTGGACATCTGTGCTGGTAAGGGGTTGGCAATAGCCAACACCTACTTTCGTCATAAGATGATCCACCGGTATACATGGAGAGTAATGAGGAGGATGGATGGTGAACTTGTTGAACGAAAGGCAATGATAGACTACGTGTGTGTGGATGAGCGAATGAGAAGACAAGTGTTGGATGCAAGGGTGTGGAGAGGGTGGGGGAATGGAGTCTCGGACCATCACTTAGTGATGGCCAAGGTAGAGCTACAAAGAAAGTGGTTGAGGAGACAAAGGGGAAGACAGGAGGAAACAGCTCCTGTGAGAAGAGTGGAGAAATTGCAAGATAGTGAGAAAATGACAAGATAGTGAGAAAATGACAGAGTATAAGAGCATAGTGGAGGAAAGATTGGGAAGGTATGAGCTAGAGCAGATGGAAGGGGTAGAAGACGTATGTAAGATATTCACGGAAGAGATAAGCGCAGCGTGTGAGGCGGTTTGTGGAGTGAGGAGGAGATGCAAGGGTGTGCAAGGGACAGCATGGTGGAATGATGAGGTGAAACGAGCTGTGGAACAAAAGAAGAAGGCATATGGTGAATGGTTGGCGAGTAGAGGTAGGGGAGAAGATGAGAGAGAGAAGAGAGAGGTATATGTGAGCAGGAGAAGGGAGGTTAAGAGACTGGTGAAGGAGAGTAAGAAGAAAGTGGATGAAGAGTTTGGGAGGAATCTGAGTGTGAAATGGAGGGAGAGTAAGAAATTGTTTTGGAAGGAGGTAAAGAAAGTAAGGCAGTGTGAAAGGGGAAATAGTAGGGGAGTGAAAGATAGGAATAATAGATTGTTGGTGGAGAAGAGACAGAAATTGAGGAGATGGAAGGAGCACTTTGAGGATTTGTTGAATGTAGAGAGTGAGAGCAGTGTGAGTATAAGTGGTTGGGGAATGGCTGGGAGAAGAAGAGATGAGAGGAGGGAGGAAGAGATCAGTAGGTCGGAAGTAGTGGAAGCGATGAAGAAGATTAAGCTGGGAAAGGCCCCAGGAATTGATGGAGTGTGTGGTGAAATGCTTAGGTATGGGGGTGAGATTGTTGTGAAGTGGATATGGAAGTTGTGTAGATTGGCTTGGGAAGAGGGAAGGGTTCCAGAGGACTGGAAATCACGTATAATTGTTCCTCTGTACAAAGGAAAAGGGGAGAGAGAAGTATGTGGTAACCATAGGGGTATTTGCCTTCTTAGTGTGACTGGTAAAATATATGGTAGAATACTCATTCATAGGGTTAGGCATATGACAGAGGAGCTAGTTGGAGAAGAACAAGGGGGATTTAGGAAGGGAAAAGGGTGTGTAGATCAGATATTTGTTCCAAGATGTTTAGTGGAGAAGTATCTAGAGAAGGGAAGGAAAGTGTATGCTGCCTTCATGGACTTGGAGAAAGCTTATGACAGAATAGACAGGCAAGGTATGTGGAAGGTATTAAGAATATATGGAGTGGAGGGGAAATTGTTGAGTGCTGTGAAGAGTATGTACGAGGGAGCTAGGGCTACGGTGCGAGTGGATGGTGAGTTGAGTGAGTTCTTTGATCTCAATGTGGGACTGAAACAGGGGTGTGTGATGTCTCCATGGCTGTTTAATATATATATGGATGGGGTTGTAAAGGAGGTGCAAGGTAGGGCAGTGGATGTGGGGGTGGCCCTAATGAATGAGGGTGAGATTTGGAAGCTTCCGGTGTTGCTGTTTGCTGATGATACAGTATTGTTGAGTGAAGATGAATGGGAGTTGCAAGGTTTGGTGAATGAATTTGGGACAGTGTGTAGGAGGAGGAAGCTGAAAGTTAATGTAAACAAAAGTAAAGTTATGGTGTTTGAGAGGAATGAAGTCACAGAGTGTGCAGTGAGGTTGGATGGTGAGGATATGGAGAATGTGAGTGCATTCAAGTACTTGGGTAGTGTGATGAGTAAGGATGGAACTTTGGGGGATGAAGTACGTGAAAGGGTACAGCAGGGAAGAAAGGTTGTTGGTACACTGAAAGCAGTGATGAGAAATAGGGAGGTGAGTATGGAAGTTAAGAAGGCACTGCATGATAGTATTGTGATCCCTAACTTGACGTATGGAAGCGAGGCGTGGACCTTGGAAGAGGGGAACAAGTCAAGAGTGAGAGCAGTGGAAATGAGTTACTTGAGAGGAGCACGTGGAGTGACGTGGAGGGACAGGTTGACGAATGAAGAAGTGAAGGAACGTTGTGGGGTAGATGTGGATGTGGTTGAAAAGATTAGGAGAAATACACTGAGGTGGTTTGGACATGTGGAGAGGATGGAGAATGAAAGACTGACTAAGAGGGTGTATGTAGGTGAGGTGGAGGGAGGGAGAGGGAAGGTTAGACTGAGGATGAGGTGGAGGGATGGAGTTGAGAGGTATATGAGGGAGGGGGGGGTGAGTTGGGGGGAGGGGAGTCAAATGGTGGGTGACAGAGTGACTTGGAGGCGTTTTGTCTGCAGCCACCCTTTGCGGGATTAGGGAGTCGGGCTATAGATAGATAGATAGATAGATTATCAGGTTGATTGATTTCTTTTCCCTCACTCTTTTGTGTTTTTCATTATCTCATTGTAAACAGTGTAAATATTATTAGCTTGTATTATATTAGGTATATTTTTCACTGTATTTAGTCCTTGCTAACTTCAGCTAACTTTATTTACTTTCGGACCTGCGTTGCGAGACTGGAGTTAGTTTATTTTTCATCACTTAACCATTTGTTCATTACCCTTTTCACTTTGTTTTTTCTCAGTTTTTACACAGTCAGATTGTTATCTTGTGTTGCCTACTCCCATTTCGTAACACTACCTACAAACCAAATCTGAAAAAAATCTCTCTCTCTGTTGCTGAGATATTGGCCAAGATGAAATCTGATATATGGCAGCCGGCATCTAGTTGTCTTTGATCAACTCCTCACCAAAAGTTAATCTCTTCTGCCCATCCACATACTTGCTATTTCCTGAATGTTTGGTGAAAATCTGTCCACAAAGATATTTTGGCAACAGACACACAATCACATACTGTACACACACACAGGTCGCTGACAGAGATGGAGCTTTATGTGGATTGTGCAGAAATAATCGCCCAATCAGCGGCGAAAAGGAGACCAGCCCATTGTGATTACCATACATGAATGAATATGTGATAGCAAAAACGGAGAGGGACATGGCATAGAATAACTGGAGAAAGAGAGGTAATAATAAAACAAAGGAAGAATATAGAAGAACTAGAAATGAATATACAAGAATGTGTAAAGAGGAAGAATGGTACTTTGAAAAAGGTATAATTGACAAACGCAGTGCTGGGCAGGTGCGCAAACACTTGCGCAAAGCGCAATTGCGCACCATTGCGTTCTGGTGAATATCGTTTGCGCATTGTGCACTGCATAAGACCATGTGCAATATTGCACTTTCGCACATGAAAAAGTAGGCGCGCACCTGTCCTGTGGATTGCGCACTGTGCAATCCAAGGGACTCGTGGTCTTGGGAGCTTCCCATATGTCTGGTCAAGGGATGGGGGAGGTTTGGGCGGGTCGCGAGGGTTCTGCTGGGGGCAGGCAGGAGCGACAGAGGGTAGTAGCATTTCTTAAAATGCTTAAACAGATATACTGTATTTTAACATTTTTTAAATTATTATTAGTAGATAATAATAAATTAAAAATGCATTATTTATTATGAGTAGCATATGCAATTCCTTATAAAAATCATTAAATATATTATTTAAATCAAATATCCACAGCCTAATAATTTAAATCAAATATCCACAGCCTAATAATTTATTAGGCTGTGGATATTTGATTTAAATAATATGTTTTAATGTTTTATGTAAGGAATTACACATGCTGTTTAAATCTATATTAAATTATTAAATAAAACGTCTTGTGAAAATGCAGATAAAAATATAACTGTCCCTCCGTTCCATAGCCCGCTCACTCCTCTGTTTGAACTTCCACGAGTGAAAAAGTTACTACATGACAGTATTGTGATACCAACACTAATGTATGGAAGTGAAGATTTGACCTTGTTGGAGGGACAGAAGACAAGAGTGAGAGCTGTGGAAATAAATGAGTTACTTGCGAGGAGCATGTGTAGTTACATGGAGAGACCGACTGACAAATGAGGAAGTGAAGGATCGTTGTGGTGTGGATGTGGATGTGACAGGAAGCATTAGGAGAAACACACTGAGGTGGTTTGGTCATATGGAGAGGATGGAGAGTGAGAGACTAATGAGGAGAGTGTATGTGAGTGAGGTGGAAGGGGAGAGAGGGAGGGGGAGGCCATGAATGAGATGGAGGGATAGAGTGGAGAAGTATATGACAGAGGGGGGGTGTGAGGCGATTTGTTACTTGTTTGTGGCCAGCGGCCACCCCTTATGGGATTAAGGCATCTGGCAATAGATAGATAGATAGAATAATAGTAAATAAAAGTAAGTATGCTAATTTATTTAACCCCTTAAACGCGGATCGTCGCGTTTGCGACGCTCGGCGAAAAGGACATAATGGCGGATCGTCGCGTTTGCGATTCTAGTAAATTTTGAATAACCGCGGGCAAGCAGGCTCCAGCTGGTATTGTCTATCAGTACCACCACCCTCTAGCTACAACTAGCATACCCTACCTTTGTACTACTGACCTCAGTTGTTGCCAAGTATCGCGTTTTCCCCCCGTCCCCCCCCCACCACGGCCCGGCCAGCCTGGCTGTGATACATGGCAGCGCTCTGAGCGCTCAGAACTGTAAATCTGCGCTCTCCTCTCACAAGCAGTTTATGCTACTAGGAAACGCTTGTTTCCCCAGTTGTAACACTAGCTTTTTTTCTCACAGTTTGCCCCTGTTCAGCGTCAGTTTACTGCAGGCTTTCAAAGTGACATTATGGCGAGTTCTAGCTCTTCCCAGTCAGTGCAAGCGGCCGACGGGAACGAGAATAAAGTGGCGGGCGTACGGCAGAATAAAAAGCGCGCCGTGGTGATCTTTTGGGAAGTAATATGATTGAAAATAATGTAGTATACATGTTTTTAGCTGTGAAAATGGAAATGATTGTTGACTGACGGGAAGACCGCCGCCACAGTGCATGTCGGCTGTACGCTCCGTTGATTTTAGCCGTATTTTCAGTGCTTATTGTACAAATACGGATTCCTAACTACCTTTACGTTGTAGTATAAAGTTTACTGTGACAGAATGAGGCTGTGGTAGAGGGGAAACCGGGTTGCTGGAGGTGTGAAAGTGAAGATTTGGTTACCCAACTTTGCAAGTCTCCACAAGTCCTTGGGTAGTCCACGAAGGCTCAACACCTGTCTCTGGAGAAAGTTGAATGTAAGTACTATCTGCCATACCAAGTATAATGTTCTAGGGTTAATCTCTGATTTTTGGCGAATATTTTCCTACAGGTACTCAGACCGCGATACAACCCCGCCACTCGGGGGGGAACGACTGTACACAACCGCGTTTAAGGGGTTAAATATCTCAATATTTTACAGTAATTCCCACAAATATATGCAAATGGTTTGCACTAGCGCTTAGCAACATTGCGCAACCTAAATATTAGATTGCGCACTTGTGCAAATTACAAGTAATAGAAAACAATAATAATAAATAAAAGTATGCCATTTTATTTGAATATCTCAATATTTTACAGTAATTCCCACAAATATATGCTAATGGTTTGTGCTTGCGCTTTGCAACATTGTGCAAGCTAAATATTTGTCAGATTGCGCACTTGTGCTTGCGCAAGGTAGTGAACAGTGAATTGCGCAATTGCGCTTGCAAAAGGTCCTTCTTCATTTGCGCTGCCCACCACTGGACAAATGTAATGAAAAACCCAAATTGTTTTATAGACTTGTTAATTGCAAACTGAAACAACAGGAAGGAATCACAAAACTGGAAATACAAAGAGAGGTCTATAAAGATGCGGCATTGCATGCTGAAATAATGAACAAATGTTTCCAATCGGTTTTCACTAAAGAAAGGGATTTAGTGGAGGGGGAGGGAGTGACTAGAAATGCAGTGATAAAAGAGATAAAAATGGAAGTGCAGGAAGTGTATAAATTACTGGAAACTCAAGATGAGAGGAAAGTCCCAGGACTGGACAGAATCTCTGATTAGGTACTGATGGAATGCAGAGAACAACTGGTGGATAAGATTCACGGTTTAATTGTGTGTTCTCTGGAAGAAGGGAAAGTGCCTTGGGAATGGAAGAGGGCCAATGTGGTACCAATTTTTAAGAGAAGAAACAAAGAGGAACCACTGAATAAGACCAGTGTCCCTGACCAACATGGTCGCAAAATTGTTCAAGAGAATCCTGAAAGACAGGTGGATAAAATATCTGGAGGAGATGTACATTTTGGCTGAAAGTCAGTCTGGATTCAGAAGTGGAATGTCATGTGTTTCCAACTTGTTGGCTTTTACTCAAGAGTGATTGATGTGTTACAGGAGAGAGACAGTTGGGTGGATTGTGTGTATTTAGATCTGGAGAAAGCCTTTGACAAGGTACCCCATAAGCGACTAATGTGGAAATTGGAGCACATAGGAGGACTTTAGGGAAACTTCCAGGAGTGGATGAAAGACTTTCTGAGAGACAGACAAATGAGGGCAGTAATAAAGGACAAGATGTCTGGATGGAGGGAAGTAACAAGTGGAGTCCCACAGGGCTCGGTGTTGGCACCAGTAATGTTCCTGATTTACGTAAACGACATGGCAGATGGAATGAACAGTTATGCAAGTCTGTTTGCTGATGATGCAAAGATATTGAGGAAAGTAGATGTTGAAGAAGACTGTAAAATGCTGCAGGAGGACCTGGATAGGATTCATGAGTGAAGCTGGATGTGAGAAATTAAATTCAATGAAAAAAAAAGAAAGAAAGAAAAAAAAAAAGTAAAATATTGGAAATGGGTAAAAGTACCAAGAGACCATCACTGAATTATTCAGTGGGTAATGAACCAATCACAAAAGCAAGAGAAGAGAAGTACTTGTGAGTGCTGGCCCAGGATAATCTGTCACCCAAAAAACACATTAACAAAACTTGTATAGCTAGAGAGACATATAATTTTTTGACTAACATAAGAGTAGCATTTCATTACATGGATGAGGAGATGATGAAAAATTTGATAGTGGCCATGATCTGCCCCAGGCTGGAATATGTGCAAGTAGTGTGATCCCAACATAAAGAGAAAGATATAAACAAGATTGAGAGAATACAAAGAACAACAACAAGATGGTCCCTGGCCTGGCAGATCTGTCTTACAGGGAAAGGCTGGAAAAGCTAGATCTGGAGAGAGGGGTAACATGACTGCAGTGTTCAGGGCCAAGATAGGAGTAGAAAATAGACAGAGAAGATCTGTTTGTATGGGATAAGAGAGTAACAAGAGGACACAGAATGAAACTGAAAAAGCCAAGCTGCTTGCAGGATATCAAGAAATACAGTTTTGCATATAGATGCACAGACCTGTGGAAGAGCCTGGACAAAGAGATCAGCCAGTTTAAATACTTAAACGATATCAAAGCAAAATCTGATATACAGTATTGAGAAACGGAGACAGGACTCCACAAGCGTAGCTGATTTCCTCGATATCACAACTAGGTAAATAAACACACACACACACACACACACACACACACACACACACACACACACACACACACACACACACATACACACACACACACACACAAAATTTCGAAAGACAAAAAGGAGATGGAAAATATACTGTGCATACTGACGGAAGTATCAGAGGAAATCTGTAATAAAGACATAAAGGAACACAAAAGGCTAGGGAAATATGAGAGAAATAAGTCATGGCCTCTGAAAGTAACTTTCCAGTGTGAACTCTGTGGAGGAAATACTAAAAATGCAAACAAACTCATGGAAAAAGTGGAATTTAAAAAAGTATGGATAAAAAGATGCCGAACTCAAGAGGAACTGGGAATTCTAAAAGAGAAGAGGGGGGAGGCAAAAACAAAGAATGAGGGAAGATCAGAGGAAGAGAAGAGTACATTTTTTTTTACAAAGTAATTGGACTGCAGGTACGAAAGTGGTACATAACCAATAGCCAAAAAAAGGAGGAAGGTAGTAGACTCAAGTTATGACAAATATGAAAACAAGATGATGAAGCTGATGTACTCAAATGTAGATGGAATGGTGTCTAAATTATTAGAGACAGAAGACTATACCAAAGAAAAGGAACCACATATTATTTGCCTAACTGAAATGAAATTAATTCCAAAGATATGAAAGATACCCTAAACATAGAGGAATACAATATATGGAGAAGATATGGAAATTTAAGAAAGAGAGGAGGAATTATAATATTAACAAAGAAAAATCTACATTGTGGTAGGTTGGGGTGCTCGCCATCCACTCACTCGATGTAGTGCTGCTCTCAGGTGCCTGCCCTTTCCTCTCCTCCATCCTCCTTTCCTTCCATCCTTTTCTGTCTTTCTTTCCTTCATTCTTTCCTCGTCCTTCTGCCTACGGGTGACTTTACACTCCCTCTTCTGTCTTTCTTTCCTTCATTCTTTCCTCCTCCTTCTGCCTGTGGGAGACTCTACACTGAGTGACAAGCCAAATGGTTTTCTGTACACCAGGAAACCATTTACCAAGCTGGGTGGTAACCATATAACCAAATTTTGGCACCTGGTGGTTTTGTGGGTAATTACAGAGCTCTAATCGGATTGAGCCGGTGAAGGTTTATATCCAAGGTATGGTTGGGGTTTATTGCTCACATAATGCCACTCAAGGATGAGTGAGGCTGGTCACTCTCATCTTAAATGTCAGGACCAACTTGCCTGGCCCCGGGCTCCTACGCTCCTCTTGGGGCAACGTGGAATTGGATGATGATGATGATGAAAAATCTACAGGTCAAAGAAATAAAACTAGATATACCCTCACAAGCAGAACTGATTGCAATAGAGATTAACACATCTGAAGGGAAATTAATTGTGGTAAGTATATACATGCCACCCAAAACAAACACTTGCGAAAGAGGTGAATATGAAGACCTGGCAAAAAGTACAATTCAGAGTTTAAGAACATTACTACACAGAATGGAAGAGAAATCTGAAAGAATTATATTAACTGGAGATTTCAATACAAATATATATTGGAATACTCTAGATGTAAAAAGCAATGAAAGCTGTGTTGATCAAAAGCTGCTGGATCTTGTGCTGGAGTTTTTCCTAACATAGCATGTAAAGGAAAACACCAGAAAAAGATTACTTGATATCCATCAGTCAAGATCTTACATTTGCTAGGCAAGAAAATGAAACTGACAATATAATGTATCATCCTCCATCTGGCAAAAGCAATCATGCAGTATTATATTCTAACTTCGGAATTGCATATGATGTTACCAGTGAGTTACAAAAAGAGTCTAAACTACAAAAAAGGCAACTATCATGACCTGAAGAAGTACTTCTTAGAAGCAGAATGGGAAAAGGAGCTTAGAGAAGATTTAAATATTATACTGTATATAGAAAATTCTGTGATCTTTATGAAACAGAAGTCCAAAATTACATCCCACAGCAAAAAGAAACAAAAATGATAAAGAAATGGTTTAATACAGAATGCAAAAAATCAAAAGAAAAAAGAGACTTGCTGTGGAAAAAATGCAGACGACACATTAGCGAGAGAACATATAACAAACATAAACGGGCAAGAAATGATTGTACAAAGATAAGGAGGGAGGCTCAGAGACAGAGTGAGGAAGACATTATAAATAAAAGTACACTAGTGATAAACCTAAGCTATTTTACAGCTACATCCAAAGCAAAATCAAAGTTAAAGATAAAATACAGTCCATTATGGATAAGGGGATCATCCATCCACAAGAGAAAGGTATTTGTAAAGCACTAAATAAAGACTTCCAAATAGTTTTTACAAAAGAAAAAAATTTTTGAAAGAGATAATATGGCACATGCATGCCCACACATATTACCAGATATACAAATACCACACAAAAAAGTAAAGGAATAGTTAAGGAAATTAGACAATGGAGAAGCAAGTGGTTCTGACGATATTTCAGGTTGGGTGCTACATGAATGTGCAGAAGAGTTAAGCAGACCATTGTATTAAATATTTAAGGAATCCTTAGGTCAAGGCAAACTACCTGATATTTGGAAAACAAACACTGTTCCCCTATTCAAGAAAGGGAATAGACACAATCCACTTAACTACAGACCAGTACCACTGACCAGTGTTGTAAGATGCTAGAAAAGCTGATAAGAAAAGTTTGGGTAAACCATCTGGAAGAACACAGTATGATAACAGAAAGTCGTTCGGTTTTAGAAAGGGAAAATCAAGTGTTACTAAGCTATTAAGCTACTACGATAGAGTTACAGAAACATTACAGAAAAGAGAAGGATGGGTGGACAGTATCTATTTAGATTTCAAGAAAGCATTTGACACAGTACCAAACCAAAGACTTTTATGGAAACTGTACCATCAAGCAGGTATCCAAGGCAATCTGTACTATTGGATACAAGATTTTCTCAGAAAAAGGGAAATGAGAACAATATTAAGGGGAAATTACTCCTCATGGAGGGTGACTTTGCACCCCCTCTTCTGTCTTTCATTCCTTCATTCTTTCCTCTTCCTTCTGCCTGTGGGAGACTCTACACTGAGTGACAAGTTAATGGTTTCCTGTACACCAAGAAACCATTTACTACGCTGGGTGGTAACCATATAACCAAATTTTGGCGCCTGGTGGTTTAGTGGGTAATTACAGCGCTCTAATCAGATTGAGCCAGTGAAGGTTTATATCCAAGGGATGGTTGGGGTTACTGCTCATGTAATGCCACTGAGGGAGGAGTGAGGCTGGTCAATCTCATCGTAAATGTCAGGACCAACTTGCCTAGCCCCGGGTTTCTACGCTCCTCATGGGGAAACGTAGAATTGGATGATGAATTAAATACTCCTGCGTGTAACCCTCGTGGACAACTACAGTAATCCCTCCAACATCCGACGTAACAGAGCTATAGGCAGGTCCGGATAGTGGTCCTGTCCGGATATTGGGCCTCAGCTTATGGACTTGTACTTATGGACCCTAACTCAGAAAAACACCTATACATCTCCCTCTGGACATGCATAGCACCTATTTAAGACCCAAATCACACCAATAAGGGACATAAAAGACTGAAATAAATGCAAAAGAAGCATAAAATGAGGTTTTTGAGGTAGGTTCATACAAATTCAACATTCTGGGTACTTACAAGTCACTGGCACCTGGATTGGTAGTTATGGACCCTAACCTAGCCTAACTCAGAAAAACACCTTCCTACTGCACATGCATAGCACCTAAGACACAGCATATTCACACCAATAAGGGACATAAAAGAGTGAAATGAGGTGTTTGAGGTAAGTATAGTATGGAAAATACAGTAGAATACAGTATGAAACATTCTGCCTACTTACAGCAAGTCCATGGCCATCTCGATGAATAACCGCCTCCTCTCGGACTCTGACAGTAAGAAGGATTTCCTGAAGCACTTCCAGTACACTGTTCATGAAGTCTTGCACTGAACTTAATCATTCGCACTCAGAAGTCCATTCTCTTCACAGTGCGCACTCTTGTCAAACTTATGCTCCACTGTAACTTAATAAGTGTTGCACTCTGCACTTTAACTTTTTGCACTCTTATAACCATTTTCAAAAGCAAAAACACACAAGTCTATTTACATTAAATTTAGTTCAAAAATTGTCTTTTCACTCACAACTGTAAATCCTTAACGCAATGCACTGTTTTTTTCACTGCACAACACTGTAAATTCCCATGTGGTCTAGTGGAGAAGTTCTTGGCGTCTATTCACTGTCAGAGTCCGAGAGTATCACAGGCAGGTGACCTAGGGGTGCGTTGCTGGGTCGTGGTGATGGTGTACCCACTGCAGACGACTCTGAAGACAGACGAAAACTCACGTCGAGCGGTGACTCCACTGTGGCTGATGTGCTGGGCTGTGGCTCGGAGCATGAGGGCCTGTCTTGGGGAGGCAACGGAGTGGAGCCAGGGCTGGGCACGGCGGGGGTCACGGGCCTGAAAAAACTGTCAATTGCTGATTGACGCAATGAATGATGATTCTGACGATTGATGATGGGCTGCATGAAAGCACGCACTTCCTCCACAAGTCCCAAGGGCCCCATCTCCCTGTCGCAGTCCGGGTGTTCCAGGTAGTTGAGAACGAACTCTAGGTGTTCCCGGAGTGCACTCAGCTTGGGGATGGCTGGAGTTGTGTCATGCTGAGAGGAGTCCGCATCATCGTCGCCGTCCTCATCGGAATCTTCAAGCTGGGTACTGACACCTGCAACTGAAGATGTGATCTCGATATCAGACAAGGTCTGATACCCAGGATCGCCCTCGTCGTCATCCAACCACTCACGCACATCGTCCACATCAACATCGTCGCCATGTGTATGTAGACGTGCATGGAAGTCATCCACGTCAAAACCTAGGAAATCGTACTCCACATCCGTTCCGAGAAGCACAGGACACCAACCATTTTCTAGAGTCTTGACAGGGATTTCCTTCCATGCACTGGCCCAGTTGTAGATTGCAGACTTGATGTTGTAGCGCGAAGGTTTTCCAAAGTCCGCTGGCCTCGCGTGTCCCGTCCCTCCCTGAGCTCGTCCTCGTCCTCGAGAACAACCATCACCTCGTCCAGGAACTTCCGTCGGTATAGGCGCTTTGTTGCCACGATCACTCCTCGGTCCATTGGTTGGATGAGAGCAGTCGTATTAGGTGGTAGAAACATGCACCTAATCCGGCCATTCTCAGCAACCAAGTCCTTGTCGCACGGGTGGGCAGGTGCATTGTCGAGGAGAAGGAGGGCCTTTACCTGGTCGCGTGGGATTCCCAGTATCTCCATCTGGTAATGTATGACCTCCTTGATGAAGTGGCGGTGGAACCAGTCTTTGAAGATCTGGGCTGTAAACCATGCCTTCAAAGAACGGTACCAGACGACAGGAAGGACATCCATCACCCCACGAAGACACCGAGGCTGCTTTGCACAGCCAACAATAACGGGCTTAAGCCGGTGCATGCCGTTAGCATTGGCACAACACAAAGCAGATATCCGTTGCTTGGAGAGCTTGCGGCCAGGTACACGCTTCTCCGTCTCCTCGGCTAGAGTGTTCGTTGGCAAAGAGCGATAGAATAAACCAGTTTCGTCAGCGTTGTAGACTTGACCGAGTGAGGCCCTCCCTGTCGATCAAGCCCTTCACCTTGTGCCGAAACTTGTCAACTCCATCCTTGTTAGCGTCCAAAGCTTCGCCATGAGCTTTACGGTTGGTAAGGCCATGCTGTAACTTGAACGCGAAGAGCCAACCCTCGGATGCCTTGAAGTCTAGGGCGTCGTAAAGCTTGGCGAACTTCTCAGCAGCAGCCTTCAGCTCCATACCATGTACCGTCACACCAGCAGCACGTTGCTGTCGATACCAAATCAACGTGGAGCGGTCGACTTCAGCAAACTTGGGAGTAAACATCACCTTCCTCTCCACGCTGCGTTTGCTTCTCGACGAGAAGTCAGCCGTAGTTTGTCTCGGGATCTCTTAATATCAAACAAAGGAGATCGGGCCAGGTTGAACTCGCGGAGGATGCGGGAAGAAGACCATCCCGCATCTACTTTCTCCAATATCTCCCATTTCTTCTCCAGAGTCAACACCACTCTCTTCCTCTTCTCAGGCGGCGGGGCCATCATCACACACACGAAGGAGAGGCATGAGAGCAGCAGGAGTGCCTGCAGCAGGTAAGGCACCACCACAAAATTGAGCACGCTGGCAGCCATGACGACGAGCGTGCACTTGCGACGAGAGACAGGCAGAAAGTGGGGAGGATGCAGGGGCGCTCTAGCGGACGTCAGAGGAATGTAGCGCCACAACAAAGCTGTCCCGCGCCCCACGCGCCAAGTTCAAATTACAGGCAGGAATTTTATTTTTTTTTTTTTTCGATTTTTTTGTGGTTTTCGGACCATTTTGGGAAAATTGGATCCCGGGACGATTATGTCCGGTTAGTGGGGATGTTCAGATATTGGGTGTTCGGATATTAGAGGGATTACTTGTAAATACATGTAATTATTTGGAAAGTTCCTTTGACCTAAACTGCGTCTGCAACTTCGATGACGTATCTTGGAGATGAAAGGTCTCACATGAAAGGCAGATGTGGGTTTAATATATTTACATGGATAAAGGGAATATTTGGTTTGGCTACAGTTTAATTAAAATTAAGATTAGTTAGTTAGGTTTGCCCTGTACACCCAATCCTCGTAAATCGCGTGTTTATTAACCCCTTAAACGCGGATCGTCTCGTTTGCGTCGCTCGGCAAAAAGGACATAACGGCGGATCATCGCATTTGCGATTCTAGTAAATTTTGAATAACCGCGGGCAAGCAGGCTCCAGCTGGTATTGTCTATCAGTACCACCACCCTTTAGCTACAATTAGCATACTTTACCTTTGTACTACTGACCTCAGTTGTTGCCAAGTATCGCGTTTTTCCCCCTCCCCCCCCCACGGCCCGGCCAGCCTGGCTGTGATACATGGCAGCGCTCTGAGTGCTCAGAACTGTAAATCTGCGATCTCCTCTCACAAGCAGTTTATGCTAATAGGAAACACTTGTTTCCCCAGTTGTAACACTAGCTTTTTTTCTCACGGTTTGCCCCTGTTTAGCGTCAGTTTACCGCAGGCTTTCAAAGTGACATTATGGCGAGTTCTAGCTCTTCCGAGTCAGTGCAAGTGGCCGACAGGAACGAGAATAAAGTGGCGGGAGTAAGGCAGAATAAAAAGCGCGCCGTGGTGATCTTTTGGGAAGTAATATGATTGAAAATAATGTAGTATACATGTTTTTAGCTGTGAAAATGGAAACGTTTGTTGAGTGACGGGAAGACCGCCGCCGCGGTGCATGTCGGCCGTACGCTCTGTTGATTTTAGCCTTATTTTCAGTGCTTATTGTACAAATACAGATTCCAAACTACCTTTACGTTGTAGTATATAGTTTACTGTGACAGAATGAGGCTGTGGTAGAGGGGAAACCGGGTTGCTGGAGGTGTGAAAGTGAAGATTTGGTTACCCAACTTTGCAAGTCTCCACAAGTCCTTGGGTAGTCCACGAAGGCTCAACACCCGTCTCTGGAGAAAGCTGAATGTAAGTACTATCTGCCATACCAAGTATAATGTTCTAGGGTTAATCTCTGATTTTTGGCTAATATTTTCCTACAGGTACTCAGACCGCGATACAACCCCACCACTCAGGGGGGGTCGACTGTTCACGGCCGCGTTTAAGGGGTTAATCACGGATTCGTAAATCACGGCTAAGTGGCTGTCAGACTGCCGGCACCCTTAAATCGCTGTTAAGTCACAAAAATTGCGGACCTAGGCACTGAAGTGGGCCTTTTCCGAGGAGAATCGTTAACCGTGGCATTCAATTTGAAACTCGCGACCCAACAACCAATCATCACCCGTCCCTGGTGGCAAGTGTGCATACTAATGCCGCCACGTTGTTGTTGTTCTTCCCGCCAGTCCGCACACTACAGACCATCGCCGTGGAGTACGAGAGCTACCTGCCTTTTTTTGTGCACCTTCCTCCCACCTCCTACTTTCCATGGCCCCTCACGAACCCCCGATGAAGCGCTCTAAGCAGTATGGCATCAAGAAGCAGCCGCTGTTGTCATACAGTCAACGTTTGGAGCTCATTTGTTGTGTTAAGAAGGGAGAGAAGTTCTGAAGGCTGGCAAAAGAGCTCTTTGGGAAGAAGGAGGTCAGTGATTTGCTTGTTTATGTAGACTTGGCCAAGAAGATTGTGAAATCCAATGAACGTGATGAGGAAAGGTGTAGTGAGAGTATTGGTCACCTAGAAAATGCTGTGCGTTTTTACAAGGAATTACATAATCGCAAAGTTAATGAGAAACATCAGGAACTCATCACCCACTATTTTGCCTGGGTAAGGGCAGAAGCTGAGCCTGAACCACAGCCTGGCCCTTCACACACTGAGGACGTGAATGATGTAGCATCTGTCATCTCTGAGGCAGACTTTGAGGGCTTCCTAAGGGAGGCAGAGGAGCTGGTGAAGGGAGAACAGCATGAGGGAGCACCCCCACCTCATGCTGGGAGGTTCTAAGTTCTTCCCAACACCACCCCACTCCATTCACTTAAGCAATATCGTCATAAGATTAAGGTGAGATCCCTTAACATTGCTTACTTCTATTAAATACACGCACTGAATATTCCTAAATTTGTATGTTTGTGTTTGATGGTGCCTAGATAGGTGTAGGTAGGGAGCTGTGGGAGGTGGCTGGCCAAAGTCCAGACCCAAATTCATTTTTCACATAAGAGTTATTATTTATAAACCACGGAATTTGTAAATTGCGGCAGTGGTCCAGACCCAAATTGCCGCGATTTATGAGGATTGAGTGTATATATCATGATGTAATTTAACTGTATTTAGCATTGTAATTAATTAATAGTTGGCACCTTCAAATCCTATGATGAAGAAAGAAGCTTGCCGTGTACTTCAATCTGTTCCTAGACTTCATCGAGCTAGCACATTATAAATACACACCTCAAGAATGCTTGGATGCCCAGGCAACCGACCTAAAGTCAGGCTTGTCGTCATCTGCTGTCCAACTCTTTCTAGCTAAGCAACCTTTACTAATTAATCAATTCAAAGGGAGATTAGCTAGGAGATAGGAAAGTAATAATTCCATCCATCCATCCATCATCATCCAATCCTGCACTGCCCCATGAGGGGCGTAAGAGCCCGGGGCTAGGCAGCTGGTCCCAACATTTAAGATGAGAGTGGCCATCCTCACTCATCCCTGAGTGGCATTACATGAGCAATCAACCCCAACCACCCCTTTGATATAAGCCTTCACTGGTTCAATCCGATTGGAGCGAAATAATTACCCACTAAACCACCAGGCGCCAAAATTTGGTTATATGGTTACCACCCAGTGTAGTAACTGGTTTCCTGGTGTACAGGAAACCATTTGGCTTGTCACTCTGTGTAGAGTCACCCACAGGCAGAAGGAGGAGGAAAGAATGAAGGAAAGAAAGACAGAAGAGGGAATGTAAAGTCACCCGCAGGCAGAAAGACAAGGAAAGAATGTAATAATTAGATGTGTTAAAGTATCAGTTATGGTACACTTAAACCTAAGAGATTTTTGTGAATTTACTTTAGGATAAATTTTTGGTGCCTCGAGTGAGGACCTACGATTTGTTTACCAGAAATTTCTTAAATTTTTGGAGTTGCATGAGGATACAGACTTATATAAAATCAAATTTCTGACATTTTGATGCCCCAAGTGAGGAGAGCAGATGTGTGTTGAAGCACTAAATGTGTTTAAAGTTGCTTTTGTTGGGCATAGCCTACTACCACGTTCGGTTGAAGTGGATAAAGTGGAAATATGTATACACCGAGTTCCGGATGGAAGGGCAAGCTCCTTCTCCGATGATGAAAGGATGAATGCCATATTAGATTGGGAGAATGACTGCACTATCCTTTTCCTGGGAGGGAATGATATTCATGGAGATGTGGAAATTGAGTGTGGGGATAAGATATAACCCTAGACGTTCAACAACCCAGGGGGATCGGTTTGATATTACGAACCTAATCCCTACACTCCTCAAAATTTAAATGATTAATTAGCTGAGCTGGAAAATGAATAATTTGGAAACTCAGTGTGGGTACAAAATATAACCCTAGAGGTTTAACAACCCAGGGAGACAGGCTTCATATTGTGGACCTAATCTCTGCACTCTTCAAAATTTAAAATAATTAGATAATTACTAAGCTGGGGTAAATTTGTGGTTGAAATTAATGGTCAAATTATTAACTTAGAAATTAATCAACATGTCAGTTTCCTTGTTGCAGAGATCTTCTAGCAGTATCCTTGTTGCAGAGATCTTCTAGCAGTAAGGCAGGATGGGTATCAAGAGCCATAAA
Organism: Coenobita brevimanus; assembly: GCF_032717465.1. Classification (NCBI taxonomy): domain Eukaryota; kingdom Metazoa; phylum Arthropoda; class Malacostraca; order Decapoda; family Coenobitidae; genus Coenobita; species Coenobita brevimanus. The sequence continues at coordinate 32,107,349 of NC_137056.1, read as the reverse complement.
TGATTGCAAACAACTGTTAGATGAAATACCCTTGTCCAGGGAGAAATTATATAGTCTCCTAAATATACTGAAAGACTGATGGACTAAGTATGAAGAAGGTTATAGTAGCTAAAGTAAAGGCTGATGATAAAGATCTTTTAGGGTCTGAGACTATGAAATTTGAAGGTAAATTAGAAGAATACTTAACCGTAGCCACTAGAATCAAAATTAGCTGAGACTGCCGCAGAATCACAAGTTACAGAACAGCGGAGTAGAGCTGTACTACCACAAATAACGCTTCTGGAGTTTGATGGGGAGGAAAATTGGAAATCCTTTTGGGATCAATTCAAATACTTAGTTCATGATAGAACCGATCTCCCTAAGGTGAGCAAACCCACATATCTGTTAGGACAGATCAAAGGAACACCTTATCAGCTGATAAAACAATTACCAGTAGAAAAAAATAATTATGAGGTGGCCTTGACTATCCTTAGACAAAACTACGAAGACAAGGAGCAAGTCATTACTCAAGTACTGAAGGCTCTAACTGAATTACCCATACCTAGACACGATTTTGATTTCTTGCAAAATTTTAGAATTGCAATGAGTTGTAATTTAAAGGCCTTAGGTACTTATGAAGGTTTTAAGGCATCAGATTGGGTGCTTTCAAGAACTGTGTCCTTAAAGTTTCTACCAAAAACCAAAGGATGCCCTGTACGGTAGGCACCAAAAGGATAATTTCTCCTGTGAAGTGATTGAGGATGGCTTGATGCAACTCTATAAACATATGCAAGGAACAGTAAAACCTACCGAGATTAAACAGAAGAATGAAATAAAGAAAAAACCCACTAACCAACTGGTTGGGAAACTTAAGTCAAAGAAGACTAAGTATGTGCCTAAGGAAGAGATAGGTACTATCCTTAGTTCCTTCAAGGCTTAGGATAAAGTATTAAAAACCAGGAATAGACAAGCTGATGAAATTAAGGAAGTAAAACCACCCATGGTAAAGGACAGGAATATTTGTGCATTTTGTGGTGAACAACATTCCAGTGCATCTTGTCAACATTATCCTAATTATGCTTCTAGAGTAGGAAAGCTTCAGGAACTGGGGTGTTATATAATCTGTATGAATTCCGAACATACTTCCGCCGACTGCAAGACTAAATTAAATCTTTGTTTTAAATTCAAAAAGGATCATCATCATAGTGCTTTATATAAGCCCAAGGATGAAAACTGAGGTTCCTAAACCTGCAAGCGTCAATATGGCAATTGCAAGGGGGAATGGTCCAATAGTAATGCCATCTGCAGTTCCAATAGCAGATATGAAGGTATTGACTGAGAATAGAAACCTATTAGTATGTACCCTTTTTGATATGGGTGCTCAGAAAACCTTCATTTCTGCAGACATTGTGAATAAATTAAAGTTACCTATTACTGGCAAGGTAAATCTAGCCATTACAGGATTCTTAACTACTAAGGAAGCTCAGTCTTTTGATTTAGTTAGACCTGTAATACAACTAAGCAAATATAAATGCTGTATAACAGCAGCTGTACTTGATAATTTATTTATATAAAAGGACTGAAGGAAACCTCTGATCATCTACAAAGCTCAGGGATAAAGCTGGCTAAATGGAATGTGGAATCAGATACTGTGCGTCCCATCAAATTGATAATTGGATCTGATTACTGTGGGAGATTCCTACACAGGATTTTCAAGAAGAATAAGGTACAGTTGTTCAAGAGTCCTGGAGGTAACCTTATTATAGGTCAGTTGCCTTTTCCAAAACAAGTTAAAGGAGAGGCCAAACAAGTAAACTCAGTCTTTGCTACCCCAACACAGTCATTGATGGTAGCTAGAATAGGTGCAAACTAGAACCTACTCAGATAAATGACTTGTTGGATGAAAATATTGAACCTGTACACAAATTGTGGGACCTAGACAGTGTAGGAATACACTCTGAGGAACCAACCCCTGAAGATATATTAACTTTGGACTTGTATAATCAGTCTGTGGAAATTAACCAAGCAGCTAAGGCTCAGTTAAATTCTCTTCTAAGGAAGTTGAGAGATAAACCAGAACATCTAACCCTTTATGATAATATTACTGTATAAAAGATCAATTGTAAAATAAATTAATAGAAGAGGTAGAATTCCCTGTTAACCACAAGGAAGGACATTATTTGCCACACCATGCTGTAGGCAAGGATTCAGTAACTACTCCCACAAGGATAGTTTTCAACTGTAGTAGTAAAGCATCCAAGGGATCAGCTAGTTTGAATGATTGTCTATACGCTGGACCTATATTAACAGAGAAGTTAGGGAATGTAGTACCAAGATTTAGAGAGAAACTTACGCTTACACAGCAGACATTAGTAAGGCTTTTCTCAGAATAGGACCGAGAGAGGAGGATAGGAAATTTACAAAATTCCTCTGGCCTCAAGACCCTCAAAATGAGGACAGTCCATTGAAAACTTACTGTTTCCGATCGGTGCTCTCTGGCTCTTGTGCTAGTCCTTTCCTGCTTTGCAACATTTTAAAGCATCAATTTGGAAATGCAAAATGCCCAGAAATAGGGCAGGCTTTTTACATGGATAATTTGCAAGGTGTTGCTGATACAGAGTCAGAAGCTTTGAAGGCTGATGTAGCAAATTCCGAATGTGGGAAGGCAAATTTGCCGTCACAGAGCTGGAATACAAATTCACCGCTTTTGAGGAATAATATACAAAAGGACTATCCAAAATCTGTCATTCCCAAAATTCAGAATGTGTTGCCTCTTAACTGGGATAAAACAGCTAATGTAATAAGTCTGAAACTAATTAAGTTCTCTGATGTTGCTCTCACCAAGAGGTCCTTGTTAAGTCAGGTCTCCACGTTATTTGACCAGTTAGGTTTGGTCAGCCCTATAGCTATTAGGGGCAAATGTTTAGTGCAAGAGGCTTGCCGAGAAAAGTTGGACTGGGACTCTGAATTAGGTGAGACATATGTGGAACAATGGGAACTGATTAGAAAGGAGTTTGAAACCACATCAAACATATGTATTCCCACGAAAATAAACAGTAAGAAGAAGTCGCATTTACACATATTTTGTGATGCTTCTCAATGGGGTTATGGAGCAGTAGGTTATTGAGCAACAGGAGAGGATAGTAAGGTTATTATGTCCAAAGCAGCACAAGGTTATGAAGTACATGAGGGATGTGCGTATGGTATAAGGAATGCAGAAGGGGATAGGATACTCGAATTAGGGGAGGCAACGGACATGATTGTGTGCAATACAAATTTTAGGAAAAGAGAGAGTAGGTTAATTACATATGAATCTGGGGGAAATAGCAGTCAGATAGATTATTTTCTGGTTAGGAGGGCTGATAGGAGGTTAGTGAGGGATGTTAAAGTTATAGGAAGTGAGGAGTGTGTGCAGCAGCACAAACTATTGATTTGTGATATGGTGCCTGAAGAACGAGTGATGAGAAAGAGGACTTATGTACCTATGAGGAAAATATGGAAGCTGAAAAACCAAGTAGTAAGGGATGCCTTCTATAGCAAGATGAGGAGAGTGGTGGCTGAACAGGGAGCTGTAGAAAGAGGCATTAATGAACAGTACAGAGCCCTCAAGATCTTGAGAGTTACTGATGTAACATGCAGTTGGACAAGAGGACCACCAAGACATAAAGTAACTTGGTGGTGGGATGAGAGAGTAGAAGCTGCAGCTAAGGAGAAAAGAAGGCTTTTCCGGGAATGGAAGATTGGTGGTAGTAAGGAGGAATACTTGGCTGCCAAGCATAGGGCTAGAAGAGAGATATACAGGGCGAAGTCTGAGTCACAGACACTTTTACTTGATAACCTAAATCTTGGGCAAAGGAAAATATGATATTTAAGGAAAATATGATATGAAGAGGGATAATCGGGATATTATAGGTGAGTAGTGTGTGAAGAATGATGAAGGAAGGGTAGTGGTGAACAGTGAGGATATTAAAGATGCATGGAGAAAGCATTATAGCCGGTTGTTGAATGAGGAGTTTGACTAGGGCAGGGAAGGAGCCAGCAGATCCAGTGTTTGGCCCTTGGCCTTTGATTGATGCTGCTACTGTGAGTGAGGCAATAGGCAGGATGAAGGTGGGGAAGGCAGCAGGTTTGTCTGAGTTGACTGCCGAAATGTTGATGGCCTCAGGAGATAAAGGAGTGAGGTTAGTCACTGACCTGATAAATATGATTATTTTTGAGTGTGTTGTCCCAGATGATCGGCTGAAGAATGTAATTGTAAATGTGTATAAAGGGAAGGGTGATGCCCTGGAAAGAGGAAATTATAGAGGTAAAAAGCTTTTAGATCAGATAATAAAGATAACGAAGAGAGTTTTAGAAGGTATGATTAGTGGAAGAGCACATATTGACAAGATGCAGTTTGTGTTTACGCCAGGTAGGGGGACTACAGATGCCATATTCATTGTTCGACAGCTTCAGGAAATATATATTGGTAGGAAAAGGGACCTGTATTTTGTTTTTGTTGATTTGGAAAAGGCCTTTGACAAAGTTCCTAGAGAGGTGGTGAAGCGGGCAATTAGAAAGCTTGGCTTGGAGAAGTGGCTGGTTAGGGTGGTTATGGCTATGTATGTGGGTGCTCGCACCCAGGTAAGAGTGAATGGAGATTTGAGTGATGAGTTTTCCATGAATGTTGGTGTGCATCAACGGTCAGTTTTGAGTCCCATGTTGTTTATCAAGGTACTTGAAGCCTTCTCATGTTACTTTAGAATCAGACTCCCGTGGGAGATGTTGTATGCTGATGATTTGGTGTTGATTGCAGAGAACGAAAGGGAGGCGGAGGAAAGGTTTAGGAAGTGGAGAGATAGTATGAGGCACAAGGGCTTAAGGGTAAATGCAGATAACACAAAAGTGATGATATCTAGGGTTGGTGGCAGTACTGTCAAAGACGAGGGAGAGTGGTCATGTGCAGTTTGCCACAAGGGTGTGGGAAGTAATTCCATCTTGTGCGGTGTTTGTGATAAATGGGTGCACAAGAGATGTAGTGGTATCAGAGGTAGACTGCGAGATAATGCTGATTTTATGTGTACAGCGTGTTAGGGAGAGGAGGTGGAGATTGTCAGGTTTGAAAGGACTGAACTTGCTGGTGAATCTCTTGAGTGTGTGGAAGAGTTCTGTTATTTGGGAGACATGTTGTGTGTTGGAGGTGGGGCTGGAGCTAGCTCTGTGGCTAGGGTGAGAAGTGGTTGGAAGAAGTTCAGGGAGCTCTTGCCTGAGAGGACTCTCCCTACATGCTAAGGGGTCTTTGCATGCAGCATGTGTTAGGAGTGTAATGCTGTATGGTAGTGAGACCTGGGCAGTAAAGGAGGAGGATATTCTCCGGCTCAGACATACAGAAATGACAATGATTAGGTGGATGTGTAGTGCGTCCCTGCGTGCAAGGTCTGGGGGGGCTGGGTTTACAATGGAAGAGTTGAGAGGTAGGATGGGACTGGAGTGTATTGGTGTTGTGATGAGGAGAGGTAGATTGAGATGGTTTGGACATGTGGAGAGGATGGGGGATGATAACTGGGTGAGGAAGGTGAGAAGTGTTAATATTGGGGGTGACGTTATGAGGGGTAGACAGAGAATGACATGGGACGAGGTCATTAAGTGTGACCTCAGGGTTAAGGGACTGAACAGGGAGGCTGCAATGGATCGTGCAGCAAGAAAAGCCACCATTAGGTGACCAAGGGCAATGCATGCAAGCATGTTGGAGCCTTTAAAAACGAAAAATTAAACGAAAAGTCAGATTTGCGCCAATTAAAGGAAGAACTTGCCTGTCAGAGGAGTAGACTGTAGCACCTGTCGAGCAGGGCAGTACTCCTGAGGTGGATGGAAAGCTGATGACAGGGAGTGCTGGGGCTCCCGTTTCATCAGCCCTCAGGACTAGTTCCTGACCATCCCCCTTTGCTGAACTTTTTCAGTGTCTCAGTTACTCAGAGAGCAGGCCAGCATGCTCTCCAATACAAATTTCTCTAACTATCTACACCAAACTACATGCACAGTACACACTACACTTCCTTTTCCAAAATTCAAAAAAATTATGGTGTCTCAACAATCAACCTCGGAGTCCCCGGGGGGGGGGGGGGGACCATAAATGCCCCGACCTTCCGCCCCTCTCCCGGTGACGGCTTGAGCTGCCTGGAACCACTGTCTGACTCACTTCTTTATTTCTGCAACATTCACGGTCTTTCCTCTAACGTTCGCTCTGTTGAGCACCACCTCTCCTCCTCTAAACCTCACCTTCTCTTCCTAACCGAGACTCAGCTGTCTGAGGCAACCGACAGCAAACCCTTTTCTGTATCCTCCTACTTACTCTATACTCATTTCAAAGCCAAAGGAGTCTGTTGTGTATACTGTATAACGGAACGACTTATCTTGCTCTCGTGTTCCTGAACTCGATTCATCTGAATTCTCTACACTCTGGCTTCGGCTTTCCTGTCATTCTCTGATTAAATATATCTGTGCTGTTTACTTACCCCCTAATTCTACTGACTATCAAAAATTCTTCGACTATCGTACTTCTACGATGGAACATATTCTATTCATTTCTCCTTTCTCTGAAATCTCCATTCTAGGAGACTTCAATGTTCACCACAACCTTTGGCTCTCCTCTCCTTTCACTGATCCACCTGGTGAACAAGCCTACATCTTTTCCATCCTTAATGACCTAAAGCAGCTTGTACAGCACCCTAACCGTATCCCAGACCGCCTTGGAGAGAGCTCCAACATACTTGACCTCTTCCTTACAACTAACCCTTCTGCTTACACAGTTAATCTTTTCTCTCTGTTGGGCTCCTCCGATCACAACCTTATCACCTTAACCTGTCCTATCACTCCGGTACAGCCAGTGGACTCTCCAGGGAAACGTCGTCTGTGGCATTTTGAAGCCGCGGATTGGGAGGCCCTCAGGCAGTACTTCTTTGATTTTCCCTGGAATGATTACTGCTTCCATGGCCGGAAGCCACCTGAGTGTGCCTTGTGCACTGCGGAGATTATTCTCTCGGGCATGGAAGCATACATTCCTTTCTCGTATCCTTTGTTTAACACAAGAAAGCCTTGGTTTAATCACGCTTGTTATAATGCTGTCCGCAACAAGGAGAGGGCTCCTTCTGACACCTTGCCAAAAACCTTTCTAACAACTTTACCTCATCATCCTTCCCTCCTCTTTTCTACTCTGATGGTTCTGTAGCTATTTCTTCTGATAAAAGAGATCTCTTCGCACAGACTTTCTCCTCCAATTCCACCTTAGACGATTCCGGTGCAGTTCCTCCATCACTTCCCCCCTCTGACTTCCTCATGGCTGACATTAAAATTTCTTCAGCTGATGTATTTTCTGCCATCCCTGGCCTCAATACTAACAAGGCATATGGGCCTGATGGAGTCCTTCCTGTTGTTCTCAAGAACTGTGCTTTTGTGCTTACACCCTGCCTAGGCAAACTTTTTTGCCTTTGTCTGTCAACTTGTACCTTTCCTTCTTGCTGGAAGTTTGCTCTCATTCAGCCAGTCCCAAAGAAGGGTGACCACTCCCAACCCTCCAACTATCGTCCAATTGCTTTAACATCCTGTATTTCAAAAGTTTTTGGGTCAATTCTCAATAGAAAAATTTTAAGGCATCTATCCTATCACAACCTTCTTTCTGATCGTCAGTATGGGTTCCGTCAGGGACGCTCCACTGGTGATCTTCTCATCTACCTTTCAGACTCCTGGTCATCCTCCTTTCGGGACTTTGGCGAAAGCTTTGCCATTGCACTTGACATCTCAAAGGCTTTCGATCGAGTCTGGCATAAATCATTAATTTCCAAACTGCCCTCTTACGGTTTCTATCCTTCTATCTGTGCTTTCATCGCTAGCTTCCTTTCTGGTCGTTCTATAGCCGCTGTTGTAGACGGTCATCGTTCTTATCCTAGATCTATCAACAGTGGTAATTAATTAATAGCTGGCACCTTCAAATCCTGTGAGGGAGGAAGAAGCTTGTCGTGTATTTCACTCTGCTCTTAAACTTCGTCGAGCTAGCACGTTATAAATACACACCTCAAGGATGCCTGGATGCCCAGGCAACCTAAAGTCAGGCTCGTTGTCATCTGCTGTCTGACTCTTTCTAGCTAAGTAACCTTTATGAATTGGCCAATTCAACAGGGGATTAGCTAGAAGATAGGAGAGTAATAATTAAGTGAGTTAAAGTACCAATTATGGTACACTTAAACCTAAGAGACTTATGTGAATTTACTTTAGGACAAATTTCGGTGCCTCGAGTGAGGACATACAATTTGTTTACCAGAAATTTCTAACATTTTTGGTGTTGAGTGAGGATACCGACTTATATAAAATCAAACTTCTGACACTTCCTTTCAACTCGTCAACTGTAATCCTAGCCACCCTCAGGCTTTGCATTCAAGGACGCACACCACATCCATCTAATCACTGTCGTTCTGTGCGTCTGAGACTATAAATATCCTCTCTCATTACCAGCCAGGTCTCACTACTGTACAGCATTAAACTCCCAACACATGCTGTATACAGTATAAGAATCCCTTAGTACGGAGGGAGAGCCCTACCAGTGTCACGAGAGGAAACAGGTCCCTGAACTTCCTCCAACCAATCCTAACCCTAGTCACAGAGCTAGCTCCAGCCCTATCTCCAGGGCATAACATGACCCCCAAATAACAAAACTCCTCTACACACTCATGAAACTCACCAGCATGATCAATTCTTTCACACTTGACTCTCTCTGCATGCATTCTCTGCCACGCATGACCTCAACATTATATTGCAGTCCACCTTTAACCCCTTGGGTATGCAGTTCTCTAGCCTCAACTGCGCCCCAGGACGCAAAAACAGGCCCATTTTTCGACTTTCTCAAAAGTTAAAAGTTTTATGCCCGATTTACAGTTTCAATCTGCATACCTGAAAACGCACACCCCACCCTCCTAGACCCAATAGTTACTGAGCTATGGCCCGTCAAAGTTGATAATACAGTAGTTATCCATCACGGCCCCGGCGAGAAAGAAAATATGCCACACGTACCTGTTTTCTTCACAAAAATACGAACAAAAATCACCAATGTCAATTTTTTTTTGTATGTATTGATGTTATAACCCATTGTAATGTGCTTAGAAAAAAATAAAATGGTGACAAACCCCCCAATAAAGATGATAAATAGTAAAAATTATCCTTCCCTCCTGTCCCCTCCCCCACCTCCAATCCCCTCCCTCCCCTCCTTTTTCCTCCCCTCCCCTCGCCTAACTTCCCCTCCCCCCTCCCCTCCCCACCGAGCTGTCAAATCTAGCTAGGGAAAATGGTCATGAACTCCCTAATAAAAATTTGATAAATAATAAAAATTATCCTCCCTTCCTCTCCCCTCCCCATACCTCCAATCCCCTCCCTCCTCTTCCCTTCCCTCCCCTCACCTAATCTCCCCTCCCCCCTTTCCCCTCCCTCCTCCCCTCCCCTCCGAGCTGTCAAATTTAGCTAGTTTTCGTTTCGTTTCTTTTCGTTTTTGAAGGCTCCAGCATGTTTGCATGCATCGGCATAAAATAAAATTTCTTTTTCGGGTGGGTTTTGAATAAAGACAGCTAAAATACTTGCTTTGTGCATATCTGTATGCAAAGACACGAATAAATTACAGGTAATAATTCAAGAACACGTGCCATAAAGCGTAAAAAATATGCAATATTCGAGGCTAGGGAGGTAGAGATACTGCGTGCTAGGGGGTGGGGGTGAGGGTAAGGGGTTGGGGGTGGTGGTGGGAGGTGGTAAGGCCAGGAGGGGGAGTATGGGGATAGAGGGATGGGAGGAGACCACCACAAGACACAAACGAAGGGCTCCAGTGGAGTACAGGGACATGGAGGGAGAGTAGGGGGGAAATACCCTCCCCCAGTTATGGGGGGATCCACATGGAAGGGGGGAGATGCATGAGGAAGGTGTGGGAGTGGTGGTGGTGGTGGTAAGAGCGGTGGGAGGTAAGGTAGCAACAAGGCAGTGGGGTAGAGGGATGTGGCGAGAGGGAGGTGGGGGTACACCCCCCACTGCCTGGGTATGGGCCTAGGTTCCCCCTCCGGTGTTTCCAACACTTAGTTCTGATTGGTTAGAAGCCATCTGCATCACAGTTCGGGTGGAGCCAGCTGCCGCCAGTTTTTTGTGGATGTTGCACAATCGGTGTTGCTCGTCCTTTTAAGAACTTGCGCAAAAAGCCCGATCAATGAGATTAGTACTTTAGGGGTTAATACCACAATATCTCTTATGCATCCACTTATCACAAACAATGCACAGGATTAATTTACTTCCAGCACCCTTGGGGCAAACTTCACATGGCCACATCCCCTCTGCTTTGACAACCACCAGCTATAAATATCATTACTTTTGTTTTACCTGCATTTACTCTCAAACCCCTGTGCTTCATTCCGTCTCTCCATTCACTAAATCTTTCCTCTGCTTCCCTTTCATGCTCTGCAATCAACACCAAGTCATCAGCATACAACATCTCCCATGGGAGATCATTTTTGAAGGAACATGAGAGAGCTTCCTTCACCATGACAAACAATAAGGGTCTCAAGACTGACCCATGAAACCAGCTAACATTCACAGAAAACTCATCCCTCAAATCTCCATTCACTCTCACCTGACTGTGAGCACCCACATACATAGCCATAACCACTCTAACCAGCTACTCCTCCATCCCAAGCTCTCTCATTGCCCATTTCACCTGCTTAAGGACTCTATCAAAGTCCTTCTCAAAAAAAAAAAAAAAAAAAAAAAAAAAGTACAGCTCCCTTTTTTTTCCCTATGTATTTTTCCTGATGCTGTCAGACAATGAATATGGCATCAATGTCCCATTGATTGGCATAAATCCAAACTGCCTCTATTAATATTCGCATTTTCCATAATCATACCTTCTAGGACTCTCTCTGTTACCTTCATTTTCTGGTACAAAAGTTTTATGCTTCAATAACTTCTAATTTCCAGGGCATCACCCATCCCCTTCTACACATTTACAATCACACTCTTAAGCCAGTCTGGCAAAATACACTCATATTCAACCATATTTATCAAATCAGTAACTAAAAACCCACTGATATAATCCTATTTACCAAACTGGCAACTAACCCACTCCTATAATTGTACTTATCAGACTGGTAACTAACACCACTCCTATTTATCACATCAGTAGGTGAGGGCATCCATCATCCACTCACTCAATGTAGGGATGTCTTATGGTCTCTACACTGAGTGACATGCCAAATGATTTCCTTTACCCAGGAAACCATTTACTATGGTATGGTAACTATATAACCGTGGTTTTTGGCCAGGTTAAGTGTTCCCCAGATTCCTATCTATCTATCTATTGTCAGACGCCTTAATCCCTTAGGGGTGGCCACAAACAAATCGCTTCCATGTCGCCTGGTCCCCTGCCATTTCACTGCCCTGCTCCCAGCTCACACTCCCCTCTCTCATATACCTCTCCACTCAATCCCTCCATCTCATCCTTGGCCTCCCCCTCCCTCTCCCCCTCTCCACTTCACTCACATACACTCTCCTTGTCAGTCTCTCACCCTCCATCCTCTCCACATGGCCAAACCACCTCAGTGCGTTCCTCCTAACGCTCCCTATCATATCCACATCCACACCACAATGATCCTTCACTTCCTCATTTGTCAATCTGTCTCTCCATGTGACTTCACATGCTCCTCTCAAATAACTCATTTCCACAGCTCTCACTCTTGACTTGTGTCCCTCCAACAAGGTCCAAGCTTCACTTTCATATTTTAAAGTTGTTATCACAATACTATCATGTAGTAATTTTTTCACATGCTCACTTCCCTGTTTCTAATCACTGCTTTCAAGGAACCAGCAACTTTTCTTCCTTGTTGTACCCTTTCAAGCACTTCATCCTCCAAACTTCCATCCTTACTAATCACACTACCCAAGTACTTAAACACACTCACATTTTCCATTTCTTCCTCATCCAGCCTCACTGTACATTCACTGACTTCACCTCTCTCGAAGACCATAACTTTACTCTTCTCTACATTCACCTTTAGATTCTGTTTCTTACATACTCCCCCAAACTCATTCACCAAGCCTTGCAGCTCCCCTTCATCTTCACTTAACAACACGGCATCATCTGTAAACAAAAGTACAGGGAGTTTCCAAACATTGCCCTCTCTCACTAGGGCTGCTCCAACATCCACAGCCCTACCCTGCATCTCCTTCATAACCCCATCCATGTACAGACTGAACAACCATGGAGACATGACAACTTGCTGTTTCGATCCAATCTTCATAAAGGAAAATTCACTCAGTTCACTATCCATATGCACTGCACCTTCATACATACTCTTCACGGCATTCAACAATTTCCCATCTACTCCATATACTCTTAATACCTTCCACAATCCCTGTCTATCCACTTTGCCATATGCTTTCTCCAAATTCATGATGGCAGCATAAAACTTCTTTCCCATCTCTAGAAACTTTTCCACTAAAGTTCTAAGAATGAATATCTGATCTACATGACCTCTTCCCTTCCTAAAACCTCCCTGTTCTTCTCCAGCTAATTCCTCTGTTATTACCCTAACTCTGTCAATAAGTATTCTACCATATACTTTTCCTACTACACTAAGAAGAAAATGCCCCTATGATTACCACATACAGTATTTCTTTTTCCCCCTTTTCCTTTGTACAGGGGAATAAATATACCTGACTTCCAATCCACCGGGACTCTACCTTCCTCCCAGGCCAATCTGCACATCCTCCACATCCATTCTACTGCTACCTCTCCTCCATGCTTCAGCATTTCACCACACACTCCATCAATTCCTGGGGCTTTCCCCATTTTAACTTTCTTCATTGCCTCCACAACTTCCATCCTACTGATTTCTTCCTCTCTTCTCACATCCCTCTGTCTCCCAGCCATTCCCCGGCCACTTATATTCGCATTACTTTCATTCTCTATGTTCAACAATTCTTTAAAGTGTTCTCTCCATTTGCTCACTTTTTCTCACGTCTCCACTAGTAATCTACCATTTTTATCTTTCACTCCCCAACTAACTTCTTTGGCACCCTGTCTAACTCTCTTTACCTCTTTCCAGAACATTTTCTTACATTCCCTCCACTTTACACTCAAGTTTCTTCCAAATTTCTCGTCCACTTTCTTCTTACTCTCTCTTACTAATCTTTTCATCTCTCTTCCTCTCTACATACAACTCTCTCTTCCATCTCTCAACTTCTTCCACATCCCTGATTCTCATCCATTCACTATAGGCTTTCTTCTTTTGTGCCAAAGCCTCTCTCACCTCTTCATTCCACCATGCTGTTCCCTGCATCCCCTTTTGTCTTCTCTTCACCTCACACACCACCTCACATGCTGCACAGATTTCTTCTGTGAATATCTTGCACACACCTTCCATGTCCCCCATCTGCTCCAATCCATACTTACCCAATCACTCCTCTGCTTTTCTCTTATATTCTGCCCTTTTTTTATCCCCTTGTAACCTTTCCACCCTCCTTGTATGAGCTTCTTCCTCCTCTCCTTCCCTTCTTCTATTTCTCCAATTCGTTTGGACACTGATTCTCACCAGAGTCCACTCCCTCAACATCTATATACTCTTGCATCCACTGCACACCTTTTCATCCTGTCATCTACACATACATAATCACTCACTGCCTTCTGTTCATTCAGTTCACCACCCACCACGAATACCTGAGGATCATTTTGTGCCTGAAGAGGGTATTGGCAATCACCAACCCCCTCCCGGCACAAATGTCCACTAAAGCACTGCCATTCTCATCCATCTCTGCAGGCATACCCCACTCACCAACTACTCCATCCACCTTCACATTTCCTACTTTACCATTCATATTACCAGTCAAAAACACTCTCTCATTCCTTTCAAACTTTTCCATGCACACTTATATATTTGTCCAGAACTCTTCTCCCACTCTGCTTGCATGATCTTGCGTTGGCACATACACGCACACAATTGCCCACATTTGTAGTAAAAATTTCAATCTTACTCACACAATCCTTGAGCCAACTGATCCATACTCTCTTATATTCTACTTCCATCTGTTACTCACAACAATACACACTCCGTCTTTTGGCCTCTCATTCTCACTTACTCCCACACATATACCCCAACCATACTCCCATTTCTCACACTCTCTCTTCTCCATTTAGTTTTAGTTAATCCACATACATCCACTTTCTCACCCTCAAGCACTTGGACAATCTCTCTCTCTTTCACCTCAACATTCGCAACCCTAACATTCCATGTAGCTATCCGTATCATGTCCTTTGTTCATTCCTTAGTTATCATCTTTTGGTCAGTCCTGGTTCGAGGTTTCCTGTTCATATTTTTAGTTAGTTGTTTTCCGGGGAGGGGCACTAACCCTCAGCCAACCCACTTGCTGTCACGTAGGGAACACGTGTTGGTTGGTTATAAGGTTACCACCCAGCATTGTAAATGCTTTCCTGGTTTACATGAAAACATATGGCTTGCCACTCAATGTAGAGTTACCCTAAACACAGAGCAAACTACACTAAGTGGGTGGTGGATGGGCGCCCCCACCTACCCCAGATTCCCTTATCTAAAAATCATTTAATCATGGCAAATGTTTCGGACAGCTTCGGAGGGCCCAACACCTGCCCAGAGTCCCAACCAAATGGGCAAATTCACATGACATTGGAGTGTGAGAGGTGTGAATGAGGAAAGCAAGAGGGTGGAAGTGGTGAATGTGTCCAAGAGTGTGAGATACGAAGTGATGGCATTGGATGAAACAGGGATGAAAAGGTGTGAAGTGGAGGAGTGGGAGGGTGTAATGTGTGTAAGGTTGGGCATAACTGGGCGATGAAGATGCAAGGAAAGAGTTCCTTTGTTGACGAATGAGGTGTGGCAGAGTGGAATGAGAGATTACAAATATGTCAGCTCGGGATATATGTGTGTCAAGTTCTAGTCTGAAATGATGAGAGTGGCAGTGATTGTAGCATATGCACCGTGTGATGACAGGAGTGAGAGAGAGAGAATACAAGTTTTGGGATGAGCTGGATGAAGCAATGGGGGAAATGCCCAGGAGGTATAAAGCAATTGTAATGGAGTACCAGGAGAAAATGATAATGGGAAGTGACTGTAGGATGTGTCAGGAAAGGAGGCTGTGCATTTGTAACATGTATTTCAAACACAAAAAAGCACATAAACATACAGGTATACCCCAGTTTAACGATGCAATTGGTTAGGTAAAAACCCATCCTTAGGTAGGGTATTGTATATTGGGGTAGATTTAACATGTAAGGTAATGGGATGCATTTTTCAGCCTTGGGTTACCCTCCCCCCCATCAAGTTCTAAACCCACTGAAATGAGCCCAAACACAAGTTTAAAGCCAATCTAAATGGCCTAATAGCTGCAAAAAAAAGCTAACCTAAGGCTAATACCTGTAAATAACTCACTAAACCCAACAAATAAAATCCGAAAATCGTCAAATACATCTGGAAAAAATCAAGCTAAGTAAACTGTACCCCAAAATGGCAATGTTCACCCCACCTATGGCTAATACACATCAATGTAAGTCTAAAAACAGTTCATAAATCATCCTAGATACACAATTTTAGTCTAAAATAACATCAAAATTGGTAAAAAAATTAAAACTCATTGTCAAACCAGGGTTTGGCCATCATTATGGGGTATGGTGGTATTTCTACCTCCATCATTAAGCCAGGGTATTGCATCTAGAGGTAATGTACATCGAGGTATGCATGTACATGGTACAGAGGGAACAGGGATCATGCTGATTACATGCTTGTAGTGAGGTCGATGCTGGGAATGGTGGCTGTGAAGTGACTGAAAAATGGGAAAGTAGTTGGGGCTGGTGAGGTGTGTGCAGAGATGATTAAGTGTAGTGGAAAGAACGGAATGAAGTGCTTGTTGGAGATGTATATGAAGACATGGATGAGTGAAGCTGTGCCAGCAGAGTGGAAAAAAGCTGTGATTGTATGCCTGTACAAAAATACAGGAGAGCGAAATGAGTGCAAGAATTATCATGGCAGAAGTTTCTTGAGTGTTGTACAGAATGTATATGGAAGAATTACTAAAGAGAAAGTAAGAGAGAGATCAGAAGGCCTAGTGAGTGATGAACAGGGTGGCTTTAGATGTGGCAGAGGATGTGTGGATCAAACATTTGCGGTGAGACAGTTAGTGGAGGAGGGTTGTGAGAAGGACTATAAGGTATTTATGGCATTTATGAATCTGGAAAAACCATATGGCAAAGTAGACAGAGAGGGATTGTGGAAGGCAGCTGCTAGGTGCCGTCAAGTGTTTCTATGATGGTGCTGAGGCACGTGTATGAGTAAACAGGCATCTAAATGAATGGTTAACGATCAGTGTGGACATGCGACAAGGTTGTGTGATATGCCCAGGGTTGTTTCATATATCTACCTATCTATCTGTCTATTGTCAGACGCCTCAATCCTGTACGGGGTGGCCACAAACAAACCGCCTCCACGTCACCCTGTTCCCCACCATTTCATTGCCCTGCTCCCAACTCACACCCCCTCTCTCATATACCACTCAACTCCATTCCTCCATCTCATCCTCGGCCTCCCCCTCCCTCTCCCCCCCTCCACCTCACTCACATACACTCTCTTCGTCAGTCTCTCACCCTCCATCCTCTCCACATGGCCAAACCACCTCAGTGTGTTCCTCCTAACGCATCCTATCACATCCACATCCACACCACAACGCTCCTTTATATCCTCATTTGTCAGCCTGTCTCTCCATTTGACTCCACAGGCTACTCTTCAATAACTCATTTCCACTGCTCTCACTCTTGACTTGTGCCCTTCCAACAACATTCAAGCTTCACTTCCATATGTTAGAATTGGTATCACAATACTGTTATGTAGTAACTTTTTCACTTCCATGCTCACTTCCCTGTTTCTTATCACTGCTTTCAAGGAACCAGCAACCTTTCTTCCTTGTTGTACCCTTTCAAGCACTTCACCCTCCAAACTTCCATCCTTACTCATCACACTACCCAAGTACTTAAATGTACTCACATTTTCCATTTCCTCACCATCCAACCTCACTGTACATTCACTGACTTCACCTCTCTCAAAGACCATCACGTTACTCTTCCTGCATTCACCTTTAGATTCCGTTTCTTACACACTCTCCCAAACTCATCCACCAAGCCTTGCAACTCCCCGTCTTCACTTAACAACATGGTATATGCAAACAACTGTACAGGAAGTTTCCAAACACTACCCTCTCTCACCAGGGCCACTCCAACATCCACTGCCTTACCTTGTACCTCTTTTATTACCCCATCCATGTACAGATTGAACCATGGAGACATAACACATCTGTTTCAACCCAACCTTAAAAGATAAAAATTCACTCAGTTCACCATCCACACGCACTGCAGCCTTAGCACCATCATACATACTCTTCACTGCATTCAACAACTTCCCATCTACTCCATATATTCTTAATACTTTCCACAATCCTTGTCTATCCACCCTGTCAGATGCTTTCTCCAAATCCATGAAAGCCGCATACAACTTCTTTCCCTTCTCTAGAAACTTTTCCACTAAAGATCTAAGAATGAATATCTGATTTACACAACCTCTTCCCTTCCTAAAGCCTCCCTGTTTTTCTCCAACTAATTCCTCTGTTGTTTCCCTAACTCTGCCAATAAGTATCCTAACACATACTTTTCCTTTTACACTAAAAAGACAAATGCCCCTATGATTATCACACACTTCCTTTTCCCTTTTTCCTTTGTACAAGGGAATAATTATACCTGACTTCCAATCCTCCAGGACTCTACCTTCCTCCCAGGCCAATCTGCACATCTTCCACATCCATTCTCCTACATTCTCCCCCCCCCCCCATGCTTCAGCATTTGACTACACACTCCGTCAATTCCTGGGGTTTTCCCCATTTTAACTTTCTTCACTGCTTCCACAACTTCTATCCTACTGATTTATATATATATATATATATATATATATATATATATATATATATATATATGGATATGGTGATGAGGGAAGTGAAAACACGGGTTACGGGGAGAGGGATGGCATTGGTACTGAATGGTGATGGATGGAATATCTCAAATTCGTTGTATGCTGATGATGCAGTACTACTTGCAAATACTGGACAAGAACTTGGTGGACTAGTGCAGTTGTGATGATGTCTGTGAGTGTCAGGCCTTGAGAGTAAATGTAGGAGAGAGTAAGGTGATGGTAATTGAGAGAGAAGGTGACTCCCAGTGTGATGTTACAGTGAATGGAGAGAGGCTGGAATTGGTGAGAGAGTTCAAATACCTGGGTACGGTGACAGAAAAGAGAGGAAATGTGCAAAAGAAGAGCAAAGTAGAGTGACACAAGGAAGGAAAGTAGCTGGTGCTATGAAGGCCTTGATAAGAAACAGAGGCTTGAGTGTTGCAACTGCATGAGGCTTAAGTGAAAGAGTGTTAGTGCCAACTTTAACATATGGATGAGGGATTATGGTGAGGAATGAAAATGAAGTCAGGTGTGAGAGCGGTGGAGATGGGACTGCTGAGGAATGTATGTGGGGTACAGAGAATGGACAGGATATGAAATAATGTGATTTATGAAAGATGAGGGGTACGGAAGTCTATGAACACAAGAATCGAAGAGAGTGTACTGAGGTGGTATGGTCATGTGGAAAGAATGGATAACAATAGAGTGGTGAAAAAGGTATATCTGAGTGAATCTGAAGGAGGGAGAAGGCAAGGTAGGCCAAGGAGAAGGTGGAAAGATATGGTGAATGAGTTTGTGAGGAAGTGAGGTATGGATGTCAGTGAAGCTAAGGGACTGACAAGAGACTGAGCTGGCTAGATGAAAGTTGTGAGAAAAGGTGCATGATCAGGGATTTGGCACCCCTTTTAATGTCACAGCGTCCAGACTGACTCTATTGGATAAGTTTATGCGAAGCTACAGAATCTGGTGAAAGTTTTTTGGTGTATCAGTTAGAGCCAAGATTCCGGGGTCTTGAATAAAGGGTGAATGGAAGAGAGGCCCACTGAATTGGGCAAACTTGGGCTGTCTGGATGTTGCTACTCCTCACCCCGCCCTAGGGTGGGAAAGGGGATCTGGATGATGATGATGATGATGATGATGACATAACTAAAACCACTCCCATATCTCCTGGGGTCTTCTGCGTTTCATGAGCTAACCCAAACATACCAACAACCTTCCCCAACTGCATCTTGCCTATTGGCCTGCTCACAATACCAGCATCAATCACAGGCTAAGGGCAAAACACTGGATATGATGACTCCATGCCCTTCCCTGTTCCAGTCAAACTCCTCATTCAGTAACAATTATAATGCTTTCTCCAGGCATCTTTCATATCCTCACTATACACCACTATCTTTCCTTCATCATTCTTCACACATTGCTCACTACTCACCTCACATCCCTGTTTTCTCTCCTGATCTTATTTTCCACCTTATACAGGTATTCCAAATTTTTCCTTTCAACACTACTTAGTTATACAGGAAAAGTCTCTGAGACTCAGATTTTGCCCTGAATACCTTCTTTCTAGCCCTATGCTTGGCAAACAGGTATTCCTTTCTTTTAACACCATTTTTTCATTCCTGGAAGTCTTTTTTCTCCTTAACTCCTACGCACCAGTTGACGTGTAAAGCTGTCACGACTTTGGGCGCGGTGAAACGCTGGTTGACATGTACAGCTGCAAATGTCTTCCGACCACCCTTTGAACTTTAACTTATCCTTACTCATTGATGGGACCACCTAGAGACATAGGGATACTTTCACTGGAAAGAGGAAGAGTTGGTGAGTTTTATGTATCTTTAATTTTTTCTCTAGCTGTTATAGTTTAACAGATATTAGGGTTTGAAGGGGGGTTTCAAGAATACTTCCCCAGTATCCCTGCTTGTCGTACGAGGCGACTAAAAGGGTTGGTGGTGGGTTAGTGCCCCACCCCGTAAAAAGAACTAACTAAAAAAGCAAATAAAGCGCCTCGGACCCGGACGGACCATACGTTGACGACTAAGGAACGGACAAAGGACATTCTGAGAGTAGGAACGTGGAATGTGAGAGGAGTGAATGATGAAGTGAAAGAGAGAGAGATTGTCCAGGTGCTTGAGGATGCAAAAGTGGATATATGTGGATTGACTGAAACTAAATGGAAAGGTGAAAGGATGAGAGAATGGGAATACGGTATAGGTATATGTGCGGGAGTCAGTGAGAATGAGAGGGCAAGAGAGGGAGTATGTCTGATGATAAGCAAGAAGTGGAAGGAGAATATAAGAGAGTATGGAACAGTGGGTGCAAGGATTGTATGGGTGAGGATGAAAGTAGGTATACAAGCATGGGCGATTGTATGTGTGTATGCTCCAACAGAGGATCGAGTGGCAAGAGTGAAAGATGAGTTTTGGGCGAAAGTAGAAGCATGTATGGACAAGTTTGAGAGGAGCGAGAGAGTGCTGTTGATTGGAGACATGAATGGCAAAGTCAGGAATGTACGAGTGGATGGAGTGGTTGGTCAGTGGGGTGTGCCAGCGGAAGTAGATGGGAATGGTAGTACTTTGGTGGACATCTGTGCTGGTAAGGGGTTGGCAATAGCCAACACCTACTTTCGTCATAAGATGATCCACCGGTATACATGGAGAGTAATAAGGAGGATGGATGGTGAACTTGTCGAACGAAAGGCAATGATAGACTACGTGTGTGTGGATGAGCGAATGAGAAGACAAGTGTTGGATGTAAGGGTGTGGAGAGGGTGGGGAATGGAGTCTCGGACCATCACTTAGTGATGGCCAAGATAGAGCTGCAAAGAAAGTGGTTGAGGAGGCGAAGGGAAGACAGGAGGAAGCTCCTGTGAGAAGAGTGGAGAAGAAATTGCAAGATAGTGAGAAGAGGACAGAGTATAAGAGCATAGTGGAAGAAAGATTGGGAAGGTATGAGCTAGAGCAGATGGAAGGGGTGGAAGACGTATGTAAGATATTCACGGAAGAGATAAGCGCAGCGTGTGAGGTGGTTTGTGGAGTGAGGAGGAGATGCAAGGGTGTGCAAGGGACAGCATGGTGGAATGATGAGGTGAAACGAGCTGTGGAACAAAAGAAGAAGGCATATGGTGAATGGTTGGCGAGTAGAGGTAGGGAGAAGATGAGAGAGAGAAGAGAGAGGTATATGTGAGCAGGAGAAGGGAGGTTAAGAGACTGGTGAAGGAGAGTAAGAAGAAAGTGGATGAAGAGTTTGGGAGGAATCTGAGTGTGAAATGGAGGGAGAGTAAGAAATTGTTTTGGAAGGAGGTAAAGAAAGTAAGGCAGTGTGAAAGGGGAAATAGTAGGGGAGTGAAAGATAGGAATAATAGATTGTTGGTGGAGAAGAGAGAGAAATTGAGGAGATGGAAGGAGCACTTTGAGGATTTGTTGAAGGTAGAGAGTGAGAGCAGTGTGAGTATAAGTGGTTGGGGAATGGCTGGGAGAAGAAGAGATGAGAGGAGGGAGGAAGAGATCAGTAGGTCGGAAGTAGTGGAAGCGATGAAGAAGATTAAGCTGGGAAAGGCCCCAGGAATTGATGGAGTGTGTGGTGAAATGCTTAGGTATGGGGGTGAGATTGTTGTGGAGTGGATATGGAAGTTGTGTAGATTGGCTTGGGAAGAGGGAAGGGTTCCAGAGGACTGGAAATCAGGTATAATTGTTCCTCTGTACAAAGGAAAAGGGGAGAGAGAAGTATGTGGTAACCATAGGGGTATTTGCCTTCTTAGTGTGACTGGTAAAATATATGGTAGAATACTCATTGATAGGGTTAGGCATATGACAGAGGAGCTAGTTGGAGAAGAACAAGGGGGATTTAGGAAGGGAAAAGGGTGTGTAGATCAGATATTTGTTCTAAGATGTTTAGTGGAGAAGTATCTAGAGAAGGGAAGGAAAGTGTACGCTGCCTTCATGGACTTGGAGAAAGCTTATGACAGAATAGATAGGAAAGGTATGTGGAAGGTATTAAGAATATATGGAGTGGAGGGGAAATTGTTGAGTGCTGTGAAGAGTATGTACGAGGGAGCTAGGGCTACGGTGCGAGTGGATGGAGAGCTGAGTGAGTTCTTTGATCTCAATGTGGGACTGAAACAGGGGTGTGTGATGTCTCCATGGCTGTTTAATATATATATGGATGGGGTCGTAAAGGAGGTACAAGGTAGGGCAGTGGATGTCGGGGTGGCCCTAATGAATGAGGGTGAGATTTGGAAGCTTTCGGTGTTGCTGTTTGCTGATGATACAGTATTGTTGAGTGAAGATGAATGGGAGTTGCAAGGTCTGGTGAATGAATTTGGGACAGTGTGTAGGAGGAGGAAGCTGAAAGTTAATGTAAACAAAAGTAAAGTTATGGTGTTTGAGAGGAATGAAGTCACAGAGTGTGCAGTGAGGTTGGATGGTGAGGATATGGAGAATGTGAGTGCATTCAAGTACTTGGGTAGTGTGATGAGTAAGGATGGAACTTTGGGGGATGAAGTACGTGAAAAGGGTACAGCAGGGAAGGAAGGTTGTTGGCACACTGAAAGCAGTGATGAGAAATAGGGAGGTGAGTATGGAAGTTAAGAAGTCACTGCATGATGGTATTGTGATCCCTACCCTGACGTATGGAAGCGAGGCGTGGACCTTGCAAGAGGGGAACAAGTCAAGAGTGAGAGCAGTGGAAATGAGTTACTTGAGAGGAGCATGTGGAGTGACATGGAGGGACAGGTTGACGAATGAAGAAGTGAAGGAACGTTGTGGGGTAGATGTGGATGTGGTTGAAAAGATTAGGAGAAATACACTGAGGTGGTTTGGACATGTGGAGAGGATGGAGAATGAAAGACTGACTAAGAGGGTGTATGTAGGTGAGGTGGAGGGAGGGAGAGGGAGGGGTAGACCGAGGATGAGGTGGAGGGATGGAGTTGAGAGGTATATGAGGGAGGGGGGGGTGAGTTGGGGGGAGGGGAGTCAAATGGTGGGTGACAGAGTGACTTGGAGGCGTTTTGTCTGCGGCCACCCTTTGCGGGATTAGGGCGTCGGGCTATAGATAGATAGATAGACATAAATCCCCCGTAGGGAGGAGCGAGCGACATCGGAAAGCCCCCAGTGTGTAGGGGTTAACTGTGACTTCTACACCCTCATCCCACACAATGTTATTTTATGTCTTGCAAGGCCCCTTGTCCATCCACACACTGAATTATTTTCTCTCAAAAGACTGTTCTTGAGAGCTCTGTACTGTTCATTAACACTTCTGTCACCAGCTCCCTGTCCAGTCACAACTCTAATCATCTCACTATAAAAGACATCCCTTACTTTTTGTTTTTCAACTTCCATATTCACCTCTTGGTTGCATAGGTCCTCTTCTTCACAATCCACTCTTTAAGCACCATGTTATATCAGTAATTTGCATTTCTGCACACACTCTTTGGTCCCCATAACTTAATTTCCCTTCCCAACCTCCTATCAGCCCTCCTGACCAGACAACAGTCAATCTGGCTACTATTTCCCCCTGAATCATATGAAGTGAACCTAATCTGTCTTTTCCTAAAATGCGTGCACACACAATCATGTTCACTGCCTCCCCAGATCTGGGTATCCTTCCTCTTTCCACATTCCCAGTACTATATATGCACCCACTATGTACCTCTTCATATCCTCGAGCTGCTTCACCCACACGACAAATGAAGTTCCCTCCCAAAACTACAATCTCATCATCCCCCAATCCATCACATATGTTTCAAGTAATCCCAGAATATACTTTTTTCATCATCATCCAACCCAGCCTGTGGAGTATACAAAACACTGATTTAACTGAAATCACGAGTTTACCAGACAATATTTTCACTGCTATAATCCTTTCATTAAATTTCATTACATTCATTTCTCCTCAGCCAGCATACCCACAACACCATATCCATCTACATTTCTTTGTCAATATACATTATGCCTACAGTCCCTCCCAGCAATCATTCTGGAAGATTCTCCCATATACCTGACTTTCTGTAGGCAACTGACAACCACCCACTTCCTGCTCACTGTCTATTGGTGGCAAAAATTTAATATAAAATATGCCATCAGGCTGACAAAGTTAATTCTTTCATAGCCATGTCTTCATGTTTAGACTATGTTAGTCTAGATAATGTCAGAGTATTTTGCTTACCCAACTGAATACAGGAACCTGAGTGTTAATGCTGGCACCATTATCCCTTTCATGGTTGAGACAATTCCATTTTTCTATTCCAGCTAAAGCTACAAGATTTTATTTTTTAGGGATTTTAAAACTCCTTCTGTCTCTTCACCTGAAGCATGTTGAGAGGCTCGTTGAGCGTGACTGGCATGCAGACTTTGGACAGGTCCTTGCCGATGTTTTTGTAGAGGAAGTTCCACACTGAGAAGTCCTCCGTCAGTGGCTTGGGGGCAGGTAACCTTGTCCGTCTCCCAGTAAAGCACTTGCCATCTTCCTCAATCTCCGCTGCTGTGTAGATGGAAGGGAAAGAGGGGGATTTTAAAAAATAGACAAGAGTCTTGAATGATGTATCCTAGCTTATGCAGCACTAATATATTAGCTATGCATCCCCCCCTTGTAAATTTTCAGAAATATAAAAATAAATAAATAATTAAATAAACACAAAAAATGAGGATACAGTAGATCCTCATTTTACATGGAACTGATTTGCACGGAAAGATAAATCATGACCCGGCACACTAAATGCAAAAAAGTCCAACGTCAGTCTGTCCCCAACAACATTTGAAGGTCCTGTGTGGTGATGTGTCAACATTGCTGACAAACATGGCCACTGTGCATGTGCGCTCCTACCTCTCCCTCTCCCTCCCCCCCCATTGTCCACCAGCTAGCCTTGATCCCTGGTTTCCTAACTTGCATCAAAATCCTGTGCAATCCTATTGCTGGATAACAATCTCAGTGCTCTTTGATATGCTATGCCTCCCCATTCTTCTATCGCACCTGCTGGTGGTGCCAGTGAAAGGCCTCATCATGTGCAATTGTCACTTGAATGGAAAAAGAAACATTCTCTGTTGGCACAGTGCTATGGAGTGTGTTGTTGACACTGCAAAGTACTTTAACATAACTGAGCTGAAAGTGCACATAGTGCAAAAGTGCTGTGAAAAGATCGAAAGCACAGGCCAATCCAACTAGGAAGTGACAACAACACAGGAAGTTGTTCCTATGTGAGAAAAGATGTGTTAATGAACACAGAAAGATGCTTCAAAGTTCGACTGTACTCTGAGGGAAGTAAATACGGCAGTGGACAAAAAGCTGCTCAAGTGATATGACTTGACAATCCTCCACCATTCTCTGCTAGCAAGGGCTGGCATGCGAAATTTCATGGGCATGCAACCGTGCCATGCATGGATGTATGTTGAGGTGGCTACCGACATGACCGTGGCCAAGGCTTTCCCTACATCCATGAGGAATATGGTAGAAAGAAAATGGTAACAAATTAGAACAGGTGTTCAATATGATCCAAACTAGTCTTTCTTTTTTTTGGAAATGCCTCCTCTCCTCTTTTCTTTCTGATGACGTAGAAAAGCAGCATGAAAATGTGAAGTGCCTGGGTGTTCAATGGATGAATAATTCCAAGGGGTAAACAATGCCACTATGTGTGTGAGTGGGTTGATAAGATTTTTGTTCCCACAGCCAAGAAACATTGCAGTGAGAGAAATTTCTCTTTTAAAGTGGTCTAGTGAGAAAAATTTCTCTTTTAAAGTGGTCTTGGGTATGGACAACTCATTGGCTGTCACCCTGCCACTAAGGTTGTTTTCTTGCCACCCAACACCACTCTGTTGCTCACCCTCTTGACCAGGAGGTCACTGCAACCTTCAAGGGGTTGTACTACACACACACATAATAAGCTATGAAAAGAAGTGGCTGACCGGGGGACTGATGAGGCAGCAATGGCATCTGAGGACTGGGTGAACCTTAAGGTTGACTTACCAATACCTCCGGCAGGAAAACTGCACGCAATGACAATAAAGGACTTCTGCAAGGCATTTTATATATATTTACAAGTATATACTGTAATCCCTCAATTATCCGATGTAAAAGAGCCAAAGGCATATCCACATATGGGTAATGTCCGGATATGGAGCAATATCCTCTACTGTACTCATATCCTACCCAACACCTATACCCAACCTATATATACCCTGTACAGTACCCTTCCTAATTTAGGTGGTGTTATGCGGTCTTTCAGCTATTTTTGGACACCAAAACACACATTGCAATATGCAATATAATCCTAAACACTAAGAAAACAATGGATAAACAACAAAAAACAAAAGACCCTACCAATATGCACAGTACCCCTCCTAATATTGGCAGTGTTCTGTGGTCTTTTGGCTCTTTTTAGATATCAAAACACACATTGGAATATGCAACATACAGTAAAAGTCCTCTCATTCAGAAATTCTGGACCAAGCAGGTGCTGAATGTGCAGAAACTGCTGGATGGCCAGAAAAACCTGCCAAAAAGTTTCTAGCAATCATGGTCAGTCATCCCACTGCAATCACACAGTCTAGCAAGTATTATTAGTCAACTCTAAGCACTAAATATTTAAATGCAACTTATATTTAATGTAGTTAATGATACAATACACATGAACTTAACTGAATGCCTTCCAATTCTCACGTCAGGTGATGGTGATTCAAAGCTTTTGAATGTATCCAGTTTGGAATTAGTGACAGGAAAGGCCATGGCCAATGTCATCATTAAAACCTTGAATGATTGCAGTATATCTGAACGTGTGGTAGGAATGGCTTTTGACATCACTGCCAGCAATAACGGATTGTGGGCAAAGACGTGCACCCTTATTCAACAAAAGTTGCACGTGAATCTCCTCCACCTGGATTGTGGACGTCATAAGAACAAGCCATGATAAAACTTTTTTGTTTTTTTTTAAGTCACAGGATATGAGAACGGAATGTATGCTTCCATGCCCAAGAGTAACCACCACTATGAGCAAGGCACATTCAAATGGCTCTCGGTCATGGAGGCAATAATCACTTCAGGGAAAAGCAACGAAGCACTGCTGATGGGCCTCCCAGTCAGCAGCTCAAAACTGCAACAGCCTACACTTCTTGGGAGGGTCCACAGGTCTTACTGGAGTGATAGGACAGGTTAAGGTGATAAGGTCGTGATTGGAGGAGCCCAACGGAGAGAAAGGATTATCAATGTAAGTATAAGGATTATTTGCAATGAAGAGGTCAGGTTTGCTGGAACTCTTTCCAAGGCAGTCAGAGATATCGGTAGGGTGTTGTACAAGTGGTGAACGTTGAAATCACTTAGAAAGGATATTTCAGAGAAAGGAGAAATTGGTATGATGTGTTTCATCTTAGAAGTAAGACAGTCAAAGAAAACAGAATTAGGAGACAGTAGACAGCACAGATATATTTAGTCAAGAGAACAACAAGAGCTGAATCAGAAGATTAAGTTCAAGAACATGAAAGCGAGATATGTTGCTGTGTACATATACAGGTATACCTCGATATACGATACCCCTTGATGCGATACCCTGGCTCAGCAATGGGGGTAGAAATACCACCATACCCCGCCTAATGATAGCCAAACCCCAGTTTTTAGACTTAGATTAATGTGTTTTAGTCATAGGTGGACTGAACATTGTCATTTTGAGGTACAGTTTACTAAGTTTGATTTTTTCCAGACATATACAGTATTTGATGATTTTCAGATCTTATTTCTGGGATTAGGTGAGTTATAAACTGCTTTTAGGGCTAGTTTTGCTTGTTTTATAACTATTTTGGGGTTTAGATTAGCTAGAAACTTGTTTTTGGACTCATCTGGGTGGGTTTAGGACTTGGCATGGGGAAACCCAAGGCTCAAAAATACATCCCTATACTTTACATGTTAAATCTACCCCGAGATACGATACCCCGCCTAACGATGTGTTTTTACTTAACCAGTTGCATCATTACACCAGGGTATACCTGTACAGAACGGCCACCTTTGGCCTTGAAGTGACTACGGTATAGAAAAATAGGAGGACACAGAGATGGGTTTGCTATCAGTCACCTCAGACAATTGAGTCTCTGTAAGGATGAGAAGGTGAGGTCCATGTGCATGTATCTGTTCTAAATATCTCATCTTCAGACTTGGTTAGTGGGTGGCCTGTACCTTAGGCTACAACATATTTTGGTAGGTGATTAGTATTCAGCCCTCAAATGCTGCTGTTTCATTCATATTAGGATAGACTTCAATAACTAGAAGGGTTAGATACAGCCTTCACAGACCTTGTCCATATGAGGTCTTCGCCAATAAGCTAACCAGTAAAAGACACCCCTGGATTTTGAGGTCTATTAAAACATCTGGAGATAGCAAGAAAAACTGAAAAAGATATAATTGAACTCTTTTTTTTTTTTTTTTTCCCTCAACTTACCTTTAATATGATGCTGTACAGTACTCTCTTCCTTTATTTAATTATCTATTTATTTACTTTTTTAAGCAGTTTAACATGGGGAGGTTCATACGTTTAATATTACACTAAACAGTTGATCCTCAACTTCCACAGCCAATATATCCAGGAATTTTGCTGTGCAAATCGTGCAATGTGTGGGTGTTGGGGAAGGAGGTTTCTGAGGCTGAGATGCTACAGGAGGGGGAATAAGCAGTGCCTTTATCCCATTTAGGGTTGAAGTTACGCCTGGAACCCCTCAAAGTCACTCCCTGAACCATTGTTAATGGCAGTTTGCGGGGAATCATACACTGCGGAAGTGCTAGCATGGGGAGCCTGAGATCGTGGGGCAGGCATTGGGGATGGGGATGGGGATGGGACACAGTAGGTGGCAATGAGGGTTTGAGACAACTCATTAATTTTCTTCAAAAATCCAGTTAATTTCACTCTGGAGGAGCTGCAGCATATCTGTACTGTGTACCACCATTATTAGGGCATCCTTGAACCAACTGGCAATTTCCAACACTAGCTCAGCTACTGACAAGTGGGGCCCTCATTGTGCTGTGGTTTGGCAGAAGTTGGCTCCTGCTGTGTAGCCTCAGGTGCCAGGCATTACTCCTCAACCTCTTCAGTGGGGCCATTGATTGTCATATCATGATCAGCATTAATAATGTGAAAGATGTCGTCACAAGTGATGGCAGCAAAACCCTACCCTGGTGCTTGCTGGGCCATCTCTGTTGCTTGACACAGAACATCAATGACTGGTGTTGCCAACACAGAAAGATAAACATGAGGGAATTGGTTCTGTCACCCATACTTAAGAGCCTCCTTGCTAACATCATCCCTGGCAGCAACTTTTATTATAAATATAGTAGGGTGGTCCTTAATTATCAACTTAAAAAATTTGCTTTCGCTGCTGAAGGACTTCATTCCTACTGATTAAAAAATGGTGTATGTAAATCTTCATGCTTATTAGATAATTTTACCTGGTGCCGCATCATGTTTAAAGTTATATTATCAAGGCGTAATATTAATATGCCACTGGGTTACCTAGGTCCCCCTCTTTTCAAAATATTGGCCCCTCACTGGGGGCAGTATCATGGGAACCCAACTCCCACTTATTGTTGCTTAGTTTTATGGCTTGTAATTGCTGCCAGATGTAGCCTTCCTCGCATCTGGATACACTTGCCTATGTTGCTCAATAACCTGGAGAAGAAACTGCCATTGATCTTCATGCTTGGTAAACAATGGATTAAACTCTTTAATCAGTGCTACCCCTCTTTCAACAAAGTCATTTGTTACCTGTAGCCCTTGGATGATGTGCTCAGCTTCCTTGTAATCCTCACAACTTTCTCATGCGGATGGATCGAATTCTAAGAATGAATGAGGAAGTAGTGTGAAGATCTTCTTGGTGTTACTGGTCACAAAACTTGAAATTGTTTTCTGATTCAGTGCTGTCACCTCAAGTTCAACTGTTGCTTCCTTTAGCTGATCTTTGCTTCCTTCTTCATTTAGAGTCATCACTATTTTTCGCTTCTCTTTAGGGTCAACAGTTGGATAAAAAAGGGCCAATCTAACTAACTGCTCTGACAAATACCACAAGTCATGACCAAATGCTTTCAAGCAGACTTATGAGATGTCCATATTAGGATAAAGTGACAATTCCTGGAGAAGCCTCAGATTGCTTGCTGGAGCTAGAGCTGCTTTTGTTGCCATGAACCATGACTTCAGGTATTGTTTCATGATGAACACAACAAACCGCTTCAGTACTCAGCCTTGCCTCAGCATGATGCTAGTCTGATGATAGAAAAGATAAATTTTGATGCTGTATATAGCTTCAGCCATCGATCTGACATGGTGGCTAGCACCTGGGTGCTGAAACTGTGTTCCACGGGGTGGTACACCACCCAAGACAACAATGGACAGTTCTAGCAGTTCTTGATAATCATCTCGAGGTTGGTTTTCTTGCAACTGTTTCATACAAGATGCTATGAGCTCATCACATTGCTCACGATCAATCATTTCCTCATCGTCACTCAAGATCTGAAAGCACGTTATGTCAACAGTATTCCACTTGGCTTTGAACTGCTTATATGTGAATGACGGGACCAGAAGATGGTCCAAAGCAAATGGTGAAGGCCTTTTCAACAAGGATCTCAAAAATGTGATGCCGAAAGCCAGGTGGAGATCCTCGTGCAACTGTTATTGAATAAGGGTACACGCCTCTGCCAACAATCCAGTATTGCTGGCAGTGGT
Organism: Coenobita brevimanus; assembly: GCF_032717465.1. Lineage (NCBI taxonomy): Eukaryota > Metazoa > Arthropoda > Malacostraca > Decapoda > Coenobitidae > Coenobita > Coenobita brevimanus. The sequence goes on along the minus strand of NC_137056.1, from coordinate 32,076,665 downwards.
GTTGAATGCCATTCCAAACAATAGGTATACGAGGCCACCAACCCCTGGATCTCATCTCTCTTATGTTTCTGCCTGGAATCGTGCTCATCATCCTTCCCTCCTCTTTTCCACTCTGATGCCTCTGCAGCTGTTTCTTTTACTGATAATTAAATACAGAACTCTTCGCTCAGACTTTCTCCTCCAGTTCCACCTTAGACGATTTAGGTGCTGTTCTTCCATCACTGCCGTCCCTCTGATTTTCTCATGCCTGACATTAAAATTTTGTCCAGGAAAAACACCACCAGTGTTGCAACGAACAGCATATTTATTATGTCCAGACGTCATCTTCAGTGGATCTAAAAAGATAAAAAAAGACCTGTAAGGTATTTAAAATCCTAAAAGAGCTATTTGAGCATGAGCTTATTGTACTTACATAAAAAAGAGAAAATATGGTGTTAAATTACAGGGGGTACTTAATTGCACAATTTATTAAGAGGAACAGCAGACAGACAATTGTTTAGGGCCGGTTTTCGTTTATAAATATGAATGGATTCTAGCATTCTTAGATTCGTACTAGTACATGAGTCTATCATACAGAAATTCTTGGGATCAACAGAAATATTACAATGATATGAATGTTCCCTTACAGCTGAGTGAGGAGGGTTGCTCACAGGGAGACCTGACCTGCTCGACTGACCTCTATGCTCGTCAACCCTTAGCTTGAAAGCTCGTATTGTGCTTCCAAAATACCCTGTATGGCAACTAGGGCACTTGTATTCATAAATGACTGATGAGAGGAGGGCAGTTGGTAGTCGGTCTTTATAATGAAAAAATGACTGAATCTTAAGATCATTCTTATGAACAAATCGGAACTTTATTTGAGGATAGAAAATAGAAAAGTTATATTTCAGTGCCCTCTCTATCTTTTCTGATACAATATCAAGAAAAGGTAGAGAAAAATACATTTCCTCCTTACTGTACATACAGGTTGCTTTGGATTTTTGCTAAGAATTTTTTAACACAGTTATCAAAAAGAGCAGTAACTAAAATGAGAAAGTTTTAGTTACTGTCTCTTTATTTTTAAGGTCAATGCAATTAGAACACCTGTGTATAGAACTTATAACCTAACTACTACCTAAAACCTATTCCATAAGGAGGTTACATTATTGAGGAATTTTTTTGTTAACAGTGGTTTCAGCACTGCTCTTTTTGATATCTGTATGAGTGCTGTGAAGAGTATGTACGAGGGAGCTAGGGCTACGGTGCGAGTGGATGGTGAGCTGAGTGAGTTCTTTGATCTCAATGTGGGACTGAAACAGGGTTGTGTGATGTCTCCATGGCTATTTAATATATATATGGATGGGGTTGTAAAGGAGGTGCAAGGTAGGGCAGTGGATGTGGGGCTGGCCCTAATGAATGAGGGTGAGATTTGGAAGCTTCCGGTGTTGCTGTTTGCTGATGATACAGTATTGTTGAGTGAAGATGAATGGGAGCTGCAAGGTTTGGTGAATGAATTTGGGACAGTGTGTAGGAGGAGGAAGCTGAAAGTTAATGTAAACAAAAGTAAAGTTATGGTGTTTGAGAGGAATGAAGTCACAGAGTGTGCAGTGAGGTTGGATGGTGAGGATATGGAGAATGTGAGTGCATTCAGGTACTTGGGTAGTGTGATGAGTAAGGATGGAACTTTGGGGGATGAAGTACATGAAAGGGTACAGCAGGGAAGGAAGGTTGTTGGTACTCTGAAAGCAGTGATGAGAAATAGGGAGGTGAGTATGGAAGTTAAGAAGTCACTGCATGATGGTATTGTGATCCCTACCCTGACGTATGGAAGCGAGGCGTGGACCTTGCAAGAGGGGAACAAGTCAAGAGGGGAACAAGTCAAGAGCGAGAGCAGTGGAATTGAGTTACTTGAGAGGAGCATGTGGAGTGACGTGGAGGAACAGGTTGACGAATGAAGAAGCGAAGGAACGTTGTGGGGTAGATGTGGATGTGGTTGAGAAGATTAGGAGAAATACACTGAGGTGGTTTGGACATGTGAAGAGAATGGAGAATGAAAGACTGACTAAGAGGGTGTATGTAGGTGAGGTGGAGGGAGGGAGAGGGAGGGGTAGACCGAGGATGAGGTGGAGGGATGGAGTTGAGAGGTATATGAGGGAGGGGGGGGTGAGTTGGCGGGAGGGTAGTCAAATGGTGGGTGACAGAGTGACTTGGAGGCGTTTTGTTTGCGGCCACCCTTTGCAGGATTAGGGCGTCGGGATATAGATAGATAGATAGATGTACAGTAAGGAGAAAATGTATCTTTCTCTACCTTTTCTTGGTATTGTATCAGAAAAGATAGAGAGGGCACTGAAATATAACTTTTCTATTTTCTATCCTCAAATAAAGTTCCGATTTGTTCATGAGAATGATCTTAAGATTCAGTTATTTTTTCATTATAAAGACCGACTACCGGCTGCCCTCCATTCATCAGTCGTTTATGAACATAAGTGCCCTAGTTGCCATACAGGGTAGTTTGGAAGCACAATACGAGCTTTCAAGCTAAGGGCTGACGAGCACAGAGGTCAGTTGAGAAGGTCAGGTCTCCCTGTGAGCAACCCTCCTCACTCAGCGGTAAGGGAACATTCATATCATTGTAATACTTCTGTTGATCCCAAGAATTTCTGTATAATAGACTCATGTACTAGTAAGAATCTAAGAATACTAGAATCCATTCATATTTACAAACAAAAACGGGCCCTAAACAATTGTCTGTCTGCTGTTCCTCTGAAAATATTGTGCAGTTAAGTCCCCCCCTATAATTTAACACTATGTTTTCTCTTTTTTATGTAAGTACGATGAGCACATGCTCAAATAGTTCTTTTAGGATTTTAAATACCTTACAGGTCTTTTTTTTATCTTTTTAGATCCACTGAAGATGACATAGATGAATATGTCGAAACGTCTGGACATAATAAACATGCTATTTGTTGCAACACTGGTATTGTTTTTCCTGCATAAGTTGCGGTTCCCTCAGAACAAGCCTGTCTCAATAAAATTTTGTCAATTGATATATTTTCTGCCACCACTTGCCTCCTTATTAACAAGGCATATAGACCTGATGGGATCCCTCCTGCTGTCCCCAAGAACTGTGCTTCTGTGCTTACATCCTGCCTAGGTAAACTCTTTCTCCTTTGCTTGTCAACTTGCACCTTTCCTTTTAGCTAGAAGTTTGCTCTCATTCTCTCTGTCCAAATAAGGGTGACCATTCTCAGTCCTCTAACTATTGCCCAATTGCTTTAACCCCTTAAACGCGGATCGTCGCATTTGCGACGGTCGGCCCAAAGGACAGAACAGTGGATCGTCGCGTTTGCGATTTGAGTAAATTTTGAATAACCGCGGGCAAGCAGGCTCCAGCTGGTATTGTCTATCAGTACCACCACCCTCTAGCTACAACTAGCATACTTTACCTTTGTACTACTGACCTCAGTTGTTGCCAAATATCGCGTTTTCCCCCCGTCCCCCCCCCACCACGGCCCGGCCAGTCTGGCTGTGATACATGGCAGCGCTCTGAGTGCTCAGAACTGTAAATCTGCGATCTCCTCTCACAAGCAGTTTATGCTACTAGGAAACGCTTGTTTCCCCAGTTGTAACACTAGCTTTTTTTCTCACGGTTTGCCTCTGTTTAGCGTCAGTTTACTGCAGGCTTTCAAAGTGAGATTATGGCGAGTTCTAGCTCTTCCCAGTCAGTGCAAGCGGCCGATAAAGTGGCGGACGTAACACTAGCTTTTTTTCTCACGGTTTGCCTCTGTTTAGCGTCAGTTTACTGCAGGCTTTCAAAGTGAGATTATGGCGAGTTCTAGCTCTTCCCAGTCAGTGCAAGCGGCCGACAGGAACGAGAATAAAGTGGCGGACGTAAGGCAGAATAAAAAGCGCGCCGTGGTGATCTTTTGGGAAGTAATATGATTGAAAATAATGTAGTATACATGTTTTTAGCTGTGAAAATGGAAATGTTTGTTGAGTGACGGGAAGACCGCCGCCACAGTGCATGTCGGCCGTACGCTTCGTTGATTTTAGCCTTATTTTCAGTGCTTATTGTACAAATACGGATTCCTAACTACCTTTACATTGTAGTATAAAGTTTACTGTGACAGAATGAGGCTGTGGTAGAGGGGAAACCGGGTTGCTGGAGGTGTGAAAGTGAAGATTTGGTTACCCAACTTTGCAAGTCTCCACAAGTCCTTGGGTAGTTCACGAAGGCTCAACACCTGTCTCTGGAGAAAGCTGAATGTAAGTACTATCTGCCATACCAAGTATAATGTTCTAGGGTTAATCTCTGATTTTTGGTGAATATTTTCCTACAGGTACTCAGACCGCGATACAACCCCGCCACTCGGGGGGGATCGACTGTACACAGCCGCGTTTTAGGGGTTAAAATCCTATATTTCAAAAGTTTTAGAATCTATTCTTAACAAAAAATTTTTAAAGCACCTTTCCTATCACAACCTTATTCTGACTGCCAGTATGGGTTGTGCCTGGAATGCTCGATTGGCTATCTTCTGAGCTACCTTTCCGACTCCTGGTCACCCTCCTTTCGAGACTTTGGAGAAAGCTTTACCACTGCACTTGACATCTCAAAGGCTTTTGATCAAGTATGGCATAAAACTTTAATTTCCAAATTGCCGTCGCATGGTTTCTATCCTTCTATCTGTGCCTTCATCTCTAGCTTCCTTTCTGGTCATTCTATAGCTGCTGCTGTTGACAGACACTAGTCTTCTCCTAGAGCTATCACTAGTGGTGTTCCTCAGGGTTCTGTCCTATCACCAACTCTCTTCCTTCTATTCATCAATGACCTAAGTTGTACATATGGGCAAAAACATTCGAGATAAAGTGACCGCCTGGGTGCTTCGGATGGTAGAGTAGGGTTGAGTAAATATTCCAGTGACCTTCATATCCTTTCCATAACCCTCTGCTGTTTCTTACAGCTCGCACTAACTTGAGATCACTAGCACCATTATGGTAAAGCATTGTTCAAGGCTGGAAGCTGTTAAGTGGGACACACACACAGAAACTAGATCACCTTGCCTTGCTAAAAGTGGGCAATAAAAACACAAGACTCTATGGAAGTCAGTCACAGCATTTCACAAAATGCCAATCCATATTAAAAATATATGGTAGCTGGCATTCAGTCATTCTTTATTAAATCATCACTAGTAGTAGGTGGGGGCACCCATCATCCATCCACTTAGTGTAGTGGTACTCTGTTTTTAGGGTAGCTCTACATCAAGTGGCAAGCCAAAGGATGTCCTCTTAACCAGGAAAACATTTACAATGCTGGATGGTAACCTTATAATCAACCGGCATGTGTTCCCTACATGACAGTAAGTGGGTTGGCTGAGGGTTAGGGCCCCTCCACGGAACACAATTAACTAAAAATACATACAAGAAACCTCGGACCAGGACTGACCAAAAGAAGACGACTAAGGACCGAACAAAACACATGATACGGATGGCGTCGTGGAATGTAAGGGGTGCAAATGATGAAGTGAAAGAGATTGTCCAGGTACTTGAGGGTGCAAAAGTGGATGTATGTGAATTAACTGAAACTAAATGGAGAAGAGAGAGTGTGAGAGAATGGAAGTATGGATGGGGTATATGTGCAGGAGTAGGTGAGAATGAGAGGGCAAAAGACGGAGTGTGTATTGTTGTGAGTAACAGATGGAAGGAGAATATAAGAGAGTATGGATCAGTTGGTTCAAGCATTCTGTGGGTAAGATTGAAAGTTGGACCACAAATGTGGGCGATTGTGTGCGTGTATGCGCCAACACAAGATCATGCAAGCAGAGGGAGAGAAGAGTTCTGGACAAACGTGGAAGTGTGCATGGAAAAGTCTGAAAGGAATGAGAGTGTTTTTGATTGGTGATATGAATGGTAAAGTAGGGAATGTGAAGGTGGATGGAGTAGTTGGTGAGTGGGGTGTGCCTGTTGATACAGATGAGAATGGCAGTGCTTTAGTGGACATTTGTGCCAGGAGGGGGTTGGTAATAGCCAATACCCTCTTCAGGCACAAAATGATCCACAGGTATACATGGTGAGTGATGAGAAGGGTGGGTGGTGAACTGAATGAAAGGAAGGCAATGACTGATTATGTGTGTGGATGAAAGGATGATGCGATAATATGTAATGGATGCAAGAGCATATAGAGGTTGGGGGAGAGGACTTTCTGACCACCACCAAGTGGTGGTCAGAATCAAGGTCCAAGTAAAATGGAGAAATAGAAGAAGGGAAGGATGGGAGGAAGTAACTCATACAAGGAGGGTGGAAAGGTTAAAAGGGGATGAGAAAAAGGCAGAATATAAGAGAGAAGTGAAGGAACGATTGGGTAAATATAAACTGGAACTAATGGGGGATGTGGAAGGTGTGTGCAATATATACACAGAAGAATTATTCGCAGCATGTAAGGTGGTGTGTGGGGTGAAGAGAAGACGAAAAGGGGTGCAAGAAACAGCATGGTGGAATGAAGAGGTGAGAGGCTGTGGCACAAAAGAAGAAAGCATATAATGAATGGATGAGAATCAGGGGTGTGGAAGAAATTGAGAGGCGGAAGAGAGAGAGTTATATGTACAAAGGAAGAGAGAGGTGACAAGATTAGTAAGAGAGAGTAAGAAGAGAGTGGATGAGGAATTTGGAAGGAATTTGGGTGTCAAGTGGAGGGAATGTAAGAAAATGTTCTGGAAAGAGGTAAAGAGAGTTAGACAGGGTGCCAAAGAAGTTAGTAGGGGAGTGAAAGATAAAAATGATAGATTACTAGTGGAGAAGGGAGAAAAAGTGATGAGATGGAGAGAACATTTTAAGGAACTGTTCAACATAGACAATGAAAGTAATGCGAGGATAAGTGGCCGGCGAATGGCTGGGAGAAGGAGGGATGTGAGAAGACAGGAAGAATTCAGTAAGATGGAAGTTGTGGAAGCGATGAAGAAAGTTAAAATGGGGAAAGCTCCAGGAATTGATGGAGTGTGTGGTGAAATGCTGTAGCATGGGGGAGAGATAGTTGTACAATGGATGTGGAAGATGTGCAGATTGGCCTGGGAGGAAGGTAAAGTCCCGGAGAATTGGAAGTCAGGTATAATTATTCCCTTGTACAAAGGGAAAGGGGAAAAAGACATGTGTGGTAATCATAGGGGCATTTGTCTTCTTTGTGTAATACGAAAAGTATATGGTAGGATACTTATTGACAGAGTTAGGGAAATAACAGAGGAATTAGTTGAAGAAGAACAGGGAGGTTTTAGGAAGGGAAGTTGTGTAGATTAGATGTCCATTCTTAGATATTTAGTGGAAAAGTTTCTGGAGAAGGGAAAGAAGTTGTATGTGGCCTTCATGGATTTGGAGAAAGCATGGAAAAGTTTCTAGAGAAGGGAAAGAAGTTGTATGCAGCTTTCATGGATTTGGAGAAAGCATATGACAGGGTGGATAGACAAGGATTGTGGAAAGTATTAAGAATATATGGAGATGATGGGAAGTTGTTGAATGCTGTGAAGAGTATGTATGATGGTGCTAAGGCTGCAGTGCGTGTGGATGGTGAACTAAGTGAATTTTTCTCTTTGAAGGTTGGGCTGAAACGGGGATGTGTCATGTCTCCATGGTTGTTCAATCTGTACATGGATGGGGTAATAAAAGAGGTACAAGGTAGGGTAGTGGATGTTGGAGTGGCCCTGGTGAGAGAGGATAGTGTTTGGAAACTTCCTGTACTGTTGTTTGCAGATGATACTGTGTTGTTGAGTGAAGATGAAGGGGAGCTGCAAGGTTTGGTGGATGAGTTTAGGAGTGTGTGTAAGAAACGGAATCTAAAGGTGAATGCAGGGAAGAGTAAAGTGATGGTCTTTGAGAGAGGTGAAGTCAGTGAATGTACAGCGAGGTTGGATGGTGAGGAATTGGAAAATGTGAGTACGTTTAAGTACTTGGGTAGTGTGATGAGTAAGGATGGAGGTTTGGAGGGTGAAGTGCTTGAAAGCGTACAGCAGGGAAGAAAGGTTGCTGGTTCTTTGAAAGCAATGATAAGAAACAGGGAAGTGAGCATGAAAGTGCCATCCCAATAGATAAATACTGTAGATAGATAGATATGACAGGGTGGATAGACAAGGATTGTGGAAAGTATTAAGAATATATGGAGATGATGGGAAGTTGTTGAATGCTGTGAAGAGTATGTATGAGGGTACTAAGGCTGCAGTGCAGGTGGACAGTGAACTGAGTGAATTTTTCTATTTGACGGTTGGACTGAAACAGGGATGTCATGTCTCCATGGTCGTTCAATCTGTACAAGGATGGGGTTATAAAAGAGATACATGCTTGGGCAGTGGATGTTGGAGTAGCCCTAATGAGAGAGGGCAGTGTTTGGAAACTCCCTGTACTGTTGTTTGCAGATGATACTGTGTTGTTAAGTAAAAATAAAGGGGAGCTACAAGGCTTGGTGGATGACTTTTGGAGAGTGTGTAGGAAACAGAATCTAAAGGTGAATGCAGGGAAGAGTAAAGTGATGGTCTTTGAAAGAGGTGAAGTCGGTGAATGTACAGTGAGTTTGGATGGTGAGGAAATGGAAAATGTGAGTACGTTTAAGTACTTGGGTAGTGTGATGAGTAAGGATGGAAGTTTGGAGGGTGAAGTGCTTGAAAGGGTACAGGAAGGAAGGAAGGTTGCTGGTTCCTTGAAAGTAGTGATAAGAAACAGGGAAGTGAGCATGGAAGTGAAAAAGTTACTACATGACAGTATTGTGATACCAATTCTAACGTATGGAAGTGAAGCTTGGACGTTGTTGGAGGGACATAAGTCAAGAGTGAGAGCGGTGGAAACGAGTTATTTGAGAGCAGCCTGTGGATTCACATGGAGGGACGGACTGACAAATGAGGAAATGAAGGAGCATTGTGGTGTGGATATGGATGTGACAGGAAGTGTTAGGAGAAAAACACTGAGGTGGTTTGGCCATGTGGAGAGGATGGAGAGTGAGAGACTGATAAGGAGAGTGTATGTAAGTGAGGTGGAGGGGGAGAGAGGGAGGGGGAGGCCAAGGATGAGATGGAGGGATGGAGTGGAGAGGTATATGAGAGAGGGGGGTGTGAGTTGGGAGAAGGGAAGTGAAATGGTGGGGGACAGGGCGACATGGAGGCGATCTGTTTGTTGCCACCCCATATGCAATTAAGGCATCTGGCAGTAGACAGACAGATAAATAGATCACTAAAAGTAAAAGGCTTCTGCACATCCATATACAGGCAAACCCCAATTTATGATACCCCTTGATCAGATACTCCGGAATAGTGATACGAGGTAGAAATACCACCCTCGCCTATCGTAGGCCTAAATCCCAGTTTTGTGATGGGTCTTATTTTTTATCTATTATTATTTTTTTTTTTACCAATTTTGATGATACAGTAATCCCTCATTTATCCGGACATAACTTAGCCAAAGGCATGTCCGGGTAGACGCAACATCCAGATAATGAACGTTATTCCCCTACCATACCCAGACCCTACCTACACCTAACCCATTTGTACAGTACCTATGCATAATTTGGCAGTGTTTTCCAGTCATTCAGGCATATCTAGATATCAAAACACAAAAGAGGAATATCCAAAGTATGCTAAACACCAAGAAAGCCATGCAGAACAACCACTGAAAAGAAAAAAAAAAACCCTACCAAAACACTACTGTACATAAAGTACCCCTCCTGATATTGGCAGTGTTTTCCGGTCCTTTTGCCATATTTTAACATGAAAACATACCTAGGATTATCCAAAATAATTTTCAACACCAAGAAAACCATGCAAAAAAAAAAAAATAAGAAAACCAAAAAACACCCTACCTATACACTCCTGTATGTACAGTACCCCTCCTAATTTTGACCCTGTTTTCAGGCCAATCTGCCATATTTAAACATCAAAACACACACAGGAATATCCAAAGTAATGCTAAACACCAAGAAAACCATGAAAAAAACAACATTGAAAAACCAAAAAACACCCAACCTGTATACTACTGTATGTATAGTACTCCTCCTAACTTTGACACTGTTCTCTGGTCAATCAGCCATATTTAGACATCAAAACACACACAAGAATATACAAAGTAATGCTAAAGACCAAGAAAGCCATGAAAAAAAAAAAAAAAATTACCTATAAACTACCGTATGTACAGTACTCCTCCAATTTTGGCACTGTTTTTTGATCAATATGCCATATTGCAACATCAAAACACACATAGGATTATCCATATTAGTGCCAAACACTCAGAAAAAAAAAAAAAAAAAAAAAAAAAAAAAAAAAATCACCCGAGCTATACACTACTGTATGGGCAGTATCCCTCCTAATCTTGGCACAGTTTTCCAGTCACTGTGCCATATTTAGACATCAAAACACCCACCCATCCATCCACCATCCAATCCTATGCTGCCCCATAAGAAGCATAGGAGCCCTGGTCTAGGCAAGCTGGTTCTGACATTTAAGATGAGAGTGACCAGCCTCACTCATCCCTGAGTGGCATTAAGTGAGCAATAAACCCCAAACACCCCTTGGATATAAACCTTCACCAGCTCAATCCGACTGACGTGCCGTAATTACCGACCAGGCGCCAAAATTTAGTTATGTGGTTACCACCCAGTGTAGTAAATGGTTTCCTGGTGTACAGGAAACCATTTGGCTTGTCACTCAGTGTAGAGTCACCCACAGGCAGAATGAAGAGGAAAGAATGAATGAAAGAAAGAAAGAAGAGAGAGCATAACACACAGGATTACCGGTGTCCATATTAATGCTAAACATCGAGAAAACAATGCATAACCAACAAAAATCTACTAAAAACCTGAAGATGGTTTGAAAATCAGTTATCTGTGATGAGTGATTGCTCCCAGGGCTCAAAAAAAATTCCATGGCCAAATATGCCACCAGAAATTGGTTATACTCGTATAAATGTATACCATCATCTTCGCTGGTGTTTATAAGATATGCTAATAAAAACACATAAAACTGATAAGGAAAAGTACAGAAATGCAGTGGGAATAAAGTGTTTAGGAGTAAAACTTACCGTCATATAACTTCCCACCATCCTAGTGCAAAATTCTGGCAGCACCTTCCAAGAGTTAAGCATATGTGTAGATGCAGAATTTCATGAGCTTTCTCATGGATTTTGCGGAATTTTGATATGACCAATAGTAGTCAAATAAACTGCAAAAAACTTTGAAAACTCACAAGTCAGTGTTATCACCATGAGGGAGGGTCGGGAATAAGGAGGGAGCCGGGAAGGTATTGAGGAGGGACGGGAGGGGGGGGGAAGGAGCGAGGCTGTGGGCAGGATTCTCCCCCTTCCATCAAGAGGCGGACACGAGCTTTTACCATACATTTACTTGTGGCTTGCGGTCTGTTAGTAGCCGAGTGGCTGTGCAGAAACACAACTCACGGTGGCCGGAGGACTTTCAATGTTCGGTAGAGAGCTGGACGGTCGCTGTCGTCGAACATGTACTCGTGGCTTGTGGTCTGTGTTCGATGGTGGTGGCGGTTGGGAAAGACTTAGCCTGGTGGCTGCATGGCATTGGACATTCAGTAGAGATGCTAATGAACTTTTTGACACCACTCCTGGTTACAGTTGTACTACTCGGGTGCTATTGATTCGTTGGAAGTGATCAGATGAGCGCGCAGCTTTGATCATTCAGTACAGAGGCAGATGGACATTTTAGCTCTGGTTGTGAATTACAGACTACTACTTGCTCGTGGCTCGAGCCCAGCAGCCACGATACCGAATGTTCGAATGTGTCGGCTGGCCACCTGAAGTTTTCGGGGACTTTTACGTCTGGAAAACAGCAAGTAAATCTGGAGCATCCGGATAATGAACATGCCTGGATACTGAGGGTCCAGATAAATGAGGGACTACAGTACAGTATTATTGAGTTAAATTTTGTGTTTAGGTTGATTTATAATCTGTTTTTAGACTTAGATTAATGTGTTTTAGTCATAGGTCAAGTGTACACTGTCATATGGGGCACCGATTCTCACCCATCAGATGAGGTACAAAACAGTGTGGAAAACTTGGCAACTCAACAAAGAATATTTCATGTTTGACCACTGAACTCTCACTTACCTATCATGGAATACATAACAATAATTTTAAATAAATACTGCTAATTATGAAAACCTTAGAGAGTACATATTTCATGCATGAAGAAAACTGTGACAATGATAAATTATGTGTTTACATTTGGGCTGTTCAAGGAATAAATGCTTTGAAAATACAAAGGAATTTCTAAATAAATGTTGGAAAATAAGACAGAAGAAAATAAAGGAGCTCAGCCAGAACAGCAGCTAAACGACATATAGAGGGTCCTTTGAACAGCCTATACTGACTGCATCAATGATTGATAAATCATGTGTTTAAATTCGGGCTGTTCAAGGGAAAATGCTCTGAAAATACTAAGGAATTTCTATATAAATGTTGCAAAATAAGAGAGAAGAAAATAAAGGAGCTCAGTAATCCTAACAGTAACAAAAATGACATAAAGAGTGGCTGTTGAAAAGGCTATCCTGATCGCTTCATTGATCGCATTCCTCGTCCCCATCAAAAAACATCAACGATTCTCCGTCACAACAATCTGCACCTTGGACAATTCTGCATCATTCATACATTATCATTAAGCATAACAGATGTTTATTTAAGTGTCCTGGGACCGTCTGATGGTGGAACTGTATACAATGCTGCTGCGTCTTCTCTACTGAGTTTGAATACAAGTCAGAGATCGCATTCTCCAGTGACCTTGACTGGGTACATGCGAGACGGGCTATGGTGTTAGGCTTAGGTTAGCTTCTTTTACAGCTGTTAGGACATTTAGATTGCCTATAAACTTGTTTTTGGACTTATCTGGGTGGGTTTAGGATTTGGTTGGGGGCAATATCCAAGGCTCAAAAACACATTCCTATAATTTACATGTTAAATCTATTGCGAGATACAATACCCATGCCTAGCAATGGGTTTTTACTTAACCAATTGCATCGTTAAACCAGGGTATACCTGTAGTTACTATATCCTGAAGGTATGGTTAAAATTCATCCACTTTTTGAGATATTTTGGCAACAGATACACACAGAAACATACACATACAGATACACAGCAATAAAAACTATATTGTCTGGCTGGATAAAGGTGGATGATAATAAAAATAACAGAAAACAGCTCAAAAAGATTAGAAAATGTGTCACCAGAGTGATGTGGCTAAGCTTAAGAATGATCACTGATGAAAGCTATTTCTAACCCCTCCAGTCTGAAAAGTCTTGCCGAAAGAGGATAACAACCTGGAAGTGGCAAAAACAAAGTGAAAAAGACACTGTATTTGGTTAAGGATAAAAGACAATGAGAATGAAAACTAAAAGAGCCAAGAACAAGCCTAAGCAAAATGTCTGTTATGTCTTGCATATGTCTAGTAACGTTAGATGAAATGTATGGGATATGGTTCCCAAGTTGTGTGAGTACATACCAAACAAAAGAAAGGAGGTACGATGTTTGATAACAGAACAATATCAACAGCTGCAGCATAATAATTTTCATCATTCAGACCTCCTTTCCCACCCTAGGGCAGGGTGAGGAATAGCAATAATTTTTGAGATAAATATTATCACTATGATGTATACAGTATTCTGGTACATAAGTAAGACATGATATCTAAATATTACTGTATTCACATACGAAACTAGGAAGCTGCATGTAAGTAACATTCCACAAACTGTTTATCAAATTTACAATATTCAGATATGTAAAAATTCAGACATCACAATATGCAATGTTTAAGGAAAAAAAGGCATACTTTGCTGTTAACTGACTGAAGTGCTAACCATGCCAAAACATTAAAAACTAACTAGTCAGTAATTCTAAAAAGCATTACTAAATGCTTGTCATTCAAGTTGCTATGGCCATGTAGTGCTGTGAACCTCCACTTTAACCTACTAAACCTGGGATGTCTTTTTCCATTTATTCTTGCAAGCTCTTGATGATCTTTTCCAGCTTAGAATTGGCTTCTTGAACTGGAGGGGTTGGATACAGCTTTAAACCCTTTCACTATGAGAAGTATTTCCAAAGTAGGGTAAAATCATGAGGCGGCAGTAAGACTAAGCAATAAAGGACATCACCCAGATTGATGGGGTTAAAGTGTTTGATATTATGAAACTTTTTGAATATTTACATATCGGAGCACAAACTACATACAGTACAATTACCACCGAGAAATCCTGAAAAGCAGATTCCTGATTTCTAAAAACAAGAGATGTGCAAAATCAAAAACATATTATTAATCCATGTGATGTTAAACAGGCAACTGAGAGCCGAGATATAATCTTTCACATCTATAGCGAACAGAAAGGCAAAGAGGGGACTGTTTCAAATGCTGTAAGCTATTGATTAAGGATAATGAGAGGTTCTTGCACTCAACTGTGTCCATTAAATGAGGACAAATGCCATAAAGTGGAAAACCACAGCCTGTGAGAGGAACCCTGCAGGGCTCATCTGGTGGCCATGGCAGACTATGGGATGGATGAATGAGGTGTCATTCTTCTAGGTAGAAGCCTGGCTGTCAGGTGCCTCTGTTGCCTTTACAACATGAAAAATAGATCTCCAATTTTATTACTATTATTTTTTTAAGAAGGCTGTGGCACTTGATATAAACTAAGCAAAGGAAAATGGAGACTCCCAAATGAAAATATTGGTACCCAACTGTTGTGCCTATGGGATAGTTCTGGTAAAATTTTATGCTGTGCTCAGTTTTTTACTTGGATCACACTCAAGCTCATATAGCTTAGGATACACTTTCTAACTTGAGTTATATATAGCCTAACTAAATTCCATCACTCTGAGAGGCCTTTTCCATTCATCCATCCATCATCCACTCCTACATTGCCCCATGAGGAGCTAGGAGCCCGGGGCTAGGCAGCTGGTCCCGACATTTAAGATGAGAGTGACCAGCCTCACTCATCCCTGAGAGGCATTACATGAGCAATCAACCCCAACCATCCCTTGGATATAAACCTTCACTGGCTCAATCTGACTGGAGCGCAATAATTACCCACTAAACCACCAGGCGCCAAAATTTGGTTATATGGTTACCACCCAGCGTAGTAAATGGTTTTCTGGTGACAGGCTTGTCACTCAGTGTACTGTAGAGTCACCCACAGGCTGAAAGAAGTGGAAAGAATGAAGGAAAGAAAGACAGAAGAGAATGGAAGGAAAGAAGTTGAATAAAACTGTCTGGTGGCAGCAACAATGAAGTATAGATGACATCACTCAGATTTAAGGTGTTTAAGGTTCTAAGAACACTGCAAACTAATTTTATTCTGACTGAAGATGTTGTGCCAACAAAAAGAGATCAGACTGCTTGTTGCTAAACCAATTTCACTCCAGACACTTCATATTTCAAGGAAGCAAGTTCTGAACAGAAAGAGACAAGCAAGTGCCTCTTCCCTCACTAACCTCCAATGTGCAATTGTACTCTTCTTGGGCCTAAGGTCACAGTCATGCTAAGGGAGACCAGTACAACATGACCCAAAGGTTACACTGTCATAAACATTATCACCTTAAAGATAGGTTGCAGTAGGCAAAGCCTTTTGGATGGTTGTGGCACAAACTGTGAAGTCTAAGAATGTCAAGGTGCATTCTACCAAGTAGTGACAACAGCAATGGTATGGGCAGCTAACCAAAGTTCCCTGAAGCACATCATAATATAAACTTGCTGCTCAGACTGCATGGTCTCCAATACTTATGTAAATGCCCCCACAAATGACTTCATATCACACCTCTTCCATCTGCATACATAGGAGTGAGGCAAAGAGTAAAATGAGGGGCTCAAAGGAAAGGATTGTGTAACTGACAACATGCATCACATAAGCAAACAGTGGTGACATAACTGGCTGTCAGCACTGACATCATCATAAACTGATGGGCAAGGCAGGAACAGTAACACCTGATGCAGGCCATGTTAGAGTACCATAACATAAGTGGGCTCATTATAAGCTTAAGTCATGATGACTACCTCCAGGTTACCAGAGTCTTGTTGACTATGCCCACGCTATGAGGGAAGGGTTGAGTGAGAGGAGGGAGATGTGAAGTCAGTGTCTGGGATGGTCCTTATGAAACCTGGTATGTTTACAGTAAGAAAGCAAGAAAATTTCTCTGTTAATGTGACCTGAAGATATAGTATACAGTAGGATCCTGCTCAGGCTGTGTCAACTGAGGATTAAAAAAAAAAAAGTTTCAACAAGAATGAAAATAACTTTATAGCAAAAACCCAGGGATGGATGGAAGAGGAGGAAGAGGAAGGGGAAACAATTTCTTGCTCAATTACCTTCTCCATGGACAAACCACAAAGTAAACTCTCTCCTCATACATTTAGCTTAGCATCAAAGCACCTGATGAGTTAGGAAAGTTACAGCATTCAAAATAATAATGAAAAAAAAAAAAAAAATCAACCCCTCTTCACAGAAAATAAGCAGATGAATTATAGCAGATGGCAACGTATGTGTGAGATGCCTAAAACTACTGTGGATGAAGCAGAAAACACAGACTTTGAGAAGATATGATATCATGAACCACACATAGTTCATTTAGTTCCTGCTTTCATGCCTCCAAGGTGCTCTTATGATCTCTCTGTATCCAGACACTTAATCCTGGAGGGGGTGGTCCTGTGCAAGTCACTGCCAGAATCCAGGTCTCTACTATCATACAGTTCTCTTTCCATCCTACACCACTTTGATTCTTATGCCTCTCTACCCCATCCTCCATCTACCTCTCTCACCTTACTCTCATACATTCTTGCAGTCATTCTCCCACTCCTCAGTCACTTACAAACTACTGGGGATCATATGCTTTCCCTTGGTGAGCACAAAGGAATGTAAGTACCTCTCTGATTTGATCAGCAGCCCAGATAGTCCTTTTTTTTTGCCTTTTCTGCTCATGAAAGGTATAATTAATTACGGTCAGGCACAATTTCTATCAAGTGCTGTAGTCGACTCCAGAAGCAAAACAAGATTGCTTCACAGAAGAGTACTGTAACGCTAAATATATTCAGTTACACTGTGCATTAAAAAAAAAAAAAAAAAAAAAAAAAAAAAAAAAAGGTATTAGTATGGACTGGGATGCCTTAAACTTTCTTCATTACTGCAAGCACATCAGAAGCCTTCTTCATGCCTCTAAAGCATAATTTTCATATTATTACTGAACAATGGTATACAAAATTTGTGCAAGAAAAATGAGGTATATTCCTGTTTACAAAATGATGGACACAAAAGAACAGGAAACACAGTGTACATGCATACCATAAATGTTTTATGTTGTTAAAGCTTTAAACTGTGTGTACTATGAACTGATAACAAGAGAAAGTAATGTGGGGTCCTGGGATTACTGCCAATTTATTATCATATGACTGTAAGCAAAGGCATTTCCTTTTCAATACAGCAGTGCAAGCCCATCCACACTACTTGTAAAAATGCAAAAAAAATTCTTGCTTTGCAATACTGAAGGTGAGGTGCAATGCTGTAACAGGGTCTTGTTAAACCACAGCACTACAATAAAAATGACAGCTGTGTCCAACTTGCAGCACAATAATGCTGAACATACTGAAGCACTATGTCAGGCTACAAGAAGGTGACTCAGATAAACGCACTTACTGACATCCTCGCTGTCCGCCACTAAAGAGGACAGAACGTGTCAAAGGTTATGTCTTTTTCACAGATCATTTTACCAGTACTTGGCTAAGTTTTTAATACACAAGACAACTCCATTAAGTCCTTGTTATACGTCACCACATTTGATATTCTATTGTGGTATCAACTACCTCAATCTAGGTGACATCCTTTTTAGTTTATTTTTGTTATTACCCAACAATTTTACTCAACTCAGGAATGCCTCTCATAATGAAGGGGTTTACTAAGGATGTATCTTACCCCTCCAGTTTGGAAAGTCTGTCATAAGCTGAATTAAACTGTCAGGAAATGGCAAAACAAAATGAAAAAGACATCTCAAGTCTCAAAAGGTTAAGCCTACAGTACAGTACCATATATCACAGAAAAAGTTTCCTGCTATAAATCTGATTTGCCAGTCTTCCCCAAAGTACAAGGTAAGTTGTACGAAAAGAGCTGTAATAAGTTCTAAAACGAACACATCCTTAACATACAACAAAGACTGCCTGCAGTGGTATGATTATTTGTACTAGTGATGCTAAACCCTTCATACCATCTAGACTACTAATGTATCATTATCTTGTAGAATAACCACAGAGCTATCAAAACATGTAAATGATTTATGTCATGTTTTTTTTTTTATATGAAAAATTTAGCCAACAATACTAGCCTTGATATCACAGTGCTGAGAATGGCTGACAAGAAAGAAAAATACCCTCATTTGGAAAAGGTGTTTCTTGTGAGATACAACAGTTTTGGCCCAATTTGGACCTTCTCCAGGTATGAATGATGTTTGGGTGAAACTGTTGTACCTCCCTGACACAGAAGTTTCCCCAACCAGAGTATAGTTTCTTCTATTTCAACCATATTAACCCCTACAGTATGATGACAACTTCTGTGTTTTGTTTTTACTACTGCCAAATGATTTTATTCAACTTCTGCTTTTTCCACTGAAGGGGTTAGAAATTAGCTTCACTACTAGAGGTCATTCTTAACTTGAATGAAACTGTCCAATGGTGGAATGAGTACATAAAAAAACAAGTCATCTTGGTGAAGGGCTAACCACTTTACTCCTGTGACATTTTTCCTTTTATTCTTGTAACATCTAGATGCTTTTCTTTGTCATAGGGAGAGACACCTGGTTGTCAAGAAGCTACTCGAGATGTTTCTAACCTTTCACAACAAAAAGATCCCTCTAAAGCTGAATACAATTGTCTGGAGATAGCAAGATAAATATATAAGAGCCATCACTGGATTCAAGGGGGTAATACAATGTAGACTGCAGTTAGTGTATACAATCATTTGCTTTGTGGTTAGTCTTAAACCCTTCAGTATGTGGTGTCTTTATTTACTTTATTCTCACTATCTTCATATGATTTTATTGAGCTTTTGGGAAAGGTCAGATACAGCTCTCTCCCCTTCAATTCACTAGGTCTCCAGAAAGCTGAATCAAATTGGCTGGAGACAGCAAGAACAGAATAAAAAAAATAGTTTAAAGGACTGGAGGGATTAAACTAGCATACAAAAATGATGACTATTGCTATGCTGTGCTACTTCTCAGGGATTTACAACACACTAAGAGCACCTTGCTTTTATTGCATATAGTCAGAGAGTTTGTACAGCTATATTCCTGGCATTATCTAAACTAAACAGTCCTACAGAGCTGCCTTAAAAGACTGGCTTGACACCAAACAGATAGTCTTGGCTGTATTATTAAGACTGCATGCACACTGGTGCCAATACACCCCTAATTTATTAAACTCATTCATGGAGCACCTGTAAGTGTTAGATTTTATCAGCCTGCATACCACAATATGGAAGTCAGAACTAATACAAAAGGTTATATGAGCTTTATCATTATAACAAGCTTCTGAAAATATAATTTAAAAATTTGGGGCTTCTCCACACCCTCATGCTCTCACTCTTAATAATATGGCCCTCTCTGATGAGGCTGGGATGACTTATCAAGATAATGAAGGACGTTCAACTTACAATTTCAAACCTAAATATGAGATTATAGCCTGAAAATATCACGAACTTCTAACATGAAAGACTATTAATGCTTTTACCACCCTCATGCGGCTCAAATGGAAGACAATGATTTTGGCCAGTGACTATAAAGTACAGTACAACCTTAAAACTTGCAGTTTCCACTATTTATACAAATTAAATTCAAAAGAGTGGTAATGCACACCATGAGAGCTCTTGCTGCTGCTACTTTACTGAACTGTATGTATGTATATATGTTTGGAACGGTGAGTGCACAATTTCCATTTATTTCATATTTACTATACATTGATTTCTTATTCCGGTGCTGTTCATGTTGTACAGTATTGCATGTTGGTAGAGGACTTTATGTGCCACAGATGAATTCAGAACAGAAAACAGATTGGTGAAAAAGAAGAGGAAGTGAAACATCTAACAGAATGCGAGAGGTGTGTGACGACAGAATAGTCTGGAAGCAGTTCTATCATGGTCATCTCTGTTATTGTTGTTTTTGTTATTTTTGTTGTTGCCCCAGGTTCATCTGGATGTGAACCTGACAGACTGCAGGAAACCAGCCACTTCAGACAGGCATTTCCAGAGATTTTCTAGTGGGGCTAAGCTGAAGGACTGTCTATTGTGAGAATAAAGTTCATGAAGTGGGTATGTGTGTTGTGGTGTTAGAGGCTATACTATCTTACATAAAACTTTTTTTTTTTTTTTTAAATCTCAATCTGAACCTGGTGGATTGAAGGCTGATGCTGCTCTACTCCTGCAGTCCATCATTTTCCTTTTGGGGTACATGAAGGGGGTTTAGAGATGCCTGTATAACCATCCAGCTCTACTACCTGGTTATATCTCTGATGCTGTGTGATGGCATCCTTGGGATGTGGTTGGGAAGATTAGGAGAAATACACTGAGGTGGTCTGGACATGTGGAGAGAATGGAGAATGAACGACAGACCAAGAGGGAGTATGTAGGTGAGGTGGAGGGAGGGAGAGGGAGGGATAGACCGAGGATGAGGTGGAGGGGTGGAGTTGAGAGGTATATGAGGGAAGGGGAGGTGAGTTGGGGGGAGGGTAGTCAAATGGTGGGTGACAGAGCGACTTAGAGGCGTTTTGTCTGCGGCCACCCTTTGCGGGATTAGGGCATCAGGCTATAAATAGATAGATTTCATATGTTGTGGATACAGTGATATCATAAAGTCAGATGGCTGTTGGGAAACTGTGGACCTGTGAGAAGTACAGTATACCGGTGTGCAGTTTTTGATACCCGTAGAATTTTTAGGAACCTAACTTCAAGGATATACTGTACTGTATAGGGAACTCTTGAGATAAGACCCTCAAGATAAGAACCTAATCTGTATAATTCTGATGTTTATTTCACTTTTTTTCATAACACTGGAGAGATTCAAAACTTATCTTCTAACAAAACTAGATTATCAGTATACTGCAAACATTCTCTGCTTACAATTATGCATTTTCAACTTACAATTTTCCTATACAAAAAGCATATAAAGAAATCTGTACATTATAACAGAATAAAGCAATCTGTATATTACAACAGAAGAGAGATCTGTACTCTAGCATTTGCTATATCAATAACAGAGTGAGAGACAAAATATGATGGGTTTTAGAGTAAAACCCACCCAATTTACTGGTCCAAATGATTTAGGGCCTTACAAAGGTACACAGTCATCCCTCCATAAGCACTATAAAAGTGTTAACCTGGACATCAGTGCATATGGAATCCATGTACATAGGCTTATGAACAAAATTTCCGGTCTGACCTGAACCTGCCTACTAAAAACTCTTTGTGATCCCAACTTAACTACAGATATGCTTCTTGAGGGCACAGCCTATTGTACAAAAGTAAAGCAGACATAAGACATTGTCAGTGAAGAGCTTAAAACCAATAAACAAGTGGGAATGATCTACTGCATTTCATGGTTTTTATGATGAGGATCCATTTGAAGTTTATTGCATAATGAGTTATCATATACCGAGTTAATTATAACGTGGGTTTGATGGAGATATGTTTTTGGCCAAGGGTAACCCACCCAACAAAGTCTAAAAGCAACTCGCCAACTCACCTACCCTGATAGTTGCCTCACTTCACTGCACTTCACCTGCTGCTTGAACTCCAACACCACACTACTGTTCCATCACAGACAATAACACATCGAACAGTGATGAGTTCAAAGGCCATCTTGGAACAAAGAAATGACTGTAGGCTTGTATGTGGGTGATTGCAGAAGTAGAAATAATGACTGTACATCAACCAGTGAGGCTTCATACAGGATCATAATGACTGTATAAGGAAAAATGCTATCATATATTGAAAAAGATTCATTTTTGTCAGTGCATAAGCAATTCATTGCATACTAGTTCATGGTATAATGAGGGTCTGCTGTAATACGGATATGCTTCCTCAGGACACAGCCTGCCATATGAGACAGAAGAGAGATAAGACAGTGACAATAAATAAGTGGAATATTGCTACTAAAAATATGCTTCTCTGGGCATAGCCTATTATAGAGGTAAAGCAAACATTAAACATTGACATTAATGAGGTTTACAGCAATAGATAAGTGTCTTAAAGCATCTTATTTCCCGGGCAGTCACTCCTCCTGATACAGAAACATACACTCTGAATTCTTTTTTCCATGTATACAGTGTTCCTGTCTACTATTATGGTGGCTGTGCATATGGAAGCCACGCATTCGGAGCCCGCACTTAAAGAGGAATGACTGTATACCATGCCCACCTATCCTCCTAATGGCTTCATATGAGAATTAAGAAAATCACTCACATCACTGACAAGACAATATAAATAACCCTGAAATGAGCCTTCTCTAATTTGTCCTCTTCTGCTGGACTCTTAAGTTCAAGTTGCATGTCATATGTTTATGATGCTATTCCTCTATCTCCAATTTGCCTCTAGAAAAAGAGGTATGAAGGAGGTAGAGTAGCTGGAAAAGCAGGAGGGCTGGAAAAGGGCACTAGAGCCTTTGGGACAGTAAATCCAGGGATTTAATCTAAAACCTGCCAATTTCATGACCTCAAAGGATCTACTATATGAAAAGGTTATTTGTCCCAACTGATGGAGGAAGTTCACAGATAAAGTATAAAAATCCATCCTGATTAGGCAGAAGGCAAGTCTGTAAAATACAGTTTGTACAGTAGTTCTGTAGCTAATAAGTACTGTATCACTAACTTGAAATAAATTAATCCTTAAACTGCAGCACTTTTGATATCATTCATGTCCCTGAAGTATAAATATGCTTTGTCCTGAAAATAGTGTTTATCAAATGAACATGATGATATGGGGTGATAATGACAAAACATAAAAATTTATACATTTACCATTGCTACCTGTACAGATGAAGAGAAAGGGAAGCTTTGATGCAGTGGAGCTGATGTTAGCCATGCACTTCAAAATGTCTTGGCTTCCTGGAGTAACACCGAGTTACTCAACCACTGTTCTTAGAAGGAACATTGCAGTTAAAGACTTAAACAGTGCTTTTACTTTCCGGCAATAAGAAGCTCTAGGAAACACAATCAAATGGCAATCAGCAAAACTAGCAGAACAACACTGCTTAGGCCAACTAAAACATCCAAGCTGCTTACTGCTATATCCTTTGGGCTCTTGGCCCTAAATGAGCCAAAAAGGGTTTAAAAAGACCCTAAGGAGACCATTTTAAACAGATGACTTCATTTTCATAAAGAACTGTAAGGTGTGTACAAAGGTTCTTAACTTAAGAATCTGTGAATATGATTAATTTTCCTACAAATCATTTAGGGTGGTCCTTGGAAGGCATCTGCAACTATTCCATGGGCTCTGGGAGGATTGCAAAAGGACTCATTTCATATTCATCCTTAATTAATTCAGTAAATATCTCACTATTATTGGCTCTTCTAGGCTAGACCCAAACTAATGGTTATGGCCATATGGACTAAAAATGACTGAGAGAATCTGAAGTCTGCACAGCATACTCACTACAAAAAATCTTACCAATCTCATAGAGAGTAGAAGGACCCTACTCAGATGCTGAGTGATCTAATTAACATTATGTTGTAAATCAATTTACAGAGAGTCTTAGCTGATGTCCAAAGGACCTGATCAATTAGCCCTTATGCTGTGAAATGAGTACTAAAATGCAAAGAGGACCCCCATTTCAGAGCAATATGGGTCTTAAGAATATCAAGAATCACTGTCTGTGGTATATATGATAGTACTAGATCCAATCCAGCAGAGGCAACTTTTTTTGTTTCAAATGAGCCACTTTCATGCAGTCATCTAAGCCAACATGTTCCAGTCAGGGCCATATTGCACTGTTCACTGCTGCCTCAGAAGCAAAGCTGGGGTTAACCACAGTACCCTGGACCAGCTGGAATAAATTATTCACTAATATAAAATACACTAACTTGTAAGTCTGACACTTCACTCAGCCCTTAAGTGATCTCTCGTAAGAAAAGTTTGGGTACAAGCAGTGTCATCACATG
Source organism: Coenobita brevimanus (assembly GCF_032717465.1). NCBI lineage: Eukaryota > Metazoa > Arthropoda > Malacostraca > Decapoda > Coenobitidae > Coenobita > Coenobita brevimanus. The sequence continues at coordinate 32,052,532 of NC_137056.1, read as the reverse complement.
ACACCTATGGGACAGATCTTTGTCAATTTGTAAGCAACCTCTGGTGAAGAGGTGGAGTGGCAAGAAAACTGAGAGCTTAGTTCTGCCAGAAACTCCATCAGATTTCTGTGGAAGGCCTTCCCTCAGCCTTATCCAGTGTTACAATGAGGAACTGAGAGGTCTGTAGTTTAGGATGTGCTGGTAAGAACTTAGAATCAACTGCTAGGGAGTATGACAGATCATACAGCCTCCCATACTATTCCTTGAATCAGCAGTCATCAAGAGCTCAACTTGGATCTCCAGGGAGTGTAATAAATCATAGTCTCTCACATCATATCTTAAATCAACAGCCTCAAGGATTCAACATGTATCTCTAGGCTGTTCACCCACTGAAGCTCAACAGCACTCATTCAACCACTGGAGCTCAGTAATACTCTCTTAGGTCTGCATCAGTGAAAGACGAAAGGGCCATTAGATGAAACCAGGTCTACTGCAGGAATGGACTGTGGCCAGTTGTTTCAAGGTGGACTGTCTGGCGATTAATCGACGAAGACTGACCTGGTATCCTTGCACAGTGTTCTTAATTTCATCAAACATAAACCCCATCTTGCATCTAAAATATTTCAGAATCCTCCACAGAAGGGACAATATCCCAGTTAAATACAAGCCTTCACCAGCCAGGTTTTATGTCAGGAATATCATCAATATTTGGGTCTAAGCCCAATGAGGAGTCAAAGTCAACACCTGACTGAACTGCTGAACTGCAGTGTTTGTCAGTATCTTACATATGCTAGAGTCTGTCACTTTGGTCAGGATATTGCAAAGGTCCTTTACACTGTCATTTGCTCGACTGTTCATCGGAGATCATATGTCCTTTGCTGACCCAGGTCCAAGAGAACTCTGGTCCAAAAACAAACAAATAAAACACAAATCTACATTCTATAATAGGGGAGAGAGAAGGCATTAGAATATAGAAAAATATATAAATTGCAGGATCAAAAGTAACACTTCCACCCTGAAGAAGCAAAGACTGCCAACTGTGCTATGAAAAAAAAGATGCACCATGTGGTCCCACAGAAGGAAAGGCCAACAAAAGAAAAAGGAAAACTAAGGCCAAAAGAAGAACATCAACCCACTCCAACTATGCAAGTAAGTAAGGAAAAGGGTATACAAAAAGAAGAGGAAAAACTATGGGGAAACAAAGAAAAAGAGGTAAACAGAGAGCAACTCTCCCATCCTAAATTACTTGTAAACACTAAAACTTAGTCACCACAGGGCATCCGCACCAACCAATGAGAACAGGAAAACAACAGTGAAGTGTGAGGCCATAACTACCATGACGCATTAGGAAAAATGAATGAAAAGAAAGCTCCACAAATGTGTAGGTAGAAAGAGGCATTCCAGGAGACTGGCATCAGAGACAAATTACACTTGATGCGAAGATAAATTACAGAAGGAAGGCTCACTTCAGTTGTCTTTTAAGTGACTGGCTGAAGCTGGAAACAGCACCAATGTGATTTTCTTTCTTCTCAATCAAAGTGACTGGAAGCATAAGAGTCTAATCAATGTATAGTATGGTATGGATATATACTTTTTTCAGGCCTTTTATCCTTTGAGATCATTAAACTGGCTACTTTCTGTACATAGTACTGAATAAATGGATGGCATGCTATACATTATTCGATTTCCTGCAGCTGATTAGCTACTTTGCACATCAACCCAACTACTGTACCTAAACCATCAGCCCTGGTAACATACCTAGTCACTACATTTCACTACTTTTGAATAAACCTTGCAACATGCAGAGTTCTCACATAATTGCCTATTAACTTACAAAATACATACCAAGTATGGTACTGTATATCTGAGATGCAAAATGCCTAAAGAGTCTTGTAGATTATAGGCAACAGAAGGTATGTAGAAACTAAGTCACAAGCAAGTTTGTTAATTTACTGAATTAATGAGGTATTTCCTCTTTTCCCTTTCTAACAGCCCTGGCAAAATTAAGAACTACATAAGAATCAATACAGCAAACCCTTGATATAATGAACTAATTGGGGGGAGGGGTGGGTCGCTATACCCAAAAGTTTGCTATATACGAGGGGTCGGTATTACCAAGGGATTACCGAACTCATTTCGCTATATAAGGGGAGTCGTTTGGTCCTACATGCTCAAACATAACCTAAACTAACTCTGTGAAGTTTTACATGGAGAATTCGATGGTTTATGAAGATGTACAAGTAAATACAATACTGTATGAAGTTGTACATATAAATACAACACCTATAATAAGAATACAGTACAGTATAATGTAGTACAGTACTGTTACAGTACGCTTATTGTGCCAGGAAGGGATACTGTTGAAGTACACTTACTGTGCCAGGAAGGGATGCTATTGTCACCATGGGCAGATTGCTGAACTTCCCCCTCATTTAGCAAACTTTGTTTGCAAAATCCGGGGGAAGTTCGGTCACGATTTGGCTGTTCGTTATATCCGAAATTCGCAATACTGTACCAGGGTTCGTTATACCGAGGGTTTACTGTATAGGCAACCTTCATTTTAATGTACAGTAGACTCTTGAACGTTTGAGTACTGCATATTCTGATTATAGCAGGAAAGCTGCAATTCATACTGTTCTACAAACAACAAACACTTGATTCTCAACTTACTGACAGAGCTTTGTGAGAGCTATTTCAAGAATATCATTAACTTTATAACATCTTCTTTGCTACATTAATGACATGGCAGTATTGCCAGTTTCTTAAGTACAAAATTTCCAATACTCAGAATCTTCTCAAATACTAAATCCTTCATTTATTGTAATATTTATCAACGGAAATATTTCTCAATTTACCCACACCCATGTTTCAATCTCTGACTCAGCCTAAGTACCTACTGTTGGAAAAATTCACAAATGTAGTTTTTCATTCATAAGTCTGGATGTCAAAATCAGCTTGTCATGACTTTGCTGTTAATAATCCAGTAGCTCCAAAGAAGAAAGTTTTAATAACAACCAAAGTAGATATTTCGAGTCAGCATCAAAAGTCAATGTTGCCACTCCTACCCCCTCCCCTCGTTCTCTCTAGGGACTTGGAAAACCAGTGTGGTGGACTTGCAGTAAACAGCAATTATGACACTGATCTGATGTAAAATAAAGTCAACACTGTCAGTTTTTGCACATTCACCATACTGATTTTCAGAGTGCATCCACATAGAACAGCTGTACAGGCAACATGGCTTTTGATGCTAAATGTACTTTTCATGGATGAAAATCATAACACCTTACTATTATTCTCTTTCAATTTCTCATGTTCACATGGGCTAGGCTGATCTAGAGCAAAGCTCTCTTATCTCTCTTGGCATGAATTAAGGAAGCCCCAGATACAATTTCCCCCCTCCCAGACCACAGAAGCTGCAAGGCTACCTGCAATGCAAAAGGGCTGACACTGGGATCACTATAACAATGCTACTACTGTAAAACGAGGGAATTTCCCAACTCCCTACACCAGTCCCAACTGGCTGTTTTTCATCAGGGGAAATGTAACAGTATTCCTTCAATAAATAACAATGGTCTTCACAACAAGCTATTGCTGTGGACTGTAAAGTGAAGCTGCTCTTCTCCTACAGTTCACTATCTTCCTTTCGATGGATAGGGAGGGAGATGAGGGATTTTTGTATAACAAGACAGCAAAGCTGCCTCGCTATATCGTGCCACCATGAAGATGTTATTCTTTCAGCATCTAACGATGTTCAGCAAAATACACAGCTCAATATTCTATAACTGCAAAACCAGATCAAGTTACAAACATTTACTTAAAGCACAGAAATCCCACAACCATAAAAGATTTTCTTGGATTCATTACCAAATTCCAGATATTTGGAAGAAAGCCACACTAACCATCCAATAGCCCATCAAAATACTGGCTAATACTGATGCTCTGAGCACCATACATAATCATGGAAAAATTACTTTTAAAGATCTTTATTCCCAACAGTCCACTACTCAAGTCTACAAAATGAATTATACCTTGAACACTCAACCACCACCACAAACTATATAAAGCTGATTAAACAAACTCTGAATGGATTCAGAATGAACCTGTACTCAATACTGTTGACCCTGAGCAGACTACTGTTCTCAACTGCACAGTGGGACACCAATGACACAAGGGAAAATATTCTCAACTGAACCACTCCTTGAATAAAAGTTTCCATAACTATAGGCTTCATGAACACTAAAGTCATCCATACAGATCACATGCACAGTCTTCCTCTCTCTTATTACTCAACAGCAAGTTAGTTTCAGCCACTGAGAGGAGAGTACCTGTGCATGCTCCCAAGGAATGGGAGTAAAGCGTCAAAGCACATTAACTCTTTGAAACTGCCCATAATATGGATACTTAATAGGTCCATTATGGCAACAATAAATGAAAAAATAAACTGATGATGAGGACTTCATCCCTTCAGTCAGATGACAATTTTATAAGTTATTCTTGCTACCACCCAGTGATTATTACTCAATCTTGAAGGGAACTCTAGTAGTGACAGGTTTAATTAAAGTCTATCTGGTGCAGAATAAAATCATGTGGAAACAGAAAAAATGAAGTAAAGAGTATATCATTATAGTGAATGCAGGGGTTAATGAGTTTAGTGGCAGAAATAACAAGGAACATATACCAAGCTTAGCTTCTATGCTCCTCATGGGGCAACGTGGAATTGGATGGAAAATGTTTACAAAGTCAGTATCAAGCTATGTACACTACAGCAAAATATGCAAATTTTTGACATGACTCACAGTTTTCTTTACTCAGCACAACATACTAGGCAAATGGCATGTCGTACTGTATTTTTTAGATATATTACAGTAAGTCCTCAAAACCTGTTATCTTTTTAAATTACTCTTACTGCAATTATTAAGCCCACACTACATAAAAAAAAATGAAGTTCCACTGCTACCTATATACCTGGTATACTGGCATATAAATATAAATATATATAATATATATAAATATACATACATATATATATATATATAAATATATATAATATATATAAATATACATACATATATATATATATATATATATATATATATATATATATTGTATATATAATCCACCCACTTAGTGTAGTGGTACTCTATTTTTAGGGTAGCTCTACAATGAGTGGAGCCAAAGGATGTCCTTTAAACCAGGAAATCATTTACAATGCTGGGCGGTAACCTTATAGCCAACCAACACGTGTTCCCTATGTGACAACAAGTGGGCTCGCAGAGGGTTAGTGCCCGTCCCCAGAAAACAACTGACTAAAAATACGAACAAGATGCCTCAGACCAGGACTGACCAAAAGATGACGACTAAGGACCGAACAAAACACATGATACAGATGGGGGCATGGAATGTAAGGGGTGCAAATGATGAGGTGAAAGAGAGATTAGCCAGGTGCCTGAGGGTGCAAAAGTGGATATATGTGGATTAACTGAAACTAAATGGAGAGGAGAAAGTGTGAGAGAATGGGAGTATGGATGGGGTATATGTGCAGGAGTAGGTGAGAATAAGAGGACAAAAGAAGAAATGTGTACTGTTGTGAGTAAAAGATGGAAGGAGAATATAAGAGAGTACAGATCAGTTGGTTCAAGCATTCTGTGGGTATGATTGAAAGATGGACCACAAATGTGGGTGATTGTGTGTGTGTATGCACCAACACAAGATCATGCAAGCAAAGTGAGAGAAGAGTTCTGGACAAATGTGGAAGTGTGCATGGAAATGTTTGAAAGGAATGAGAGAGTGTTTTTGATTGGTGATATGAATGGTAAAGTAGGGAATGTGAAGGTGGATGGAGTAGTTGGTGAGTGGGGTGTGTCTGCTGATATAGATGAGCATGGCAGTGCTTTACTGGACATTTGTGCCAGGAGGGGGTTGGTGATAGCCAATACCCTCATCAGACACAAAATGATCCACAGGTATATGTGGTGAGTGATGAGAAGGGTGGGTGGTGAACTGAATGAAAGGAAGGCAATGACTGATTATGTGTGTGTGGATGAAAGGATGCGATGGTATATAATGGATGCAAGAGCATATAGAGGTTGGGGGAGTGAACTTTCTGACCACCAATTGGTGATGGTGAGAATCAAGGTCTACGTAAAATGGAGAAAGAGAAGAAGGGAATGATGGGAGGAAGGAGTACTGTATATGCAAGGAGAGTGGAAAGTTACAAGACGATGAGAAAAAGGCAGAATATAAGAGAGAAGTGGAGGAGCAGTTGGGTAGATATAGACTGGAGCAGATGGGGGAGGTTGAAGGTGTGTGCAAGATATTCACAGAAGAATTATGTGCAGCATGTGAAGTGGTGTGTGGGGTGAAGAGAAGACAAAACGGGGTGCGAGGAACAGCATGGTGGAATGAAGTGGTGAGACAGGCTGTGGCACAAAAGAAGAAAGCATATAATAAGTGGATTTGAAATAGGGATGTGGAAGAAGATGAGACACAGAAGAAGAGTCATACGTAGAGAGGAAGAGAGAGGTGAAAAGATTAGTAACAGACAGTACGAAGAGAGTGGATGAGGAATTTGGAAGTAATCTGAGAGTAAAGTGGAAGGAATGTAAGAAAATGTTCTAGAAAGACATAAAGAGAGTTAGACAGGGTGGCAATGAAGTCAGTCAGGGAGTGAAAGATAAAAATGGTAGATTGCTAGTGGAGAAGAGAGAAAAAGTGAGCAGATGGACAGAACACTTTAACGAACTTTTTTTTTTTTGTCCGACTCTGGGCAAAGGCTTCAGGGCCTATATCTCGGGGGCAGTAGCCTATCCCAAGGCCCAGTAGTCCTCCTACACCTCCACATGTCACCACTTCAACGCTAACACCCACCGTCCATATTGAATACATGCTAGGGCTGTCTTGTACAGGACTGGTGTATTGGTATTAGCGGGGGTACTTTTATGACATGTCGGCAGGTCATCTGGTAGATCAGAAGTCTGCTTCTATGAAATTCAAATCCTTAAACTGTTCCCTGCCCCAGCCGGGATTCGAACCTGGGTCCATCAGGACTGCAGGCCGCCTCTCTACCGATTCAGCCACCGCCTCCCTCTATGCTGAACATAGAGAATGAAAGTAATGCAAGTATAAGTGGCTAGGGAATGGCTGGGAGGAGGGATGTGAGAAGACAGGAGGAAATCAGTAGGATGGAATTTATGGAGGTAATGCAGAACGTCAAAATGGGGAAAGCCTTAGGAATTGATGGAGTGTGTGGTGAAATGCTGAAGTATGGGGGAGAGACAGTAGTAGAATGGAAGTGGAAGATGTGCAGATTGGCCTGGGAGGAAGGCAGAGTCCCGGAGCATTGGAAGTCAGATATAATTACTCCCTTGTACAAAGGAAAAGGGGAAAAAGAAGTGTGTGGTAATCATAGGGGCATCTGTATTCTTAGTGTAACAGGAAAAGTATATGGTAGGATACTTATTGACAGAGTTAGGGAAATAAGAGAGGAATTAGTTGGAGAAGAACAGGGAGGTTTTAGGAAGGGAAGAGGTTGTGTAGCTCAGATATTCATTCTTAGACCTTTAGTTGAAAAGTTTCTAGAGAAGGGAAGGAAGCTGTATGTGGCCTTCATGGATTTGGAGAAAGCATATGACAGGGTGGATAGACAAGGACAGTGGAAAGTATTAAGAATTATAAAGAGTAGATGGGAAGTTGTTGAATGCTGTGAAGAGTATGTATGAGGATGCTAAAGCTGTAGTGCGTGTGGATATTGAACTGAGTAAATTTTCCTATTTGAAGGTTGGATTGAAACAGGGTTGTGTCATGTCTCCATAGTTGTTCAATCTGTACGTGGATGGGGTTATAAAAGAGATACAAAGTAGGGCAGTGGATGTTGGACCGTCCCTAAAGATAGAGGGCAGTGTTTGGAAACTCCCTGTACTGTTGTTTGCAGATGATACTGTGTTGTTAAGTGAAGATGAAGGGGAGCTGGAGGGTTTGGTGGATGAGTTTTGGGAGAGTGTGTAAGAAACAGAATCTAAAGGTGAACCTAGCAAAGAGTAATGTTATGGTCTTTGCGAGAAGTGAAGTCAGTGAATCTACAGTGAGTTTGGATGAGGAGGAAATGGACAATGTGAGTAAGTTTAAGTACAGCTGGCCGCACTCCCGCGAGGGCCACAGCGTTGTCAACGCTGGCCAAGATATTGACTCTGAAACACTAGTAGAGAGATGCGTTCGAAGCATCCACAGCCAGTAAGAGAGAGTCGTACAGAGAGAGTTTGGGGGGGAGGAAGGGGGTTTAAGGAGAGTGGGGGGATACCTATGCACAAGAGGTGAGGGATGACGTCTGAAACAGATGAGTGGAAGGCTGGAAGCTATATATAATAAAAATCTACAATACCTGGTAACAAATCATATATATTTTAATACCTTTATTGTCAAGTTATTACCGCTGTGAAAAGTGGCACAGTTAATGCTTGGAAACCATAAAGCATAATGCTATTGAATATAGCAAATGCGAATCCTTAATACTGCATGCAGTAATTGCTGACACCCCTATCACACACCACCGTATCCTTATCAAGCGTTTCCTAACACCCGACAACAAACACCGCATTTAGGGATGCTGTATCACTCTTTTACCTTACTATTTTTTCTACATTCTGATTAATGATACTAAACGCTAAATGCTATAGTCAGATTTTGCTATGTAAAAATTTACATAGTACGAGATAGGCAAAGAGGCACGGACACGATGGCAACAGATGGTTGTTTGTAAAAATGAAATTATGGGCGTCTTGACCAATGAGGCTTTAAACAATTTGTGATCTCTCTCTCTCGCTCTTGCTCTCGCGCTCTCTCTCTCTCTCTCGCTCTTGCTCTCGCTCTCTCTCTCTCTCTCTCTCTCGCTCTTGCTCTCTCTCTCTCTCTCTCTCTCTCTCTCTCTTTTTCTCTCTCTATATATATCTATATATATCTATATCTATATATATATATATATATATATATATATATATATATACAGTAGAACCTCTTTAGTCTGGACCCCTTTAATCCGGATTTCTGTTGATCCAGACAAAATTTAAAAATAATAAGCTCCAAAAATATGTTGAAAGTAATTCTAAAGTCATTTTCAGTATCGGCGCAGAAAGCGATCGTCATTCGTTTAGTCTCGGATCACGCTAGGTCGCAACATGGGCGCCTGTTTAAACACACGCTAGCATTTGTTCCATCAACTAGTTCACCAACCATTAATATTTTTATGCTGTATTTCAAAAGTTAATCCTCCATACCATGCCCCTTAATGCAAGTGTAGCTTCTGCAATGAATAAAGGTGTTAAAAGGAGGAGTTTACTTACACAAAAATGGGTCAGAATATTCTGCAGTGTTTAATGATTACTGTAGGTTAATTTTTGTACTTAAATGTGCTTTACTTGTACATCAAACATTAGCTTCTTGCCCATATGGGTGTTATCAATATGCCAAAGATGACAATGTATTTTTTGCCTACATAAGTTTTCTTTTTATTCCAAATATTACAGTTAATTAATTAATTTATTTTTTTGCCTACACGGACCTTAGTCACTTACTACAATTTAAAATGTAGGCTAGTTTCTTGTCATGGCCTTACCTGTAAATTATGCAATACAAAACTATCGTACATGATTAGTTTGGTTATTTTAGTACCGGTATCCTTTCATCTTTTGCAGTTACGTAGGGTTGACATATGCCACATATTTTAATAATTAACAAATATACCATATGTAGATAGAGTTTGGTATGAACTGAAGATTACCCTGATGGTCCGGACAATCTGCTAATTCGGACAACCCTTCCCCCCCATATAGTCCGAATGAGAGAGGTTCTACTGTATATATATATATATATATATATATATATATATATATATATATACATATATATATATATATATATATATATATATATTTATATATATATTTATATACATATATATATATATACATATATATATATATATATATATATATATATATATATATATATATATATATATATATATATATCTCCCTCTCTCTCTCTCTCTCTCTCTCTATATATATATTTAATCTGCTATCATGTGAAGGTCAATGGGAGCCCTGATAACTCCACGATGCGATGACGCAACGATGCAATTTTAAACTGCTTGTTACGTAATGCTAGATATGGGCGATGTTGATATGTGCCAGTGGTGTCAGCAGCTGCCACATTCCGGATGAAGTTACTTACATTTGTTACATGTGATTAATAAACAGCATTCTGATTCATTATTTTCAGGCACTTTTTGTCTGTATTTTACAGCGTCCATTGCTTGGAAACAACAATAAAATAAAATACGATTAAAGTCTACAATTATGAATCTTGATCGGTTGTCTTTGTTTTGCAGTATAATATTTAAAGTTGATCTTTTTACTTTTCATGATGGCAAAAGTAACACCGAAAAAAAAAAAAAAATTTTAAATAAATATTACACTTTTCTGCCGCCTCAACAATCGTCATATCTCGCCCCCGTGTACAGGCACCCACCTACCCACCTCAAACCCGCTCCCTCCCTCAGTCCTGTGAATGCTTCGATCAGAGCTCACTACTAATGATTCGCGGTTATTATCTCAGCCAGCGTTGCCAACACTAAGGTGGCCCTCGCAGGAGTGCGGCCAACTGTACCTGGGTGGTGTAATGAGTAAGGATGGAAGTTTGGAGGGTGAAGTGCTTGAAAGGGTACAACAAGGAAGAAAGGTTGCTGGTTCCCTGAAAGCAGTGATAAGAAACAGGGAAGTGAGCATGGAAGTGAAAAAGTCACTACATGACAATATTGTGATACCAACTCTAATGTATGGAAGTGAAGCTTGGACCTAGTTGGAGGGACACAAGTCAAGAGTGAGAGCAGTGGAAATGAGTTATTTGAGAGGAGCATGTGGAGTCTAATGGAGAGATAGACTGACAAATGAGGATGTGACGGAGCATTGTGGTGTGGATGTGGATGTGATAGGAAGTGCTAGGAGAAAAACACTGAGGTGGTTTGGCCATGTGGAGAGGATGGAGAGTGAGAGACTGATGAGGAGAGTGTATGTGAGTGAGGTGGAGGGGGAGAGAGGAAGGGGAAGGCCAAGTATGAGATGGAGTGATGGAGTGGGGAGGTGGTGGCACAATCCGGAGAGAGGTGGCCTGCAGTTCTACTGGACCCAACTTCAAATCCCCGATGGGTGCAGGGGACAGTTTAAGAATTTGAATTTCATATAATCAGACTTTACTGATCTACCAGAAGACCCGCCGACATGGCGTAAAAATACCCCCGCTAATACCAATACACCAGTCCTGTATGAGACAACTCTAATTTGTAATCAATCTGGACGGTGGGTGTTAGTGCCAAAGTGGTGACATGCAGAGAGGTGTATGGTATGTAGGAGGACTACTGGGCCTTGAGAGCAGGCTGTGAAGCCTATGCCCAGAGTCGGATACAAAAAAAAAAAAAGAGAGAGAGAGAGAGAGAGGGGGGGGAATGTGAGCTGGGAGCAGGGCAGTGAAATGGCGGGGGACAGGGCGACATGGATGCGATTTGTTTGTGGCCACCCCGTATGGGATGAAGGCATCTGGCAAGATATATATATACATACATACATATATATATATCTCATCTCATGTCATCTAATCAGCCGTTTGTGTGTCCACTGCAGGACCGGCCTACCCCGACCGAAGTGGGGACGTTACAGCCAATGTATCTCTACCAAGTTGCTTAGGCTGTCTAGCAGAGATTGTATGTAGGATAAGTGCTTGTAAGTGTAATTGTAGTGTTGGAGTGGCTTCAGATGTGTGTGTACTGTAGTCTGTGAACCAAGTGTAATCAGCCCGCGTGTGCCGACTGGGTGCAAGCATACTTTATAGTATGCGACACTGGTTCAACCACAGCACCCCTTGTGTCCGCCAATGCAGTACATGGCCTGAAGAACGCTCCCAAAGTTATTACCCTGGCAGGGCGTGAACCCTCATTCTTCACTGTAGGAAAACACACACTTTACCACACATATGTGTATATATATATATGTGTAAATATATATATATATATATATATATATATATATATATATTCAAGCTCATCTTAAATGTCGGGACCAACTGCCTAGCCCCGGGCTCCTATGATTCTCATGGGGCAATGTAGGATTGGATGATGGATGGATGGATATATATATATCTACAGTAATCTCCTCAATATCCAATGTAATACAGCCAAAGGCATGTCTGGAAAGTGGGTTTGTCCAGACACTGGAACCCTGCCTCCTGGACTGGTACTTATGGACCCTAACCAAGCCTAACTCAGAAAACCACCTACATAACTCTCTCCCGGACATGAATAGCACCTATTTAAGACCTTATTCACACAAATATGGGACAGAAAGCATGAAATAAATGAAAAGGAACCAGAGAATGAGGAATTAGAAGTGAGTATGGAAAATATTTATCAGAACATGATAATTACATGTCCGTGGCTGTTCGTTATGAAGGTTAACCCGCCTCCTCTAAGGCTCTGGCTGTGGTGAAAATGCTCTTGAAGCACGTACAGTAATCCAGTGTTGTGCTGCACTTAATCCTCTGCACTGCGTGTTATAATTGTTTAACAGTGCACATTCTGTTCTTCATTGCACCACGCCAGTTTCAACCACCAGTTTGCACTCAGTACTTAATCTTTGCACTCTGAATTCTAATTTCATAACACTGCACAACACTGCAAATTCCCATGTGGTCTAGTGGCGAGGTATTGCAGTTTATTCACAAAAACGAGCATGTGCGGCAACCATTGCGATAAGCATCTACTCAGGATGGTAGTTAGGCTGTAAATGGGGAGGGGGAAGCAAGGGGCACGTGAAAACACAGCTCTACGACATCACGTGCCACGTTCAAAGTATGTTTCCCCCCCCCCCCCGAAGGCCTGGGCCCAAAATGCTCGGGTAGTGGGGTGCCCTGTTATTGGGCGTCCAGATATTACAGGGATTACTGTGTAGGTGAGGGAGCTCACCATCCACTCACTCGATGTAGTGCTGCTTTCAGGTGTCTGCCCTTTCCTCTCCTCCATCCTTCTTTCCTTCCATCCACTTCTTTCTTTCTTTCCTTGTCCTTCTGTCTACGGGTGACTTCACATTTCCTCTTCCGTCTTTCTTTCCTTCATTCTTTCCTCTTCCTTCTGCCTGTGGGTGACTTTACACTGAAGGATAAGCCAAATGGTTTCCTGGATACCAGGAAACCATTTACTTTGCTGGGTGGTAACCATATAACCAAATTTTTGCGCCTGGTGGTTTAGTGGGTAATTATTACGCTCCAGTTGGATTGAGCCGGTGAAGGTTTATAGCTAAGGGGTGGTTGGGGTTTATGGCTCACGTAATGCCACTCAGGGATGAGTGAGGCTGGTCACTCTCATCTTAAATATCAGGACCAACTGCCTAGCCCGGGGCTCCTACGCTCCTCATGGGGCAATGTAGGATTGGATGATGGATGGATATACTGTATATACTGTATATATATATATATATATATATATATATATATATATATATACTGTTTATATATATATATATATATATATATATATATATATATATATACAGTAGAACCTCTTTGGTCCGGACCCCTTTAATCCGGATTTCTGTTGATCCAGACAAAATTTAAAAATAATAAGCTCCAAAAATATGTTGAAAGTAATTCTAAAGTCATTTTCAGTATCGGCGCGGAAAGCGATCGTCATTCGTTTAGTCTCGGATCACGCTAGGTCGCAACATGGGCGCCTGTTTAAACACACGCTAGCATTCGTTCCATCAACTAGTTCACCAACCATTTATATTTTTACGCTGTATTTCAAAAGTTAATCCTCCTTACCATGCCCCTTAATGCAAGTGTAGCTTCTGTAATGAATAAAGGTGTTAAAAGGAGGAGTTTGCTTACACAAAAATGGGTCAGAATATTCTGCAGTGTTTAGTGATTACTGTAGGTTATTTTTTGTACTTAAATGTGCTTTACTTGTACATCAAACATTAGCTTCTTGCCCATATGGGTGTTATCAATATGCCAAAGATGACAATGTATTTTTTGCCTAAATAAGTTTTATTTTTATTCCAAATATTACAGTTAATTAATTAATTAATTTTTTTGCCTACACGGGCCTCAGTCACTTACTACAATTTAAAATGTAGGCTAGTTTCTTGTCAAGGCCTTATCTGCAAATTATGTAATACATCGTACATGATTAGTTTTGTTATTTTAGTATCCTTTCATCTTTTGCAGTTACGCAGGGTTGACATATGCCACATATGTTACTAATTAACAAACATACCATATGTAGATAGTTTTTGGTATGAACTGGAGATTACCCTGATGGTCCGGACAATCTGCTAATTCGGACAACCCTTCCCCCCATATAGTCCGAATGAGAGAGGTTCTACTGTATATATATATACCAATATATCAGTTATATTGGTAACAATGGAACACTTGAGTTTTTTTTATGTAATGAGGGTTTAACCCCTTAAACGCGGCCGTGTTCAGTCGTTCCCCCCCGAGTGGCGGGGTTGTATCGCAGTCTGAGTACCTGTAGGAAAATATTCGCCAAAAATCAAAGATTAACCCTAGAACATTATACTTGGTATGGCAGATAGTACTTACATTCAGCTTTCTCCAGAGACAGGTGTTGAGGCTTCGTGGACTACCCAAGGACTTGTGGAGACTTGCAAAGTTGGGTAACCAAATCTTCACTTTCACATCTCCAGCAACCCGGTTTCCCCTCTACCACAGCCTCATTCTGTCACAGTAAACTTTATACTACAACATAAAGGTAGTTAGGAATCCGTATTTGTACAATAAGCACTGAAAATAAGGCTAAAATCAACGAAGCGTACGGCCGACATGCACTGTGGCGGCGGTCTTCTCGTCACTCAACAAACATTTCCATTTTCACAGCTAAAAACATGTATACTACATTATTTTCAATCATATTACTTCCCAAAAGATCACCATAGCGCTCTTTTTATTCTGCCTTACGCCCGCCACTTTATTCTCGTTCCTGTCGGCCGCTTGCACTGACTGGGAAGAGCTAGAACTCGCCATAATGTCACTTTGAAAGCCTGCAGTAAACTGATGCTAAACAGGGGAAAACCGTGAGAAAAAAAGCTAGTGTTACAACTGGGGAAACAAGCGTTTCCTAGCAGCATAAACTGCTTGTGAGAGAAGAGCGCAGATTTACAGTTCTGAGCGCTCAGAGCGCTGCCATGTATCACAGCCAGGCTGGCCGGGCCGTGGTGGGGGGGGGACGGGGGGAAAACGCGATACTTGGCAACAACTGAGGTCAGTAGTACAAAGATAAAGTATGCTAGTTGCAGCTAGAGGGTGGTGGTACTGATAAACAATACCAGCTGGAGCCTGCTTGCCCGCGGTTATTCAAAATTTACTAGAATCGCAAATGCGACGCTCCGCCATTATGTCCTTTTTGCCGAGCGTCGCAAACGCGATGATCCGCATTTAAGGGGTTAATAATTGCAGTAATTTAAAACAACAACAGGTTGTGAGGACTTACTGTAATGTATCTAAAAAGAAATATAGTAAAACATGCCATTTTCCTTGTACGTTGTGCTGAGTAAAGAAAACTGTGAGACATATCAAAAATTTGCATATTTTGGTGCACACAGAATGATAATGAATTTGTAAACTAAGCTTGGTATATGTTCCTCGTTATTTCTGCCACTAAATTCATTAACCCCTCATTCACTGTAATGATGAACTCCTTACTTCATCTTTGCTGCTTCCACATGATTTTATTCTGCATATCCATCCATCTATCATCCAATCCTTTGTTGCCCCATGAGAAGCATAGGAGCTCGGGGCTAGGCAAGTTCGTTCTGACATTTAAGATGAGAGTGACCAGCCTCACTCATCCCTGAATGACATTACGTGAGCAATAAACCCCAACCACCCCTTTGATATAAACCTGCACCAGCTCAATCCATTTGAAGTGCCTATATTGCCCACTAAACCACCAGGTGACATAATGTGGTTATATGGTTAACACTCAGCATAGTAAATGGTTTCCTGGTGTACAGGAAAACATCTGGCTTGTAACTCAGTGTCGAGTCACCCACAGGCAGAAGGAAGAGAAAAGAATGAAGGGAAAAAAGACAGAATAGGGAGTGTTAAGTCACCAGTAGGCAGAAGGAAGAGGAAAGAATGAAGGAAAGAAAGACTGACAAGGAAGGAAGGAAGAGAGGAAAGGGCAGACGCCCAAAGCAGCACTACATCGAGTGAGTGGATAGTGAACATCCCCATATATAATGTACATATACTGTGTGTGTGTGTGTGTGTGTGTATATGTATATATATATATATATATATATATATATATATATATATATATATATATATAAATAATCAGACTGATTCAGAGGAGAGATTGAGACAGTTGGTAGAGGAGTTTGGAAGGGTGTGTGAAAGGAGGAAATTGAAAGTAAATGAGAATAAGAGTAAAGTGATGAAGTGTACGAGGTTGATAGATGGTAGGGGGATGAATATAGTTTTGAATGGTGAGTTGCTTGAGGAGGTAGATTGTTTTAAATATCTAGGGTCACATGTTGCTGTGGATGGAAGAATAGATGCAGAAGTGAAGTTTAGAATAAATGAAGTAGGAAAGGTGCTGGGAGGAATGAAAAAAGTGTTTAAATGTCGTTCGCTTAGAATGGATGTAAAGAGAAGGCTGTATGAGGGTGTTGTGGTACCGACTGCATTATATGGGGCTGAAACATGGAATATGGGTGTAGCAGAGAGGAAAAGTTTGAATGTAATGGAGATGAGATGTCTGAGGAGTATGTGTGGAGTGACACGTATGGATCGAGTGCGAAATGATGAAGTGCGAAGGAGAACTGGAGTTGTTCGGGAGATGGCTGGTAGAGCTGAGCAGAGGGTGTTGCAATGGTTTGGGCATATGGAGAGAATGGATAATGAGCGATTGGTGAAAAAGATAACTAGATCTGATGTGAGAGGTGTAAGGCTGAGAGGAAGACCACGAATAGGATGGATGGACAGTGTGAAGAGAGCGCTGGATGCGAGAGGGATGTCTGTTGAGCAAGGAAGAGTGGCTGTGCGTGACAGAAATAAATGGAGAGAAATTGTGAATGAATAAGTGATGACGCAGCCCTGAGGGGATATTCTCCCGCATTTGGTCTGATAAGCTAGTCAGGTCAGGTGCGGGTAAGGGGATGGATCTGTTATGATGTGGCAGGGGTAAACCAGTTCTGCTGTCGGGCCCTGCTGCGGATGTCACTGATTGCATTGCGCAGTTGACCCTTGTGCGGTGTGATGCGGTGAGGATCTGTCCGTTCTCCCCTTTGGAGCTAAGATGCGAATGAATGTGTTTGAATGGATGAGTAAATGGAGAGTGAGTCGTCCTGTCTCGGCTACCTCCCTTTTCTTGGGGGAAGCAGCCTAGGTATATAGATAGATAGATAGATAGATAAATAATCCCTCTAATATCCGAACGCCTAATATCCAAACATCCCCAATAACCGGACATAATTGTCCCGGGATCCAATATTCCCCCCCCCCCCCAAAAAAAAAAGAAGAAGAAGAAGAAGAAGGAAAAAAAAAAAACTTGGCGCGCGGGGCGAGGGACAGCTTTGTTGTGGCACGGCATTCTTCCAATGTCCGCTAGAGTGCCCCTGCATCCTCCCCACTTTCCGCCTGTCTCTCGTCGCAAGAGCACGCTCGTCGTCATGGCTGCCCACATGCTCGATTTTGTGGTGGTGCCTTACCTGCTGCAGGGTCTCCTGCTACTCTCGTGCCTCTCATTCGTGTGCGTGATGATGGCCCCGCCGCCTGAGAAGAGGAAGAGAGTGGTGCTGACTCTGGAGAAGAAACGGGAGATATTGGAGAGAGTAGATGCGGGGTGGTCTTCTTCCCGCATCCTCTGCGAGTTCAACCTGGCCCGATCTACTTTGTTTAATATTAAGAGATCCTGAGACAAACTCATGCAGAACACGGCTGACTTCTCGTCGAGAAGCAAATGCAACGTGGAGAGGAAGGTGATATTTACTCCCAAGTTTGCTGAAGTCGATCGCTCCACGTTGATTTGGTATCGACAGCAACATGCTGCTGGTGTGACGGTACATGGTACGGAGCTGAAGGCTGCTGCTGAGAAGTTCGCCAGGCTTCACGACGCCCTAGACTTCAAGGCATCCGAGGGTTGGCTCTTCGCGTTCAAGTTACGGCATGGCCTTACCAACCACAAAGCTCATGGCGAAGCTTTGGACGCTAACGGGGATGGAGTTGACGAGTTTCGGAACAAGGTGAAGGGCTTGATCAACAGGGAGGGCCTCACTCTCAGTCAAGTCTACAACGCTGACGAAACTGGATTATTCTATCGCTCTTGGGCAACGAACACTCTAGCCGAGGAGACAGAGAAGCGTGTACCTGGCCGCAAGCTCTCCAAGGAACGGATAGCTGCTTTGTGTTGTGCCAATGCTAACGGCATGCACCGGCTTAAGCCCGTTATTGTTGGCCATGCAAAGCAGCCTTGGTGTCTTCGTGGGGTGATGGATGGCCTTCCTGTCGTCTGGTACCATTCTTTGAAGGCATGGTTTACAACCCAGATCTTCAAAGACTGGTTCCACCGCCATTTCGTCAAGGAGGTTTTACATTACCAGACGGAGACACTGGGAATCCCATGCAACCAGGAAAAGGCCCTCCTTCTCCTCGACAATGCACCTGCCCACCTGTGCGACAAGGACTTGGTGGCTGAGAATGGCCGGATTAGGTGCATGTTTCTGCCACCTAATACGACTGCTCTCATCCAACCAATGGACCGAGGAGTGATCATGGCAACAAAGCGCCTATACCGAAGGAAGTTCCTGGACGAGATAATGGTTGTTTTCGAGGACGAGGACAAGTGCAGGGAGGGACGGGACACGCGAGGCCAGCGGACTTTGGAAAACCTTCGCCGCTACAACATCAAGTCTGCAATCTACAACTGGGCCAATGCATGGAAGGAAATCCCTGTCAAGACTTTAAAAAATGGTTGGTCTTGTCTGCTTCTCGGAACGGATGTGGAGTATGATTTCCTAGGTTTTGACGTGGATGACTTCCATGCACGTCTACTTACGCATGGCGATGATGTTGATGTGGACGATGTGCGTGAGTGGTTGGATGACGACGAGGGCGATCCTGGGTATCAGACCTTGTCTGATATCGAGATCGCATCTTCAGTTGCAAGTGTCAGTACCCAGCTTGAAGATTCCGACGAGGACGGAGACGATGAAGCAGACTCCTCTCAGCATGACACAACTCCAGCCATCCCCAAGCTGAGCACACTCCGGGAACATCTAGAGTTCGTTCTTGACTACCTGGAACACCCGGACTGCCACAGGGAGATGGGGCCCTTGGAACTTGTGGAGGAAGTGCGTGCTTTCAGGCAGCCCATCATCAATCGTCAGAATCGTCGTTCCTTGCGTCAATCAACGATTGACAGTTTTTTCAGGCCCGTGACCCCCGCTGTGCCCAAACCTGGCTCCACTCCGTTGCCTCCCCAAGACAGGCCCTCATGCTCCAAGCCACAGCCCAGCACATCAGCCACAGTGGAGTCACTGCTCGACGTGAGTTTGCGTCTGTCTTCAGAGTCATCTGCAGTGGGTACGCCATCACCACGACCCAGCGACGCACCCCTAGGTCACCTGCCAGTGATACTCTCGGACTCTGACAGTGAATAGACGCCAAGAGATTCTCCACTAGACCACACGGGAATTTACAGTGTTGTGCAGTGAAAAAAAGTGCATTGTGTTAAGGATTTACAGTTGTGAGTGAAAAGACAATTTTTGAACTAAATTTAATGTAAATAGACTTGTGTGTTTTTGCTTTTGAAAATGGTTATATGAGTGGAAAAAGTTAAAGTGCAGAGTGCAACACTTATTAAGTTACAATGGAGCATAAGTTAGACAAGAGTGCGCACTGTGAAGAGAATGGACTTCTGAGTGCGAATGACTAAGTTCAGTGCAAGACTTCATGAACAGTGTACTGCAACTGCTTCAGGAAATCCTTCTTACTGTCAGAGTCCGAGAGGAGGCGGTTATTCATCGAGATGGCCATGGACTTGCTGTAAGTACCCAGAATGTTTCATACTGTACTCTACTGTATTTTCCATACTATACTTACCTCAAACACCTCATTTCACTCTTTTATGTCCCTTATTGGTGTGAATATGCTGAGTCTTAGGTGCTATGCATGTGCAGTAGGAAGGTGTTTTTCTGAGTTAGGCTAGGTTAGGGTCCATAACTACCAGACCAGGACCCAGGGATTTGTAAGTACCCAGAATGTTGAATATTGTATGAACCTACCTCAAAAACCTCATTTTATGCTTCTTTTGCATTTATTTCAGCCTTTTATATCCCTTATTGGTGTGATTTGGGTCTTTAATAGGTGCTATGCATGTCCAGAGGGAGTTGTATAGGTGTTTTTCTGAGTTAGGGTCCATAAGTACAAGTCCATAAGCTGGGGCCCAATATCCGGACAGGGCCACTATCCGGACCTGCCTATGGCTCTATTACGTCGGATATTGGAGGGATTACTTATATATATATATATATATATATACAGTAATCCTAGTACTATCCGGATGCCCACTTTTCAGACTCCCCACTTACTGGACATTGTGGGCCTGGACCTTTGGAACCCAAAAATGGCCAAAAAAAGAAAGAATCTTCTCAAAATCCAAATTGTTTCCCACAAGTAATTTGAAATTGGCGCGCGGCGCCAAACATCTGTTGTTTATGCACCACCCCATCACCCTTTCCTTCCTTCCTCCCCCCTCCCAAGTCAGGGTTGCCATTTGTTATTTTTCATTACTAAATGTGGGCCAGTTTGGTATTGAAAAGTTCGTTTGGTAATGAATAAGCATGATCCATTACCAAACAGATTTTTCACATCTACCGGTATGAAGATATAGAGAATGGAGACGGTGGACTGTCTGCTCTCTTTGATTAATCTGCTAGCATACGTAGTGCAAAAATAAACATGCTGCCAATTATAAGGAGAGTGATTACACTCAAACTTCAATTTAAGGGACAAAATAGGGAATCAACTTGTCCCTTACTTGAAAATGTCCACTGTTTTACCACATATAAGGACAACCTTATTATGAAATGCAATGACTGTTTCACTTATTTATAAGATTATGAATTACGGGTACTGTATAAAGAAATATATTACAGTAATGTGTATTACCTAGACATTACCTATCATTTTTGGATGGTCTTGTCTGTTTGTCAGGTAGAATATGGAGTCCCTTAAATCCAAAATCCCTTAAATTGAGGTCCCTTAAATCGAGGTTTGAGTGTATTTCCATTTATACATATAATTTGTGAAGACTAAATGTTTCCTTTAAGAATTTGGTAATGATGTTAAATTTGGTAATGAAAATTGAGGAGTTTGGTAATGTGGTTGAGCTCAGATCTGGAAACCCTGTCCCTAGTTATTGCCTAACCACCGTCAAGGGTAGATGTTTGTCATAATGGATGCCGCATGTGATCGTTTTTGTGAATAAAGAGTGAATAAACTGCAATACCTCACACTAGACCACATGGGAATTTACAGTGTTGTGTAGTGTTAGGAAATTAGAATTTAGAGTGCAAAGGATTAAGTGTGGAGTGCAAAGTGGCGGCTGAAACTGGCGTGGCGCAATTAAGAACAGATTTTGTAGTGTTAAACAATTATAACTCACAGTGCAAAGAATTAAGCGTGGCACAACACTGGATTGATGTACGTGCTTCAAGAGCATTTTCACCACTACCAGAGCCTTAGAGGAGGTGGCCACAGATGTGCTGTAAGTACCCTGTACACTGCTAAGTATTTTCCATACTCACTTCTAATTCCTCATTCTCTGGTTCCTTTTCATTTATTTCATGCTTAATGTCCATTGTTGATGTGAACAGGGTCTCAAATAGGTTTAAATAGGTGCTATGCATACCTGGTAGGGAGTTATTTAGGTGGCTTTCAAAGCTAAGCTTGGTTAGGGTCCATAAGTCCCAGTCCAGCAGGCAGGGGCCCATTTTCTGGTTGGGATCACTTTCCGGACATGCCTTTGGCTCTATTACATCGGATAGTGGAGGGATTACTGTGTGTATATATATATATATATATATATACAATTACTTTCCCTTCAGATGTATTGATCTCTACTGCAATTCAGTTCTACTTGTGAGGGTATCTCTAGTTCTATTTCTTTGACTTTTAGATTTTTCTTGGTTAATATTATAATTCCTCCTCCTTTTTTTAAGTTCCTATCTCTTCTCCATATATTATATTCCTCTAAGTTTAGGATGTCATTTGATATCCTTGGTGTTAATTTTGTTTCAGTTAGGCATATTATATGTGGTTCATTTTCTCTGACATAATCATTCATCTCTAATAATTTAGATACCATTCCATCCACATCTGAGTACATCAACTTAATCATCTTGCTTATATACTTGTCATGACTTGGTTCTACTACCTTCCTCCTCTTTATTCCCTCCTGTTTATGTACCACTTTCGTACCTGCAATCCTATTACTTTGTAAAAAAAAATGTATTCTTCTCCTCCTCTGATCGTCCCTCATTTTCTGTTTTTGCTTCCTCCCTCTTCTCTTTCAGTAATTTCAGTTCCTCTTGTGTTAGGCATCTTTTTATCCATACATTTTTGAACTCCTCCTTTTCCATAAGATTCTTTGCATTTTTTAGTATCTCCTCCACAGTGTTTACACTCTGGAATTACCTTGAGGGGTTTTGACTTGCTTCTCTCGTATTTCCCTAACCTTCTGTGTTCCTCTATGTCTTTACTACAGATTTCCTCTGACACTTCTTTCAATATGCTCATTACATTTGCCATCTCCCTTTTGTCTCTTTAGATCTTGTTTTTACTTCTTCCTCTTCTATACCAGTGATTACTATAGATTTGTTGATATCTATTGAATCTCTGACTAACTTTGGATTGCTTTGGATTATTCTTTTCACTTCCTTTTTAATGCTTTTTTCTTCCACCCTTGTTTCTAAGTCTTTCTTTACTTTCACCATTTCAGCATAAGTGGTTTCCACATCATTTTTGTAGCTTTGCACAGCTTCATTCACCTGTGTTATCTTCTCCTCAATATCACTGCTCTGGTCTATCAGACTGCTTACTTGCCTAATTGTCTCTGTATCATTTTTGAACTCTTCCATAATACTCTCGTGGTTGACTACTGTACTTGCCATTTCACTAATTTTTCTCCTAAGTGAACCCAATTCTACTGTCAATTCATCTATGGTTGTGTCTTTCTTGTTGACTTCCTTTCCTAATTTTTCTATTTCTTCCTTTTGCAAGTGCATCTGTCTCTTAAATTCATCAATCTCATTTTGAAAAGCCATCTCTAGCCTGTGTACTCGTTCCACTCGCTTAGTGTGAGTCTCCATTTCAACCAGTTCTTGGTAGAAATCATTGTCCTGCTTTCTACCTTAATCCCTTTTCTTTTCCAAATTTGCTTTACTAAAGTATGTGGTCATTTTGTAGTTCTAAAAGCACATATGGTACTTACATTCCCTGGGGCAGTTGTTGACAAAACAAACGATCAGCTGATTGTGCGCATTCTTACTCTAATTTGTTTTCTTTTCTGCTTGAACAAGTCTTGCTTATTTTTATTTTTTTTTTTTATTTTTTTTTTAAATATTAGAACACCATTTAGTCTAACCTGGTACTGAGCTTGACTCATATAAAGATACTAATTTAGGTAATGCAACTGGCCAAGTTGGCCGTGTATGGAGTGGTGGCGGCTTGCGTCTGGTCTCGGTGCCTCGTGTGTGTGTTCTTACCTAATTGTTCTTACCTAACTGTATCTTTACAGAAATGAGTCAAGCTCGTACTGTCCCGTGTCTTAAACCATATTTATCGTACATATCCTTAAATTTGTGAATTGTTTTGGCACACACTATTTCATTCGGTAGTGCATTCCATCGATCAATTGCTCTGTTTGGGAAACTGAATTTCCTTACATCTTTATCACCTCTCTTCTTATACAGTTTTTTGCAGTGTCCTCTTGCTGATGCTTCTCCATATGTTAAGTAATCATTTATGTCTATTTTCTCCTTTCCTGATATGCACTTATATAGCATTATCATGTCACCTCTTTTCCTTCTCTCCTGTAGTGTTGGTAGATTCAGTTTATTTAGTCTTTCTTCGTAGCTTAGGTCCCTTAAGCTTGGTATCCATCTTGTAGCGGCCCTTTGAACTTTTTCAATCTTGTCTATGTATTTTTTGAGATGACTCCAGACTACTGATGCATATTCCAGGGTTGGTCTAATGAATGATGTTATTATCCTTCTTAGCATGTCTTCATTTATGTATGTGAATGATATTCTCATATTTGCAAGCAGTGTATACATGTTCCGTACCTTCTCGCTGATGTGGTCAGCCGGAGATAGTCTGTTATTGATAATCACACCTAGGTCTTTCTCTCTTTCTGATGTGTATAGGGTTTTATTTCCTAACTTATAATCCCAATCAGGTCTTTTTCCACTTTTACCAAACTTCGTGTGTGTGTGTGTGTGTGTGTGTGTGTGTGTGTGTGTGTGTGTGTGTGTGTCTATTTGCCTATTTGTTTTTACCTATTTGTAGTACACGGGGATTGAGCTAAGCTCATATTGTCCTGTTTCCATATCTACATTTATCCAGTCTAGTTTTAAACACATGAATTTTTTTTGCCTACACCACCTCTTCGTCTAAGTACAGTAATTCCAAATACCTATGCTTCTATTCGGAAAACTGAACCTTTTAAGATCATTAGGACATCTTCTTTTCGTCAACTTGAAGTCATGACTTCTTGTTCTTCCATCATCCAATACAAAAAGATCCGCTCTACCCACCCTTTCCAATTCTCTTACATTTCTAAATATCATGATAGGTCACCTCTTTCTCTTCTCTCTCGTAGTGTTGGTAACTTCAGTTTTTCCAATCTCTCCTTGTGGGTCAGTTCCCTTAGGAACGGTAACATTCTCGCTGCCATCCGTTGAACCCTCTCCAGTTTATCAATATGCTTCTTCAAATGAGGTGACCATACCACAGCTGCATACTCTAATCTTGGTCTTATCATGATCACTATCACCTCCCTCAGCATTTCCTCATCCATATAATTAAAAGCCTGTCTCATGTTGATCAGTAATCCATAAGGGCCTCCAATGATTCTGTTTATATGCTTTTCTTGTGACAAGTCATCTTGAATAATCACTCCCAAGTCCTTCTCATCTTTTCTTTTACAAATTTTTTCATTGTCCATTTTATATGTCCAGTGCAGCCTTTTTTCACTCATTCCCATTTCTAATGCATGACACTTCTTGGCATTAAAATTCATTTTCCAAGTCTGGCTCCAGCTGTGGAGTTTATCCACGTCCTCCTGCAGTTTTTTACAACTGTCAATACATTTAATTTGTTTCATGATTTTGGCATCATCTGCAAGCATACTCATGTAACTATTCAAACCTTCTGGCAAATCATTTATATATATTAGAAACATTACTGGAGCTAAGACAGAGCCCTGGGGTACTCCACTAGTCACATTTCTCCATTGTGAAAACTTGTCTCTTTTAACTGTTCTCATTTGTCTTCCTGTCAGATAATCTCCCATCCACTTCAACAGGTTCCCATGCACTCCTCCAAAGGTCCTCAACCTCCACAGCAGTCTCTTATAGGGCACCCTGTCAAATGCTTTCTTGAGATCAAGATAGACACAATCTGCCCATCTCTCTCTCTCTCTCTCTCTTGCATAATCCCTCTTGTATAATATCTATTACCCTACTACAGAAACTTAATAGGTTGGTAATGTGAGATCTTCCTTCCCTAAAGCCAAATTGTCTTGGCGTTATCACTTCATTTTCTTCTTAATATTTTGTCCATCTATTTCTAATAATTTTTTCACAAATCTTGCATACAACACTAGTAAATGATACAGGTCTATAGTTTAGGGGGTCTTCCCTATCTCCTCCCTTGAAAACTGGCACAATATTTGCTCTTTTCCAGTTTTTAGGTAACTACCCATTTTCCAGAAAGCTCTTGATGATCACAGACAACGGCCACACTAAATGGTCAGCACATTCCTTTAGGATCCATCCAGCCACACCATCTGGTCCCATCACTTTCTTCACATCCACATCCCTCATCAGTTGTGGCACCTCATGCAAGTCAACTGCAATTTCTGCCTATCCCATCATCCTGGGTTCCATTTCAGGTTCCCTAAAATCCTCTTCCAACACAGAGACTGACTCCAGCTTGTTGTTCATTATTTCACACAATTCTTCTTCTCTTTCGTAAGTTTCAACTCCATCCCTCAATCAAATTATAATTTCCTTAACTTTCATTTTGCCATTTACAAACCTATGAAATAGTTTAGGCTCTTTCTTACATTAAGTTACAATTTCTTTTTCATATTTCCATTCTTCCTCTCTCCACACCGTGACATATTCATTTCTTACCTTCTTATACTCCTCCCAAGCACTTTCAATATACCTTCTTCTCACTTTATTCCATGCTCTTTTTCTTGCCTCACGTGCCATTTTACACCTATTGTTAAACCACTCTTTCTTCCTTTCCACTGCTGTGGAGAATTTTGGGACATACTAACTCCTATTTTAGATGCTTCTATCAAAAATTCATATTTCTCATCAACATTTGTGACTGCATTCATTTTTCTCCAATCTACATTTTGGAAAAAGTTCCTCAGGGAGGAAAAGTCTGCCTTCCCATAATTGTATCTGTTTTCTCTGTGTTTTTCATCTCATTCTCCTTCCCTAACTGCAATCACTTCCATCTCATTAACCAGATCATCAATTTTTCCAAAGGGGCATTGGTAGGTTATGTTCACATAATTTGGGTCCTTTGTGAATACTAAGTCCTGCTTTGATGGTTCGTCATCTCCTCCAATTCTTGTACAGTATTTTCTTTAATTGAGTTAACATGTTTTCCATCACCAATTCCATTAATTTATTTCCCCATGATTCCTTATCGTTCCCAGCATCCATATTTTCCCAATCGACTTCTCTACAATTAAAATCCCCCATAATTATTATTCTCTTTCTTCGTTCAATTACCATCTTTACCTTAACCCGCCCCGTCCCGGAGACGTGAATTCACGTCCTCACATGATGTGCACTCATATCCCGGAGACGTAAATTAACGCGGCAACATTGCAAGGACATTGCAAGGTCCCTAATTTGCACAATTTTCAATTTTCGCGAGTGATTTTTGGCACGTATACATGGGACACCTTCCTCTACAAGATGCCAGGCAGGGACAATGCCTTACCCAGCATGACCTCCTCCCCCCCCTGCATGACCTTTTCTCAGCAATTCACCTGTTATCAGTGACCTGGCCAGTAAAGCCATGTCATGCCACGGTATGAAATTCAGGGCCAGAGTGATTCCCCAATCGATGACAATGTGGAGGACAAACATTAGAGGAAGAAACAGTCAGAAATGATGATCAGGTAATGTGGCAAAAAAAGGTCAGGAATGGTGATGAGTTGGTGAGTGAAACAATGCTTATAATGCCTATATTACCATTTGAAAACCAATATACTCTCGTACTACATATAAATTCGTACCAAATAAATAAATAAATACCGTTTATGAGTGGTGTAGAATAGTTATCCTCCCACAGAACTCGTTTTCTTTGCAGCCAGCCTGATAGAAAACCCTGTAAGGTAAGGAGGTACTCCTACCTGGATCGAGTATTTTAAACCTCAGGTGAGTGATTTCTCTATGAATTTTCGATGTTTCTCACCAAAAGTGGATGTTTGAGCCAAAAAAAAAAAAAAAAAAAAAAAGGGTCCAAAAATGTCGGGACTGGGGTGTACCACTGCCCAGAAAACGTCAGGATGGGGCGGGTTAATGATGAATTCTCTGATTAACTGCTCATAATCTTTTGTCCACGCATGAGTTTGGGGGGACACATAAAATACTATTACATCTATTTTTTCTCCACAACGGTCCTCTATTTCCATTCCCAAAAGTTCGGCCGAGGTATTTTCAATTTCTATAATTTTTGTTCTCAAATGGGTATGGGTTAAAATCATTACACCTCCCCCAAACTTCTTTCTCTATCCTTCCTCCAAATATTATAACTGTTCATTCCAAATACTTCTGTATCACCATCTTGGGGCAATCCAGTCTCCACCAAGCAAACAATTTCAAGTTTCTTGTTATTTATATAGTCTCCAATTTCCCTTTTATTTAATATAAACCCATCTACATTATTATACATGATACTCAGATTTACTGCCCTGGTTTTATCTTTACTCATCCTTCCCTTTTTCATATTCATAACTATTCCCCTTGTTTCCTTCACTTCTAGTTCCTCACATACCACTTCCTTACTTTCATATCCATCACTCTCCAAACAAAAAAGTTTTACATTCTTCCTCTGTCCTCCTGTCATTTTCTCCCTTTAATACTTCCTTCAATGATTTTAAAACGTCTCTTTCTTCTTCATTCATATCTCTTCTTACTATAATATTTTCCATTCCTGCCTCTTTACTTAGTTTCCAGGTCCCTTTAAGTATGTATTTTATTACACTTTCTGATAACAGCTTAACTCTCATCGGTCCTGCTTCCCCTTCCTTATACATCCCTATCCTCCTTACTTCCTCAATTTCTTTCTCCCACTTATTGTATTTCCTTCAGGATCAACCTTCCCCACTATTTTTCTCACTTGATTTGAGTCTCTCTCAATTCTCACAGATCTAACCTTTTCTTCCTCCTCCCTGTTTCCAAATATTACCACACATCAATTCCTTTCCACTGTTTCTCTCACTATTTTCTCTTTCTTCTTCAATATTTTCAACACATTTTCTTCCATTTTTTTCTTGTTCATTTCCCTTTCTTCCTGAATGATTTCCCTTAAGCTGACCACTTCTTTCTGTTCTTCTTCCACATGTGCCCACTTTGCTTTATGGTCTTCTAACACACTACTTGTCTTCTCCGATTTGTTACTGCTCTCTTCTGATTTTCCCCTTAATTCGATATTTTATCATTTCAAATTCTTGATCTCCTGGTTCGCTGTCTCTCTGGCCAGTACCAGACTCTGAATAGTGTTTTCAGTATCTTCAGGCATACAGTAAAACCTCGATATAACAGACTTCAATAGATCGGAATTCGCTTTTATCTGGCTTCAGCTACCAGATTAAATTCCTATATGTCGGAAAAAGTCCGATAAAGCCAGAAGCAGACCAGACTGCCTGATCATTTCAGTTACGTTCACCACAATAAGATAGATAAAAGACATGTTTATCAGTGTACAGTACAGTACCGGTATTATTATATACAATATATTGTACCATTTGATTAATGTAGTGAAGTTATAACACAGTACAGTACCGCAATGGTAGTCAAAATAGTTTAAAAACTGTCCATACGATAGATAGACAATCCGGACGAATATTTGATATATCGGAAAAAGTCCGGTTTAGCAGAGGGAAGTCCATATGCCGCTTTTATCAGAATATCGCATTTTCGGAATGGTGTTGGCCCCAATTAGTCTGTTATTATTATTATTATTTTTTTTTTGTGAGAAAGAAGGAGCTAAGGGCTGCGAGCCCGCAAAATTGCTCCTTCCAAGAGAAAAACAAAATATAAGTGAAAGCCAAATTCAAGATTCGATCATTTCGAGATGCCTGGACGCACTGCGTTTGAAAGACTGGAGATTATAGGCAGCAGGAAATACAGACAGAGGGAGACAGTTCCAGAGTTGACCTGTTGCATAAATGAAGGGCTGGGAGTAACAATTAACTCTTGTATTAGAGAGTTGGACAGAAAAGGGATGAGAGTTTGCTGCTAGATGGGTGCTATGCGCCCGTCGTAGAGGTGGAGGAATGCATGCAGACAGTTCAGAGGAGCAGTGACCATTGAAGTAGTGATAGAAAAGAGATAAAGATGCAACAGTGTGGCGAAGAGACAGAGGTTGAAGGGAGTCGGTAAGAGGAGGAGAGTTAATGAGACGCAAAGCCTTTGACTCCACCCTACTGAGAAGAGCTCTATGTGGGGAGCCTCCCCACACATGAGAGTTGTACTCCACACAGGGGCGGATAAAACCCCTGTATAGAGTCAACAATTGTGCAGGGGTAAAGAAGGAACGGAGTTGGCTTAGCACACCTAATCTCTTGGAAGCAGATTTTACAAGAGATGTAGTATGATCTTTTCAAGATAAGTTCCGAGTAAATGAAACCCCAAGCAAGTTCAATGATGATGCAGGATTAAGCTGAATATTATTAAACATTAGTGGGTATACCTGTGAAAGATTTTATCGTGTTGATAGGTGTAAAAATTGAGTTTTTGATTCATTAAAAACAACCAGATTATTTTTACCCCAGTCATAGATACAAGCCAAGTCAGACATTAGGTGTGCCATAGCCTCATCCTTTGTTTGTTGAAGTAACTGCTGAGATGGACGTTGCGGGAACCGAATGGAAAGGTGAAGAGTGGAGTCATCAGTGTATGAGTGGTTAGGGTTAGATGTACAGCTTAGAAGGTCGTTGATGAATAAAAGGAAGAGAGTTGGTGATAGGACAGAGCCCTGAGGAACAACACTGTTAACCCTTTAAACGCGGAGCGTCGCTTTTGCAACGATCGCCAAAAAGAACATAACGGCAGATCGTCGTGTTTGCGATTCGAGTTAATTTTGAATAAACGCGGGCAAGCAGGTTCCAGCTGGTATTGTGTATCAGTACCGCCACCCTTTAGCTACAATTAGCATACTTGACCTTTATACTACTGACCTCCGTTGTTACCAAGTATCGCTTTTTTTACACCCCCCCCCCCACCACGGCCCGGCCAGCCTGGCTGTGATATATGGCAGCGCGCTGACTGCTCAGAAATGTCAATCTGCACTCTCCTCTCACAAGCAGTTTATGCTAATTGGAAACGCTTGTTTCCCCAGTTGTCACACTAGCTTTTTTTCGCGGGGTTTTCCCCTGTTTAGCGTCAGTTTACCGCAGGCTTTCAAGGTGACATTATGGCGAATTCTAGCTCTTCCGAGTCAGTGCCTTCCAGCCCTCCGCAAAAGGGCTTTGTGACCTCTACCCCTTCTAAACCCTTACTAGGGAGTGCAAAGGGCCTGAGTGAGTCAGCTATAGGCCGAGAACTAATGAAAGCCTCTATGGACTACGGTAGTGATGTTGGTGTGTGGTTGAGTCTTGCCGAATCAGACACATTATCGTCCAGTGATGAGTCTGAGGTGCAGGAAGAGCTCACTGCTGTGCCTAGTACCTC
This sequence comes from Coenobita brevimanus, assembly GCF_032717465.1. Lineage (NCBI taxonomy): Eukaryota > Metazoa > Arthropoda > Malacostraca > Decapoda > Coenobitidae > Coenobita > Coenobita brevimanus. The sequence goes on along the minus strand of NC_137056.1, from coordinate 32,021,282 downwards.
GTCAGGCAAGGCTCCACAGCAGAAGGGAGTGGTGCATGGTAAGGGGGCAAAGAGGAAGCGAAGTTTTGGTCCCGGTTCCCAGTCATTGTACCCTGCAGGCCGGCCATTGTCCCCACACTCAGGTCAGGCCGCCGCCATACTGCCTCGCTCCCCCAGCCCCATTACCTCTTCTTCATCGTCTGCTGTGATTTCTCCAGAGTCTTCAGAGCCTCCTTCACCACCTCGGAAGGGAAGTTGGCAGTCAGGTAGTCGTACAGGTTTCCGTAGGCCACGTGTTCGTGCTGGCATGAGTAGGAAAGTGGCTAGTAGTGGTAAAATTAGTGGTAAGGTTTCTCGCACTAGGCAACTCACCACCCAGCCTACTGTGAGTGACCTTGAACCTTCTCCCACTCTCCCCACCACCACCACAACCGCACATTCGCGACCTACCTCATCCACTGCCACACGGCCTGCCTCACCCACTGCCTCACCACCTGCCTCACCCACTGCCACACGGCCTGCCTCACCCTCCGACGCACCCACCCACTCCCAGCATAGGCAGGGCACTCTGGATGCCTTCGTGTGGTCTGAGGGCTCTGATTTTGTGCCAGAGGATCTGCCCTTTGATTCTACTGGGTCTGGGATCCACGCTGACTTCACTGTCCCCGAGGGTGGTGAATGTTTGGACTACCTGTTGGCCTTCCTGGATGACGAAGTAATGCAGCATATTTGTACCGAGACCAACAGGTATGAAGGACAATGTGCTGCAGTTCGTGACAGTGAAGGTGCCACGCCATCCACGTCGCAGATGGCAGCATGGGTTCCTGTGATGATCTGCGAACTATTTGTATTCATCGGCTTGATGCTTCTCATGCCACATACCTGGAAGCACAAGCTCGAGGAGTACTGGAGTGCTGATGACCTGTGCCCCACCTCCATCTTCAACAAGTACATGACTCGGGGTCGTTTCAGGCAACTCACGAAGTACCTGCACTTCGCTAACAACGATGAGCCTTCCCAGACTGACCCCCTATGGAAATTGAGGGAAATCCTGAACTTGATCAAGGACAAGTTTATGACGTTCCTTCGGCCCTTCAAGAAAGTAGTTATCGACGAGTCCTTGGTTTTGTTCAGGGGCCGTCTTCGGTTCGTGCAGTATATTCCTAGCAAACGCCACCACTTTGGAATAAAGTTTTTTCGTGCTGTGCGACTGCAAGACGGGGTTCATCCTAGCCTTCCTCATCTACACCACCAGCAATGTGGACTTGGACAAGACCGACCCCCTTGGATTCTCTGGCTCTGTGGTGAAAGTGCTTCTGGAAAAGTACTTCGGCGGGAATCATGTCCTGTATACTGACAATTATTATACAGCACAGAAACTCGCCAAGTACCTTTCAGAGCACGGTGTCGGCTCCTGTGGCACTGTCAGGAGCAATAGGGCACACTACCCTGGCTTCCCCAAGGCTGCAAGATCTAAGTGGGGAGACGTACACCTGGAGAAATCAGACAAGATGCTGGCGATACGGTGGCACGACAAGAGGATCGTCAATATGCTCACCACAGTACACAAGGGGGAAATCCAAGCCACAGGGAAGGTTGACAGAAGGACTGGCAAGCCTGTGATGAAGCCTGATGCTGTAATTGACTACAACGTCAATATGCGGCTGGTGGACAAGTCCGATATGATGATCGGAGAGATTGACTGCCTGAGGAGGAACCGGCGCTGGTACAGGAAGGTGTTCTTGCACTTGCTGGATATGTGTATGCTGAACGCCTTTATCCTGTATAAGATTAAGAACAGGAAGCCAGCTAATTACTCTCTCAGGCGGTTTTCAAAGACTTGTGTTCACCAGCTACTTCAGCGTTTTGGACAGGTACTGCCATCAGGTCCCAGGCGCCACCCACAGACACGTCCAGACTGCCTACAGTGCCAGGACTACCTCCAGCAACACTGCCTCGAGCCACTGCCTAGCACTGCCAAGAGGGGGAAAGCACTGAGGTGGTGCTATGTGTGCAGCCACACCAACCGGCAGAAACGGACTTTTAGATACCTCCTTGCAGAGCAAAGAGTGTCAGATTCCCCTATGCGCTTACCCGTGTTTCTTTGACTACCACAGCCTAAGTAGATATTGAAAATAAGGGTGGAAATCTGTAAATAATACTGAGAGTGACAGTGATACTAGTGCTTCGTTTTCTTGTACGTACTGACAGTGATAGTCAGTTGACTGTAAATTAGTGTATGTAGTTGTGAAAGCACTGACAGTGACAGTGATTTCAGTGTAAGTTATTGTACATAGTAATATAAGTACTGACAGTGACAGTCACTCCAGTGTTCGAAGTTGTAAGCATTTATTTCTATTCTATGTCATGACAGTGACAGTTTGGTGTGTTGGAAATATTATTTTTATAAGTAATGACAGTGACAGTGATAAATTAGGCACTAAACTGACAGCGAGAGTGAAAGTGAGCGATAAAAATGAAGCGCGAGCGGCCGACAGGAACGAGAATAAAGTGGCTGGCGTAAGGCAGAATAAAAGCGCGCCGCGATGGTCTTTATCATTCCTGCTTCACATTACTGGCAGTGACAGTGAATTTTAAGGCCATAATAGTGACATGTGAGCCTTTGGGAAGTACCATGATGGGAAATAATGTAGTATACGTGTTTTTAGCTGTGAAAAGGGAAATGTTTGTTCAGTGACGGGAAGACCACCGCCGCGCTGCATGTCGGCCGTACGCTCCGTTGATTTTAGCCTTATTTTCAGTGCTTATTGTAGAAATACGGATTTCAAACTACCTGTATGTTGTAGTATAAAGTTTACTGTGACAGAATGAGGCTGTGGTAGAGGGGAAACCGGGTTGCTGGACGTGTGAAAGTGAAGATTTTGTTACCCAACTTTGCAAGTCTCCACAAGTCCTGGGGTAGTTCATGAAGGCTCAACACCTGTCTCTGGAGAAAGCTGAATGTAAGTACTATCTGTCATAAAAATTATAATGTTCTAGGGTTAATCTCTGATTTTTGGCAAATATTTTCCTACAGGTACTCAGACCGCGATACAACCCTGCCACACGGGGGGGGGGGGGGTCGGCTGTCCACAGCCGCATTTTAGGGGTTAATAGATCTAGGAGAAGAACAATGGCCGCCTACAACAGCGCCTATAGAACGACCAGAAAGGAAGCTAGAGACGAAGGCACAGATAGAAGGATAGAAACCGTAAGAGGGCAGTTTGGAAATTAAAGACTTATGCCAGACTTGATCGAAAGCGTTTGAGATGTCAAGTGCAATGGCAAAGCTTTTGCCAAAGTCCTGAAAGGAGGATGACCAGGAGTCTGAAAGGTAGGTGAGAAGATCGCCAGTGGAGCGTCCCTGACAGAACCCATACTGACGAGCAGAAAGAAGGTTGTGATAGGAAAGATGCTTTAAAATTTTTCTATTAGGAATTGACTCGAAAACTTTTGAGATACAGGATGTTAAAGCAACTGGACCATAGTTGGAGGGTTGAGAATGGTCACCCTTCTTACTGTACTTTTGATACAAGATCCTCCACTTTCTTTTCTAGTTCACTAATTCTCATACTCAATGTTTTAACTAAATCCATCACACTTGTTTCACTGTCAAATCCTGGAAATTTGGGTCCCTCAATGTTTACATTGCCAGCCATGTCTGATGGTTGGTTACATTACTAACAGCTGGTACCGAAATTCCTATGATCATTCATGTATATTCAATGACACTAGCTCATTATATTTTTGGCAGACTATATTAATATTAAAAACTTTAAACTTTAGACAAGACTATAGAAGACAGGATAAACATTATTCCTGAAAACTACTTAAGGTTTGCAGAGGTGGTTGAGACACGTCCATTCACTCTAGTTCTGGCTTGTGTGTGTGTGTGTGTGTGTGTGTGTGTGTGTGTGTGTGTGTGTGTGTGTGTGTGTGTGTGTGTGTGTGTGTGTGTGTGTGTGTGTGTGTGTGTGAGGTGAGTGAGTGAATGAGTGAGTGAGTGAGACTAGGAGAGGGGGGGTAGTAGTGCAGTTTGGCTTTCTTGTCTCCCTCCCCATCCCCCTGCCCTTCTCCACCCCTGCTTGTCTCCCTCCCCCACCCCACCCCAGCTTATTGCCCTCCACTCCCCCCACCCTACCCCACCCCTGCTTGTCTCTCTCCTTGTCCCCCCGCCCTTCCCCATCCTCGCTTGGTGCACTGCCAGCTACCTGCCTGGCTGTTAGTTGCCCTGATGCATTTCAATACTGCATGTCTTATGTCATGTGATGTTTGATGTCTCATTTTTTTAACAACAGTATTGTTTATGAGGATAATAACATTACCTATGGTTAGTCTGTGTCAGTCTCTACTGATTGAGTAAGGTATATGAGAATTTGGGTTTGGGCATGGAACACATCTCTGGCTTTTCTTCAGTATCTTATGGGGAAAATTGCTTCGATATCCAACATACTCGTTGACTGAACACTTCCACTGGTACGCAACACTGCTGGATATCGGGGTAGGCATATCTATCTAACTATCTATATGTATAAAAAAATTAAATATTATAAAATATATATACAGGTATACCCTGCTATTTGATAACCCTTTATGTGATACCCCGCCTAATGATGCCCAGTCCCCAGTTAAGCGATAGGTTCTGTTTTTCTGAACCGATTTTGATGATATTTTAGACTTCAGTTTTTGTGTCTAAGTTGATTTATAAATTGGTTTTTGACCTAGATTAATGTGTTTTAGCCATAGGTGGGGTGAACACTATCATTCTGGGTACAGTCTACTGTTTGATTATTTCCAGACTTATTTTTGATGATTTTCAGATTTTATTTTTGGGTTCAGGCGAGTTATAAACTGCTTTTAGGCTTAATCTGGCTTGTTTTAAAGCTATTAGGAGGTGTAAGTGAGTTAGAAGCCTGTTTTTGGACTTATTTGGGTGAGTTTTGGACTTGGTTGGTTGGAGGGGTAATCCCAAGGCTCCAAATGCATCCCTATATTTTCAATGTTATAATGACCCCATTTAATGATACCCATGCTCAACTATGGGTTTTCCCAAGTGCATCTCATCATTACAAAGGGGACAGCCTGTATATCAAAGATCTTGCAGTTCTTACCAAGGAGATAATTCATACATGCTTGGAAAAGCATATCCACTACTCACTCATTCCAGTGTGAATAAGATCCTATTGAGGTTTCTTTTAAACTACTCTACTGCAGGGATATAAACAATATCCATGGGGAGTCTATTCCAGATGGAGGAGATCATTTAGGTGAAAAGTTTTCACAAAGGCTTGTGTTAAATCCTTTTAGTTCCAGCTTCTAACCATGGTTGAGTGCCGAGTTCGTATTGAGACTAAACAACTTTGTATGATGAAAACTGTCAAACTTATTCAGTATTTTAAACACTTCACTGAGCTAACCTCATAGTGTATGAGTTTCTACTGAAAACAATCCTACAGTCCTCCTCATGGGGCTCGAGTACCTGGGAGTGGCTTCGGTCACCCGGGCATGTACCACATCTCCGAACACAACACACACAACAACACCGTTTTTCTACACCGGGAAATGACTCCCCGGCTGTCATTTCTCGACGACTTCTTCTAGCCGGGGACATTGAGAGCAATCCAGGACCCACCAACAAATACATATGTCCAACATGGTCAAAACCTATCATGTCGAGCCGACAGACAAAGGGTTCAGTTCAGTGCAATTCCTGCAAGAACTGGACCCATTACACCTGCACAACACTTGTATCCAGAAAACATCACACAAACATCTGGAGCTGCTCCTTATGCTCCTTCCCCCCACCCACCAACCCCCCCTACCAATCCTACTCATACTTCCTTCACACCTCCACAGCCAAACCCACCGATCCTTCCCACACCATCCAGTCCCCCAGCTCCTCCCATTCCAACCCATCCTAATCCACTTCAACCTTACCTCCATCACAACCTCCTCCTACCCCTTCCCCTCCACCCACACCACCTCCCCCCTGTGCTGCAGCAGCCAGCACACATCGCACACACAACATCAACATCCTTCAGTTAAACATAGATGGCATAAACACCAAAAAACAAGAACTCAATTCATCAAACAACAGAACATACACATTGCCATCTTACAAGAAACAAAACTACACAGAGCACAGAAATCACCAACATTTCATAACTTCACCACCATCCGACAAGACCAGGCCGACGGCGGTGGCAGTGGACTCATCACCCTGGTACACAAATCCATCAACTTTGCAGATACCGAAGCACACACAAAGTCACTTCTCCCCCCACATGACACCACAACAGAAATACAATCAGTTAAAATACGCACTGGTAACAAATCACACATAACAATCGCTAACACATACATTCCCCCCCAAGCGTCCCCCACAGAACCACACAACTACTCTCCACAGGTACACCACATCACTAACAAACCCAACATCATCCTGGGTGGTGATTTCAACACCAAGTCATCGGCCTGGCATGTCAACAACCCTGACATAGACAGAGGGCCGGTACTACAATCCCAGACAGATCATCTTTTCATACTGAACAATCTAGACCAACACCCCCATATCCCACACCAAGCCCTCTTCCTCCCATCATCTCCAGACATCACCTTCTGCTCCCCAAACCTCGCCCCAATTACATAGTGGAGAGTGGTCAAAACCCTAGGTTCTGATCACCTCCCAATCACCCCAGCTGGCCACAAACACACATACACTAATTATAAGAGAGCCAACTGGGAGGCCTTTGTAAATGAAACAGAACAACATTTCAAAACACTAAACAGTACACCCATCACAAACATCAACACCGCTGTGCACACTTTCAATACAATTATACAAAATGCAGACAAAAGACACATCCCTAGGGGCAACAGAAAGAGACACAACCCCAACTTCACACCAGAAATTTAAGGCCTCATCAGACAACGGGACACACTGCGACACTCCCCAACACCCCATACACAAGACACCGTACAACAAATACAAGAACTCAACACTCAAATAAACAATAAAATATCAGAACAGCAAACACTAAACTGGAAAAATTACCTCCAAACACTTGACCACAAAACAAACATCAGCAAACTCTACAAAACACTAAACAGCATCACACTTTCCAACAGCAACACCACACAATCACATGCTGCCATCACAACAACAGACACCATACCCTCAAACAAAAAACAAGCAAACACTCTCATCAATCACTTTTCACAAGTCAGCCATCTAAACCCCCATCCCGAAGACCGACGTATCATCCAACGTAAGAGACAGTTCCCCACAGACCCAGACTACGTACCTTTCACTTACAACCAGACGAAGCACATCATTAACAACCTCAAGCACTCATCTGCCTGTGGACCAGGCAACATAAGCAACATTCACCTTAAACACCTTGGACCACAAGGCATACAAGCACTCACCAACATATCAAACTACAGCTACTCACACAACATAATACCCAACATCTGGAAGCTTGGAATTATCATCACTATCCCTAAACCCAACAAAGACCCCACGTTACCCTCCTCATACCGCCCCATCACATTCCTCTGCATCCCCTCTAATGTCACTGAACGACTGGTACTACAACTAGTCACACCTCACATTCCCCTAGCCCAGTCACAACATGGCTTTAGGCCACTACACTCCACAAACACCCTTGTTACAGACCTTACACAGAGAGTTTTCGATGGCATGAATTCAGCTAGGCCACCACACAGAACACTCCTAATCACACTAGACATCAGCAAAGCTTTTGATGCCATCCCCCACCACAACCTCACAAACAAAATACTCAACACAAACATGCACAATAACACAAAAAGATGGCTGGCAAACTACTTATCAGGCAGATGTGCATGCGTAACATTTGCCGGTCAGTCTTCTAACATCAGAAACTTCACAAATGGCATCCCCCAAGGATCTGCTTTGTCCCCTACACTCTTTAACCTATACATGCACGACATACCCACACCCCACAGATACACATAGCTTCCTATGCAGATGATATAACACTTACATGTACGCACCAAAATGCAAACACAGCTGCACTCATCATTCAACCTTACCTCAACACACTACACAAATGGTTCACCACAAACAGGCTCAAAATAGCCCCAGCCAAACCTACAGTGACCTTTCTCACAAACTGGACAGCAGAACACAGTCACATCCCACACCTCACCATACACAACACTCCTCTACCACACACACACACACACACACACACAAAATCTTTGGTGTAACATACAATACATCAATGTCATTTAAACAACACATCACAAACATTAAAAATAAAATAACACCAAGACTCAATGCTTTGATGTCACTTGCCCATACAACATTCGGAAACAACAAAGAAACCACCGCTACAGTATACAAACAATACATATATTCAGTGATGAATTATGCAAGCCCTGCCTGGGCTTCTAACCTCACCAAAACACACTACAACACTCTACAGACCATACAGAACAAGGCCCTAATAATAACCACAGGCTGCACAGCTACTACACCCACAGACCACCTACATCAAGAAACCGAAGTCCTCAAGGTCAAGGATCGCCTAGACATGAGAGGCACTCAGTTTCTTGCTGCAGCCTCCACAAACCCACAACATCCACTATATTACATGGCAGTACATCCACCCACACCAAGGAACATTAAAACAACACCCTGCAAACGATACCATACACAAATACTGTCATCTCTCCCCCCTCGCCCACCTCAGACCAGCTTCCAGAAGCATATCCACACTCAGATCACTCGCCGCTCCATTCAGTTACTTAAAGACAACACGCAGCTGCATGTACGGCCTCCTGACATCCACCCTTCTGAATCCTATCTTCCTCGTGAGGACAGGGTCCACCTGGCCAGGCTGAGATGTGGGCACCATCCAGCCCTCTTAAGCTACCAGAAGAGGCTGGATGACTCCGTCGCTGATGCCTGTCCAGGATGCAACACAGCACCCCATACATTAAGCACATTATGAAAGACTGCATTGCACACAATCACCTACACCAACAACACAACATACACTCTTTGAGAGCTCTGTGGGAAAGCCCGGTCTTGGCCATGGCCTTCCTAAGGGACTCGTTACTGTTCGGCCAGACTGCCTAGGGAACAACTACTACTACTACTACTCACTCTTCTGATGGATGAAATAAGTTTTGTAGCTCTAGCTTGAACTCTTTCCAGTCAATGTATGTCTTTCTTAAGTGCAGATGCCCAAAAGTGCACAGCTTACACCCGAAGTGGCTGTATTATGGAGTTGTAAATTTTAAGAACATTCTCCTTATTCCTAAAACAAAGCTGCCTCTGGATGTACCCTAGCAACTGCAAGGCCTTTTTTTCTATTTCAATTCATTGTCTGAAAACCCTTAAGTCACTGCTGATCAATACAACTACATCCTTGTCCAAGTTAATCATCCTCAGAATTTCCCATTACAGTGAATAGTCTGGCCATGGATTTGCATTTCTACAAGTTAAATGGCTTTTGCCACTTCTCAGACCATTCTCTTAGCCTATGCAAATCTGCCTGGAGCTTTTCAATCCCTCCAAGGTTTCACATTTGCTCTAATTTTGATGTCACCTACAAAATTTGTTATCACACTTAGCAGACCAAGATCTATGTTGCTGATTTATATGAAAACAGGAATGGAACAAAGACTGATCCTTGTTGAACTACAGAAGTGACTGACACCCAGTCAGAAGATATTCCACTGCTCACTGCTTACTGTTTCTTATGCAATATGTTGGTCTGTTTTCTATCCAAAGTGTACCCTCCCTATTAATATCAAGTGCATGTGCTTTTGACAGTAGTCTGAAGGGGGACACTTTGTTGAATGCCTTTTGAAATTCTATGTAAAGGATGTCTTCTGCTTTATTCCTGCCACACTCACTTAACATTATGGAAAAATTCATGGAAGTTGGTTACGCATGATCCATGTCGTCTGAACCCATGCTGGGAGTCCATAATCAGGTTGTGCTTTTCCACGTGTTTGACTATTCTATCTACAATTATTTCTTCTAAATTTTATTATAATAGAAGCCAGATTAACTGGGGAGAGAGAGAGAGAGAGAGAGAGAGAGAGAGAGAGAGAAATGTATACTGCACTGAAGTTAATCATTATCACTGACTCAGTTGCATTAGAACATGCTGAACTTATTACAGTTTGTAGGAAGCTAAAGAACTATTCAAACTTCGAACCAGCTGGCCATATACTACACAATGAAAAAATATGAAATGTCAATTGAACTTTGTGATATTATGCTGAATTAGTGTTTTCATCATTAATGACATGCTTCAAAAGCAGTACTAACTTACAGAGCTTTAAGAATGAAATACAGTACAGTGATCCCTAGGTTACCATGCAAAACTGACACTGAACATGGCACATAATAACAGAATTAAGCAAAAGTTAATGCAGTGGTCCCCTGGTTATAGCAGTTTCTGTGCAGGATGAAAATCTGCACTCATATTATCATCCATCTTTTGGTTAAAAAACAACGTTATCATGCACCTGAGCTGGTTTCAGTCAACAGTGATGGTGCAGCAACTGTGGTTTTTTAATAGCTTTGAGGGATTCAAAGATGAGGCCTTACTTCATGAGTTAATCTCAGGTAGTGGAAACCACTATCTCACCACTCCCTAGCTTCAGAACCCCTTTCCTCATGCCTATCTTGGATCTCTTTATGGTATCTGTTTCTTCCTTATTGTGCCCTTTTCATCACTTTCTATTAACCTAACCATGCCTCTGTGTGTTTCTGACGCTTCCCACAACAGTATGTATGTGTTCAGTGGGTAAACAGATGACCATCACTCTTTGTGGGTTACGTACTGGACCCTCCCAGGAATGGGTGAAATCAGCAAATAATCCGTACTGTCTGCAAAAATCACTGGTTTCACTGTTTTAACTATTCCCAGTACCGACAGATCCACAATGAGACCCGTAAATGCATTTTATGGCACATTAATACTTCCTGAAAAGACAGAAGAATGATACAACCCTTTCTGGGTACAGTGTACCATACTCACCCATGTGATGATGACGAAGAGAGTTTGCTACGCAGTGCATAATGGATGATAAATGATGAATATTCTGCACTGCACAGCAGGATGAGCTCTAGTTGAGGTTTGGAGAATGCATCCTGAGCAGCACACTTAAGACCCATTTTTCGCAATAATATGAAGAACACAAGCGGATGCACAACCCGTGAGATGAACTGAGAGAGAATGAGCATGGGTGCATATGACTGGGACCCCTCTTTGAACAGCCAATAAGATAGGTAGAATGAAGACACATAAGCAGATATTAAGGAATGCTACCCTTAGGGCCAATCACAAGCAAGCTCTTACTGCAAGAAAAGAGTGAGGGATTTGTTTTGAGAAATAATGAATGCTGTGGAATCCTCATGCCTTGTGCTAAACAGCACATACCTATACAGAGTAACTGCACAGTTCAACTGTATAGGACAGTATTTCTCACAGAAAACATGCAAAACAATCACAAACGAACCACTAGGAACAGCTGATGCTGTGGGAAAAGCAGGAAATACAGTATCTTCCTGTGAATTTTTAAAATACAGCACTGGTAATTTCCCAGAAAAATCCATGAATATGCGAATCCATGAATGGTGAACCCGCGAATAACAAGGGTTGACTGCAATTTGTTGTAAATAAGGGAAAACTGGGGTTTATGAGTGGGGAGCCCAGTATCATTTAGGAAAAATCCTATAGGTTCTGTGATTTCGTTACGGCACAATTTTATCACACACTGGGCTCTGTACCAATTACAGGGAGTCCTCGATAAACAAAAAGGTTAGGTACCTTTAAAATATTTCGTATATCGATTTTTCATATACTGAAGCATTTTTCCCCATAAGAAACTTAGGAAAATGAGGAGATGCATTCCAGGAGCCCCCCAAAACCTGTCAACTAACTACTCTGTACTGTAGTAGGCTGGTTGTAAACTCTTAAATCAACAGTATAAATGTTAATAAAAGCTAAATGAACTTTAATCAGTTGTTTATCAAACTACTGAGTAAAAAACACAAAACAGTGCTGTACAGTATATACAGGTGAGGCCCGATCTCACTCACTCCCTGGCCTTCCTCGTGCCTCTTGATAATTTCGAGCTAGCGTTCCAGCGTCAGGGTTCAGTGTTGCTTCTTCTTGAGAGGCTCCACAGACAATGATGATGAAGGTGAAGGACACTTGGGTGGCATGCAAGATGCGAAAGATGTGAAAGATTCTCGGAGTACAGAAGGCATGCACTACACAGCCAGGGAGTGGGAACAGACTGGGACGAAGTGGAGATAGTTGCTTGCCTCGCCACACATGATAGTGGTGCTGCAGTCAGTCGCGTGCCAAATTTGAATCATTTTCTCATAGTGCTTTTCGTACCATCAAAGCATATGCCTTTCATATAAGGGAATTTGTCCTATATTTTTCACTTTCGTACCTTCGAATTTTTGTATATTGGGGTTTCATTTATCAGGGACTCCCTGTATCTGCAACAACCAAGGGATCACTGTTCACAGGGCCTATGGGATTTACTCTAAATGGTCTCTGGCACCCCAAGCTCAAACTTCAATATTCCATTATATGGTATTTTAGACCCACTAAATGCAGCACATAATGTTATGTTACTGTAAGTACCAGAAACATATACAGGCATGGTTAGGTTAATGATGACGTGGAAGATAATGATGATAAGGGAGATTTTTTATTATGTTCCTCGGTACATGTACTTCACCAAACCCTCGGCCAGGCACTCATCTTTCCCCTTATTCATTGAGATAAATGTATGGCTTAGTTTAAGCAGCAGCATGACCTTACCAGTTCACTTCTTATCTAAAGTCTGTTTCCCATATCTTTCTCATTATTTTTATGGTGATAAACGATTGCCACAATGGTAGAAAACAATTTCTACAATTCTCAATGATGCCAAAGACAGATGGACACCACCTTGTGGTGTGCTGATGACAGACAGACGCCAGCTTAGAATGCTATTTTCAGCATGAAATTACAACAGCCAGTGCTGTCTTATCCATACCTAACCTATAATTTCATAACTTAGCCCAACCTACCATATTTCCTGCCATATAATGTTCACTTTCCCCAAAAAATTTTGCTTAAAAAAATCACCCTACACATTATACCATGAAGGTCATGGTTTGGGACAGGCTTACAGGATGAGGTGGCAGGTATGAAGGCCACCAACAGTCAGAAGCAAATTCTGATTATTGGCAAAAATTTTAAAATCATAAATGCATTACAAAAAATAGTAAGCTAAGCATTCTGTGGGTCTGATATGCACACACATGGAGAATTCAGTGACTGTGCCATGTTATGCACATCTGTAATCTGTCAACAAAGTCAGCTGATTGCCTGCTAGAAAAAGTAAGACAGTGGTGAAAGATTTCTGTGTTTGATAATTTCCACATTATATCAACAGTTTAATGCACAATTATGAGTAATTTAATGATAATTATTATCCTAACCTAAACTAACTTATTTTATGCTGTTTCAGCATGTTTGGTTAAGTTACCATTGGTTTGGTTAGGTCTGATTGGGCTAGGTTAGGGTTAAGTAAAGTTAGTTTAGACTGGGTTTGGTTTGGCTTGGTTAAGTTCAGTCTGGTTAGGTGTGGTTAGGTTTTGTCTGGTTGAGTGTACTGTAGTTGACTTTTGGTTGGGTTAGGTTATAGCATTTTGTTAGGTTAGACAATCTAGGGTAGGTATGGCTAGCTTGTCATTATGTAAAGTTATGTTTGCAATAATAAATTTAATTTGAGTAGGTTTTAGAAAGTCTGCCATTATGCTTGATAAACAAAGATGAGTGAATTGGGATGATGATGATGATGATGATGATGATGATGATGATGATGATGATGATGATGATGATTATCATCTAATCCTGTGCTGCCCCACGATGGGTGCAGAAGCCTGGGGCTAGGCAAGTTGATCCAGACATTTAAGATGAAAGTGACCAGTCTCACTCATCCCTGAGTGGCATTGCGTGAGCAATAAACCCCAACCACCCCTTGGATATAAACTTAAACTGGTTCAATCCGACTGAAGCACCTAAATTACTCACTAAACCACCATATGCCATAATTTAGGTACATGGTTACCACCCAGAAAACTAAATGTTTTCCTGGTGTACAGGAAACCATTTGGCTTGTCACTCAGTGCAGAAGAAAGAGGAAAGAATGATGGAAAGATAGAAGGTGGAGCACAGCATCACCCGTAGGCATAAGGAAGAGGAAAGAATGAAGGAAAGAAAGAAAGAAGAGGATGGACGGAAAGAAGAAAGGACGAGAGGAAAGGACAGTCACCTGTGAGCAGCATTACATTGAGTGAGTGGATGGCGAGTGTCCCCACCTATGAACGTTAATAAAAAGAACAGGGAAAACAAAAAATGATAAACAATTATTTACCACCATAAAAATTATTAAAATAATATACGAAACAACCAAAGAAAAGGGGCAGTGAATTAGTAAGGTATTTTTACTGCTTAATTCCAAGCTGTCAGGTGTCAGTCAGAACTGTCAAAAAATCAGTGGTGCAGCAGTGCTGGGTGTCAGTAGGAACCGCACTTGTTTTCCTGGCACAGTCTGAAGTGGCCACCACTTTATCTCATCACCAAAAGCTTGGGGGAGACTCCCACCAGCCCACCCAACTAGTTCTGCCAAGTGCAGGACGATCTTTTCTTAACCTTTCTTGTCCCATTTCGTTCTCGCCTCACATGGAACTTTTGCCTCATCCACCCCTGCCAAGCCTCTTTCCAAGGATACTAGGAAAGGACTCAATGATAGTGTCAGGGTGTGCCTTGGACACCAATGTGTCTAGTTTATCTAGCAATGGAGAAATTATCACACTGACAGCAAAACCACAATCAGGGCCGCGGGCAGACGCACGAACACATCCTGTTTTCATGGCGAAAATTAGTCCTCTTCCTCTTGTCATTATTCATCAAGGCAATGACCTAGACCTGGGGATACTTTCATTTGCAAAAAGAACAGCTGGTGAGTAACAAGGTTGTTAATTCATTTCCCTAAATGCCATAGTTTCTGAGATATTAAGGATAGAATTAAAGCTACTTTTTTTTTTTTTTCCATATTGAGGTGTGGTGTAAGCAGATTTCAGCCTGGCGTCCATGGGTTAAACTTACATGAGGAAGTCTGTGACCTAGGGTGGCAAGCTTGGTTATAAGCAAAAGCGGGTCATCGCACATCAGTTGTATACTATCCCTATGCTTCTGAAATTGCTTGAGGAATTTCTCTGTAATGATATTACTATGCTATGAGTTGGATGATGAGAAATTGGAAAATGTGAGTGCATTTATATACTTGGGTAGTGTGATAAGTAAGGATGGAAGTTTGGAGGATGAAGTGCTTGAAAGGGTGCAACAAGGAAGAAAGATTGCTGGTTCTTTGAAAGCAGTGATAAGAAATAGGGAAGTGAGCATGGAAAAAAAGTCACTGTGTGACAGTATTATGATAACAACTCTAATGTATGGATGTGAAGCCTGGACTTTGGGAGAACACAAATCAAGAATGAGAGCAATGCAAAATGAATTGTGTGAGAGGAGCATGTGGAGTTAAATGGAGAGATAGACTGACAAATGAGGAAGTGAAGAAGCGTTTTGGTGTGCATATGGATGTGACAGAAAGCGCTGGGAGAAATACACTGAGGTGGTTTGGCCATGTGGAGAGGATGAAGAGTGAGAGACTAATGAGGTGAGTGTATGTGAGTGAGGTGGATGAAGTGTGAGAGACTAACGAAGCGAGTGTATGTGAGTGAGGTGGAGGGGGGGGGGGAGAGGGAGGATTATATGAAAGGATGAAGTGGAGAGGTATCTGAGAGAGGGGTGTGTGAGTTGACTGGGAGACATGGAGATGATTTGTTTTTGGCCACCCCCTTATGGGATTGAGATGTCTGGCAACAGACTGACAGACAGGGTTTATTAAGCACAAAAATGAGCATTACAATTTGTATACAGTCACTGAAAATATCAGTGTGCATTTGAGCCTGATTACTGCTGTTCATGACTTCCGGGTGTGAGCAACGTTTCGTGAAACTCACTTTCTATCCCATCTCTGATGGTGTGGCCCAATGAAAAGTGAGTATTCATGGCCAAAAGGTCCTGGCCAACGAAAACAGCTCACTCATGTGATGTCATGGGCTGATGTGCCAGGGACAATGTTTGTAAGCCTAGAGCTTGGCCCAGGCCAGGTGCACAATAATGTTATTTTTAAGCTGGAAAATGTGTTTTAGTGGGAGGAATGAGGATTCTCATCTCACAGCAATAGTGAAAGCCACCATAACCCAGGGATCAATGTATATTTTCTAAAGCTGTTGATCTGACACACTGTACTTAAGCATAATACAGTATTACAAAGATGGGTCTTTACATCACAATGTCATGAAAAGTTATAATGGATGAAATCTTACTAACACATTAAAACAAGTGTTTACTGTGAGGATACAACAGCTTCATATGGATTTGTAAGTTGTGCCCAAACTGCTGCATCGGTACATTAAACAAAATTTTAATGTGGGTACAATTTCTTCCATTACTAAGTTACATGACATAGTGAAAACGAAAGAAGTATTGTCTTTGCCACTTATTCATACAGTACTGTCTTGGCCACTTACTCATACTCTCATTGCACATATACTAAACAATAAAGTAATTAAATATTTTTGGCAATAAGACATTCACCTACTCTTATAAAAGTGACAGCACCATATCATATACCCTGACACTGTTAATGAGTTGATTATCAAATAATTCTAAAACTCTAACAAATTTGTATTAAAATGCTAAACACAATCAACATACTGCATATTTACTTGCATATGTTGCAGAAACTTTACAAAAGGAAGCTGTTTTCAGAGCAAGACCATAACATCAGCATGGGGATATACTGTATCAATACATACTCTGTTTCAATAAGACACTGTACATACACTAACTTATTAGGAAAAAGAAAAAAAGTAATACTCAACTGTTTTCACACATTCCTTACTGAATACATGTGGATGCCAGCATTAGAAAAAAAAATATATATATATATATACAGTAAAAGTCCTCTCATCCAGCCACTAATAATCTGAAAATCCCAATATTCCAAATTTGTCAAGGCAAAATTTTTCAAATTCTTCTGGGATTTTTCCAATTTCACTGGGCTTTATCTAAGGATATACATGGCTTGGACTCCCCCTTGGACTTGGATGTGCCTGCCTGCAACTATTCATCTATACTTCTATGCATTTCCGATGAGTAAAATAATAACCCATATCATTTTACGTGCTTATTTAATGATCATGCGTTAGTGGACATCTGTGCTGGGAGGGGGTTGGTAATAGCCAATACCCTCTTCAGGCATAAAATGATCCACAGGTATACATGGCGAGTGATGAGAAGGGTGGGTGGTGAACTGAATGAAAGGAAGGCAATGATTGATTATGTGTGTGTGGATGAAAGGATGCGAAGATGTATATTGGATGCAAGAGTTTATAGAGGTTGGGGGAGTGGCCTTTCTGACCACTACTTGGTGGTGGCCAGAATTAGGATGCAAGTAAGATGGAGGAATAGAAGAAGGGAAAGACGAGAGGAAGGAGTAGTTGCAAGGAGAGT
Organism: Coenobita brevimanus; assembly: GCF_032717465.1. Lineage (NCBI taxonomy): Eukaryota > Metazoa > Arthropoda > Malacostraca > Decapoda > Coenobitidae > Coenobita > Coenobita brevimanus. The sequence continues at coordinate 32,003,646 of NC_137056.1, read as the reverse complement.
GGAAAGGTTACAAGAGGATGAGAAAAAGGCAGAGTATAAGAGAGAAGTGGAGGAACGATTGGGCAAATATGAATTGGAGCAGATGGGAGCTGTGGAAGGTGTGTGTAAGATATTTACAGAAGAAATATGTGCAGCATGTGATGTGGTGTGTGGAAGGAAGAGAAGACGGAGGGGGGTGCAAGGAACAGCGTGGTGGACTGAAGAGGTGAAACAGGCTGTGGCACAAAAGAAGAAAGCATACAATGAATGGATGAGAAATAGGGGCGTGGAAGAAGTTGAGAGGCAGAAGAGAGAGTTATATGTGGAAAGGAAGAGAGGTGAAAAGATTAGTAAGAGAGAGTAAGAAGAGAGTGGATCAGGAATTTGGAAGGAATTTGAGTGTAAAGTGGAGGGACTGTAAGAAAATGTTCTGGAGAGAAGTGAAAAGAGTAAGACAGGGTGGAAGTGAAGTTAGCAGGGGAGTGAAAGATAAACATGGTAGATTACTAGTGGAGAAGGGAGAAAAAGTGAGCAGATGGAGAGAACACTTTAAGGAATTGTTGAACGTAGAGGATGGAAGTAATGCGAGTATAAGTGGCTGGGGAATGGCTGGGAGAAGGAGGGAGGTGAGAAGACAGGTAGAAATCAGTAGGATAGAGGTTGTGGAAGCAATGAAGAAAGTTAAATCGGGGAAAGCCCCAGGAATTGATGGAGTGTGTGGTGAGATGCTGAAGCATGGGGGAGAGATAGTAGTAGAATGGATGTGGAAGATGTGCAGATTGGCCTGGGAGGAAGGTAGAGTCCCGGAGGATTGGAAGTCAGGTATAACTATTCCCTTGTACAAAGGAAAAGGGGAAAAAGAAGTGTGTGGTAATCATAGGGGCATTTGTCTTCTTAGTATAATAGGAAAAGTGTATGGTAGGATACTTATAGACAGAGTTAGAGAAGAACAGAGAAATTAGTTGGAGAAGAACAGGAGGCTTTAGGAAGGAAGAGGTTGTGTAGATCAGATATTCATTCTTAGATCTTTAGTGGAAAAGTTTCTAGAGAAGGGAAAGAAGTTGTATGCGGCTTTCATGGATTTGGAGAAAGCATATGACAGGGTGGATAGACAAGGATTGTAGAAAGTGTTAAGAATATATGGAGTAGATGGGAAGTTGTTGAATGCTGTGAAGAGTATGTATGATGGTGCTAAGGCTGCAGTGCGTGTGGATGGTGAACTAAGTGAATTTTTCTCTTTGAAAGTTGGTTTGAAACAGGGATGTGTCATGTCTCCATGGTTGTTCAATCTGTACATGGATGGGGTAATAAAAGAGGTACAAGGTAGGGTAGTGGATGTTGGAGTGGCCCTGGTGAGAGAGGATAGTGTTTGGAAACTCCCTGTACTGTTGTTTGCAGATGATACTGTGTTGTTGAGTGAAGATGAAGGGGAGCTGCAAGGCTTGGTGGATGAGTTTGAGAGAGTGTGTAAGAAACGGAACCTAAAGGTGAATGTAGGGAAGAGTAAAGTGATGGTCTTTGAGAGAGGTGAAGTCAGTGAATGTATAGCGAGGTTGGATGGTGAGGAATTGGAAAATGTGAGTACGTTTAAGTATTTGGGTAGTGTGATGAGTAAGGATGGAGGTTTGGAGGGTGAAGTGCTTGAAAGGGTACAGCAGGGAAGAAAGGTTGCTGGTTCCTTGAAAGCAGTGATAGAAAACAGGGAAGTGAGCATGGAAGTAAAAAAGTTACTACATGACAGTATTGTGATACCAACTCTAACGTACGGAAGTGAAGCTTGGACGTTGTTGGAAGGACACAAGTCAAGAGTGAGAGCAGTGGAAATGAGTTATTTAAGAGGAGCTTGTGGAGTCACGTGGAGAGACAGGCTGACGAATGAGGATATAAAGAAGCGTTGTGGTGTTGATGTGGATGTGATAGGGAGCGTTGTGAGGAACACACTGAGGTGGTTTGGCCATGTGGAGAGGATGGAGGGTGAAAGACTGACGAAGAGAGTGTATGTGAGTGAGGTGGAGGGTGGAAGAGGGAGGGGGAGACCGAGGATGAGATGGAGGGATGGGGTGGAGAGGTATATGAGAGAGGGGGGTGTGAGTTGGGAGCAGGGTGGTGAAATGGCGGGGGACAGGGCGACTTGGAGGCGATTTGTTTGTGGCCACCCCAAACGGGATTGAGGCGTCTGGCAATAGATAGATAGATAGATGTACATATTTCTAATGTTTTCAAAGGGCCCTTCCAATAGTCCAAAAAAAAAAAAAATAATAATAATAATAATAATAATAGTCCAAAAGATCCTCGGACCCCTACAATTCAGATTACAGTACTTTTACTTTATCAATATTTAAATACAAAAATGTATTCTGCATTTTAGCTTATCCGAGAAACTAAGCTCAACACACTACCATAAACACATAACACAAACGACCCAATGACAGCAAACTATTTCCATCTACCCTACAATCCTTCAAGCTTGCCTCATCTTTCTATGTGACATAGCTGCTTTTTCTTTTCAGAATAGTACAGTATTAACAGCCGTAAGTTCAAAAACCTTCAAATTATTTTCATGAAAATCCTTCATCAACATATTTAAATTATATTGCTCTGTTACCAACTCTCCCAATGCTCTTGCTAAAGCAGAACAATCTAAACACACAAGAATATTTACCCATCCTCTGACAAGTCTGTCTGGAGCTGATTATGCTGCAACCATCTAACACTCAATTATTTCCACCTCACCCAAAAACTAGCAACATGTCTAATTGTGAACTATGGTTTATCTGTAATGCTCCTAATACTTAAAAACTTGTATCTCATCCACTGGCAATTAATTTCTGTAACTCTGACTGAACCATAACAATCTACTTATACTTAATAACTTCCACCTCATTCACTGTTGTTAGTAACTTCCGTATCTTCGGTGTGACCATAAGAACTAAGGTGAGAAAGTATCAATGTGCTTGAAAGGCAACCTTGGACTTACCGCTGGGGTGAGCATCGGTGCCGGCATCAGATGCCTCACTGGTAAAGGAACTGTTGTCTGATGAGGCTTCAGAGCTGGTGTCTGACACACCACCCTCTTCATCGTCACTGAGAGCGTCGGCGGCATCAAAATACTCAGAGGCACTGAAGCAACTGCTGCTCTCATACGACAGTGATGTGTGCAATGACTTGTGCAGCTACAAAATGGTGGAGAAAAAGACAGGCTTGAAATTACATTACTCTAGGCAGACAGACATTTTTGTAACGTACCTTTCAATATGATCCATATTTACAGACCACACAACATTGACAAAAGCATCACCTGCTCTCCAAGCAAAAATATTCTACTGTACATCTTCTGTCTTTTTTCCTTGTCCTGCCTACGGGTGACTTTACACTCCCTCTTCTGTCTTTCTTTCCTTCATTCTTTCCTCTTCCTTCTGCCTGTGGATGACTTTACACTGAGCGACAAGCCAAATGGTTTCCTGAACACCAGGAAACCATTTACTAAGCTGGGTGGAAACCATATAACTAAATTATGGCACTTGGTCGTTTACTGGGTAATTAAGGCGCTCCAGTCAGATTGAGCCTGTGCTGGTTTATATCCAAAGAGTGGTTGGGGTCTACTGCTCACATAATGCCACTCAGGGATGACTGAGGCTGGTCAGGACCAACTTGCTTAGCCCCGGGCTTCTGCGCTCCTCATGGGGGTAACACAGGATTAGATGATGGATGGATGGACAAACTTTTAACCACTGTCCATTAATAATTTCTCTGACTGCACTGACAAATCTGCAAACTTTAGTAATTCTGGCCCTTCAGGGAATACAAAAGGAATATATTTTTGGGATAAATAAAATAATAATAAAAGGTAATGAAACAGGGGTAAAATAATCTACATGTTTATCTATGAAACACCATTTTTCAAGAAGGGGGAGGGGGAGATGGAGTAAACAAGTAAAATCTGTAACTTTCAAGAACATGGTACTGTATAGCATGCACTTGCAGGTATTGCCTGAGTTCCTACATGTTTGGGAGTTCCACTATATTAAAATTTTAACATACTGGTACCATGCAAGCCTAAAGATTTTTTTTTTTTTTTTTTTTTTTTGCATAGGCTTCACGGCCTGCCCCCAAGGCCCAGTAGTCATCCTATATATCATACACCTCTACATGTCACTTCAAAAATTCCCTGGAAAAGAAAGAAAAAATATTATAAAATGCCAGTTACTGCATTCCACATTCTGATACTGAAACTACCTTTTGAATCTTTTTGTAAGTTGTTATATCCTCCTGCCACAGACGTGTTGTAAGTACCCTGTACACTGCTAAATATTTTCCATACTCACTCCTAATTCCTCATTCTCTGGTTCCTTTTCGTTTATTTCATACTTTCTGTCCCTTATTTCTGTGAACAGGATCTTAAAAAAGGTGCTATGCATGTCCGGTAGAGAGTTATGTAGGTGGCTTTCTGAGTTAGGCTGGGTTAGGGTCCATAAGTACCAGTCCAGGAGGCAGGGGCCCACTATCCGGACGGACCCACTTTCCGGACATGCCTTTGGCTCTACTACATCGGATAGTGGAGGGATTACTGTAATTCATTGCTGATGACTACAGTCTTAACAAATTTTGCTTTAACAGATTCTAAAACATGGTAATTTTTGGTACTATCATGAAAATAAATCATCATTATTATCATCCGTGCCTCCTTTTCCACCCTAGGGCAGGGTGAAGAGTAGCGACATCCAGAAAGCCCTGCCCAATGCAATGGGCCACGCTTTCACTCACTCATCATTCAAGCCCCTGGAATCCTGGCTCTATCTGAAATGCCAAATTCTTTTGACCACATTCTGCAGCTTCACATAAACGAATCTGATAGAGCTGACCCGAATACTGTCATGTTGAAACAGTGGTGCCAAATCCCTGATCATGCACTTCTTCTCACAACATTCATCCAGCCAGTTTTATCTTTTGTCAGTCCCCTAGCCTCACCAACTTCCATAGCTCTCTTCCTCACACACCCATCCACCATATCATTCCACCTTCTCCTTGGCCTATCTCGCCACATCCCTCCTTCAAATTCGCTCAGATATACCTTTTTCACCACTCTATTGTTATTCATTCTTTCCACATGACCATACCATCTCAGTACACTCTCTTCGATTCTGGTGGCCACAGACTTCCTCACTCCGCATCTTTCATGAATCACATTATTTCATATCCTATCCACTCTCTGTACTCCACATACATTCCTCAGCAGTCCCAGCTCCATTGCTCTCACTCTTGACTTCATTTTCGTGCCACATGATAGTCTCACATCCATATCTTAAAGCTGGGACTAACACTCCTTCATGTAAGCCTCACACAGCTGCAACACTCAAGCCACTGTTTCTTATCAAGGCCTTCATAGCACCAGCTACTTTCCTTCCTTGTGTCACTCTACTTTCCACTTCTTTTGCACATTTTCCTCTCTTTTCTCTCACTGTACCCAGGGATTTGAACTCTCTCACCAATTCCAGTCTCCCTCCATTCACTGTAACATCACACTGGTAGTCACCTTCTCTCTCTCAATAACCATCATTTTACTCTTTTCTACATTTACTCTCAAGGCGCGATGCTCACAGACATCAGAAAAACTATGCAATAGTCTATCAAGTTCTTGTCCAGTATTTGCAAGTAGCACTGCATCATCAGCATACAACCTTGGAATATGCATCAGTAGTCTGGAATCCTCATCTAAAAAAAACAGTACAAAAGTGCAAAGAGCCACTACAAGATGGGTACCAAACTTAAAGGATTTAAGCTATGAAGAAAAACTAAAGCTGAACCTATGAACATCACAAGAGAGACAGAAAAGAGGAGACATGATTATGCTACATAAATGCATCTCAAGGAAAGAGAAAATAAACATAAATAAGTATATAACCTATGGGGAGGCATCAGCAAGAGGACACTGCAAAAAAGTGCATAAAAAGAGAGGTGACAAAGATGTAAGGAAATTCAGTTTTCCAAATAGGGCAATTGATCAGTGGAAAGCACTACCGAATGAAATAGTGTGTGCAAAAACTATTCATAAATTGAAGGATATGTATGATAAAAATGGTTTAATACACAGGACAGTATGAGCTTGACTCATTCCTGTAAAGACACAACAAGAAGCCTTGCCAATGCACAGCAAACGTGTCCCCAGTAACCATTTTAGTGCTGACGTATGAACACAACAGGATATCTAGTGATAGATGTCACATGAAATTTGAAGTAAATCCGGTGAAAATTGACGATTTTATGCCCATCTGAACAAGTCAAGAGTGAGAGCAGTGGAAATGAGTTACTTGAGAGGAGCATGTGGAGTGACGTGGAGGGACAGGTTGACGAATGAAGAAGTGAAGGAACGCTGTGGGGTGGATGTGGATGTGGTTGAGAAGATTAGGAGAAATACCCTGAGGTGGTTTGGACATGTGAAGAGAATGGAGAATGAAAGACTGACTAAGAGGGTGTATGTAGGTGAGGTGGAGGGAGGGAGAGGGAGAGGTAGACCGAGGATGAGGTGGAGGGATGGAGTTGAGAGGTATATGAGGGAGGGGGGAGTGAGTTGGGGGGAGGGTAGTCAAATGGTGGGTGACAGAGTGACTTGGAGGCGTTTTGTCTGCGGCCACCCTTTGCGGGATTAGGGCGTCGGGCTATAGATAGATAGATAGATAGAAATTTTTGGCTCGACTCCTCTACCGCTAACTGGGGGGTGACCCCCCAGATGTAAAAAGGCATGTTATAGGATGCAGATTTGAAAGATGCACCTTTAGGTTCTGCTTTCGTGTCGATATGACGAACCTGAAAGGAGTTATGGAGAACAAACTTTTTTTTTTTTTTAGGCCTTGGTCCAATGTGGCCCAAAATTTCATCAGGTGACCAGAAGGTCATAGCCCATCAATCCCTGTAATTTTAGTAAAAATCGCAACAGTATTTTCCCGTAAAGTTGTAAACAGAGAGACAGACAGACAAACAGACAAACTGAGTGGAAATAATACCTGTCCCCCAGTCCCTCTGGGTCAGGGATAGGTAGTTAGGTAGGCAACAACACAGACACACACACATGTACACATACGATGTTGTCTGCTGCGGAGCTCCATGCAAATACTGTAACTGGAAAATAACGCAAATACGGTGACAAAAAGGAAACATGCCTACTGTGAATATGCGAACTGAATGCGTAAGTGGTGGTCCCGTCTCATTAGAGTGAAAATAATCCAGGGGTGTCGGTCAAATAAGAGTAAAACATAGTGACAGTTTTAAATTTTGTATGACTGCACCATGGCGGAGAGAAGCAGTGCATTGTTTAAATCTAGTGATAGTGAGTTCGCGGGATTCTCAAACAAAGACCAAAGCAATGGAAGTATCAGACTGAATCAAACAAGAGTATCAAGCATGGAGAAAATGGCTGAGAAGAATGCCCAGGAGTTAAAACAGGTATGAGTAATAATTAGTGAATTACATGAACGAACCACGGAACAGGGGAGGGAGATAAAGGAGTTGCAAAGTTAGAGAGTGTCTGCTCATGCAGTGTTGGCAAGGAGGGCAAGACGTCTGAATTAAAAGTGGGTAATGAATCAGCCACAAGTGAAATAATACAGCTTAAATAGGAAAATAAGAGGCTGGAGGAGGAAAGGGACAAGATGAAATGTAAACTTGACATGCATGAATCTAAAACTAAGCAAGAACACCATAAGGGGTGGAAGAAAACACAACAGGAAGATAAAATAAGCCTTAGGGAGATTTTAGAACAACAGAAAAAGGAAAACTAGGAAAAGATGAAGGAAGTGGTGAGGGTACTGAAAAGTAAAGAATCACTTGTCAGAGATGGGGCAAACAAGAAAGAATGCGTGATTATCTCAGGTTTGAAAGAAAAAACGATGTCAATAAGGTCAGAAAGAGAAAGGAAAGAACTGAAAAGGGCGTATATGAGAGAGGGGGGTGTGAGTTGGGAGCAGGGCAGTGAAATGGTGGGGGACAGGGTGACGTGGAGGCAGTTTGTTTGTGGCCACCCCGAACGGGATTGTGGCGTCTGGCAATAGACATATAGATAGATAGTTATGGAAGGAAATGACGAAGCCCAGGAGGAGATCAAAGAAGTTTTTACACTGGGAAAATATGTGGAGGGTGGGGCAAGGCCACCATAAGTAAAATTTCAATCTCAGATCAAAGTAAATGAAATAATCAACAAGACTTGGAAAATAGCTGATATGAAACGACAAAAAAATGTCTGGATAAGGAAAGATGCAAATGAAGAAGAGAGAGCTAAAATAAAGGAACCTGTTACGGAGGTAAAGAAAAAAAAGACCAGAGAACAGGGGATGAGACGACAGAGTTCTGTAGGAGAGTTATGGATCAGAAAATGGGGAAGTGGTACTGAAAGAGAGAGGGAAAGGGAAGGACAGAATAAAAAACAATTCAAAAAGACTGAAAGTGGCATATGGTAATGCAGATGGTCTAATCTCAGCAAGGCCAGAAACAGATGATTTATTGAGGGTAAATGAGCCAGACATTATGGGCTTGGTAAAGAACAAGCTGAGAGAATATTGAAATCCAAATGGGAGATGGGAAATACAAAATATAAATACAAAATATGGATAAGAGATAGAAATGAAAAAATGGGAGGAGGAGGAGTCATGATAGCAGTGAAAAACAGCCAAAATGTGGATAGTGTGGAATTAGAAGGTAAGGCTGAAGTGATAAACATGGTAACTGAAACCAGAGGGAAATATAAGAGAGATGTCGCAGTAGCATATGTCCCCCCCAAGACAAAGGAATGGAATGAGGAGGAATATCAGGAGATGTTGCCAGACATGGTTAGATACCTACAGAATATGACTCCGAAAAGCAACATAATCCAGATGGGTGACTTCAATTGTAAAGAGGTAAAGTGGAAGGAGTGGGACTCAGGAAACAGTGAAGATTCATGGGGCAGTATACTATTAAATATAGCAATCGATAATGTAATGACCAAATGGGTAAAAGAAGAGCCAAGCTTTAGGGGGGATGACACACCAGCAAGACTAGAATTAATTCTACCCAAAGAACCTGATGCCACTGAATCTCTGAAATATCTGTGTCCTATAGGAAAAAGTGATCATGTAGTGACAGAGTTCCAAATGATAGAACAAGAAGAGGAGGCAAGATATGAGTTATACAGCCATGGAAGATACAACTCTGGGAAAGCAAACTTTACAGGACTGGGACAATCTTTCGAAGGAATGGATTGGCGAGAATTCTGGGGAACAAGAAAGATACAGAAGAAGTAGGATATCGTTCTAGACTTCTGTAATACAGGTCTGGAAAAGTATGTGCCAAAAGTTAGTGGGAAAGAGAACAGGAAAAATGACTGGTTCAATAAAAAGTGTATGTTAGAAAAAAAAGAAAAACGGATAAGGCATGGAAGAAATGGAGAAGGAAAGGTAATGAAAGAACAAAGGAAGAATATAAAAGAACTACAAATGAATATACAAGAATGCCACCCCAAATGGGATTGAGGCATCTGGCAATAGACTGATAGATAGACAGACCTAGAGAGGTAGAAAAAAAATTTGAAAAAGGTTTGGTTGACAAATGCAAGGAAGAATCTAAATTGTTTTACAGGTTTGTTAATGGCAAATTGAAACAAAAGGAAGGAATCAATAAGCTGAAAGTAGAAGGAAATGTGTATAAAGATGCGTTTACGCAAGCTGAGGAAGTGGTAAGGGAATGCAGACAGGGAAGAAGAATAGGCATAAAAGAAGCAAGTAAAGGGTGGAAAATTTCATACACAAATGTTAATTGGTTGATATCTTCACTTGAAGAGTTTGATGACTACCTGTGGGAAAATAAGCCAGACATTATGGATTTGGTGGAGAATAAATTGAATGACACAGAAGATACCAAAGGAAATGGTGAAGAACACTTCACTGTATGGAACAGAAACAGACTTGGAAAGGCGGGAGGTAGAGTAATGATACCGTTGCGGAAAGACATGGTTGTGGACAAGACTGAAAAGTGTGAGGGTATGGCAGAGGTGCTGAAAATAGTGATCAGGAAAAGTAATGGTGGAAAAAGGGGCCATGCAGTGGCCTATGTTCCACCCAAGACCAAAGCATGGACAAAGGGAGAATATGAAAAATTTCTTAGTAACACCAACGAATGCTTGGAAAGATACACAAGCGTAAGCAGTGACACAGTAATGGTGGGAGATTTTAACTGTAAGGACGTTTGCTGGGAATACTGATACACAGAAGGTGGAGAGGAATCGTGGGGAAGCAAAATGTTAAATATGGTAATAAGCAAGGTCATGACACAGTGGATTAGAGAGAAAACAAGATTCAGAGGAAATGAAGAACCTTCTTGACTGAATCTGCTACTAACAAAAAAACGGATATTATTGACCAGCTGATATCCAATTGTGCATGAGGAAAAGTTACCACAATCTCATCGGGTATATAATAAAAGATGAAAGAGACGTTGCAATATCAGGTTTATATAGAAATGGATGTTACAATTATGGTAAAGCTGATTTTGACAAGTTAAGAAAATTCTTCACAGAAACTGACTGGAGAAATTTCAGTAAGGCAAGAGGTACTCAAGAAAATTAGGATGAGTTTTCACAGATATACATGGAAAGAGTTAATGGATATGTACTGAAGGTGAAGATCAAGGAGAGACACAAGGAGTGGTTTAATAAGAGATGCGAGGAAGCACGAATGAGGAGGGAAAAGGCTTGGAGGAGACATAGAAGAAAGGGAGGAAATAGCCTATGGGAGAAACATAAACTGGAAAGGAATGGATACGTAAGGATTCGAAGAGAAGAAAAAAAAAATTATGAGAAGAGTAGTAGACAAATGCAAGGAAGAAGCAAAGCCCTTCTACAGATATGTTAACTGAAAATTAAAAAACAAGGAGGGGATATACAGACTTAAAGTAGATGGAGTCATTTACAAGGATCCAGGTGCAAAGTCTGAAGTGATGAACAAATGTTTTCACACAGTTTTTACAAGAGAGTGAGTTTACTGATAATAATGATAGATCTGAGGACTTAGTGCTGCATGAAATACAAGTAGATATACAGCACATAAAATAATGAAATTAATGGAAAAACAAGATATTAGGAAAGCACCAGGACCAGATAGAATGTCTAACTGGATAATAAAAGTGTAGAAAGGAACTGGCAAGAGTAACAACAAAGAAGAAATGTATGGCATGGTGCAATGAAGAGGTTAAGAAAGCAGTGGAGAAAAAGAGGAAGTGGCTACAGTGGTTACAGGACAGGGGTTCAATTGAAATAAGAACTGAATATATTAAGAGCAAGAAACACAAAAAGAGACTAGTGAAGAGGAAAAAGGAGGAGGTAAATGATGTCTATGAAGAAAAATGAATGCAAATTACTCTGAAAATAGGAAATTATTCTGGAAAGTGGCGCGGAAATGTAGAAGTGGCAGCGGAAAGAAATGTGAAAGTGTGAAGGACGTAAGTGGTAGATTATTAACCCATGGGGATGAAGTAAGGACCAGATGCAAAGAATATTTTCAAAGCCTGATGAATGGGAATAAAGAAAGTAGAGCAGCTGTAAACATGATTGGTTTGGGGGGGAGGGTGCAGAGAAAAAATGCAGTGCCAGAAAACATGACACTTGCACAGATGAAGAACACTGTGAAGTGGCTGAAAAATAGGGAAGCAACTGGGGTTGATGAGATGTCTTCTTCTCCTTTCGGCTCTCCCCTTAGGGGTCGCCACAGCGGATCACCCGTCTCCATCTTATGCATCTTCTCTTACACCTATCACCCGCATGTCCTCCTTAACTACATCCATAAACCTTCTCTTTGGCCTTCCTCTCTTTTCCTGCCTGGTAACTCCATTTCCAGCATCCTCCTCCCGACATACTCCTCATCCCTCCTCCGCACATGTCCAAACCATCTCAGTCTCGTCTCTCTAGCTTTGTCCCCAAACTGACTTACGTGTGCTGTCCCTCTAATATGTTCATTTCTAATTTGGCCCAACCTCGTCGCTCCTAGTGAAAAACGCAATAACTTCAATTCTGCTACCTCCAACTGTGCCTCCTGTCTTTTTGCCAGTGGTACTGTCTCCATTCCGTACAACATGGCTGGCCTTACTACAGTCTTATAAACCTTCCCTTTCATTTCTGCAGAGACCCTTCAGTCACAGATCACTCCTGTCACCTTTCTCCACCGACTCCATCCCACCTGCACTCTCTTTTTTACTTCTCTACCACACTCTCCGTTACTTTGTACAGTTGACCCCAAGTATCTGAATTCATCTACCTTTGCCACCTCTACACCCTGCAGCCTCACAGTTCCCCTGTCATCTCTCTCATTTACACACATGTACTGAGTCTTGCTTCTGCTTACTTTCATTCCCCTTCTCTCCAGTGCATATCTCCATCTCTCAAACTCTGCCTCAGCTTCCTCCCGGCTCTCACTACATATCACAATGTCGTCCGCAAACATCATTGTCCACGGAGGCTCCTGTCTAATCTCATCTGTCAATCTGTCCATCACCATTGCAAACAAGAAGGGACTCAAAGTCGATCCTTGATGCAATCCCACCTCCACCTTGAAACCCTCAGTCATTCCTACTGCACATCTCACTGCTGTTACACTATCATCGTACATGTCCTGCACCACCCTCATATACTTCTCTGCCACTCCTGACTTTCTCATACAGTACCACAATTCCTCTCTCGGTACCCTATCATAAGCTTTCTCCAAGTCTATAAACACACAATGCAACTCCTTGTGGCCTTCTCTGTACTTCTCCATCACCATTCTCAAAGCAAATATGGCGTCTATAGTACTTCACCCTGGCATGAAACCAAATTGCTCCTCGCAGATCCTCACTTCTCTTCTCAGCCTAGCTTCCACCACTCTTTCCCATATCTTAATTGCATGGCTGATCAGCTTTATACCTCTGTAGTTGCTGCAGCATTGCACATCACCCTTGTTCTTGAAAATCGGAACTAGAATACTTTTTCTCCACTCCTCCGGCATCCTCTCACCCTCCAGGATTTTGTTAAACAATCTGGTAAACCACATCACAGCCATCTCTCCTAAGCTCCTCCATGCTTCCACTGGTATACCATCTGGGCCCACTGCCTTGCCATCCTTCATCCTCTTCATGGCATTCCTCACTTCCTCTCTGCTGATCTCTTGCACTTCCTGACTCACTACCTCCAACTCTTCCAACCTTCCCTCTCTCATATTTTCTATATTCATCAACTCTTCAAAATACTCCTTCCACCTTCTTAGTACACTCTCCTCACTTGTCAGTACATTGCCATCTGCATCCTTTATCATTCTAACATGCTGCACATCCTGCCCAGCTCTGTCTCTCTGCCTGGCTAATCGGTACAGGTCTTTTTCCCCTTCTCTACTATTCAACTTCTCGTACAGCTTCTGGTGTGCCTTTTCTTTTGCCTTAGCAACCTCTTTCTTGGCTATGTTCCTCGTCTCCTTATATTTCTGAATGCTTTCTTCGTCTCTGTGTCTATCCATGAGGTGTATGCTGAGATAATTAGGGCCAGTGGAGAGAGGGGAATGAAGTGTTTGTTGGAGATATATAAAAAGGCATGGATGAGTGAAACTGTGCCAGCAGAGTGGAGAAAGACTGTGATTGTACCCCTGTGCAAGAATAAAGGCAAGTGACGTGAGTGCAAGAACTAGTGTGGCATAAGTTTACTGAGTGTGGTAGAGAAGGTATATGGAAGAATAATTATTGAGAAAGTAAGAGAGATATCAGAAGACCTAGTGAGTGATGAACAGCGTGGCTTTAGGAGTGGCAGAGGATGTGTAGATCAAATATTTGCAGTTAGTTAGATGGTGGAGAAGACTTGTGAGAAGGACCATAAGGTGTTTATGGCATTCATGGATCTGGAAAAAGCATTTGACAAAGTAGACAGAGAGGGATTGTGGAAGGTTTTGCACATGTACGGTGTAGATGGTAAGTTGCTACCGCTAGGTGTCGCCAAGTTTTTATTATGGTAGTGAAGCATATGTAAGGGTAAACGGGCATTCAAATATGGTTCACGATCGGTGTGGATGTGTGACAAGGGTGTGTGATATCCCCATGGTTGTTCAATGTCTACATGGATGGGGTGAAGAGAGGAGTAAAAACACAAGTAATGGAGAGAGGGATGGCACTGGTAATGAATGGTGATGGATGGAATTTCTCTAATTTGTTGTATGCTGATGATGCAGTACTACTTGCAAATACCAAAAAAGAACTTGGTAGACTCGTGCAGAGTTTTGCTGATGTCTGTGAGCATCGTGCCTTGAGAGTAAATGTTGAAAAGGTTACTGAGAGAGATGGTGAATCCCAGTGTGATGTTAGAGTGAATGGAGAGAGACTGGAGCTGATGAGAGTGTTCAAATACTTGGGTACAGTGACAGAAATAAGAGAAAATGTGCAAAAGAAGTGGAAAGTAGAGTGGCACATGGAGAGAAAGTAGCTGGTGCTATGAACAGACGCTTGAGTGTTGCAGCTGCACAAGGCTTACATGAGGGAGTGTTAGTGCCAACTCTAACTTATGGGTGTGAGACTATGATATAGGATGAAAATGAAAAGTCAAGAGTAAGAGCAGTGGAGATGGGACTGCTGAGGAATGTACTGTACGTGGAGTACAGAGTGGACAGGATAAGAAATAATGATCCGTGAATGATGTGGAGTAAGGATGTCTGTGGACACCAGACTCGAAGAGTGTGTAGTGAGATGGTATGGTCATGTTGAGAGAATGAATAACAACAGAGTAGTAAAAAAGGTATATCTGAGCGAATTTGAATGAGGAAGGAGGCAAGGTAGGCCATGGAGAAGGTGGAAAGATGTGGTGGATGAGTGTGTAAGGAAAAGATGTATGGATGTTGGTGAGGCTAGGGGACTGACAAGAGATCAAGCTGGCTGGATGAATGTTGTGAGAAGAAGTGCATGATCAGGGATTTGGTACCCCTTTTAACGTGACAGTGTCAGGACTGACTCTATCGGATATGTTTATGTGAAGCTGCAGAATGTGGTGAATGTTTCTGGCAAATCAGATAAAGCCAAGTTTCCAGGAGCTTGAATGATGAGTGAATGGAAGCATGGACTGGGCAAACTTAGGCTGTCTGGATGTGCTACTCCTCACACTGCCCTATGGTGGGAAAGTAGGTCCAGATGATGATGATGATAAAGGAACTAGCAGGAAGGATACATGGCATCATCATGAGCTCACTAGCAAAAGTGAAGTCCCACAGGACTGGAAAAGAGCAAATGTGGTCCCCATATACAAGGGAGGAAACAAGGAAAAGCCACTGAATTATGGGCCGATATCACTAACAAGTGTTGCTGCAAAAATCTGTGAGATTATCATGAAAGACTGATGGATTGAATACCTGGAAGGCACTAATACAATAACACATCGTCAATCTGACTTCAGAATAGGAAGGTCATTTACTACAAACCTACTACACTTTTACTCAAGAGTGATGGATGGTATGCAAGAGACAGACAGATGGACTGATTGTGTCTTTTTGGACCTAAAGAATGCATTTGACTAGGTGCCACACAGAAGACTGTTGTGGAAACTTGAACATACAGGAGGTCTAAAAGCTTAAGTGGATGAAAGATTTTTTGGAAAATAGGGGGATGAGAACAGTTGTGAAGGACCAGCAGTCGGAGTGGTGTAAACCCAATCAAAAATTATTCAACACTCTTACAGCATGTATCATTCTGAAACATGGCTGAAGATTCATGGGGTATCCAGTAAGTATAGGTGCTAATATTATCACTGGTAATTATTAGAACTCGAAATTACAAAAAGATTCACTTCCTGGGTGGTATATATTCTGAGGCACCACATTTATAGACTCATGTATGTCTGCTCATTTTTGCAACCATCATACCAAAAGATGCTGAATAATTTTTGTACGGGTGGGCCTCAAGGGTCAGTTTTGACACCAGTCATGTTCCTGGTTTATGTAAATGATATGGTGGAAGGAATAGACAGTTATATAAGTCTATTTGCAGATGACGCTAAGCTATTAAGGAAAGTGAAAAAAGAGGATGACTGTAAACAGCTGCAAATGGACCTTGATAAGACATCTGACTGAAGTCAAAGGTGGGAAATGAAGTGTAATTCAGAGAAATGTCAAGTAATGGAATTAGGAACGAGTACAAAGAGATGAAAAGGAAAATACAGAATGGGGAATGAATGGATCAGTAAAACTAAAGAAGAGAAAGGCTTAGGGATACTGTTTTCAGAAAACCTTTTGCAGGAAAATCACATAATCAAGATCAACATAGATACATATAACCTTCTGAGAAACATAAGAGTTGCATTTACTTATCTGGACAAAGAAATGATGAAAAAGTTGATTGTATCAATGATTCACCCAAGGCTGGAATATGCAGCAGTGGTAAGGTCACCACATAAAAAGAAGGATATAAGAAGGACTGAAAGAATAAAAAGAGCAGCAACGAAGATGGTACCTGCCTAGAGAGAATTACAGTACTGTATGAGGAAAGACCGTTAAGACTAAATCTTCCAACCCAAGAAAAAAGAAAAATAAGAGATCTGATTAATGTGTATAGAGTATCCAAAGGAAAGGAGATGCTTGGCAGGTAGGACCTGCTTATGTGGGATGAAAGAGAAATGAGGGGTCATGGAAAAAAGCTTGAAAAGACAACATGAAAGACAGACATCAAGAAATACAGTTTCCCTTACAGAACTATTGAAGCATGGAATAACGTGGATGAAGAGGTGATAATGCCAGGGATATATATGATTTCAAAACCAAACTGGACGTTAGCACTAGTGGAGGCGGGACAGTATGAGTAGTGCTCCTTTCCCGTAAATCACAACTAGGTAAATTAGGTAAACACACACACACACACACACACACACACACACACACACACACACACAATACGAAAGTGCAAACATGTATAGTGTAGTAATAACGAAGCACAGGCAAGACCTATGTGTAATGTTTTTTCTGTCAACTAAAGGACTGTTTCATTGTAGAAGCTGAGCTTAAAGAGAGTAGCCAAAAGGCATTCATCCCCTTGTCTCAGAGTTACAAACAAAGTTGCCAAATGTCATTCATCCCCTTGTGTTAGCGTTACAATCGAAGTTGCCAAATGTAATTCATACCCTTGTGTTAGCATTACAAATAAAGGTACCATATGTATTCATCCCCTTGTCTCAGTGTTACAAACAAAGTTGTCAAATGTCGTTCATCCCCTTATCTCAGTGTTACAAATGAAGTTGCCAATTGTCATTCATCACCTTGTCTCAGAGTTACACACAAAATGGCCTAACGTCATACCTCCCCTTGTCTCTGAGTTACAGTCTCCTTACAGCCACCATCTACTACCCTCTGTCTTATTAAATGCAATAAATCACTTCTTTATTTAGACTACAGTGAGGAGAGTGACTGAATATTATGACTAAATAAGGAATGTAAGAACTAATGGTTGTGGGCAGTTTACCTGCATGTATACACCATTTACATAAATAAACCCACATGACAACATGTGTACATAATTTACACATATAAACCCACAAAGCCACAGCAAACACACCAACATTACCCAGTATATTTCACTCTCAACTCACTGCTTTTGGCTTTGATTTTTTACCACTCACTCACACATTATTTTGAACTTTCATGATTTTCTGGAAGACACTTCATTATTAAGCTGCAAAACAATATCAAGGTAACAACACTCTTTCTCTGAGAATCAGGCTAAACAATGAACAAAATCTTGAATAATAGGCATTTAAAATTTTCTTCTATCTGTATCCGGTATCAACGATAAAAATCGGCATCAGTTTGGCATCGGAAAAAATGCAAATATTGAAGACGTATCAGTCTGGCAAATTACATCAGCTACAGCACTACTTTGGGGCAAGTAATCATGAACATGGAACTTTCCTAAGTTTCGCATGATTCCATTCTTTCACCTACATTCTTTAACCTATACAGTACATGCATGATATCCCCACATCCAATTTTATTTTATTTATTTATTTATTTTTCTATGCGAGGAAGAAGGAACCAAAGGCCATGAGCCCGCAATAGCAGTTCCCTCCAAGAGAAAAACAAAATACAAGAGAGAGCCAAATTCAAGATCCATTCATTTCGAGATGCCTGGACACACTGCGTTTGAAAGACTGGAGATCATAGGCAGCAGGAAATACAGACAGAGGGAGACAGTTCCAGAGTTGACCTGTTGCATAAATGAAGGACTGGGAGTAACGGTTAACTCTTGCATTAGAGAGTTGGACAGAAAAGGGATGAGAGTTTCCTGCTAGACGGGTGCTACGCGCCCGTCGTAGAGGTGGAGGAATGCATGCAGACAGTTCAGAGGAACAGTGACCATTAAAGTAGCGATAGAAAAGGGATAAAGATGCAACAGTGCGGTGAACTGACAGAGGTTGAAGGGAGTCAGTAAGAGGAGGAGAGTTAATGAGACGAAATGCCTCTGACTCCACCCTATTGAGAAGAGTTGTATGTGGGAAGCCTCCCCACACATGAGAGTTGTACTACACACAGGGGCGGATAAAACCCTTGTATAGAGTCAACAACTGTGCAAGGGTAAAGAAAGAACTGAGTCGGCTTAGCACACCCAATCTCTTGGAAGCAGATTTTACAAGAGATGTAATATGATCTTTTCAAGATAAGTCCTGAGTAAATGAAACCCCAAACATGTTCAAGGATGATGCAGGATTAAGCTGAATATTATTAAACATTAGTGGGTATACCTGTGGAAGATTTAGACGGGTTGATAGGTGTAAGAACTGAGTCTTAGATGCATTAAAAACAACAAGATTATTTATACCCCAGTCAGAGATACGAGCCAAGTCAGACATTAGGTGTGCCATAGCCTCATCCCTTGTTTGTTGAAGTAACTGCTGAGATGGGCGTTGCGAGAACCGAATGGAAAGTTGAAGGGTGGAGTCATCAGAGTATGAGTGGATAGGGTTAGATGTACAGCTTAGAAGGTCATTGATGAATAAAAGAAAGAGAGTTGGTGAGAGAGAAGGGAAAGAAGTTGTATGCGGCTTTCATGGATTTGGAGAAAGCATATGACAGGGTGGATAGACAAGGATTGTGGAAAGTGTTAAGAATATATGGAGTAGATGGGAAGTTGTTGAATGCTCTGAAAAGTATGTACGATGGTGCGAAGGCTGCAGTGCGTGTGGATGGTGAACTAAGTGAATTTTTCTCTTTGAAAGTTGGGTTGAAACAGGGATGTGTCATGTCTCCATGGTTATTCAATCTGTACATGGATGGGGTAATAAAAGAGGTACAAGGTAGGGTAGTGGATGTTGGAGTGGCCCTGGTGAGAGAGGATAGTGTTTGGAAACTCCCTGTACTGTTGTTTGCAAATGATACTGTGTTGTTGAGTGAAGACGATGGGGAGCTGCAAGGCTTGGTGGATGAGTTTGGGAGAGTGTGTAAGAAACGGAATCTAAAGGTGAATGTAGGGAAGAGTAAAGTGATGGTCTTTGAGAGAGGTGAAGTCAGTGAATGTACAGCGAGGTTGGATGGTCAGGAATTGGAAAATGTGAGTACGTTTAAGTACTTGGGTAGTGTGATGAGTAAGGATGGAGGTTTGGAGGGTGAAGTGCTTGAAAGGGTACAGCAGGGAAGAAAGGTTGCTGGTTCTTTGAAAGCAGTGATAAGAAACAGGGAAGTGAGCATGGAAGTGAAAAAGTTACTACATGACAGTATTGTGATACCAACTCTAACGTATGGAAGTGAAGCTTGGACGTTGTTGGAAGGACACAAGTCAAGAGTGAGAGCAGTGGAAATGAGTTATTTAAGAGGAGCCTGTGGAGTCACATGGAGAGACAGGCTGACGAATAAGGATATAAAGGAGCATTGTGGTGTGGATGTGGATGTGATAGGAAGCGTTATGAGGAACACACTGAGGTGGTTTGGCCATGTGGAGAGGATGGAGGGTGAAAGACTGACGAAGAGAGTGTATGTGAGTGAGGTGGAGGGGGGAAGAGGGAGGGGGAGGCCGAGGATGAGATGGAGGGATGGGGTGGAGAGGTATATGAGAGAGGGGGGTGTGAGTTGGGAGCAGGGCAGTGAAATGGCCGGGGACAGGGCGACTTGGAGGCGATTTGTTTGTGGCCACCCCAAACGGGATTGAGGCGTCTGGCAATAGATAGATAGATAGACAGAGTTGGTGATAGGACAGAGCCCTGAGGAACACCACTGTTGATAGATCTAGGAGAAAAACGATGGTCGTCTACAGCAGTGGCTATAGAACGACCAGAAAGGAAGCTAGCGATGAAGGCACAGATAGAAGGATAGAAACCGTAAGAGGGCAGTTTGGAAATTAAAGATTTATACCAGACTCGATCGAAAGCCTCCGAAATGTCAAGTGCAATGGCAAAGCTTTTGCCAAAGTCCCGAAAGGAGGATGACCAGGAGTCTGAAAGGTAGGTGACAAGATCGCCAGTGGAGCGTCCCTGAAGGAACCCGTACTGACGATCAGAAAGAAGGTTGTGATAGGAAAGATGCCTTAAAATCTTTCTATTGAGAACTGACTCAGAAACTTTTGAAATACAGGATGTTAAAACAATTGGATGATAGTTGGAGGGTAGGGAGTGGTCACTCTTCTTAAGGACTGGCTGAATGAGAGCAAACTTCCAGCAAGAAGGAAAGGTACAAGTTGACAGACAAAGGCGAAAGAGTTTGCCTAGGAAGGGTGTAAGCACAGAAGCACAGTTCTTGAGAACAACAGGAGGGACTCCATCAGGCCCATATGTCTTGTTAGTATTGAGGCCAGTGATGGCAGAAAATACATCAACTGAAGAAATTTTAATGTCAGCCATGAGGAAGTCAGAGGGGGGAAGTGATGGAGGAACAGCACCAGAATCGACTAAGGTGGAATTGGAGGAGAAAGTCTGTGCGAAGAGATCTGCTTTATCAGTAGAAGAAATAGCTACAGAACCATCAGAGTAGAAAAGAGGAGGGAAGGATGATGAGGTAAAGTTGTAAGAAAGGTTTTTGGCAAGGTGCCAGAAGGAGCGGGAAGAATTTGAGTTGGAGAGTTGAGAGCATTTAGTACGGACGAAACTGTTTTTAGCAGAGCCAAAAACAGACTTAGCACGATTCCGGGCAGAAACGTAAAGATGATGTGATTCAGGGGTGGGTTGGCTCCGGTACCTTTTGTAGGCCTTCTCCTTGTTGTGGAGAGCATGAGAACAAGCGTGATTAAACCAAGGTTTTCTTGCATTAGTCAAAGGATATGAGAAAGGAATGTATGGTTCCATGCCCGAAAGAATAACCTCCGTCATGTGCAAGGCACACTCAGATGGCTCCCGGCCATGGAAGCAATAATCATTCCAAGGAAAATCAAAGAAGTACTGCCTGAGGGCCTCCCAATCCGTGGCTCCAAAATGCCATAGACGAGGTTTCCCTGGAGGGTCCACAGGCCGTACCGGAGTGATAAGACTGGTTAAGGTGATAAGGTTGTGATCGGAGAAGCCCAACGGAGAGAAAAGATTAACAGTGTATGCAAGTGACATTACCATAACATCCACACATCACACTGCAGACACAGCCTATACACTGCAACAAGACTCCCTCAACACACTTCAGGAATGGGTCGAAGACAACAGGCTGATGATCATTCCAACCAAATCCACCACTACACTCATCACCAGCAGCAAGGATGAGCACATGTACTCCCATAACATCAAACCTGACAGTGTACCAGTGCTATACATCCCCTCCACTAAGATCCTTGGAGTGACATATGACTATGGATTTACCTTCATGGACCACATGCAAGATACCATGGGGAAGTACATCCTCAGACTCAATGCACTTAGAAAACTTACAGGGACAGATTTTGGGCAACAAAAACAAACATTCTCCCTACTCTATGAGCAATATCTTAGATCAATGATGTCCTGCATTTCCCTGGCATGGACCTCTTTCCCATCTAACACCCACTACAATATCTTGCAGATCATTACAACACCCTATACATCACCACTGGCTGCACCAAACCAATCCCACAGACCACTTACACTTTGAAACTAAAGTCTGCCTCTCTGTTATAGAATATCCTGACATGAAAGGCACACAATTATATGCAGCAGCCTATGCCAACACGCAACATCCCCATTATTACGTGAGAGCCTTACAACACAACTATGCACATAAACAATCATCACACAAACATGACCAGAACTTTCAACAACATTCCATCTCCAGACATTCCAACAGTAGGAATAAACACCTACTTGCTCATTTCATGTTCATGGCAATACATCTTGATCAGAACACTGTACTATAAGCCCCCTCTTCCTGATATTCACACACAATAGGTATTGTTAAACAGAGCTGAGTGAGTACACCAAACTATGATCATGATATCATCTAGTCTTCCTCAGTTAGCAGCTTAGATTTGGGTTGATTGGAATCACAGATAACATGTTTCCTGCTTGTGGAACAGGTCCACACAACATAAAACACATAATGGGGCACTGCACAGCACATGCCACACTAAGATGCAAACACAACATCAATGATGTATGGACCCTATGGGACAATTCCATATATCCAGCTGCTTAACTGAGGTCAACAGGTTTGCTTGGCACTGTGGACTGGGGTTATGCAACAACAACAACAAGAGCAGCAGCAGCATTCAACAGTTTTCCACCAACATCATGTTCAATAAAACCAAGAATTGCAGAGTTAGCAAAGGTAAAATAAAAATGTTACTTTACTGCAATAGTTAAGCAGGTGACATGTTTCAAGCAAACCTGCACCTTTTCAGCATGAGAATATATTAATTTTGTTCTTGCAACTACCAGACAATCTTATTCAGCTTACAAGAGCATCCTATTAGCAAAGGTGGTTAATGAAAATCCTTCTCTGATGTGAATAAAACTGTCAAGAAGAAGAAGAAGAAAAAAGTAGTATGGCAATGGTCAAACTACACTTTTTATGACACTTCCTAAACTACAGTACTGTACATTGGTTATGTTCTGCTATGATGTGCTATGCTATGGTAAAGTATGGTGAGATGAAGTAAGGTAAAGTTAGCTCAGGCTCAATGTAACATGCTAATGACTTTGTTGCCTCACCAGCTCTGACATGGATGGAGGAACAGAAATTTCGGAGAGATCAGAGTCAGCATGGATCCTGGCTAGGCGCCCACGAAGTTCTGCATTCTGCTGCAGTGCCTGCGGTAGAGGAATTTAGGAATAATATTTCAGGCAGTTGTATCTTTTGCATTGTTATTTAAACTCTTCAGCAAGAGGGCAACTTTCATTTAATTTTGGTTGATGCTGCACAATGTTATTTCAGGAGATTTTCAAAATGGTGAGGTTAGATATAGCTGCTGCTAACCTCTTCTCTACTAGGCCTCTCTACTAAGAGAGGTAAAATAATATGGTGATACTGAGTACAAACTGATGGGCCATATGTCCAAAAGGGTTAACGTGTCTCAACCTGCCAAAATGCAGTTTATGATGGTTAACACTAATTTTATCCTTCCTCTCTGGCTATAAACCCCTTTATTGGCTTTTCAACCACATATGCAATGCTGCAAGAGAGTTATCTCCATCACCCAGCCACAGAGGAAGGGTGAAAATAGTGCCATTCATCATAAACTTGACTCTGGCAGGTCGGTGCTTTGCCTGTTTTGGGTGCTTGGCTCCTCAAATATTGCATGCATACATGTGTGCATGTGCACACACACACACACACACACACACACACACACACACACACACACACACACACACACACACACACACATGGAGAAAAGAGGGATGCACGCATGCATGACTCACACAAGCAGGCATGTACAAATGTGTGCACGCACACACACAACACACACACACACACACACACACACACACACACACACACACACACACACACACAACAACAAAAAAAGACATTGTGGAACAGATACAGAAGACACAATAGTGAGAGGGCATATAACAATGGGCAAGAAATGATTATATAAAGATACGAAGGGAAGCTCACAGACAGTTTGAAGAGTTTGAAGAAGACATTAGAAATAATAGTGATCAACCTAAGCCATTTTACAGCTACAATCGAAGCAAAACCAAAGTTATGATAAAATACAGTCCATTACAGATGAGGTGACCATCAATATACAAGAGAAACATCTTTGTGAAGCACTAAATAAAAACTTCCAATCAGTTTTCACAAAATAAAATAATTCTGAAAGAGATGATATGGATCATGCATGCCCACACGTATTACCTGATATACAAATATCAGAAAAAGTACAGGAAAGTTAAGTAAATTAGACAATGGAAAAGCATATGGTCTTAATGAAATTTCAGGTTGGGTGCTACATGAACGTGCAGAAGAGTTACGCAGACCATTGCATTTAATATTCATGGGAATCCTTAGGTCAAGGTAAACTACCTGATATTTGGAAGAAAGCAAACTTTATTCCTCTATTCAAGAAAGGGAATAGACAGATTTCATTCAACTACCGACCAGTATCACTGACCAGTGTTGTAAGATAAAATACTAGAAAAGCTGATACGAAAAATTTGGACAAACCATCTAGAACACACTATGATAACAGAAAGGCAATTTGGTTTTAGAAAACGAGAATCACGTGTTACCAATCTATTAAGCTACTAAGATAGAGTTACAGAAACATTACAGAAAGGAGAAGGATGAGTGGACAGTATCTATTTAGATTTCAAGAAAGCATTTGACAGAGTCACCGCACCAAAGACTTTTATGGAAAATGTACCATCAAGGGGGTATCCATGGCAACCTGTACTGCTGGATGCAGGATTTCTCAAAAAATGGGGAATGAGAAGAGTACTAAAGGGAAGTTACTCATCATGAAAGGAAAGGACCAGAGGTGCTCCACAGGGCTCAGTGCTGGCACCAATTATGTTTTTAGCATATATAAATGACATAGACAGTAACACTGGAAATGGAAGCTATCTAAATATGCTTGCAGATGATGCAAAAATACAAAGTAAAATTACTAACACAGATTCTTGTAAAGAGCTACATGAGGAATTAAATAAGCTTCATGAATGGAGCAATAAACGGCAAATGGAATTTAATATGGACAAGTGTCATGTAACTAAGTTTGGTTAAAGTGAGAAAAGACCAGATCGGGATTGTACGTTAGGAAGATTGACCCTCCACATATCAGAAAGGGAGAAGGACCTAGGAGTGATTATCAATAACAGACTATCTCCGGCTGACCATATCAGTGAGAAGGTATATAACATGTATACACTGTCTGCTAATATGAGAATAGTATTCACATATAAATGAAGACATGCTATCTATCTATCAATTCATTGCCAGATGCCATAATCATGTAAGGGGTGGCCACATGATTCTGAGTTATTTGTTTTATGTGGAGGGGCACTAACCCTCCACCAACCCACTTGTTGACATGTAGGGAGCACGTATGGTTAGGCTATATGGTTACCACCCAGTGTTGTAAATGGTTTCTTGGCTTACAGGAAACCATATGGCTTGTCAATCAATGTAAAGCCACCTGTAAAGGAAAGAAAAGCAATAAGAAGTGACAGGAAAAATGGGAGAAATAGGAAGAGACGAGGGCAAGCACAGAAACAGAATGATAAAGGCTAAGGAAGAAGTAGACAGCACTACATCAAGTGAGTGGATGATGGTCGCCACCACCTTCGACATGCTGAGAAAGAAAATAATCATTCATCAGACCAACCCTGAAACATGCATCAGTGGTCTGGAATCCTCATCTCAAAAAACACATGGATAAGACTGAAAAAGTACAAAGGGCAGCTACAAGATGGGTACCAAGCTTAAATTATCTAAGCTATGAAGAAAGACTAGAAAAATTTAATCCACCAACACTACAGGAGAGAAGGAAAAGAGGAGACATGATTATGATATATACAGTTAATGCATCTCAGGGACAGAGAATCATCATCATCATCAACATCCGGAGCTCCTTTCCAACCCAAGGGCAGGATGAGGAGAAAATAGACATAAATGAATATATTACCTACAGGGAAGCATCAGCAAGAGGACACTGCAAAAAACTACATAAAAAGAGAGGTGATAAAGACGTAAGGAAATTCAGTTATTCAGTTTTTCAAATAAAGCAACTGATCAGTGGAATGCACTACCAAATGAAATAGTGTGTGCCAAAACTATTCATAAACTTAAGTATGTTTATGACAAAAATGGTTTAATACACAGGACAGTACGTGCTTGACTCATTCCTGTAAAGATACAATTAGGTAAGAACACACACACACACACACACACACACACACACACACACACACACACACACACACACACACACTGGCACTTAGGCTTAAGGGGTAAAGAAA
This sequence comes from Coenobita brevimanus, assembly GCF_032717465.1. Lineage (NCBI taxonomy): Eukaryota > Metazoa > Arthropoda > Malacostraca > Decapoda > Coenobitidae > Coenobita > Coenobita brevimanus. The sequence continues at coordinate 31,977,311 of NC_137056.1, read as the reverse complement.
AATGTAGGTGTACTGTTTGTTTAAATGAAAATCTTGGAAATGAAGGAGGCACTGAGTGGCAACATTTTTAACATCTCTGACATTTGGGCATGAAATCTGAACAGAACATAAATGACAACTCTCAAAAATAAGAGCTGCTGAAATAGGCTTCCCAGAGCAGCAACATGGATGAAAATTATACATGGCATAAATACAAAACTGCAGAGAACATGGAAGTCTTCATATGAAGGACGATATAGTATGGTAGGTAGGCAGTGTGCTGCTGCAGAATGGATAAAGAAGAACAAAAAGACACAATGAAATATTATGTATTTACAGTTGAGAATATTAACACTGCTTTATCTTCTTCTTTGTACTTTTTACTACAATTAACTGACACATGTATGTCCAGTGCTGGAAAGAGAAGTCTTCATGTGGTGGCATTGATATGGTTGGACAGTTCCTCTGAATGGTTATACAAACATCCCCCAGCTCCCACTCAAAACCAAAAAGGATGATGGTGGAAGGCAGAGGGGTAAGTTCAGCCTGCCATTCACCAAGTTCATGTTCAGATGAATCTGGAGCAACAACAACATTTATGGCTGCAACTCTGCTAAATGACTGTCCATGCTGTGACTCTCACTGTTATGAATCTTATTATGTATTTCAAATTTCATTTTTGCTAACAGCTTCCTCTAACTGTTGGGAAGTAATTAGCTGGTTTTGGAACCTGATTTAGCTTCCAGTCCACAGAGAAAATCAGCTAAACCTTGGCCTACCCCAAATTTTAAGATTCCCTAAGAGATGGTATGGGGCACTAGGGCCAAAGAGTATATGCAGATAAAACAAAGATGATGATATTTAGGGTTGGTGGCAGTACTGTCAAAAAACAGGGAGAGTGGCCGTGTGCAATTTGCCACAAGTGCAAGGGAAGTACTTCCATCTTGTGCAGTGTTTGTGATAAATGGGTGCATAAGAGAAGTAGTGGTATTAGAGGCAGACTGCGAGATAATGCTGATTTTATGTGCACTGTGTGTCGGGGAGAGCAGATGGGGATTGTCAGGTGTGAAAGGACTGAACTTGCTGGTGAGTCTCTTGAGCGTGTGGATGAGTTTTGTTATTTGGGAGACATATTACATGCTGCAGGTGGTGCTGGAGCTAGCTCTGTGGCTAAGGTGGGAAGTGGCTGGAAGAAGTTTAGGAAACTATTGCCTCTCCTGACATTGAGAGGACTCTCCCTACATATTAAAGGATCTTTGTATGCAGCATGTGCTGGGAGTGTAATACTGTATGGTAGTGAGGCTTAGGCAGTAAAGAAAGAGGATATTCACAGGCTCAGATGTACAGAAATGACAATGAATAGGTGGATGTGCAGTGCGTCCCTGCATGTAAGGCCTGAGGGGGCTGGGTTTATGATGGAAGAGTAGAGAGGCAGGATGGGAGAGGAGTGTATTGATGCTGTGATTAAGAGAGGTAGACTGAGGTGATTTGGGCATGTGGAAAGAATGGAGGATGATAATTGGGTGCAGAAAGTGAGAAGCATTAATACTGGGGGTGGGGTTGCGAGGGGTAGACCAAAAAAGACGTGGGACGAGATCATTAAGTGTGACTTCAGGGTTAAGGGATTGAACAGGGGGGCTGCCACAGATCAAGAAGCATGAAGAGAAGCCATTAGGTGACCAAGGCCAACGCATGCATGCATGTTGGAGCCTTCAAAAATGAAAACGATGCTGTTGTTTTATATATGTATGTATGTATGCATGCATATGAGGCCTCAGGTGCTACAGGGGCGTAACCCCAAAATCACAGTTTTGAGTAACTGAAGAGTAAAGTTTGAGAAGAGGTACATAATGTATTTCAAGTAAAATGATCTTAAGTTATATATCACTATAACTGTCTGGTTGAGAACTTTTCAAAATGCATGTCTGTTTGTTTGTTTGTTTTTTGCACCCTACCCCAAAGGGCCCCCCCCCTCAAAAATTTTCATGACTGAAACTGTTACATAATTTTTAGTAAATATACTATTAGAATAGTAAGTTTTTCATGAAAAGTTCATTATACTACGATGAATAGTGAATTTATATAAATTTTTAAATTTAGTTTTTTTATGTGTTTTTTCTTTTCAGCGACCCATAAAAAGGTACACAGGAAAGATAAAGATTTGAAACATCTTGTATAATTAATTATATTGGTGGTAGGTGGTGGCAATCATCATCCACTCACTTGATGTAGTGCTGCCTACTTCTTCCTTAGCCTTTATCATTCTTTTTCTGTGCCTGCCCTCCTCTCTTCCTATATCTCCCATCTTTCCTGTCACTTCTTATTGCTCTTCTTTCCTTTACAGGTGGCTTTACATTGAGTGACAAGCCAAATGGTTTCCTGTAAGCCTTGTAACCATTTACAACGATGGGTGGTAACCATATAACCAACCCATACGTGCTCCCTACGTGTCAACAAGTGGGTTGGTGGAGGGTTAGTGTCCCTCCCCGTAAAACCAATAACTCAAAGTCAAGTGGCCACCCCTTATGGGATTATGGTGTCTGGCAATAGATAGATAGAGACATAACATTCCAATGATGCCATTGTGGCTGAGTGGATTGATGGGGGGGGGGGTTGTTCTTGTAGTCAAGGATGTCATCCAGGTCAGACTCATCACCCTCCCTGGCCACACCCCCTTCCTCCTGTACTTCCTCTTGGTGCCTGAATAAGTCACTGTAGAATCACATGCCTTCTAGTGCTATGAATTTACATAGTTCCTTAAAATCATTCAGTTTCTCAGGTTTGAGGGGAACAACACTGGGGTATTTTGATGGAAATGGAATACTAGGCAAATTAAAGGGGGATGGGTCACAGTTTATTCTTCGACCCTTCTGGAGCTTGATGGGAACTGGCTCACAAAAACCATATCCAGCCTTCACTTTGATTCTCATTTTATAGTCACTGTGCACAATAAACATACAGGCATCCTTGAATCCACTCCCAATAAATCCCCATTTGGTGACAACTGCTTGAAGGACACCAAAATGAAGAAATGTGTCCTTATTCATTTCCACTACATTGAATGGGTTCTTTTCCCTATATTCATTCATGAATTAAATAAAATGGGGAGTTGAATAGACATTCTGGCCCTTCAGTGCACATTCAAGGTTCCCAAAATTGCGGTCACAAGGGAGAAAAGTGTTCAGACACAAGAAAATGTAAAGTCCCGATGATTTTCGTCTGCTCTCCTTTTCTATCGTCTCAGACCTCTTCACTCCTGTAACTGTTACATGTCCGTACAGGTATCTTGTCTGTGCTGTATGATCTTGTAAAACTCGGTAGATATTGAAGATTTCTTGAGCATTTTCCAGACCAGTTTTATCAAAACATTTGCTGGGGCAGGAGCTGGGAGGTCCCAAAACCAGTGCAGCCACTTGTTGCTAAGTTTTGAGGCTCACGTATGATTTACCACTATCACGTTTCTTCTCAGATACATTTTTTTTTTTTCCGTTTCTTGCTTCCTTATCCTCTTGTGAGTGTGTTGTGGGGGTTGAGCTTCATTTTTACTGTCAGTAGAACTCATGATGGCACTGCAATCCTGGTTAAAATGCACTTAATTAGCCATTAAAATCCATGCAGCTGGTTAGGGTGGAAAACAGGAACACAGGACTTAAAGAGAGAGGCACATGTGGGGCTGGTGGCAGGTGACTGGCTGAGGAGGAGGTAAACACAGAATGCCGATTTCTTATTGGCTGGTGGCTCACTCAGAGTTACGCCCCAGTAGCACACCTGATCAGAGCTGGTCTGACATTTCTGACAGGTAAAATCACGTAACTTCCGACCCTCCTACCGACTCTCATATGGTTGCTTTTTACTTGAAACTGATAACACGTTCATCCTGGGTGTTGCAGTCTGTTTTTCCCAGTCTTATCTAGAAAACAGTGGTTTGAGGGTTACATCCCTGTAGCACTGGAGGCCTCAAATGTGTATGTATATAACATACTGTATAGATAAACTTTTAATTATCCGTCATCACAATATCTGACCCAATGCAATATCCAGCTCTTTTTGCTTGGCTCTGTTAAAACAGTATCCAGTGAAAATAAACAATGTCTGGCTAAGAAATGGTACTATGCACTTTCCAGCAGTGAGGTGTGTCATCCGGCTCAGACATGGGACTCAATTGGCGCACGAGCAGACCCCACAACATGCCAGTATCACAATGCATTGCAGAAGCGACCTACCCAGTGTGTCAAGCCTACCACTGCTTTCTCATTCTATCACCTGGAAGCCATACAGTAAGGATGTATCTGCACTTTGCTCGTGACCCATGTAGTAGCTAAACCCTGGTGCTGTGACTTAGCCTGTGGCCTACCATGCCATGCTTGTTGCAGTAGTGCTGTGACTAACCTTGAGGCCCCTCGGTGCTTTGAGTTCTAGCGCTCTGACTACGAAATAGTGAGGACGTATCTGTGTGTATCTACCCACCAATGATGCCAACACTAGGTGAGTACCGTATGATAAAGGTTGTATTATGTATTGTATTACTGAAATATATGTACTGTATCAATACTCTACTGTATTTTATAGTGGATTTTAATTTTTAACTCATGGGTAATATTGTAGGAAAGTTTCTAGGACAGAGGGCTGAGACAGCCAGTGACACATCATCTGGCTCAATGCAGAATGGATAGCCAAATGGGGTACCAATTCAATATGTGGCCTTCTGCAATATCCAGTGTGGGGGTTGGCTGAATTACACTGGATAACTGAGAGTTTTCTGTATATACATATACAGTGCAGTCACTATTTTCGCGATATAACTCTCATGAAATTTCGTTTTGCAATGGCAAGGAAATGTTTTTTTCCTAGGAGTCTCGCAATTTTCCTACGATTTTCGCGAGCCCCCGCATCTCCGCAGTCTCTTGTTTTGAACTGACCATTGAGGAGATGTTGGAAACAGACGAACGAGTCAATGACAACTAAGTTCAGGAACACTTACCTGTCCCACCAGGTGAGCCAACATCTCGCCAAATCACAGACTTGCTGGCAACCACTGCTTGTTTGAAAGAGCAAATTGAGGAATGTGATGGGAGGCCTGAGATCAGGGACACTTTCCTGTCAATGGTGGATAGACTTCTGGCTAATTACAAGGACCTTTTCAAAGCCAGAGTTCATGCATGTCATCTGACTCTGATATCATTCGTCCTCTCGTATTCAACAAGTCCAGGCTTTGGAGAACATACAGGCTGGGGAGGACGAAGGTGCTGTGGACGAGGACATTGACAACACTGGGGAGCTTGATGAGCTCCCACTGGATTTTGAGGGCTTTGATGTTGAAGCATCAGGAAGTGGTGGTGTGGGGGACTCAACAGTGGTGGCGAGGAGCAGTGAGGGGGCAGGTGGTAATAAACCACTGCTCTCAGCCTCGGAACTCATCTTCAAGGCCCATCAAGCAGTTCAGCCAAAGTGTCAGTGTTAGTAAATTCTTTGTTCAGTAATATATTATATGTCTGATTAACTGTATGTAATTTATAGTAGGGGTATTGGGCAATTAATGGGAATGAGGTGGCTGACCCCGGAACCAATTACCACTTATTATGTGTAAAGTATAAGCATGGGTGTGTACACCTGTGGTACTCTCAGATTGAAGCGTGGTGCACCCAAAGATCTGCTAGAAGCAAAGATGAACCTGCCAGATGATACCACTATATTCCGACGGAAAGGTAATGTTTTCATAGTTCTGTTGAAAAACATGTGAGTTGTTTCAGCGATAACAACTTGCCAAAATGCGGATATGCAAGACGTGCGAAGTAGACGGAAAGTAAGGAACAGAAATGGAACAACTTCACTGCAAAGGGTCACTGTGAAAAAAAACCACAGCAATCTGTGACTACTATGATCATATGAAAGGAGTTGATCACTTTGACCAAATGGTGAAATATTATCACTTCACACGGAAATGCCAGAAGTGGACAAAGAAAATCATGTTTTACTTTCTGCAAATGGCTATTCATAATGCTTATGTTCTGTATAAGTACTTTTCAACTGATGCAAAGAAACTGACATTCCTCGAATTCCAAGGACTCCTCATTGATTCACTGATGGACTTTGAGTACATGGATTGGCCTGTCAGAAATGAAGCGATCCCACATGCTAATGAGACAGGTGAGCATGACAGCAGCGCTAGTGGTGAAATTACAGCATCACCAGGGCTAGCACCTGGGCCATCAGGTGCGAAGCAATCACTCTTCTCTCCTATACCACGAGATGAAGATTCGCCATCTGACTCTAAAGTGGAGGTTGAGAGAACACCTACTGTCCCCCTGGGGAAAGACCTCATATTATTGATAAACCAGAACATCTAAACAAGAATTTGAAGCATAACCTACTTAGCGTGAAGAAATATCTGACGTGTCGTGTCTGCTACAAGTCTGGGAAAAGGAAAGACACCAAGCATAAGTGCAAGTCATGTGATGAGGCTTTGTGTGCTGCACCTTGCCACGGCTTGTACCACGGCAAGAAGAAATATTGGGTGGTGATGCACTAATGATTCCCCACCATCTCCTCCACCTACCATCTGCTGAGCATCTCCAGGAAGTGTATTTTACTGGAGCAGGTGGAGGGGTTATACTGATGCTCAGCCTGTGGTCTACAAACATCATGGGAAAGTATAAATGTAATTATTATATATAGATTACTTTTATTCTGAATGCATATACAGTAAACAGTATTTATCTTTTTGCTGTATGTACTGTGTTACTAACAGTGATGTTCATGTTCTGACATTCTTGAACGCATATAATACTGTAGGAAAAACTCATACAAACAGTTAGAGACTAAAATGAATTGAAGTAGCACATAAAATATCGTCAGAAATAAAATAATCTGTGAGTTGACGGTGCGATGATGGAGTGTGCTTGGCCTTCCTTACACTTTTTTTTTTTTAGGTGTTAGTAATAGTGATGTTGGTTGTTTGATCATTATTTTCTACATATATTATTGTAGAACAAACATTTACATACAAATGAAGAGTTAAAAATAAAGAGTGTGAATGTTTATGTAAGCTGCCTATGTTTTTTTACATGTCACTGTAATTTCTCTTATAGTACTGGTATTGCTTATATTCTCTTCAACCTGATATGCATATATCCTTATAGAAAAACCTAATGCAAACAATTTAAGAGCAAACTGAATAATATAAAGTGAAAAATAAGGTAAGAAATAAGAAAAGAGTATATACATGTGTGAGTAACTACACGAGGCCTGGCAATGCCAGGCTGATTCTGGGGTGGCGGTATTACAGACCCACACGCCTTTGCTGTTTTTGTGCTGTGCTCGCCTCGTGGCCCGTGGCTTGGCTTCCTGACCCACAACTGGACAACCGTGCTTCGACGTTTGAGATGCAGCGCGCCAGTGAGGTACAGCGTGCGGAGCGACAAGCTGAGGGGAATGGTGCAGGGCCATCGCAGTGGCCTAGGAGAAGCGTGCATACAGGGTTGGCCAGAAACATTGCCGGTATTCAGCGGCTGACGAGGGAAGAATTTTGCAGCTCCTTGAGGAGAGGTTGACAGCCCCTGAAATAAGTCGCCTGATAGGGGCTCCTGAAAGCACTATCAGGACCATCAGGAAGAACAGGGAAACTCTCAAAAAGCAGGTAAATGCACGTTAAATAATAATACAGTAAATGTGTCTGTGTTGTTTTTGGTCAACCTTTATTTCTGCCACAATTTTTTACCGTATCAGTATTCACCTAATGAGGTAAGTTTTTAGAGGTAACCAATGCTAACCAACCAAGTCTTAGTTAGAACAGTTCAGGGATGGAAAATACAGTCAATCAACAAATCAGTCATTTTCTGTGGCACCCCATGCGATGCACAGGGCCTCGTTGAGCTCTCTCCACCAATATTTGTCTCTTGCCATCTCCTTCAGGTCCCACCAACACTCCTCTCCTGCTTCTTTTTTAACTGTCCTCAACCAAGTTTCCTTTGGCCTACCTCTGCCTCTTCTTCCTCTAGTAGTCCACACTGGCACATCCTGTATTAAACTGCCTTCTTTTCTACATATGTGTCCCCTGGGGGTAGGGGGGTTTTCAAGAATACTCCCCCAGTATCCCTGCTTGTCGTAAAAGGCGACTAAAAGGGTTGGCGGAGGGTTAGTGCCCCTCCCCGGAAAACAACTAACTAAAAAAACAAACAAGAAGCCTCGGACAAGGACTGACCAAATGATGACAACCCAGGACCGGACAAAGGACTTGGTAATGAGTACATGGAATGTAAGAGGAGCGAATGATGAGGTGAAAGAGAGAGAGATTGTCCAGGCGCTTGAGGGTGTGAAAGTGGATGTATGTGGAATAACTGAAACAAAATGGAGAGGAGAAAGTGTGAGAGAATGGGAGTATGGATGGGGTATATGTGCAGGAGTAGGTGAGAATGAGAGGGCAAAGGAAGGAGTATGTATAGATGTGAGTAAAAGATGGAAGAGGAACATAAGACAGTATGGATCAGTTGGGTCAAGGATTGTGTGGGTAAAGTTGAAAGTTGGAATACAAATGTGGGCGATTGTGTGTGTGTATGCGCCAACGCAAGATCGTGCTAGGAGAGTGAGAGAAGAGTTCTGGACAAACGTGGAAGTGTGCATGGAAAAGTTTGGAAGGAATGAGAGAGTGTTTTTGATTGGTGATATGAATCGTAAAGTTGGGAATGTGAAGGTGGATGGAATAGTTGGTGAGTGGGGGGTGCCTGCTGAGATAGATGAGAATGGCAGTGCATTAGTGGACATTTGTGCTGGGAGGGGGTTGGTGATAGCCAATACTCTCTTCAGGCATAAAATGATCCACAGGTATACATGGCGAGTGATGAGAAGGGTGGGTGGTGAACTGAATGAAAGGAAGGCAATGATTGATTATGTGTGTGTGGATGAAAGGATGCGAAGATGTGTAAAGGATGCAAGAGTGTACAGAGGTTGGGGGAGTGGACTTTCTGACCACTACTTGGTGGTGACCAAAATAACAATGCAAGTAAGATGGAGGAATAGAAGAAGGGAAAGACGAGAGGAAGGAGTAGTTGCAAGGAGAGTGGAAAGGTTACAAGAGGATGAGAAAAAGGCAGAGTATAAGAGAGAAGTGGAGGAACGATTGGGCAAATATGAATTGGAGCAGATGGGAGACATGGAAGGTGTGTGTAAGATATTTACAGAAGAAATATGTGCAGCATGTGATGTGGTGTGTGGAAGGAAGAGAAGACGGAGGGGGGTGCAAGGAACAGCGTGGTGGACTGAAGAGGTGAAACAGGCTGTGGCACAAAAGAAGAAAGCATACAATGAATGGATGAGAAATAGGGGCGTGGAAGAAGTTGAGAGGCGGAAGACAGAGTTATATGTGGAAAGAAAGAGAGAGGTCAAAAGATTAGTAAGAGAGAGTAAGAAGAGAGTGGATGAGGAATTTGGAAGGAATTTGAGTGCAAAGTGGAGGGACTGTAAGAAAATGTTCTGGAGAGAAGTGAAAAGAGTAAGACAGGGTGGAAGTGAAGTTAGTAGGGGAGTGAATGATAAAAATGGTAGATTACTAGTGGAGAAGGGAGAAAAAGTGAGCAGATGGAGAGAACACTTTAAGGAATTGTTGAACGTAGAGGATGGAAGTAATGCGAGTATAAGTGGCTGGGGAATGGCTGGGAGAAGGAGGGAGTTGAGAAGACAGGAAGAAATCAGTAGGATAGAAGTCGTGGAAGCAATGAAGAAAGTTAAATCGGGGAAAGCCCCAGGAATTGATGGAGTGTGTGGTGAAATGCTGAAGCATGGGGGAGAGATAGTAGTAGAATGGATGTGGAAGATGTGCAGATTGGCCTGGGAGGAAGGTAGAGTCCCGGAGGATTGGAAGTCAGGTATAATTATTCCCTTGTACAAAGGAAAAGGGGAAAAAGAAGTGTGTGGTAATCATAGGGGCATTTGTCTTCTTAGTATAATAGGAAAAGTGTATGGTAGGATACTTGTAGACAGAGTTAGAGAAAGAACAGAGAAATTAGTTGGAGAAGAACAGGGAGGCTTTAGGAAGGGTAGAGGTTGTGTAGATCAGATATTCATTCTTAGATCTTTAGTGGAAAAGTTTCTAGAGAAGGGAAAAAAGTTGTATGCGGCTTTCATGGATTTGGAGAAAGCATATGACAGGGTGGATAGACAAGGATTGTGGAAAGTGTTAAGAATATATGGAGTAGATGGGAAGTTGTTGAATGCTGTGAAGAGTACGTACGATGGTGCGAAGGCTGCAGTGCGTGTGGATGGTGAACTAAGTGAATTTTTCTCTTTGAAAGTTGGTTTGAAACAGGGATGTGTCGTGTCTCCATGGTTGTTCAATCTGTACATGGATGGGGTAATAAAAGAGGTACAAGGTAGGGTAGTGGATGTTGGAGTGACCCTGATGAGAGAGGATAGTGTTTGGAAACTCCCTGTACTGTTGTTTGCAGATGATACTGTGTTGTTGAGTGAAGACGAAGGGGAGCTGCAAGGCTTGGTGGATGAATTTGAGAGAGTATGTAAGAAACGGAATCTAAAGGTGAATGTAGGGAAGAGTAAAGTGATGGTCTTTGAGAGAGGTGAAGTTAGTGAATGTACAGCGAGGTTGGATGGTGAGGAATTGGAAAATGTGAGTACGTTTAAGTACTTGGGTAGTGTGATGAGTAAGGATGGAGGTTTGGAGGGTGAAGTGCTTGAAAGGGTACAGCAGGGAAGAAAAGTTGCTGGTTCTTTAAAAGCAGTGATAAGAAACAGGGAAGTGAGCATGGAAGTGAAAAAGTTATTACATGACAGTATAGTGATACCAATTCTAACGTACGGAAGTGAAGCTTGGACATTGTTGGAAGGACACAAGTCAAGAGTGAGAGCAGTGGAAATGAGTTAAGAGGAGCCTGTGGAGTCACGTGGAGAGACGGGCTAATGAATGAGGATATAAAGGAGCGATGTGGTGTGGATGTGGATGTGATAGGAAGCGTTATGAGGAACACACTGAGGTGGTTTGGCCATGTGGAGAGGATGGAGGGTGAAAGACTGACGAAGAGAGTGTATGTGAGTGAGGTGGAGGGGGGAAGAGGGAGGGGGAGGCCAAGGATGAGATGGAGGGATGGGGTGGAGAGGTATATGAGAGAGGGGGGTGTAAGTTGGGAGCAGGGCAGTGAAATGGCGGGGGACAGGGCGACTTGGAGGCGATTTGTTTGTGGCCACCCCAAACGGGATTGAGGCATCTGGCAATAGATAGATAGATAGTGTCCCAGCCACTTCCAGCAAGACAGTCGCACATATTCATCAACTGGTTCCACTCTCGTAATATCCCTTATTCTTTCAATTGTAACTCTGTCTTGTCACTTTACCCCAAGAATCCTTCTCAGTATTTTATTCTCAAATCCTAATACTGTACTTTCTGATCTGTTGGAATTGTATTGTACCATGACTCATGCCCATAAATTAAAACTGGTCTAATCATGGACTTGTAAATTTTTTCTTTAGTATAAACCGAAAGCATATTATTATTTCAAACAGATTTCAACATTCCAACAGCTCGCCAAGCCTGTCTAATCCTCTCCTCAATTTCATTGTTTAATGATCTATTAGATGATACAATTATTCCCAGATATATTAAATTTTCTACATTCTTCACCACATTATTCCCAATTACACAATCAATTTGGTTCTCCACGTTCACATTAATAATGTACAGTACTGGACTGTAATGGAAATCGGTAACATTGGTTACTGTACTTATAAAGTTACTGTACATTATACTCCTAAGGGTGTACTGTTTAAGTGTTGCCTTTTAAAAAAATTAAACAACAAATTATATTTTCTGTGTACTGTACAGTAGATTTTAGGGTGCTGTTATGCATGTGTGTTTGGTTACTGTACTCATAAAGTAACTGTACATAATACCCCGAAGGGTGTCTGTTTAAGTGTTGCCTTATAAAAAAATCAAACATCAAATTATTTTTAATGTGTACAGCAGACTTTAGGGTGCTGTTATGCATGTATGTTTATGCCAATAATTGTCCAAAGGTTACGATCCAGACCAAGTTCTTCTCATCCAACATGACAGTGATTGTGGGGTCGTCTGTGGTAAGAAGTGTTGTGGTCATAATGGGAGGAAACCTTGTCCACTGGCTCAACAGAAGGAGCCGGGCGGGTGTGAGCATCTCTACCAGGGCCATCAAGGACGAGGCACTGAGGATATATGTCGCAGTTTGCAGGAAGAAGAATATAAACCCGTCACCCACGTTCAGAGCTTCTTCAGGGTGGCTCTTCAGGTTTAAGAAAAGGTGTAAGGTGAGGTGCGCCGCTTACCATGGTGAGGCGGACTCTGCTGACGTAGGTGTGGCTGTTAGCTTTCCAGAGGAGGCACGCAAGATTGTTGTGGAGGGTGGGTACTCATGGCACCATGTCTATAACTGTGATGAAACCAGCATCTTCTGGAAGCAGTCGCCAAGATACACGTATCTGACAAAGGGACAGAGGCAGGCAGTCGGCACGAAGATGAATAAAGAGCAGCTGAGTGTCTTACTCACCTGAAACGCTTCCGGCTCACACAAGATGAAGCCACTAATTATCCACAAATTCCATAAACCTCAGCCCTCCAGACAGTGCAACATGAAGATCCTCAACGTTTACTGGGAGGTCACACCGTGAGGCTACATGGTTGAGAGTCTATCACATGAGTGGTTCGACCGGTATTTTGTTCCCAACGGACAGAGGCACTGCACGAAAATGAATCTGGCATTTAAGGCTGTCCTTTCTATGGATAATACAAGAGCACATGCCAAATATCTTGTCGACCATCACCCTGATGTCCATGTTGTATTCTTCCCACCCAACACAACTTCAAAACTCCAACCCCTAGACCAAGAGATCATTGCCAACATTATGAACATGTTCTACTCTAAGGTGCATGACAGACTCAGGAAACAAACAAGTGACAACACAATTCTGCACCAGATTCAGGACACGAGGAAGATTCTGACGGCGGCAACGACCCACACCGCACACCTGCAGCCGCACCAAAGTCTCAGGACCTTCCCAGCAGTCCACAGGATACACCAGCAGCAATGTCTCCCAGGCCAGAACAGTCACAAACTAGTCCAGAGGAGTCCAGACCGGGCCCGTCCTCAAGGCCAGACCAGTCTCCTAGCACACCGATACCCCTGCCACCACCTGCCGATTCTCGACCTGCCAAGACAACAGGTCAGTTTTGGAAGGAATTCAACATAAAAAATGCAGTAGATATCATGGTCGAAAGCTGGAAAAAAGTTATCCCAGCCACTATAGCACACGGGTGGAAGAAACTTTTCCCTCATCTGACTGTGGAAGGTGAGCAGCAGAGGGAAGAAGATGCTCTCGCAGCCGCTGTGGAAGCTATTAGAAACACAAGCCAAGATGCAGCAGAGGTGGACGAAATAGCTGTAAGACAACACTTAACACACGACGACCTAAACTCAGGTGTGGTAGACATAACAGAGGAAGAGATGAACTCTAGCGAAGAAGAGAATGAAAGGCCAGAGCACACTGCAGAGGGCAAGATAAGCACACAGAAATTGTCCCAGGCCCTGTCCACCATAACCGACATGACAACCACCTTCGAGGCATACACCAGGACTATGCCTGAGGCTACCAACATCCTATCGACCTTGAGTGATCTGATGTCTCAAGTGATAGCCGTCTATAACAGAAACATACAGGAGCAGAGACAAGCCCGGATCACATGATATTCTCAAGAGAGACAGAATGTGGCTGCTATTCTGCAAGACTTGGACGTGCCAGCAGGGGTGGATGAAGGAGGAGAAGTGGACAATGAGGAAGTGGAGGTGCTAGAGCCTGAGTTCAACTCTGAGGGCTTTGGCATAGGTGATGGGGCTTCCCCAGAGAGGCCCATGTCACCTAGTAACTAGCCCATCCACCCTCAACACACCTTCACCTGCCACTCAAGCCAGTCTTCACTTTATTTCTGGTAAGGATTTTTGGTGTTGCAACTCTGTATAAGAGCTTTAATGTCTTTTCAGATACATGTTAATTGTGTAATGCTGTTTTAGCACTACTAAACAATTTCATTTAATTTTAGGCAGGGCCTGTTTGGTGTTATAATACTTTCTGGTAGGGTAGGTACACTCGAAGACCATAAAAGGTCTCCCACCTCCGCCGACCCTGAGACGAGGCCTGGGGTCTTTCTGGATGACGGCTCAGCCAAACTATCATGGGCAACACACGTACGAACATACACCGCGAACCCTCTAGGCCAAGGCTTCGTAACCAGTGCATCATGTCACAATTATCACGTTTTTATTGAGATAGGCCAAATCCTTGGCTTCATAAACATTAATATACCCCAATATTACATACCACTGTCCTCAAAGTACAGTAAACCAGTATGAATAGGAAACAAATACTGTACGTGATAAGATAGATGAACCAGGAAATGGAACTAGGAACACGAATCATCTAACTACTGCCATATTTACACAACAGAGATGGACCAGAGGTGTAGTCGTGGATGGAGGAAAAGTATTCCCACACTACAGACGGCGATCTATATATGGTGAGAAGTAAACGTTAGTTCATTTCTTTTGCAGGTACTTTCTGCCTATAATTTCACAAACGTATGTCATAGATGACACTAAAAACGTTATCTGAATAGGAACTGCTTTACTTTATTACTAATTCTACTGTTTCCTATTTCCCTAGCTTTATGTGTGCTTGGCTTCTGCTTCGTCTCTGGTGCAGCTGAGCGGGATTACTTGCCTTTCAGCCTCTCAACACCTCCCTATATCTTTACTGGTAAGTAAATTAGTTGAATATTATTTTGTTGCCTGACAACAAACTTGTGTATATACAGTATATATATATATATATATATATATATATACATACCCCCCCCTGGGGGTAGGGGGGTTTTTCAAGAATACTCCCCCAGTATCCCTGCTTGTCGTAAAAGGCGACTAAAAGGGTTGGCGGAGGGTTAGTGCCCCTCCCCGGAAAACAACTAACTAAAAAAACAAACAAGAAGCCTCGGACAAGGACTGACCAAACGATGACGACCCAGGACCGGACAAAGGACTTGGTAATGGGTACTTGGAATGTAAGAGGAGCGAATGATGAGGTGAAAGAGAGAGAGATTGTCCAGGTGCTTGAGGGTGCAAAAGTGAATGTATGTGGAATAACTGAAACAAAATGGAGAGGAGAAAGTGTGAGAGAATGGGAGTATGGATGGGATATATGTGCAGGAGTAGGTGAGAATGAGAGGGCAAAGGAAGGAGTATGTATAGTTGTGAGTAAAAGATGGAAGAAGAGCATAAGACAGTAGGGATCACTTGGGTCAAGGATTGTGTGGATAAAGTTGAAAGTTGGAATACAAATGTGGGCGATTGTGTGTGTGTATGCGCCAACGCAAGATCGTGCTAGAAGAGTGAGAGAAGAGTTCTGGACAAATGTAGAAGTGTGCATGGAAAAGTTTGGAAGGAATGAGAGAGTGTTTTTGATTGGTGATATGAATGGTAAAGTTGGGAATGCGAAGGTGGATGGAATAGTTGGTGAGTGGGGTGTGCCTGCTGAGATAGATGAGAATGGGAGTGTGTTAGTGGACATTTGTGCTGGGAGGGGTTGGTGGTAGCCAATACCCTCTTCAGGCATAAAATGATCCACAGGTATACATGGCGAGTGATGAGAAGGGTGGGTGGTGAACTGAATGAAAGGAAGGCAATGATTGATTATGTGTGTGTGGATGAAAGGATGCGAAGATGTGTAATGGATGCAAGAGTTTATAGAGGTTGGGGGAGTGGACTTTCTGACCACTACTTGGTGGTGGCCAGAATCAAGGTCCAATTAGAATGGAGAAATAGAAGAAGGGAAAGACGAGAGGAAGGAGTAGTTGCAAGGAGAGTGGAAAGGTTACAAGAGGATGAGAAAAAGGCAGAGTATAAGAGAGAAGTGGAGGAACGATTGGGAAAATATGAATTGGAGCAGATGGGAGACGTGGAAGGTGTGTGTAGGATATTTACAGAAGAAATATGTGCAGCATGTGATGTGGTGTGTGGAAGGAAGAGAAGACGGAGGGGGGTGCAAGGAACAGCATGGTGGACTGAAGACGTGAAACAGGCTGTGGCACAAAAGAAGAAAGCATACAATGAACGGATGAGAAATAGGGGCGTGGAAGAAGTTGAGAGGCGGAAGACAGAGTTATATGTAGAAAGAAAGAGAGAGGTGAAAAGATTAGTAAGAGAGAGTAAGAAGAGAGTGGATGAGGAATTTGGAAGGAATTTGAGTATAAAGTGGAGGGACTGTAAGAAAATGTTCTGGAAAGAGGTGAAAAGAGTAAGACAGGGTGGAAGTGAAGTTAGTAGGGGAGTGAAAGATAAAAATGGTAGATTACTAGTGGAGAAGGGAGAAAAAGTGAGCAGATGGAGAGAACACTTTAAGGAATTGTTGAATGTAGAGGATGGAAGTAATGCGAGTATAAGTGGCTGGGGAATGGCTGGGAGAAGGAGGGAGGTGAGAAGACAGGAAGAAATCAGTAGGATAGAAATTGTGGAAGCAATGAAGAAAGTTAAATCGGGGAAAGCCCCAGGAATTGATGGAGTGTGTGGTGAAATGCTGAAGCATGGGGGAGAGATAGTAGTAGAATGGATGTGGAAGATGTGCAGATTAGCCTGGGAGGAAGGTAGAGCAGGGTTGCCAAGTCGCACCCAGCTCTACCCGCGGAAACCCAACTGAAAACCAGCCCAAAAGTAGCCCAAAACCAATAATTATTTTAAAAATCCTCTTATTATGCGAAATCAGTGTTTTATACCATTAATTCATGATCATCATCACTGTGTTCTTTTTTGTGTACATTACATCATATGTGAAACTTGCTAACATCATTTTGTTTGATGTGTAATCATTACAACACATGCTCTGACATGAGGAGTGTTTTCAACTGTTTCATGCTGCAGTCTGTTTCTTAATTTACTTTTCATTAAATTATATTGAAAGAAAACCCTCTCTACTGCGGCATTGCTTGCTGGCAACGATAGCAGGGATAAAAAAAACTGCCTAATTCTTGTAAGTCCCTCTCTCCGCACGAATCTGTATAGTTATATAGTTATCCAGAACTGCTCTGGATCTCTCGTGGGCTGCACCCACTGGTCCCTATGGGTGTATTAGAGGGTCTCTCTCTCCGCCATATGTTTAAACAGCTCTCTCTCTCTCTCTCTCTCTCAGTATTTTGTCGTGATGTGGTTTATCTCCAACCTAGCCCAAAAACCGCGACAGTTTTCAAACCAGCCCAAAAAACCGCAACCCGCGACCAGTAAAATTTGCCCGCGGAAGAGCTTCCAAACCAGCCCAATTTGGCGGGAAATCCGCGACCTTGGCAACCCTGAGGTAGAGTCCCGGAGAATTGGAAGTCAGGTATAATTATTCCCTTGTACAAAGGAAAAGGGGAAAAAGAAGTGTGTGGTAATCAGAGGGGCATTTGTCTTCTTAGTATAATAGGAAAAGTGTATGGTAGGATACTTATTGACAGAGTTAGAGAAAGAACAGAGAAATTAGTTGGAGAAGAACAGGGAGGCTTTAGGAAGAGAAGAGGTTGTGTAGATCGGATATTCATTCTTAGATCTTTAGTGGAAAAGTCTCTAGAGAAGGGAAAGAAGTTGTATGTGGCTTTCATGGATTTGGAGAAAGCATATGACAGGGTGGATAGACAAGGATTGTGGAAAGTGTTAAGAATATATGGAGTAGATGGGGAGTTGTTGAATGCTGTGAAGAGTATGTACGATGGTGCGAAGGCTGCAGTGCGTGTGGATGGTGAACTAAGTGAATTTTTCTCTTTGAAAGTTGGTTTGAAACAGGGATGTGTCGTGTCTCCATGGTTGTTCAATCTGTACATGGATGGGGTAATAAAAGAGGTACAAGGTAGGGTAGTGGATGTTGGAGTGACCCTGATGAGAGAGGATAGTGTTTGGAAACTCCCTGTACTGTTGTTTGCAGATGATACCGTGTTGTTGAGTGAAGACGAAGGGGAGCTGCAAGGCTTGGTGGATGAATTTGAGAGAGTGTGTAAGAAACGGAATCTAAAGGTGAATGTAGGGAAGAGTAAAGTGATGGTCTTTGAGAGAGGTGAAGTTAGTGAATGTACAGCGAGGTTGGATGGTGAGGAATTGGAAAATGTGAGTACGTTTAAGTACTTGGGTAGTGTGATGAGTAAGGATGGAGGTTTGGAGGGTGAAGTGCTTGAAAGGGTACAGCAGGGAAGAAAAGTTGCTGGTTCTTTAAAAGCAGTGATAAGAAACAGGGAAGTGAGCATGGAAGTGAAAAAGTTATTACATGACAGTATAGTGATACCAATTCTAACGTACGGAAGTGAAGCTTGGACATTGTTGGAAGGACACAAGTCAAGAGTGAGAGCAGTGGAAATGAGTTAAGAGGAGCCTGTGGAGTCACGTGGAGAGACGGGCTAATGAATGAGGATATAAAGGAGCGATGTGGTGTGGATGTGGATGTGATAGGAAGCGTTATGAGGAACACACTGAGGTGGTTTGGCCATGTGGAGAGGATGGAGGGTGAAAGACTGACGAAGAGAGTGTATGTGAGTGAGGTGGAGGGGGAAGAGGGAGGGGAGGCCAAGGATGAGATGGAGGGATGGGGTGGAGAGGTATATGAGAGAGGGGGGTGTAAGTTGGGAGCAGGGCAGTGAAATGGCGGGGGACAGGGCGACTTGGAGGCGATTTGTTTGTGGCCACCCCAAACGGGATTGAGGCATCTGGCAATAGATAGATAGATAGTGTCCCAGCCACTTCCAGCAAGACAGTCGCACATATTCATCAACTGGTTCCACTCTCGTAATATCCCTTATTCTTTCAATTGTAACTCTGTCTTGTCACTTTACCCCAAGAATCCTTCTCAGTATTTTATTCTCAAATCCTAATACTGTACTTTCTGATCTGTTGGAATTGTATTGTACCATGACTCATGCCCATAAATTAAAACTGGTCTAATCATGGACTTGTAAATTTTTTCTTTAGTATAAACCGAAAGCATATTATTATTTCAAACAGATTTCAACATTCCAACAGCTCGCCAAGCCTGTCTAATCCTCTCCTCAATTTCATTGTTTAATGATCTATTAGATGATACAATTATTCCCAGATATATTAAATTTTCTACATTCTTCACCACATTATTCCCAATTACACAATCAATTTGGTTCTCCACGTTCACATTAATAATGTACAGTACTGGACTGTAATGGAAATCGGTAACATTGGTTACTGTACTTATAAAGTTACTGTACATTATACTCCTAAGGGTGTACTGTTTAAGTGTTGCCTTTTAAAAAAATTAAACAACAAATTATATTTTCTGTGTACTGTACAGTAGATTTTAGGGTGCTGTTATGCATGTGTGTTTGGTTACTGTACTCATAAAGTAACTGTACATAATACCCCGAAGGGTGTCTGTTTAAGTGTTGCCTTATAAAAATCAAACATCAAATTATTTTTAATGTGTACAGCAGACTTTAGGGTGCTGTTATGCATGTATGTTTATGCCAATAATTGTCCAAAGGTTACGATCCAGACCAAGTTCTTCTCATCCAACATGACAGTGATTGTGGGGTCGTCTGTGGTAAGAAGTGTTGTGGTCATAATGGGAGGAAACCTTGTCCACTGGCTCAACAGAAGGAGCTGGGCGGGTGTGAGCATCTCTACCAGGGCCATCAAGGACGAGGCACTGAGGATATATGTCGCAGTTTGCAGGAAGAAGAATATAAACCCGTCACCCACGTTCAGAGCTTCTTCAGGGTGGCTCTTCAGGTTTAAGAAAAGGTGTAAGGTGAGGTGCGCCGCTTACCATGGTGAGGCGGACTCTGCTGACGTAGGTGTGGCTGTTAGCTTTCCAGAGGAGGCACGCAAGATTGTTGTGGAGGGTGGGTACTCATGGCACCATGTCTATAACTGTGATGAAACCAGCATCTTCTGGAAGCAGTCGCCAAGATACACGTATCTGACAAAGGGACAGAGGCAGGCAGTCGGCACGAAGATGAATAAAGAGCAGCTGAGTGTCTTACTCACCTGAAACGCTTCCGGCTCACACAAGATGAAGCCACTAATTATCCACAAATTCCATAAACCTCAGCCCTCCAGACAGTGCAACATGAAGATCCTCAACGTTTACTGGGAGGTCACACCGTGAGGCTACATGGTTGAGAGTCTATCACATGAGTGGTTCGACCGGTATTTTGTTCCCAACGGACAGAGGCACTGCACGAAAATGAATCTGGCATTTAAGGCTGTCCTTTCTATGGATAATACAAGAGCACATGCCAAATATCTTGTCGACCATCACCCTGATGTCCATGTTGTATTCTTCCCACCCAACACAACTTCAAAACTCCAACCCCTAGACCAAGAGATCATTGCCAACATTATGAACATGTTCTACTCTAAGGTGCATGACAGACTCAGGAAACAAACAAGTGACAACACAATTCTGCACCAGATTCAGGACACGAGGAAGATTCTGACGGCGGCAACGACCCACACCGCACACCTGCAGCCGCACCAAAGTCTCAGGACCTTCCCAGCAGTCCACAGGATACACCAGCAGCAATGTCTCCCAGGCCAGAACAGTCACAAACTAGTCCAGAGGAGTCCAGACCGGGCCCGTCCTCAAGGCCAGACCAGTCTCCTAGCACACCGATACCCCTGCCACCACCTGCCGATTCTCGACCTGCCAAGACAACAGGTCAGTTTTGGAAGGAATTCAACATAAAAAATGCAGTAGATATCATGGTCGAAAGCTGGAAAAAAGTTATCCCAGCCACTATAGCACACGGGTGGAAGAAACTTTTCCCTCATCTGACTGTGGAAGGTGAGCAGCAGAGGGAAGAAGATGCTCTCGCAGCCGCTGTGGAAGCTATTAGAAACACAAGCCAAGATGCAGCAGAGGTGGACGAAATAGCTGTAAGACAACACTTAACACACGACGACCTAAACTCAGGTGTGGTAGACATAACAGAGGAAGAGATGAACTCTAGCGAAGAAGAGAATGAAAGGCCAGAGCACACTGCAGAGGGCAAGATAAGCACACAGAAATTGTCCCAGGCCCTGTCCACCATAACCGACATGACAACCACCTTCGAGGCATACACCAGGACTATGCCTGAGGCTACCAACATCCTATCGACCTTGAGTGATCTGATGTCTCAAGTGATAGCCGTCTATAACAGAAACATACAGGAGCAGAGACAAGCCCGGATCACATGATATTCTCAAGAGAGACAGAATGTGGCTGCTATTCTGCAAGACTTGGACGTGCCAGCAGGGGTGGATGAAGGAGGAGAAGTGGACAATGAGGAAGTGGAGGTGCTAGAGCCTGAGTTCGACTCTGAGGGCTTTGGCATAGGTGATGGGGCTTCCCCAGAGAGGCCCATGTCACCTAGTAACTAGCCCATCCACCCTCAACACACCTTCACCTGCCACTCAAGCCAGTCTTCACTTTATTTCTGGTAAGGATTTTTGGTGTTGCAACTCTGTATAAGAGCTTTAATGTCTTTTCAGATACATGTTAATTGTGTAATGCTGTTTTAGCACTACTAAACAATTTCATTTAATTTTAGGCAGGGCCTGTTTGGTGTTATAATACTTTCTGGTAGGGTAGGTACACTCGAAGACCATAAAAGGTCTCCCACCTCCGCCGACCCTGAGACGAGGCCTGGGGTCTTTCTGGATGACGGCTCAGCCAAACTATCATGGGCAACACACGTACGAACATACACCGCGAACCCTCTAGGCCAAGGCTTCGTAACCAGTGCATCATGTCACAATTATCACGTTTTTATTGAGATAGGCCAAATCCTTGGCTTCATAAACATTAATATACCCCAATATTACATACCACTGTCCTCAAAGTACAGTAAACCAGTATGAATAGGAAACAAATACTGTACGTGATAAGATAGATGAACCAGGAAATGGAACTAGGAACACGAATCATCTAACTACTGCCATATTTACACAACAGAGATGGACCAGAGGTGTAGTCGTGGATGGAGGAAAAGTATTCCCACACTACAGACGGCGATCTATATATGGTGAGAAGTAAACGTTAGTTCATTTCTTTTGCAGGTACTTTCTGCCTATAATTTCACAAACGTATGTCATAGATGACACTAAAAACGTTATCTGAATAGGAACTGCTTTACTTTATTACTAATTCTACTGTTTCCTATTTCCCTAGCTTTATGTGTGCTTGGCTTCTGCTTCGTCTCTGGTGCAGCTGAGCGGGATTACTTGCCTTTCAGCCTCTCAACACCTCCCTATATCTTTACTGGTAAGTAAATTAGTTGAATATTATTTTGTTGCCTGACAACAAACTTGTGTATATACAGTATATATATATATATATATATATATATATATATATATATATATATATATACCCCCCCCTGGGGGTAGGGGGGTTTTTCAAGAATACTCACCCAGTATCCCTGCTTGTCGTAAAAGGCGACTAAAAGGGTTGGCGGAGGGTTAGTGCCCCTCCCCGGAAAACAACTAACTAAAAAAACAAACAAGAAGCCTCGGACAAGGACTGACCAAACGATGACGACCCAGGACCGGACAAAGGACTTGGTAATGGGTACTTGGAATGTAAGAGGAGCGAATGATGAGGTGAAAGAGAGAGAGATTGTCCAGGTGCTTGAGGGTGCAAAAGTGAATGTATGTGGAATAACTGAAACAAAATGGAGAGGAGAAAGTGTGAGAGAATGGGAGTATGGATGGGATATATGTGCAGGAGTAGGTGAGAATGAGAGGGCAAAGGAAGGAGTATGTATAGTTGTGAGTAAAAGATGGAAGAAGAGCATAAGACAGTAGGGATCACTTGGGTCAAGGATTGTGTGGATAAAGTTGAAAGTTGGAATACAAATGTGGGCGATTGTGTGTGTGTATGCGCCAACGCAAGATCGTGCTAGAAGAGTGAGAGAAGAGTTCTGGACAAATGTAGAAGTGTGCATGGAAAAGTTTGGAAGGAATGAGAGAGTGTTTTTGATTGGTGATATGAATGGTAAAGTTGGGAATGCGAAGGTGGATGGAATAGTTGGTGAGTGGGGTGTGCCTGCTGAGATAGATGAGAATGGGAGTGTGTTAGTGGACATTTGTGCTGGGAGGGGGTTGGTGGTAGCCAATACCCTCTTCAGGCATAAAATGATCCACAGGTATACATGGCGAGTGATGAGAAGGGTGGGTGGTGAACTGAATGAAAGGAAGGCAATGATTGATTATGTGTGTGTGGATGAAAGGATGCGAAGATGTGTAATGGATGCAAGAGTTTATAGAGGTTGGAGTGGACTCTCTGACCACTACTTGGTGGTGGCCAGAATCAAGGTCCAATTAGAATGGAGAAATAGAAGAAGGGAAAGACGAGAGGAAGGAGTAGTTGCAAGGAGAGTGGAAAGGTTACAAGAGGATGAGAAAAAGGCAGAGTATAAGAGAGAAGTGGAGGAACGATTGGGAAAATATGAATTGGAGCAGATGGGAGACGTGGAAGGTGTGTGTAGGATATTTACAGAAGAAATATGTGCAGCATGTGATGTGGTGTGTGGAAGGAAGAGAAGACGGAGGGGGTGCAAGGAACAGCATGGTGGACTGAAGACGTGAAACAGGCTGTGGCACAAAAGAAGAAAGCATACAATGAACGGATGAGAAATAGGGGCGTGGAAGAAGTTGAGAGGCGGAAGACAGAGTTATATGTAGAAAGAAAGAGAGAGGTGAAAAGATTAGTAAGAGAGAGTAAGAAGAGAGTGGATGAGGAATTTGGAAGGAATTTGAGTATAAAGTGGAGGGACTGTAAGAAAATGTTCTGGAAAGAGGTGAAAAGAGTAAGACAGGGTGGAAGTGAAGTTAGTAGGGGAGTGAAAGATAAAAATGGTAGATTACTAGTGGAGAAGGGAGAAAAAGTGAGCAGATGGAGAGAACACTTTAAGGAATTGTTGAATGTAGAGGATGGAAGTAATGCGAGTATAAGTGGCTGGGGAATGGCTGGGAGAAGGAGGGAGGTGAGAAGACAGGAAGAAATCAGTAGGATAGAAATTGTGGAAGCAATGAAGAAAGTTAAATCGGGGAAAGCCCCAGGAATTGATGGAGTGTGTGGTGAAATGCTGAAGCATGGGGGAGAGATAGTAGTAGAATGGATGTGGAAGATGTGCAGATTAGCCTGGGAGGAAGGTAGAGCAGGGTTGCCAAGTCGCACCCAGCTCTACCCGCGGAAACCCAACTGAAAACCAGCCCAAAAGTAGCCCAAAACCAATAATTATTTTAAAAATCCTCTTATTATGCGAAATCAGTGTTTTATACCATTAATTCATGATCATCATCACTGTGTTCTTTTTTGTGTACATTACATCATATGTGAAACTTGCTAACATCATTTTGTTTGATGTGTAATCATTACAACACATGCTCTGACATGAGGAGTGTTTTCAACTGTTTCATGCTGCAGTCTGTTTCTTAATTTACTTTTCATTAAATTATATTGAAAGAAAACCCTCTCTACTGCGGCATTGCTTGCTGGCAACGATAGCAGGGATAAAAAAAACTGCCTAATTCTTGTAAGTCCCTCTCTCCGCACGAATCTGTATAGTTATATAGTTATCCAGAACTGCTCTGGATCTCTCGTGGGCTGCACCCACTGGTCCCTATGGGTGTATTAGAGGGTCTCTCTCTCCGCCATATGTTTAAACAGCTCTCTCTCTCTCTCTCTCTCTCAGTATTTTGTCGTGATGTGGTTTATCTCCAACCTAGCCCAAAAAACCGCGACAGTTTTCAAACCAGCCCAAAAAACCGCAACCTGCGACCAGTAAAATTTGCCCGCGGAAGAGCTTCCAAACCAGCCCAATTTGGCGGGAAATCCGCGACCTTGGCAACCCTGAGGTAGAGTCCCGGAGAATTGGAAGTCAGGTATAATTATTCCCTTGTACAAAGGAAAAGGGGAAAAAGAAGTGTGTGGTAATCAGAGGGGCATTTGTCTTCTTAGTATAATAGGAAAAGTGTATGGTAGGATACTTATTGACAGAGTTAGAGAAAGAACAGAGAAATTAGTTGGAGAAGAACAGGGAGGCTTTAGGAAGAGAAGAGGTTGTGTAGATCGGATATTCATTCTTAGATCTTTAGTGGAAAAGTCTCTAGAGAAGGGAAAGAAGTTGTATGTGGCTTTCATGGATTTGGAGAAAGCATATGACAGGGTGGATAGACAAGGATTGTGGAAAGTGTTAAGAATATATGGAGTAGATGGGGAGTTGTTGAATGCTGTGAAGAGTATGTACGATGGTGCGAAGGCTGCAGTGCGTGTGGATGGTGAACTAAGAGAATTTTTCTCTCTGAAAGTTGGGTTGAAACAGCGATGTGTCATGTCTCCATGGTTGTTCAATCTGTACATGGATGGGGTAATAAAAGAGGTACATGGTAGGGTAGTGGATGTTGGAGTGGCCCTGGTGAGAGAGGATAGTGTTTGGAAACTCCCTGTACTGTTGTTTGCAAATGATACTGTGTTGTTGAGTGAAGACGAAGGGGAGCTGCAAGGCTTGGTGGATGAGTTTGGGAGAGTGTGTAAGAAACGGAATCTGAAGGTGAATGTAGGGAAGAGTAAAGTGATGGTCTTTGAGAGAGGTGAAGTCAGTGAATGTACAGCGAGGTTGGATGGTGAGGAATTGGAAAATGTGAGTACGTTTAAGTACTTGGGTAGTGTGATGAGTAAGGATGGAGGTTTGGAGGGTGAAGTGCTTGAAAGGGTACAGCAGGGAAGAAAGGTTGCTGGTTCTTTGAAAGCAGTGATAAGAAACAGGGAAGTGAGCATGGAAGTGAAAAAGTTACTACATGACAGTATTGTGATACCAACTCTAACGTACGGAAGTGAAGCTTGGACGTTGTTGGAAGGACACAAGTCAAGAGTGAGAGCAGTGGAAATGAGTTATTTAAGAGGAGCCTGTGGAGTCACATGGAGAGATAGGCTGACGAATGAGGATATAAAGGAACGTTGTGGTGTTGATGTGGATGTGATAGGAAGCGTTATGAGGAACACACTGAGGTGGTTTGGCCATGTGGAGAGGATGGAGGGTGAAAGACTGACGAAGAGAGTGTATGTGAGTGAGGTGGAGGGGGAAGAGGGAGGGGGAGGCCGAGGATGAGATGGAGGGATGGGGTGGAGAGGTATATGAGAGAGGGGGGTGTGAGTTGGGAGCAGGGCAGTGAAATGGCGGGGGACAGGGCGACTTGGAGGCGATTTGTTTGTGGCCACCCCAAACGGGATTGAGGCGTCTGGCAATAGATAGATAGATAGATATATATATGTATATATATATATATATATATATATATATATATATACAGTACAATCCCTGCTATCCAGTATCCAGACAAACGGAATACTCAGAAAAACGGGAAAATTCATGGTCTGGTAATAATGTCAGTAAGTTATAACTGTGCGCCAATTTGAACGGACCGCCAAACCGCCGTTTTATTGTCACACGAGGCTGGGTGAAGTTGGACAAAGCGAGGTGAAGGCATTTCCGGCTAATGTAAATCCCTAGTAAATCCTTTTAACCACCCCTCCTCTCCCCCTGTTTCCCCTACTTGAATTCAGTCATCCTCCACACCGTCCATAAATCACCAGTCTGCTTTTTAACACCAGACGGTAAACAAGCTCTCTTGCTGTTGTGTTGCTCTGATAGACGGTATTTCTACACTCCAAAATGCCTAAAGAGCAAACTGAACGTAAGCATGTCATGCTTACCTTGAAAAAGAAGCTGGATAAATGCAACAGACTTGAAAAAGGCGAACATTATAAAACACTGATGACTGAATATAATGTAGGAAATTCAATGATTTATGATATCAAGGCCCAAGCATCCAAGCTCAATGAATTTTTCATGAAAAGCAAAACAAGTCCATTGAAGAAAGGCATACTCTTCATTGTACGAGTGGTTTTGCTTAGCAAGATCTAAGGGAGCACGTATTTCTGGTCCTCTTATACATGAAAAAGCAAGAGAGTTTCACAGTAAAATGAATTTAGAAGTCGAGTGTGATTTCAGTATTGGAGGGTTAAATCATCTCAAAGACAGGCATGGAATTTGTAAACCAGACACCTCGGGAGAGTAAATAAGCAACCAGCAAATGCCGGTGCGTTTTTCTTCCTAACTGACTGACTCTACCTTGCACCACATTAAGTCATATTACAATGCATATGAACTGGCAGAGTTAAAAGAAAAAAAATGTTAATAGGATTGAATGTTTACTTTGTTGGAAGAAAAAATAATAATATGTTTGCACTTTGTACATCATTTATTTTATTTTGTGCAAAACAGCTGATTAGCGGGTGAGGGGTGGAACCGAGGAATGGTGGCGGTTAGGTGGGGAAGAAATACAGTCGGGGCTGGGGCCATAAACAATGCTAATGTGGGGGCACAGGTGTCATGATAATTCTACAATGCAGTCTTAACATCAGTTCACCAATAAATGTTCAAGATTTTATTTCTTTATTTTTCCTTTTTTATGAGTACAGTACATACAATGAATACTTCGGTAATTAACAGAATGGTGCAAAACAGCTGACTGGTGGGTGAGGGGTGGAATGGTGGAGGTCAGTTGGTGCCGTAAACAGCGCTCACGTGGGGGCACAGGTGTCGTGATAATTCTACAGTACAGTCTTAGCATCAGTTCACCAATAAATGTTCAAGATTTTCAGTTCACCAATAAATGCTCATGATTTTATTTATTTTTCCATTTCTATGAGTACAGCACACACACCGAATAATTCGGTAGTTAACAGAATAGAGCTGTGCATTTTGCAGTACTGCTAGGCATTGCATGCATGTGCATTATGACCATGGTGTGTGTTTACGAGGCAATTTTTCAAGAGGAATCTCTTAGTGTGGCCCTTGATGTGAGTGGTGAGTACCTGAGTTGTATTTACTCCTGTGAGAATTATAGCCTTTGTATAGACTTGATTTGAATATCAGAAATACGGGAAAAATCTGTAACCAGGAAGGTAAATTCCCCAAGCCTCCCGGTTAACTAGGATTGTACTGTATATATATATATATAATATATAGTGTTCAGTAATCCCTGTACTATCCGGACGCCCACTTTCCGGACATCCACATTTACCGGACATTATCGTCCCGGGATCCAATATTCCCAAAATGGTCTGAAAACCGCAAAAATTTTGAAAAAAATCAGACTTTTTCCCGCCCGTAATTTGAACTTGGTGAGCGCGGCGCGGGACAGCTTTTGGTGCATCATTCCTTCGACATCCACTAGAGTGCCCCTGCATCCTACCCACTTACCGCCTGTCTCGTCGCGAGTGCACGATCGTCGTCATGGCTGCCCACGTGCTCAATTTTGCGGCGATGCCTTACCTGCTGCAGGCTCTCCTTCTGCTCTCGTGCCTCTCCTTTGTGTGTGTGATGATGGCCCCGCCGCCTGAGAAGAGGAAGAGAGTGGTGTTGACTCTGGAGAAGAAGAGGGAGATATTGGAGAAAATGGATGCGGGATGGTCTTCGTCACGCATCCTTCGTGACTTCAACCTGGCCCAATCGACTTTGTTTGATATTAAGAGATCCCGAGACAAACTCATGCAGTACACGGCTGACTTCTCGTCGAAAAACAAATGCAAGGTGGAGAGGAAGATGATGTTTACTCCCAAGTATGCTGAAGTCGACCATTCCACGTCGATTTGGTATCGACAGAAACGTGCTGCTGGTGTGATGGTGCGTGGGACGGAGCTGAAGGCTGCTGCCGAGAAGTTCCCCAGGCTTCACGACGCCCTAGACTTCAAGGCATCCGAGGGTTGGCTCTTCGCGTTCAAGTTACGACGTGGCCTTACCAACCATAAGTCTCATGGCAAAGCTTTGGACGCTAACGAGGATGGAGTAAAGGAGTTTCAGCACAATGTGAAGGGCTTGATCGACAGGGAGGGCCTCACGCTCGGTCAAGTCTACAACGCTCATGAAACTGGTTTATTCTATCGCTCTTTGCCAACGAACACTCTAGCCGAGGAGCCGGAGAAGCGTGTACCTGGCCGCAAGCTCTCGAAGCAAAGGATATCTGCTTTGTTTTGTGCTAATGCTAACGGCATGCACCGGCTTAAGCCCGTTATTGTTGGCCATGCAAAGCAGCCTCGGTGTCTTCATGGGGTGATGGATGTCCTTCCTGTCGTTTGGTACCATTCCTTGAAGGCATGGTTCACAGGCCACATCTTCAAAGACTGGTTCCACCATCATTTCGTCAAGGAGGTTATCCATTACCAGACGGAGAAACTGGGAATCCCACGCGACCAGGTAAAGGCCCTCCTTCTCCTCGACAATGCACCTGCCCAACCATGCAACAAGGACTTGGTGGCTGAGAATGGCCGGATTAGGTGCATGTTTCTGCCACCTAATACTACTACTCTCATCCAACCAATGGACCAAGGAGTGATCATGAGAGGAGGAGACTGTAGCACCGGTCAAGCAGGGCAGTACTCCCGAGGTGGATGGAAAGCTGATGACAGGGAGTGCTGGAGCTCCCGTTTCATCAGCCCTCAGGACTAGTTCCTGACCATCCCCCTTTGCTGAACTTTTTCAGTGTCTCAGTTACACAGAGAGTAGGCCAGCATGCTCTTCAGTACAAATTTCTCTAACTAGCTTCACCAAACTACATGCACAGTACACACTACACTTCCTATTCAAAATTTACCCAAAATGGCGTCGTTTCATCAAGCCTCGGAGTCCCCAGGGGGGGGGACCATAAATGCCCCCACCATCTGCCCCTCTCCCGGTGACGACTCAAGGTGCCTGGAACCACTGTCTGACTCTCTTCTTCTTCATTTCTGCAACATTCGCGGCCTTTCCTCTAACTTTCGCTCTGTTGAGCACCACCTCTCCTCCTCTAAACCTCACCTTCTTTTTCTAACGGAGACTCAGCTGTCTGAGGCAACTGACAGCAAACCCTTTTCTGTATCCTCCTACTTTCTCTATACTCATTTCAAAGCCAAAGGTGGCTGTTGTGTACATATACGCAACGACTTATCTTGCTCTCGTGTTCCTGAACTTGATTCTTCTGAATTCTCCACACTCTGGCTTCGGCTTTCCTGTCATTCTCTGACTAAATATATCTGTGCTGTTTACTTATCCCCTAATTCTACTGACTATCAAAAATTCTTCGACTATCTTACTTCTACGATGGAACACATTCTATCCATTTCTCCTTTCTCTGAAATCTCCATTCTTGGAGATTTCAATGTTCACCACCACCTTTGGCTCTCCTCTCCTTTCACGGATCCACCTGGTGAACAAGCCTACATCTTTTCTATCCTTAATGACCTAGAGCAGCTTGTACAGCACCCTACCCGTATCCCTGACCGCCTTGGAGAGAGCTCCAACATACTTGACCTCTTCCTCACAACTAATCCTTCTGCTTACTCTGTTAATCTTTTCTCTCCGTTGGGCTTCTCCGATCACAACCTTATTACCTTAACCTGTCCTATCACTCCAGTACGGCCTGTGGACCTTCCAGGGAAACGTCGTCTATGGCATTTTGGAGCCGCAGACTGGGAGGCCCTCAGGCAGTACTTCTTTGATTTTCCCTGGAATGATTATTGCTTCCATGGCCGTGAGCAATCTGAGTGTGCCTTGCGCATTACGGAGGTTATTCTCTCGGGCATGGAAGCATACATTCCTTTCTCATATCCTTTGACTAACGCAAGAAAGCCTTGGTTTAATCACGCTTGTTCTAATGCTGTCCGCAACAAGGAGAGGGCCTACAAAAGGTACCGGAGCCAACCCACCCCTGAATCACATCATCTTTACGTTTCTGCCCGGAATCGTGCTAAGTCTGTTCTTCGCTCTACTAAAAATAATTTCATCCATACTAAATGCTCTCAACTCTCCAACTCGAATTCTTCCCGCTCCTTCTGGCATCTTGCCAAAAATCTTTCTAACAACTTTACCTCATCATCCTTCCCTCCTCTTTTCTACTCTGATGGTTCTGTAGCTATTTCTTCTACTGATAAAGCAGATCTCTTCGCACAGACTTTCTCCTCCAATTCTACCTTAGACGATTCTGGTGCTGTTCCTCCATCACTTCCCCCCTCTGACTTCCTCATGGCTGACATTAAAATGTCTTCAGTTGATGTATTTTCTGCCATCACTGGCCTCAGTACTAACAAGGCATATGGGCCTGATGGGGTCCCTCCTGTTGTTCTCAAGAACTGTGCTTCTGTGCTTACACCCTGCCTAGGCAAACTCTTTCGTCTTTGTCTGTCAACTTGTACCTTTCCTTCTTGCTGGAAGTTTGCTCTCATTCAGCCAGTCCCAAAGAAGGGCGACCACTCCCAACCCTCCAACTATCGTCCAATTGCTTTAACGTCCTGTATTTCAAAAGTTTTCGAGTCAATTCTTAATAGAAAAATTTTAAGGCATCTTTCCTATCACAACCTTCTTTCCGATCGTCAGTATGGGTTCCGTCAGGGACGCTCCACTGGCGATCTTTTCACCTACCTTTCAGACTCCTGGTCATCCTCCTTTCGGGACTTTGGCGAAAGCTTTGCCATTGCACTTGACATCTCAAAGGCTTTCGATCGAGTCTGGCATAAATCTTTAATTTCCAAACTGCCCTCCTACGGTTTCTATCCTTCTATCTGTGCCTTCATCGCTAGCTTCCTTTCTGGTCGTTCTATAGCCGCTGTCGTAGACGGCCATCGTTCTTTTCCTAGATCTATCAACAGTGGTGTTCCTCAGGGCTCTGTCCTATCACCAACTCTCTTCCTTTTATTCATCAATGATCTTCTAAGCTGTACATCTAACCCTATCCACTCATACGCTGATGACTCCACCCTTCACCTTTCCATTCGGTTCCCGCAACGCCCATCTCAAAAGTTACTTCAACAAACAAGGGATGAGGCTATGGCACACCTAATGTCTGACTTGGCTCGTATCTCTGACTGGGGTAAAAATAATATGGTTGTCTTTAATGCATCTAAGACTCAGTTCTTACACCTTTCAACCCGACAAAATCTTCCACAGGTAAACCCACTAATGTTTAATAATATTCAGCTTAATCCTGCATCATCCTTGAACATGCTTGGGGTTTCATTTACTCGGGACTTGTCTTGGAAAGATCATATTACATCTCTTGTAAAATCTGCTTCCAAGAGATTGGGTGTGCTAAGCCGTCTCCGCTCTTTCTTTACCCCTGCGCAATTGTTGACTCTATACAGGAGTTTTATCTGCCCCTGTGTGGAGTACAACTCTCACGTGTGGGGAGGCTCCCCACATACAGCTCTTCTCAATAGGGTGGAGTCAAAGGCTTTTCGTCTCATTAACTCTCCTCCTCTTACTAACTCCCTTCAACCTCTGTCTCTTCGCCGCACTGTTGCATCTTTATCTCTTTTCTATCGCTACTTTAATGGTCACTGCTCCTCTGAACTGTCTGCTTGCATTCCTCCACCTCTACGACGGGCGCGTAGCACCCGTCTGGCAGCAAACTCTCATCCTTTTTCTGTCCAACTCTCTAATGCAAGAGTTAACCGTTACTCCCAGTCTTTCATTTATGCAACAGGTCAGCTCTGGAACTGTCTCCCTCTGTCTGTATTTCCTGCTGCCTATGATCTCCAGTCTTTCAAACGCAGTGTGTCCAGGCATCTCAAAATGATTGGATCTTGAATTTGGCTCTATATTGTATTTTGTTTTTCTCTTGGGGGGAACTGTTACTGCGGGCTCATGGCCTTTGGTTCCTTCTTCCTCGCATTAAAAAAAAAAAAAAAAAAAAAACGAAGCGGCTATACCGACGGAAGTTCCTGGACGAAGTGATGGTTGTTCTCAAGGACAAGGAAGAGCACAGGGAGGGACGGGACACACGAGGCTAGCGGATTTTGGAAAACCTTCGCCGCTACAATTTCAAGTCTGCAATCTACAACTGGGCTAGTGCATGGAAGGAAGTCCCTGTCAAGACTCTAGAAAATGGTTGGTCTCGTCTGCTTCTCGGAATGGAAGTGGAGCACGATTTCCTAGGTTTCAACGTGGATGACTTCCATACACGTCTATGTGCGCATGGGGATGATATTGATGTGGACGAAGTGCGTGAGTGGTTGAATGATGACAAGGGCGATCCTGGGTATCAGACCCTGTCTGATATCGAGATCACATCTTCAGTTGCAGGTGTCAGTACCCAGCTTGAAGATTCCAACGAGGACGGCGACGATGATGCAGACTCCTCTCAGCATGACACTACTCCAGCTATCCCCAAGCTGAGCGCACTCCGGGAACACCTAGAGTTCGTTCTAGACTACCTAGAATACCCGGACTGCAACAGGGAGATGGGGCCCTTGGGACTTGTGGAGGAAGTGCGGGCTTTCAGGCAGCGCATCATTAATCGTCAGAATCGTCGTTCCTGGCATCAATCAACGATTGACAGCTTTTTCAGGCCCGTGAACCCCGCTGTGCCCAGTCCTGGCTCCACTCCGTTGCCTCCCCAAGACAGGCCTTCATGCTCCAAGCCACAGCCCAGCACATCAGCCACAGTGGAGTCACCGCTCGACGTGAGTTTGCGCCTATTTCAGAGTCGTCTGCAGTGGGTATGCCATCACCACGACCCAGCGACGCACCCCTAGGTTACCTGCATGTGCTACTCTCAGACTCTGACAGTGATTTGATGCCAAGAACTTCTCCACTAGACCACAAGGGAATTTACAGTGTTGTGCAGTGAAAAAAACAGTGCATAGTGTTAAGGAATTTGAGTTCTGAGTGAAAAGACAAAGATTTAATGGACTGTAAATTTAGTGTAAAGTTCAGTGTGTTTTGTTTAGAAAATGGTTTCAAGGGTGGAAAGACCTGAAGTGCAGAGTGCAACACTTATTTAATTATGGTATAATTGAGCGCAAGTAAGACAAGAGTGCGCAGTGTTAAGAGAATGGAATTCTGAGTGCAAATGACTAAGTTCTGTGCAAGACTTCATGAACAGTGTACTGCAAGTGCTTCAGGAAATCCTTCTTACTGTCAGAGTCTGAGAGGAAGCGGTTATTCATCGAGATGGCCAGGGACTTGCTGTAAGTACCCAGAATGTTTCATATTGTACTGTACTGTATTTTCCATACTGTACTTACCTCTAACACCTCATTCCACTCTTTTATGTCCCTTATTGGTATGAATTGGGTATTAGGTGC
Source organism: Coenobita brevimanus (assembly GCF_032717465.1). Lineage (NCBI taxonomy): Eukaryota > Metazoa > Arthropoda > Malacostraca > Decapoda > Coenobitidae > Coenobita > Coenobita brevimanus. The sequence goes on along the minus strand of NC_137056.1, from coordinate 31,943,156 downwards.
TATGCATGTGCAGTAGGGAGGTATTCCTCTGAGTTAGGGTCCATAACTACCAGTCCAGGAGCCAGGGACTTGTTGTAAGTACCCAGAATGTTTAATACTGTATAAACTCACCTCTAAAACCTAATTTTATGGTTCTTTTGCATTTATTTCAGTCTTTTATGTCCCTTATTGGTGTGATTTGGGTCGTCAATAGGTGCTATGCATGTCCAGAGGGAGTTGTATACAGTAAACCCTCATTATACGATGGGGTTCCGTTCCTGAAAACCCCATCGTAAAGCAATCCATCGTATAGCAATCCCATTATAACATGGAGTCAATGGGGATACGTTCCCAGACGTGCCTAAACTCTCACATACACACACCTTAGCACTCACATACATGAAATATCCTTATGTTTAAACATTTAAAGTAACACAGTAATAGTGAATAAAGAGAAAAAAGCATGAAAACTACAGTATACAGTAGATCTTACCTTTACTGAAGCAAGCAACGGTTGTTTATGTGGTTCCTAGACAATTCGCCATGAAGTCGACAATTTGTCGTCATAATATGGACGTTCCCCGTCAGGACAATTCCCCGTCATTCTATAAATATACTTATTACTGATTAACTGATACTTTAATAACTAATTCTTAGGGGGATTTATCAAAGTCTGTTTTCATCCAATAGCATTGGCTTTGGATATCATTTGTAAGTTGCAGTTTTACACAATATTTAACTTGTTTCTACCTTGCTGTAGTTGACTTTCAATTATGTTCTAGCATCACCCACAGCTGTTTTCATTAATTTCCATTGGTACTAAAACATCCTGGGTATATTTTAAAATGACTTTGAAGAGGTACAAGTACAGTACTAAAAAACTAGTGTACTTCCTAAATAAACTGATATGAAAATAAATGACGGGGAATCATCCTGATGATGAAAAGTCCCGATGGCGAATCGTCTTGTTATTGTTGTGATGGCGAATTGACTTGATGGCGAAATATCCCGAAACATTTATATAGACGTAACATGAAGATTATTTGTATAATTCCAAAGTATGTCGATCGTTCACTTAAGGTAATTAGGCATTTATATAAATGCCAATGTCTCGTATGTAGCCTTATGCTAAGATGAAGGATCGATCATAAATCAGCTGATTCACGTTTCAATATAATATTATTTTTCATTTAATGCCCATGATTTGATGCCATATTTTACATTTACTATATAAACAATAAACCACCATCACTTTTATAACTTACATAATTAAAAAACTAGTGTACAGGTAAGCCCTTAATTCACGCGAGGGTTAGGTTCCCAGACCCTTCACGTATGTGGTAAATTCGCGTATATGTTCTGCCCTTGTGTGCACATAATTACGCATGTCTATACATATATTACATCTGAATAATACTGTTTATGCACTACATACACCATATAAACTAGCATAAAGTATTAAAAACAACAAAAATGTAAGAAATTTAAAACCGAAACCTGACAAGCACAGGCGTAGGTGGAGACACTTCAGTAGTCTGGTGCACTAGCCCTCACTGCCTCCCGTATGCTACATTCTGCCTTCTTTATTGTATGAACAGTTGACTCATTCACCCCAAACATGCGATTCCAAGACAATTCACAGGCGTAAGTGGAGACACTTCAGCATAGGCTGGTCCACTAGTTCAGTTCAGTTCAGTTGATAGGTGAGGAGTATTGCCTTTTCATCGGCACTCCTCTTGTCAATTCATTTTTCTAGTTTATTATTTTTCTTGTATTTAGCTCGTGTTTTGCTCGTGTGTCTTTTGTTTTGTTTTGTTTTGTATTTTTTTCTATTCATTGCTATTTGTTAACGTATTCCTCTTTCTTTCCTTAATTTCTCTCTTTTCCTCCATATATGATGTAAATAGTCTTTTGTTCTTCCTATATTTTCTTCACTAAACAGTAATTGTCCTATTGTTTTCATTTTCTATATAAGGCTGTTGTAGGTGTTCTTCCTTATTCCTGTCTTCCTGATACAATGGGCACCATAATAAAAAGTGTTTTATGTTCTCTTCTGCAGCCCCGCACAAATCACATTTAATATTGCCCCCTGAAAATCTCTTCCTATCATTTATTGGTAAATTATTTGTTCTACTTTTATATAATATTATGGATGCTATGGTATTATCATATATTTTTTCTTCTTTTATATTTGATTTATAATTTTTATAAATTTCCAGACTCTTTTTTTCATTTATTTCTTTCTTCCATTGAGATGTGTCCCAGTTCTTTACTTTTTCTTTGATGTCTTTAATACTAATATTTTTTACTGATTTATTTTCTAATCCTATTTCTCTCATGTATGTTTTTACTGTACATATCCACTGGTCTTTTCTACTTTCCATTTTTTCTTGCATTATTCTTTTAATTAAGTCATTTTTACCTTCTTCTAATCCATATTTTAAGTACTTAATATATCCTTCCATTATTCTGCTCTGCATACATGATGCCCCTATTTTTCCTCTTACTGTTGGTATCTGAGCCTATCTTGGTGCCCCTAAGATGTATTGGTAAATGCTGTTTTCAATTCTTTGTAGTTCCTCTATTTCGTTTTTTGTAAATTCTAGTATATTTGCCCCGTATTGTATAGTTGGGAGTACCACACTTTTCCAGTAAGTTTTGCCTATTAGTACCTTATTTACACTTTGGGCTATAATTGCGTATGTGATGTTTGCCATCTTTTTAGCTTTTTCAATTATCCGTCTTGTGCACTCTAAAGCATCTTCTCTGGTCGTTTATTGTAATTCCTAAATATTTGGTTTCATTTGTTACCTCTATCTCTTATTTTTTCGGGTTTGTTTTTCATGTTAAAGATCAGGATTTTACTTTTTGTTTTATTTATATTTAGCCCACACTCTTCTCCTACTGTAATCAAACTGTCTACTATTTTTTCTGCCTCTTCTATTGTTTGAGCTAGTAGCAGCCCGTCATCTGCAAAGAACAGTGCTGCTATTTTAAATATTTCATCCTTATACCCTGTGCCTTCTTTTTCCAACCTGTTTATTATATAGTAGGTTATCATTTTAAATATTGTGGTTGAGCTTGTGCATCCTTGCCTTATGCCACTATTAATCTTTATTTCTGTTTTATTTTCTTTGCCATATTCTATTGTTGTTCTGTCCCCCGTATAAGTGTCTGCTATTACCTCTATTATATCTTCTTGTACCTTGTATTCTTTTAGTATTTCAATCATTTTCTTCCTTTTTACTGAGTCATAAGCTTTTGCAAAGTCTACTGATATTACTACTAGACTCTTTTTCTGCTCATAAATTTTGTCTATACAATATTTTAAAGTGAAAAGGTTATTTTCAATTCTTCCTCCTTCAGTAAATCCATTTTGTGTTTCCTTTATTTCATTATTTTTCTGTAGATGCTCTTCTATTCTATCTTTTATGACAGTTGACATGAATAATTTATACGAGATGTTAGTTAACGCTATTGGTCTTAATTCGTTTGCTTTTGGTTTGTTTACTTTTGGCACCATCATAGTTCTTGATTCTTTCCATTCTTTTGGTACCTTTCCTTTATCTATTATTTCGTTAAAACACACTGTCATTGTGTCCATTATCTTGTCACTTTTTATTAGGATTTTATATAATTCTGGTTTTAGCATGTCAGGTCCCGGCACTTTCTTATTTTTTAGTTTCTTTACATTTTCTCTCAGTTGTATTGTTGTTACTACTGGTTTTTCCATGTATGATGTATTCTTGGTTATTGGTAATGCCATATCCATATGTTCCCCTAATTGTTGCATGATTGTTATTATTTGTTCATCTGTATTTTCATTATTTTGTCTTTTTATCTCGATTTTTCCAGTGTTGTTTCTGCTGGCTATCCATTTGTACTCATTTTTTTTCTCCTCATTCCACACCATATCTATTCCATTTTGTTGTCTGTTGTATATTTTTGACCAATATCTCTCTATTTCTGTTTTGATATTTTCTTTTTCTAACTCTTCTCCATTTTCATTATATATCTTTAATTCCCTTTCTTCTTTTCCTTTTTCTTTCTTAATTTATTTTTATTTTCCCATAATTTTTTGCTTCTGTTTTCTCCATGGGTTATTTCTTTTGTTATTTTTACTTCATGAATGGTTATGGACTCTTTTATTTCTAGCTGGACCTTTTTCTTTTGTTCATTATATAAAACTTTATTCCTCTCTGTCTCCCGTATGCTACGTTCTCCTTCTTTATTGTATGAACAGTTGACTCACCCCAAACATACAGTTCTGAGACAATTCACCATCATGTCAATTCACCGTCAAAACATGGACAATTCCCCGTCATTCTATTAATATACTTATTATTGATTAATTAATACTTTAATAACTAATTTTCAGGGGGATTTTATAACTCATATAAGTAAAAAACTAGTGTACTGTACTTGCTAAATAAACTGGTATGTAAATAAATGGCGGGGAATCGTCCTGACGGAGAATTGTCGCCAACATTCCACCCTGAAGTTTGTCCAACACTTTAACTTTGTCAGACACCACTTTACCAGCCCGCTTTGGTGTGTTACCACATGCATCACTAGCACTACGCTTAGGCCCCATGTTGGCAGACAAGGCAAGCAATCACTGGAAGGCAGAAAAATAAGCCACAAATAACAATTCTCGATCTCGAGTCACGCATGATTCGACCGTCGGATTCAAACTGACTGTGTGGTGCGTGATAGACCGACCTCCCAGGCTCCCACACACACATACACACGCACACATACATATATGTGTGCACACGGGCAGCAGGTAGGCATTTTTTATATTTTATTTATTTCTCTTGTATATTGAAATTACTTATTTGAATACTATAATTTTGTTTTAATTATTGTACGAAAAATTCGTGGATAGCCGAAATCGCGTGAAAAAAGTTCGCGCGAATTAAGGGATAACCTGTACTTGTTAAATAAACTGATACGTAAATAAATGATGGGGAATCGTCCTGACGGCGAATTGTCCTGACTCGGCCTCACAGTCACAGCCCTCACTCATCAATGTCAGAACTGCCTGGCTGGGCAGGGCTAGGTAATGAGGCTGGACCGGTGGACAAGTGTGTGTGGTCTAATGCCGACAGTGTGAGGACGTTTTTGTTGCGTTTGCACATTCGCTGTTCACTGAGCCGCGGATGATCCATCATTGTAGCAAATCGTTCCCATTGTATAGTGGGCATAGGGTACTAAAATTTTGACAATGTATAAGCGAAATATCGTACAAAGAGGCATCGTATAATGAGGGTTTACTGTAGGTGTTTTTGTGAGTTAGGGTCCATAAGTACAAGTCCAGGAGGCTGGTGCCCACTATCCGGACAGGACCACTTTCCGGACATGCCTTTGGCTCTATTACGTCGGATAGTGGAGGGATTACTGTATGTGTGTGTGTGTGTATATATATATATATATATATATATATATATATATATATATATATATATATATACATATATATATACAGTAATCCCTCCAATATCCGACGTAATAGAGCCATAGGCAGGTCCGGATAGTGGGCCCCAGCTTATGGACTTGTACTTATGGACCCTAACTCAGAGAAACACCCATACAACTCCCTCTGGACATGCATAGCACCTGTTTAAGACCCAAATCACACCAATAAGGCACATAAAAGGCTGAAATAAATGCAAAAGAAGCATAAAATGAGTTTTTTGAGGTAGGTTCATACAATATTCAACATTCTGGGTACTTACAAGTGCCTGGCTCCTGGACTGGTACTTATGGACCCTAACCTAGCCTAACTCAGAAAAACACCTTCCTACTGCACATGCATAGCTCCTAACACCCTATTCACACCAATAAAGGGCATTAAAGAGTGAAATGAGGTGTTTTGAGGTAAGTATAGTATGGAAAAAAGTACAGTATGAAACATTCTGCCTACTTTCAGCAAGTCCATGGCCATCTCGATGAATAATCGCCTCCTCTCGGACTCTGACAGTAAGAAGGATTTCCTGAAGCACTTGCAGTACACTGTTCATGAAGTCTTGCACTGAACTTAGTCAATCGCACTCAGAAGTCCGTTCTCTTCACAGTGCGCACTCGTCTAACTTATGCTCCATTGTAACTTACTAAGTGTTGCACTCTGCACTTTAACCTTTCCCACTCTTCTAATAATTTAGTTCAAAAATTGTCTTTTCACTCACAACTGTAAATCCTTAACACAATGCACTGTTTTTTTCACTGCACAACACTGTAAATTCCCATGTGGTCTAGCGGAGAAATTCTTGGCGTCTACTCACCGTCAGAGTCCGAGAGTATCACTGGCAGGTGACCTAGGGGTGCGTTGCTGGGTCATGGTGATGGCATACCCACTGCAGACAACTCAAAAGATAAACGCAAACTCACGTCGAGCGGTGACTCTACCATGGCTGATGTACTGGGCTGTGGCTTGGAGCATAAGGGCCTGTCTTGGGGAGGAACGGAGTGGAGCCAGGGCTGGGCACAGCGGGGGTCACAGGCCTGAAAAAGCTGTCAATCGTTGATTGATGCAAGGAACGACGATTATGATGATTGATGATGCGCTGCCTGAAAGCACACACTTCCTCCACAAGTCCCGAGGGCCCCATCTCCCTGTCGCAGTACAGGTGTTCCAGGTAGTCGAGAACGAACTTTAGGTGTTCCCGGAGTGTGCTCAGCTTGGGGATGGCTGGGGTAGTGTCATGCTGAGAGGAGTCCGCATCATCGTCGCCGTCCTCGTCGGAATCTTCAAGCTGGGTACTGACACCTGCAACTGAAGATGCGATCTCGATATCAGACAATGTCTGATACCCAGGATCGCCCTCGTCGTCATCCAACCACTCACGCACATCGTCCACATCAACATCGTCACCATGCGTACGTAGACGAGCATGGAAGTCATCCACGTCAAAACCTGGGAAATCGTACTCCACATCCATTCCGAGAAGCAGACGAGACCAACCATTTTCTAGAGTCTTGACAGGGATTTCCTTCCATGCACTAGCCCAGTTGTAGATTGCAGACTTGATGTTGTAGCAGCGAAGGTTTTCCAAAGTCCGCTGGCCTCGCGTGTCCCGTCCCTCCCTGCGCTCGTCCTCGTCCTCGAGAACAACCATCACCTCGTCCAGGAACTTCCTTCGGTATAGGCGCTTTGTTGCCACGATCACTCTTTGGTCCATTGGTTGGATGAGAGCAGTCGTATTAGGTGGTAGAAACATGCACCTAATCCGGCCATTCTCAGCCACCAAGTACTTGTCGCAAGGGTGGGCAGGTGCATTGTCGAGGAGAAGGAGGGCCTTTACCTGGTCGCGCGGGATTCCCAGTGTCTTCGTCTGGTAATGTATGACCTCCTTGACGAAGTGGCGGTGGAACCAGTCTTTGAAGATCTGGGCTGTAAACCATGCCTTCAAAGAATTGTACCAGACGACAGGAAGGACATCCATCACCCCACGAAGACACCGAGACTGCTTTGCACAGCCAACAATAACGGGCTTAACCCGGTGCATGCCGTTAGCATTGGCACAACACAAAGCAGATATCCGTTGCTTGGAGAGCTTGCGGCCAGGTACACGCTTCTCCGTGTCCTCGGCTAGAGTGTTCGTTGGCAAAGAGCGATAGAATAAACCAGTTTCGTCAGCATTGTAGACCTGACCAAGAGTGAGGCCCTCCCTGTTGATCAAGCCCTTCACCTTGTGCTGAAACTCGTCAACTCCATCCTCGTTAGCGTCCAAAGCTTCGCCATGAGCTTTATGGTGGGTAAGGCCATGCCGTAACTTGAACGAGAAGAGCCAACCCTCGGATGCCTTGAAGTCTAGGGCGTCATGAAGCCTGGCGAACTTCTCAGCAGCAGCCTTCAGCTCCGTACCACGTACCATCACACCAGCAGCATGTTGCTGTTGATACCAAATCAACGTGGAGCGGTCGACTTCAGCAAACTTGGGAGTAAACATCACCTTCCTCTCTACGTTGCGTTTGCTTCTCGACGAGAAGTCAGCCGTATACTGCATGAGTTTGTCTCAGGGTCTCTTGATATCGAACAAAGTAGATCGGGCCAGGTTGAACTCGCGAGGATGTGGGAAGAAGAACACCCCGCACTTACTTTCTCCAATAACTCCCGTTTCTTCTCCAGAGTCAACACCACTCTCTTCCTCTTCTCAGGCGGCGGGGCCATCATCACACACACTAATGAGAGGCACGAGTGCAGCAGGAGTGTCTGCAGCAGGTAAGGCACCACCAAAAAGCGAGCAAGTGGGCAGCCATGACGACGAGAGTGCACTCGCGACGAGAGACAGGCGTAAAGTGGGGAGGATGCAGGGGCGCTCTATCGGACGTTGGAGGAATGACGCGCCACAACCAGGCTGTCCCGCGCCAAGTTCAAATTACGGGCAGGAATAATTAGTTTTTTTTTTTTCGAATTTTTTTGCGGTTTTTGGACCATTTTGGGAACATTGGATCCCGGGACGATTATGTCCGGTTAGTGGGGATGTTCGGATATTGAGCGTTCGGATATTAGAGGGATTACTATATATATATACAGTATATATATATATATATATATATATATATACAGGTAAGCCCTTAATTCACGCGAGGGTTACGTTCCCAGACCCTTCGCGTATGTGGTAAATTCGCATATACATTCTGCCCTTGTGTGCACATAATTACGCATGTCTACTAAGTATATTACATCTGAATAATACTGTTTATGCACTACATACATCTTATAAACTAGCATAAAGTATGAAAAACAACAAAAATCTAAGAAATTTAACACTGAAACCTGACAAGCACAAGCGTAGGTGGAGACACTTCAGCAGTCTGGTGCACAAACCCTCACTGCCTCCCATATGCTACATTCTGCCTTCTTTATTGTCCAAATAGTTGACTCATTCACCCCAAACATACGGTTCCAAGCCAGTTCACAGGCATAGGTGAAGACACTTTAGCACAGTCTGGTGCACTAGCCCTCACTGACGCCCGTATGCTACATTCTGTCTTCTTTATTGTAAGAACAGTTGACTCACCCCAAACACACAGTTCAGAGACAATTCACCATGAAGTCAATTCATCATCAAAACATGGATGATTCTGTCATTCTATAATTATACTTATTATTGATTAATTAATACTTTAACCCCTACACCGCGGGCTTGTTTACCAATAACTTGCGTGTGCCGCGGGGTTATTTGGGCTCCGACAGACTCTCAAAAAATATTTGCCAAAAATCAGTTATTAGTCCTAGAATAATAAAATTACATATGCTTATGGCACATACCTTCAGCTTTCTCCTGGAATGATTGTTGAGCCTTCGTCGGTTACCGTAGGACTTGTGGAGACCTCTGAAGTAGGGTAACGAAGTCTCCACTTTACACTTCCCGACAACCCGTAATATGATTACCACAGCCAGATACAAACACTATAAACACTATTCTACAATTTTCAAGTAGTTTGGGATCCATACTCAAAAAAAAAATACTGTGAAAGCAATGGAAATTACGAGCGCGTCTGATCGTCGCACTGGCACTAGTTCGCTCATGGTAGTCTGTCATTTATTATTCATAAAACCCCTCACACTTTATATTTCTATTACTATATAACACTTATATATATCTACAGTCTTTATCCATAAGTTTCCTTCAGTAGTATTAGTTTATTGTCACTGTAGGGATTCAATTTCTTTCAGTAAAATACGTAGCATTCACTTTATCGTCCTGTATACTGGCATTGAGAGTGAATGTCACTTTCATCTTCACTCTCATAACTCGTAGCATTCAGACATGCTAGAGTGAAACTTTCACTTTCATTACTCCTAGGGTATATACTCGTATTCTTATAATACTACTCATTTACATTTCTATTTACGTTCTCTATTTTATTTACGTTATTTACATTTCTATTTTATTTACAGTGTGTTGTGCACTGTCACTTGAAATAACTTATAAAACTATTTTCCATTGTTCACTTACATTTACATTCATTACTTTCACTTGCTGTTTACACATTATTTACACATTATTTACAATTCCACTTGCACTGTTTTACTCAATAGAAAGATCGTAGTCACTCTTTTATCAATTGTCAGCCCTTTACCTCTTTCCACACGAGGTTTAATAGGGGGTAAAGGTCACAGAGCCATTTGCATTGGGGAGAAAAAAGGCCCTGAAGTCAGCAAGATGAAACATACGTCCTCTCACTTCGGAAGATGAGAGTACACTGATAACGCAGGGGCAGCCTAGAGGCCTGCTTTAGGGGCTATTCAGAGTTACCAATATTACTTCTTGAAACAGCTAAGTCTAGCACTGATATGATTGGCAGGAAATCTAGACAATACATTATAAATTTGGTAGTTCCAGGTGAATGTAAATATTCTCCCTTCCCTCCTTACATGTATATTTATTACGAAAATAGATTAGAGGCCTACTTAGGAGATATATAATCAGAGCTACCAATGTTAAATCTTGAAACAGCTTTGTGTAGCACTGATAAGATTGGCAGGAAATCTAGACAATACATTATAAATTAGGTAGTTCCAGGTGAATGTAAATATCACTTAGGCTTCTCCCTTCTCTCCTTACATGTATATTTATTACGAAAATAGATTATACGGCATATTTCAAGGGGAAAAAAACAGCGAAAATTAGTGAACGAGTGCACGTGAGGTGTTGTCAGGTGATAATTAGCCAATTCCAGGTGTATGGCACTCTCACTTACCTGATTTCTTTCTTGTATATATTATTTGGTATAAGAATACGACATAGGGTTTATTTCAATGGATGAAATCAGTGAAAAATTCCAGGGAAGATTTACTTAGCGTAGCATGGCCGGGCAGGCGAGAGCATAGGGTAATGGAGGGGGGGTAGGGAGGGGAGTCAAGAACGGGGAGAAATGGCTAAATTGTCAACAATGGATGGGAGTACAGATGAGATTAGGAGTGCTGACTAGTGTTGGACATTGTCAGTACTGATAGATGATACAAGCCCCCACTTGAAAGCCCGGGTGAATTCAAAATAACACAGAATCACAAAAGCGACGCCCCGCGGTATGATCCCTTGCTCCCAAGCGTCACGAAAGTGACGCCCCGCGGTTAAGGGGTTAATAACTAATTTTCAGGTAGATTTTATATCTCATATAAGTAAAAAACTAGTGTACTGTACTTGCTCAATAAACTGATATATAAATAAATGACGGGGAATTGTCCTGACGGGGAATTGTCGCCAACATTCCTCCTTTAAGTTTGTCCAACACTTTAACTTTCTCTGTCAGAAACATCACTTTATTAGTCCGTTTTGGTGTGTTACCACATGCATCACTAGCACTATGCTTAGGCCCCAGGTTGGCAGACAAGGCAAGCAATCACTGGAAGGCAGAAAAATAAGCCACAAATAACGATTTGCGAGTCATGCATGGTTCGACCGTCGGATTCACACTGACTGTGTGGACCGACCTTCCACACACACACACACACATACATATATGTATGCACACAGGCAGCAGGTAGGCATTTTTATATTTTATTTATTTCTCTTGTATATTATAATTATTTATTTGAATACTATAATTTTATGTTTTAATTACTGTACGAAAAATTCTTGGATAACTGAAATCGCGTGAAAAAAGTTCGCGTGAATTAAGGGCTTACCTGTATATACAGTATATATATATATATATATATATATACACACAGCCCACGCCATATAACCGTCATCCGTATTCACTACGTCCTCCTGGATACTTCCATTATCCACTTCATTACACATAATACTGAGTCAGTCACACGTGTCATATTTTCCCGCCATCAGTTGGGGCCTATTATTAACATCTGTTATGGTTGGTTATGATCGGAATTTAGGGTAAGTGCCGAAAAACAGAGGAATACCAACGCAATGTTTTCCTGGCAGTACAGTATCGATCCGCAGCTGGCGGTATTTGCTATGGCACGTTACAGACAATTTAGTGAAAAACATTAAACAGGAAAACGTTAGCATGTCACTAACAAAATGACATAACCCGTAATACCATAACCAGTAATTATAAAGGATATAATTACAGTATATGTTTAATGATGTTAATGATGCTTTATAGAGGTTAACGTGGGACTGAACCAATGCCTTTTAATTGTAGGTATGGAGGAGCAGGCCCGAGTTAGCTCGAGGCCACCAAGGACAAGGGCAAATCAACCGGACGTAATAACACAGCGCTCAATGATCATTGGATACATAAAGCAGGGAAGGGCATAAGGGAGATCAGCCACCTCCTGGGTGTTACCGGAGATACTGTCAGGAAGTGGGTATGAAGATATGAGGCTGAAGGTAACGTGCGCATCATGCCAAGACCTGGATGGCCACGAATCACCACGCCAGAGGGAGAGTAAAGGATCCTGAGAGAGGCAGAACGGACACCACTCTCATCCGCCCGCAGTATAACTCAGAGGTCAAGTGTTCAAAGTCATCCAAAAACAACCGGGAGGCGAATGCGGGAGGATGGTCTATGGTGTTTCGTCCCAGCACGCAAGGATGCATTAACAGAGGCATGTAGATAAGCTCGAAAACGCTTTGCCGAGATGTATGCAGATTTGGGTGTGGAATATTGGGGATCAGTTATTTTCACATATGAAAAATGTTTCTCATCAGTCGCTGCTCTGGGTCGTCAGTGTTGGCGATTGTTGAACACAAGATACTGTATAACCGAAGAAACATCTGTGAATCTTCAACAAGTGGTCGAGTTACAATTTCCATGCACGGATGGATGTGGTGGGGAGGAGTGGGTGAATAACAGATATTGAAGGACACATGAATGCACAAGACTATATTAATATACTAGAGACATCCTTTTTATCTTTAGTGCAGGCCTATGCCATCCCTGAACCACAGCCCATATATATAGTGCAGGACCGGAGTCCAATTCATACCAGTCGAGCAGTGCACAGATGGTTTGATGCCCACCCTGAAACTGTTTTACTTGACTGGCCTCCTAAAGGGGCACTCTGTAACCCTATTGAGAACCTTTGGGCGCATATGGTTCGTGGGTGGGGAGTGGAGGAGAAGATTAGGGAAGCGGTTATGAGAAAGGCAAGAGATGCGTGGAATGGAATAAGAAATACAACTGACATTTGTAGCAGGCTCGTAGATTCCATGCCAGATAGATTACGTGCAGTCATAGCAGCCGATGGTGGTTGGACAAGATATTGATCATGTTTCTCTTATAGCCAAGTAAGCATACATGTATAATTGTTTGCTTCGCATATGTTTACATGTGAAAAGGTTGTAGCATTTGCACTGTTAATAAAAACATTTGTGAAAGTCTTTAACTCTGCGACATAAGATGTAAATGATACTGTTGTTTGATAGATTAATAATCATATTAAGGTGTATTCCAGGATGAAATATTAACACATTAGAAGTTATGGTGTAACTAAGGTGAGACAAGCAGCAGAAGTAAAACATACAGATAAATTGGCTATGATTGATAAATCATACTATGGTAAATTTTTTATTGTTGCCGAGCACCCCACCCCCCCACACCCACACACAATGTCGCTGTAATGAGCAAGCAGATATGGACTATAGTCTTTATTTACTTAAGTTGCTGGCAGTCATGTAAATAAATCAATCACTTCACTACAACATAGTGACGATGTTTCAGCCACTAAATAACTGGTGCCGAAGCCATGGGGGGTTCGTAAGAGTATGTTCGTGTGTGTGTTGCCTGTGATAGTTTGGCTGAGCCGTCATCCAGAAAGACCCCAGGCCTCGTCTCAGGGTCGGCGGAGGTGGGAGACTTTTTATGGTCTGCAAGTGTACATGACCCACTGGAACGCTCCTCTATTTTTCCCATGGATTCTTAACTTCACATTTCAACGTTTCGCGGTTTGCGAGGTTTTGGCAGAACATCCAAGCAGCGAAAAATGAGGAAATACTGTACATAAACCGTTGAATTCTCCATGTGAAACTTCACAGAATAAGTTGTGGTTGCGCATGCAGGACCGAACGACTACACGGATATAGTGACCTTGGGTCAGTAATCCCTCAGTTAATAACGACAATTGGGTATAGCGAACTTTCAGATATAATGCCCCATCCCTCCCCCAAATTAGTTCGTTATATCGAAGGTTTACTGTAATTTCATAAGCCGATCCATCTCATGTCAGTGGCGATATTCCCTTTTTTCCAAAGAGTAGTGGAGATATACAGTAACCCCTCATTTATCCGAACATAATAAAGCCAAAGGCATGTCCGGGTAGTGGCAACATCCAGATAATGTACACTATTCCCCTACTATATCCAGACCCTACCTATACCAAACTGCTGGCCTATACCTAACCTATTTGAACGGTAACTATGCAAAATATGGCAGTGTTTTCCAGTCATTCAGGCATATCTCTACATCAAAACACACATAGAAATATCCAAAATAATGCTAAACACCAGGAAAACCATGCAGAAAAAACACTGAAAACCAAAAAACACCTGACCTATACACTACTGTATGTACAGTATCCCCCCAAATTTTGGCACTTGTCTCAGATCAATCTGCCATATTTAGACATCAAGACATGCATAGGAATATCCAAAGTAATGCTGAACACCAAGAAAACCATTAAAAAAAAAAAAAAAAAAAAAAAAAAAAAAAAAAACCCTACCTATATACTACTGGATGCACAGCACCCCTCCTAATTTTGGCAATGTTTTCCAGTCATTCTTTTTTTTTTCTTTTTTTTTTTATGCGAGGAAGAAGGAACCAAAGGCCATGAGCCCGCAGTAACAGTTCCCTCCAAGAGAAAAACAAAATACAAAAGAGAGCCAAATTCAAGATCCGATCATTTTGAGATGCCTGGACACACTGCGTTTGAAAGACTGGAGATCATAGGCAGCAGGAAATACAGATAGAGGGAGACAGTTCCAGAGCTGACCTGTTGCATAAATGAAAGACTGGGAGTAACGGTTAACTCTTGCATTAGAGAGTTGGACAGAAAAGGGATGAGAGTTTGCTGCCAGACGGGTGCTACGCGCCCGTCGTAGAGGTGGAGGAATGCAAGCAGACAGTTCAGAGGAGCAGTGACCATTAAAGTAGCGATAGAAAAGAGATAAAGATGCAACAGTGCGGCAAAGAGACAGAGGTTGAAGGGAGTCAGTAAGAGGAGGAGAGTTAATGAGACGAAAAGCCTTTGACTCCACTCTATTGAGAAGAGCTGCATGTGGGGAGCCTCCCCACACATGAGAGTTGTACTCCACACAGGGGCGGATAAAACCTCTGTATAGAGTCAACAATTGTGCAGGGGTAAAGAAAGAGCGGAGTCGGCTTAGCACACCCAATCTCTTGGAAGCAGATTTTACAAGAGATGTAATATGGTCTTTCCAAGATAAGTCCCGAGTAAATGAAACCCCAAGCATGTTCAAGGATGATGCAGGATTAAGCTGAATATTATTAAACATTAATGGGTATACCTGTGGAAGATTTTGTCGGGTTGATAGGTGCAAGAACTGCCATACTGAGACAACAAAACACACATAGGATAATCCATATTAATGATAAACATCAAGAAAACAATGCATAAACAACAAAAATCCACAAAAAAAAATGAAGACGGTTTGAAAATCAGTTATCTGTGATGAGTGATTGCTCCTGGGGCTCAAAAAGATTCCATGGGCAAATATGCCACCTGAAACTGGTTATATTGTACAAATGGTATACCACCATCTTCACTAGTGTTTATAAGATAAGCTAATAAAAACACTTAAAACTGAGGAGTAAAAGTACAGAAATGCAGTGAGAATAAAGTGTTTAGGAGTAAAATTTACCGTCATATAACTTCCCACCATCCTAGTGCAAAAGTTTGCCAGCACCATCTAAGAATTAAGCATATGTTTAGATGGAGAATATTTAAATTTTTCTCATGGATCTTGCGGAATTTTGATATGACCAATGGTGGTCAAATAAATCACAAAAAAATTCAAAAACTCAGGAGTCAGTGTTATCACAACGGAGGACGGTAGGGACTGAAGGAGTGAGAGGGGAGCCAGGAGAGTATGGAGGAGGGATGGGAGGGAGGGAGAAGCGAGGCTGTGGGCAGGATCTTCACCCTCCTGTCAAGAGGGGGACACGCGCTATTACTGTACATTTACTCGTGGCTTGTGGTCTGTTAGAAGCCGAGTGGCCATACGGACACACAACTCACTGTGACCGGGCGACTTTGAACGTTTGGTAGAGAGGCGGACAGCCCTTGTCACCAAACATGTACTCGTGGCTTGCTGTCTGTGTCCAATGGTGGTGGCAGTTATGAAAGACTTAGCCTGGTTGCCGCGCGACACTGGACATTCGGTGGGGATGCGTACGGACATGTTGACACCGCTTACGGGTTACAGTCATATTACTCAGGTGTTGGAGGTTCGTTGGGAGTGATTGGACGAGTGCGCGACTCTGACCATTCAGTACAGGGGTGGACGGACATTTTATCTCTGATTATGGGCTACAGACTACTTCCAGCTCATGGCTTGAGCACAGCATCCACGATATCGTATGTATGAACATGTCAGCTGGCCGGCTGAAGTTCTCGGGGACTTTTACATCTGGATAATATCAAGTAAATTCGGATAATGGTTTAATACAGCCAAGGTCCAGTGTCCAGATAAAGAACATATCTGGATACTGCACATCCGGGTAAATGAGGGGCTACTGTGTTTTTTCCCCCACCGTGACGACTGATGACTTCTTGGCAATTTATTCAAATTTCACTTCCTCCCATGACATGATCATTCGGAAGGGAGGCAAATGGCCATTTTTGCCCAGCTTGTGGGTTAGGGCCTGTAGTACTTGTGTGTGGCCGTCAGAGTTTGAGTGATCCAGTGGCCAGGGGACTTTCTGGCCATTTCTGCTCAGCTGGTGGGTCAGGGTCAATTACCAGCACATGGCCAGAGAGGCTGGCCGGTCACCCAACCGGCAATGTCTGAAATGTTTTGCTCCTATACGGATATACAGTGATAGAGCCAAGGTCTAACGTTCGGATACAGACCATGTCTGGATATGGAGCGTCCAGATACCCGACTGATTACTGTACACATACATACATACACATATACATGTATATACAGTAGTCCCTCATTTATCCGGAGTGTTCATTATCTGGACGCTGGACCTTGGCTCTATTAAATCATTATCCGGCCACAGAAGCAATAATCATTCCAGGGAAAATCAAAGAAGTACTGCCTGAGGGCCTCCCAATCAGCAGCTCCAAGGTGCCACAACTGATATTTCTTTGGAAGGTCCACAGGCCATACCGGAACCATAGGACACGTTAGGGTGATGAGGTTGTAGTAAGAGGAGCCCAAAGGAGAGGAATGATTAACAGTGTAAGCAGATGGATTAGCTGTAAGGAAGAGGTCAAGTATGTTGGAACTCTCTCCATGGCGGTCAGGGATACGGGTAGGGTGCTGTACAAGCTGCTCTTGGTCATTAAGGATAGAAAAGATGTCGTCTTATTCACCAGATGGATCAGAGAAAGGAAAGGAGAGCCAAAGGTAGTGGTGAACTTTCAAATCTCCTAGAATGGAGATTTCAGAGAAAGGAGAAATGGATAGGATGTGTTCCACTGCAGAAGTAAGATAGTTGATGAATTTTTCATAGTCAGTAGAATTAGGGGAGAAGTAAACAGCACAAATATACTTAGA
Source organism: Coenobita brevimanus (assembly GCF_032717465.1). NCBI lineage: Eukaryota > Metazoa > Arthropoda > Malacostraca > Decapoda > Coenobitidae > Coenobita > Coenobita brevimanus. The sequence continues at coordinate 31,925,511 of NC_137056.1, read as the reverse complement.
AAGAGAATGACAGGAAAGCCGAAGCCAGAGAGTCAAGAATTCAGAAGAATCAATTTCAGGAACACGAAAGCAAGATAAGCCGTTGTGTACATACACAAAACAATCACCTTTGCTTTGAAATGAATACAGACAAAGTAAGAGGATAAAGTGAAGGGTTTGCTATCACGGCTGAGTCATAATTGGGAAGAGAAGGTGAGGTTTAGAGGAAGAGAGGTGGTGCTTAACAGACGGAAGGTTAGAGGAAATCCCATGAATGTTGCATAAATGATGAAGAAGTGTCAGACACTGGTTCCAGGGATCTTCCTAGGCTGCCGCCAGGAGACGGACAAATGGTGGGGGTATTCCCCCCTACCCCTGGGGACTCTCAAGCTTGATTATGAGATGCCATTTTGGTTGAATTTTGAATATGAAGTGCAGTGTGTAATGTCCATATCATTCAACTCACTTGATGTAGTGCCGCCCACCTCTTCCTTAGCCTGTATCATTCCTTTTCTGTGCCTCCCCTCCTCTCGTTCAGTTTCTCCCATCTTTCCTGTCACTTGTTGCATTTCTTTCCTTTACAGGTGGCCCTACATTGAGTGACAAGTCAAATGGTTTCCTGTAACCCAAGAAACACTGGGTGGTAATCATACAACCAAACCATATGTGCTCCCTATGTATCAGCAAGTAGGTTGGTGGAGGGTTAGTGCCCCTCCCCATAAAACAAATAAGTCAAATGACCACCCCCTTATGGGATTATGGCATCTGGCAATAGATAGATAGATAGATAGTTTGGTATTGAGAGTTAGAGAAAGTTGTACCAGAGAGAATGCTGGCCTACCCTCTGTTACTAAAACACTAAAAAAATTCAGCAAAGTGTGATGGTCAAGAACTAGTCTTGAGGGCTGGAGAAATGGGAGCTCCAGCTCTCCTTGTCATCAGTTTTCTATCCACCTTGGAAGTAACCCCTGCTCTGCACCCTATGCCAATGATTTGGTGTTGATTGCAGAGGATGGAAAAGAGGCGGAAGAAAGATTCAGGAAGTGGAGAGACGGTATGAGGCACAAGGGCTTGAGAGTAAGTGCAGATAAAACAAGGGGGATGGTATCTACAGCTGGTGGTGATACTGTCAACGAAGGAGAAGAATGGCCATGTGTGGTTTGCCAGGTGTGGAAAGTAATTCCATCTTGTGCAGTGGTTGTGATAAGTGGGTGTAAAAGGGATGTAGTGGTATTAAAGGTAGACTGTGAGATAATGCTGATTTCACGTGTGTGCTGTGTTGGGGAGAGCATGTGGAGATTGTCAAGCATGAAAGGGCTGATCTTCCTGGTGAGTCTCTTGAGTGTATGGAAAAGATTTATTTGGGAGATGCATTTGTGCTGGGGGTAGGCCTGGAGCTAGCTCTATGGCTAGACTGAGGAGTGTTGGAGGAGGTTCAAGGAGCTGTTGCTTCTTTTGACAGTGAGATGTGGCCCCATTGAGTTGCTATCAGGATTTCAGGTGATCTTAAAAACTCTGCATTCCCACTGGATGGTTTACTGAAGGAGCCTAGATGGCACACCTACGGAGTGCAGTTGCTTTCTCACTTCTCATACAATCATTTAGGGCACAGGTAGAGTTCCTTTGTGTGGTGCTCTATGTCACCCCTAGGCTGTTTACAGAAGATCTGCTGTTCTCAGTCCTGATTCACAGATGGGTCAGTGCGAAACATCTGGTTACTTACTCTTACATGATACTGAGAGGGCTCTCCCTCAGTTCTAAGGGATCTTTGTATGTAGCATGTGTTAGGAGTGTAATGCTGTATGGTAGTGCGACCTTGGCAGTAAAGGACGAGGACATTCACAGGCTCAAATGTACAAAAATTACAATGACTATGTGGATGTGCAATGCATCCTTGAGTGCGAAGCCTGGAGGGACTAGGTTTTCAATACAAGAGTTAAAAGGAAGGATAAGGCTAGAGTGTATCGGTGTTGTGATGAGGAGAGGTAGAATGAGATGGTCTGGGCATGTGGCGAGGATAGGGGATGACAATCGGGTGCAGAAGTGAGAGGTGTTAATGTCGGGGGTAGGGTTGCGAGATGTAGACCAAAAAAGACCAGGGATGAGATCATTCAATGAGACCTCAGGGATAAGGGATTTAACAGGGAGGCTGCAAGAGACTGAGCAGCATGGAGGGCTACCATTTGGTGACCAAGGCTGATGCATGCAAGCATGTTGGAGTCTTTAAAAATGAAATAAAACAAGAGCAAAGAACAGACTTACCAAGGTTCTGGACAAAGATGTAAAAAAATAAGATTCAACAGTGACTTAGTTCTGGTACCATTTGCAGGCCTTCTCTTTGTTGTGGGCATTAGAACAAGTGTGACTCTACCAAGTATTTTTTCTGTATTGGTCACGGGATAAGAGAACGGAATGAATGCTTCCATGCCCACGAGAATAACCTCTAAAATGCACAAGGCACATTCATATGGCTCTTGGCCATGGAAGCAATAATCATTTCAGGGAAAATCAAGGAAGTGCTGGTTGAAGGCCTCCCAATCAGCAGCTCCAAAGTGCCACAGCCGCTGCTTCTCGGGAGAGTTCACATGCCTTATTCGAGTAATAGGACAAATTAAGGTGACAAGGTTGTGACTGGAGGAGCCTAATGGAGAAAAAAGATTAACAGAGTAAGCAGAAGGATTAGTTGTAAGGAAGAGGTCAAGTATGTTGGAACTCTTTCCAACGCGGTCGGGGACATGGGTAAGGTGCTGTACAAGCTGCCCTAGGTCACATATATTTGCATGCATGTCTGTATGTATGTACGTACAGTAAGTACGCACAATACACGAGTTTATGGGCGACAGAGGAGGTCGCTTACTAGGAATTCACGTACTGTGAATACATAAACTAATGGGAAAAATTATATATGGACGGCACCCCCCCTTTATCGGTAACCCCTGAGACTCCTTTCAGACCTAAGTATTGTACTGTACAGGGAAACTATCTAAGACATATTACCTAAGATAAAGTAAACCAACAAGATTATGGGTTTACTAAATCAACAAGAATATGGCTGCTCACCTTATGCCAAGAGAACAACGGGCTTGATGGATGTAAGAAGGGGATATGAGGCAGAGTGAGGCACCTAGCGTGCACCTCCTACAACACCCGCCACACCACCTTCCTCACCACTCTCGTCACCAGCACTTTTGACACTTTCATTAGCTAATGCACTCATTTCGTTCATAAACCCTTCAAAGTCTATTTCTGTCACCTCAGACATCACATCATCCTCTTGATCCTCCCAAGGAAATGGCTCTTCTGATGTTGAAGGGAGTGATTCCTCACTTTCTTGAGGCCGCAAGTAATGGGTGATGAGGGTTTGCTTCCTCCTGTTAACCTCCTGGTTGTGCATGTCTGTACAGTAGCAGAAGGGTCTGTCCAGTGAAGTCATCACTTCCTCCACCTGCAACTGACAGTGTTCAATGTCCTTGAATTCTTCCTTGAATTTATCTAGGGCACACAGTGCCCAGCAGATCTCCATCATCGACAAGTCTCCATTCTCCATCGCTGGTGGTGCTGGCTGTTCTGCTGTAGTCTCCTGTTCTCTGACCCAGATTTGGGCCACTCTTCGGTGCCGTCTCGCCTATTACGAGTTCAATTCGCGTATTATTGAAAAATACACTAAAATCCTATAAAAAATAGGTCCTCGCTTACAACGAGATTCGCATACAATGAAATTCGCATACAATGAAATTCGCATACTGTGAGCTTGCGTACTATGCATACCTACAGTATGCAGTATATATGTACAGTATGTTACAGTGAATCTGTGTAACCAGTGATTTCATGAAATGAGTTTAAACTGGGATGGCTTAATTTACAGTAGGTTTGGTTAATTTAAGCTGGAGTTAGGTTAGGCTGGGATAATCTAGCTTATGTTTGGGTTATATCAGTCTAGGTTAGTTAAGTTAATTCAGATGGTCACTGCTCCTCTGAACTGTCTGCATGCATTCCTCCACCTCTACGACAGGATGTAGCATCTGTCTAGCAGCAAACTCTCATCCCTTTTCTTTCCAGCTCTCTAATGCAAGAGTTAACCATTACTCCCAGTCCTTCACTTATGCAACAGGTCAACTCTGGAACTGTCTCCCTCTGTCTGTATTTCCTGCTTCCTATGCTCTCCAGTCTTTCAAACGCGGTGTGTCCAGGCATCTTGAAATGATCAGATCTTGAATTTGGCTCTCTCTTGTATTTTGTTTTTCTCTTGGAAGGAACAACAATTGCAGGCTCGCGGCCTTTGGTTCCTTCTTCCTCGCATAAAAAAAAAAAAATCATCTAAATTAATCTAACCTAACCTAACCTAACTAACCTCCCCTATCATAATCTACACTTAACCTAGATTATCCCACCCTAACCTACCTGCAGCCAAAATTAACCCATCCCAGTTTAAACTCGTATCACAAATTTACTAGGAATTTAACAAAATCACTGGTTACACAAATTCCCTGCAATACATACGTGGAGAAAATAAAGGAAGACTAGAGAGACACTCAGGTGAGTGCATCTCTCCAACAAGAGCAACGCAATTTCAAAACCACTCTTCATAATGGGTTGGGTTTTCTCATCGCTGATTACGGTTTAGCAAAAAGTGTTTTCTAGATCCAGAATCTGTAATACAATCCGGACTGGTCCTAAAAGTAACTGATTGTTCCCTGGGACATGGGCTATCTGCCCACCAAATGTGGTCTTAATCTCTCTTTTAGTTTTTTACTATTCTTGCAAACAGACGAACAAACAAACAGGGGTGAAAATATACTCTCCTGTCAGAGAAAACACTATAACAATGAGGTGATTGGAAATACTGCATGAATAAGACCACCACCAGCATGAGAGAAAAGGACTAAGAAAGTGAATAGTGTGAATAATGAGAATGGAAAAATAATGTTTGATAAAGTAAAAGAGATGCTTAACCCTTGGCTTGTGAGCCACAGCTCAGGCTGGGTAGCATAGCGTCGCGAGCCACAGCTCAGGCTGTGCTGACCGTGAATCACTGTAAACAACTCGACCCCTACGTAAACTTCCTCACGGTGCTACACAAAGACGGAGAGAGAGAGAGATTTTTTTCTTTTCACCCGATGATGCCCTGGATGTTTATCTTGAAGTTTATAATAAACAAAAACAATTTTTTTTTTTCATTTTTTCACAACTCCCGTATGTAAACTTATGCATGGCCCTATGCCAAGACTGTGAGAAAAAGATAATTTTTTTTTTTTTTCACCAGATGATGCCCTGGATGTTTGTCTTCATTTTATAATAATGAAAAAAGAAGAAAAAAAAATCCCTTCATGTTTTGCACACCAAAGGGTGGGATAAAAAAGGGAAATTGCACAATCCATGGGTTAAGGATAGTGAGTGGTCTGGAAGCTCTACTGTTATGCCTTTCTCTTTGGAAGAGTTCTTTGAAGGAAACAAGGTGTCAGCAGAATTGATAGATAAATAGACATAAACAGAGCGATAAATGGATATAAACAGATAGACAAATAGATCTAAAGACAGACAGACACAGATGGATAGACAGACTGACAGGAAGATATAGTAGACAGATTAATGCTGACAGACACACAGATGGATAGACACAGATACTATAGATAAAATAAGAGGTAGGTAGAGATAAACAGACATTACAAGATAACATTAGACAAGTTTGTTAACTGTGGAAAATCTAGACAGTCAAATGGCTAATATATACATATGTGCAAAATAAGTTCATTTGAGAAAAATACTGTAATGCTATAAATCAGCCTCAGCTTGGTGAATTAAGATACAGTACTTTCATTTGGTTGAGCTGAGAAAGGAAATCTAATGCCATAATTAAGCATCTATCTAATGAGCCATACATATCCCACCTGGTTGAGCGAGTTCCTGAGGGCAGCGATGATAGTGGTGGTGCTGTGTGAGGCCAGTAGGTTGGACTCTGACTCTAGGGCCTGGCGTAGCTTTTCTCTCTCTGACTGGATCCCTCGCAGCACCTGACCAATCTGGCTCACAACTGAATGAGAACGAAGAATTTTCTAACTGCCTCATCTTTGCCAGAATTACAGTTCAAGTAGTTAGCACTCTTAAATATGAAGCTGCCATTCTGACACTGTCATGGTTCAAATTCCAATGTGGGCAGCTGGCACCATGCAAATCAAGTCTCCATCCACCCAAAGTGGATACTCTTGGAGACTGTCTAAGTTATGGAGATTCCTTATGGCATCTGCCCCTGCCTTTACTTTCAACCATTTTCAAAGAAAACAAAGGTTGGGATGATGATAAAGACAGCACTATTAAGTTTTAATGCTGAAACATTAAGAGATCCAGTGATCCAATGCTGAGTGAAACTGGCTGGCATCAGCTGAAGCAAAACTGATACATCATTCCCCAAAGACTAATGATTAATCCCTTCAGTAGTTATATCTGTTTCTGTCTGTGCTGCAAGACTGGGCTGAAAAGATTGTGAGCTTGTCTTGTTGTTGGAGTACACTTAGGTAAGTGGACTCAGCATTCATCCTACAGCACTTTTTTTCTTTTTTTCCTTTTTAAAGGGGGATTATACCCTCATGGCTCCAGCCAAAACTACAATTCCAGTCCGTATAAGCAATTTTTTTGTCCCTCACATCCACCTCTTTACCCCTTCTCCCCCCCCCACACACACAACACTTTCACTCTTGGCGGACATTTTGCACTAAACCTTCGCTACACTCGAACCACTATATCTATAGAGGACATTTCCACAAGGTATAATTCCTTGCACCACCCCAACTACATAACAATATTCCAGCTCATTTCACCCACTTCTTTGCTCATTATACCCACATTTTTTACTTCTGGTGGTCTGATGGTGGAACGGAGGTCATATGACTGATGAAAGTTTTTCATTCATTCATGATGTAATCCAGTGTTGTCCCATGAGGAATGTAGAAGCCCGGGGCCGGGCAAGTTGGTCTGGACATTTAAGAGGAGAGTGACCAGCCTCACTCATCCCTGAGTGGCATTACATGAACAATAAACCCCAACCACCCCTTGAATATAAACCTGCACCATCTCAATTCGATTGGAGGTTCTTAATTACCCACTAAACCACCAGGCACTACTGCCCAGCATAGTACATGGTCTCCTGGTGTACAAGAAACCATTTGGCTTGTCACTCAGTGTAGAGTCACCCACAGACAGAAGGAAGAGGAAAGAATCAAGAAAAGAAAGACAGAAGAGGAAGGATGGAAAGAACGAAGAGAGGAAAGAGCTGACTGATGAATGAACTTGCTATTATTCTGGTTATGCATGTCTTCTGTGATGTATTCTTGCTACAAAGAGGCAATTTCATCAAATTTAGGAGAGGTGCCCCCTAGTAAAGGGGACAGAAACTAACCCCCAATCACTGCTTCAATAAGATGTCTCTTTCATTCTTCAAATTACCCCAATTAACATCTTTTGAACGATGATGTTTCTTTATTCAACAAACTACCTCCAATAACCATCTTCAGTATCATGATGTCTCTTCTTATTCTGCAAACTATCCCCAATTAACATCTTTAATATGATGATGTCTCTTTTATTATCTTTTGTCAACTCAGATTAAGAAATAATATAAAAAAATACAGATAATAAAAGCTGACAAAAGGCTGATCACTCATTGGGTTTTAAATTTGTCCAGTATATCATCATCAACATCATACAAACCTCTTTTTTCCTTCTTGAGGAAGGGGTGTAGTAAGGTTTTCAAAGCATGGAAATAGTAGTAGAGGGTAATAGTACAGTACTTGCAGCCCCAGGTTCATCTGAGATGCGAACCGAATAGGCTACAAACTGAACCTAGTATGCTGCTGCAGTCCACCATCCTACTTTTGGGGGAAATCAGAGACATTTGTATACCCAGGTAATGGAGTCACCTGGTTACAACACTACCACTACATGAAGGCATCTCTCCCTAGCACCAGCAGGTAAAAACAAAGCACTATATAGGGAGGTCTATTAACAGCATGCCCAGCGAAATGTGCCTGACACTTATTCACTCTCTGTTCAATCCCGTGTAATCCTGGCTTTGCCTCCAAGGTGGAATCATCCACACTTTTTTCTAGTTTATTACAATTGCACTTATCAAACTACATACAGTAAATATGTTGACTACTAAGTGTATGTATCCTTATATACATTAAAAGAAAAAAAAAAAAAAAAAAAAAAATTGTCATGCGCTTCATACATTATTCATTCAACCAACTACATCTCCTGACAGTTCTCTATTCTCATCACCCTCCATACCCTGCTTTCTTACCCACTCACTAACTACATCTATCCACTTTCTGGCTTAACATGCTTCCTTCCATTTTTAAACTCACTCATATACACTCATTTTGCCACCCCATTTATATCCAATTTCGCCACCTGACCATATCATCCATATATATAAACTCTCTTCACCTCTACTGTCAACAAGCTTTCTAACTTCACATCTTTCATGAATAACATTACTTCTTATTTTATCCTTTTTAAGCACTTCAGACACATTCCTCAGTAATCCTACTTCCATTTGCTCTTGCTCTTGACCTTCCATTCTCATACCCTGCTTTAACATGGGAATTAACACACCTTCATGGACTTAACTTGCAGTCTCCACACTCAGTCTACTTTTTAGTGAAGGGTTTTATAGAAACAGTCACTTATTTTTCCCAAAGCAACTCTCACCTTTCTATCTATCTATTGCCAGGTGCCTCAATTCCGTATGGGGTGGAAACAATGAATGATGACGTTTATTCAACAAACTATCTCCAATTACCATCTTCAGTATGATGATGTCTCTTCTTATTCTGCAAACTATCCCCAATTAACATCTTAAATATGATGATGTCTCTTTTATTATCTTTTGTCAACTCAGATTAAGAAACAATATAAACCATCCATCCATCCATCCATCATTCAATCCTACACTGCCCCATGAGGAGCATAGGAGCCCGGGGCTAGGCAGTTGGTCCCAACATTTAAAATGAGAGTGACCAGCCTCACTCATCCCTGAGTGGCATTACATGAGCAATCAACCTCAACCACCCCTTGGATATAAACCTTCACCGGCTCAATCCGATTGGAACGCAATAATTACACACTAAACCACCAGGCGCCAAAATTTGGTTATATGGTTGCCACCAAGCATACTAAATGGTTTCCTGGTGCACAGGACACCATTTGGCTTGTCACTCAGTGTAGAGTCACCCACAGGCTCAAGGAAGTGGAAGAATGAAGGAAATAAAGACAGAAGAGGGAGTGTAAAGTCAACCATAGGCAGAAGGACAAGGAAAGAATGAAGGAAAGAAAGACAGAAGAGAATGGAAGGAAAGAAGGATGGAGAGGAAAGGGCAGACACCCGAGAACAGCACTACATCGAGTGAGTGGATGGTGAGTGCCCCCACCTACCACAATAATATCAACCAATACAGATAATAAAAATTGACAAAAGGCTGATCGCTCATTTGGTTTTAAATTTGTCCAGTACATCATCATCAACATCAAACAAACCTCTTTTTTCCTATTTGAGGATGGGGTGTGGTAAGGTTCTGAAAGCGTGGAAATAGTAGTAGAGGATAATAGTACAGTACTTGCAGCCCCTGGTTCATCTGAGATGCAAACTGAATGGGCTACAAACTGAACCTAGTATGCTGCTGCAGTCCACCATCCTACTTTTGGGGGAAATCAGACATTTGTAAATCCACGTAATGGAGTCACCTGGTTACAACACTGCCACTACATTAAGGCATCTCTCCCCAGCACCAGCGAGTAAAAACAAAGCACTACATAGGGAGGTCTATTAACAGCATGCCCAGCGAAATGTGCCTGACACTCATTCACTCTCTGTTCAATCCTACGTAATCCTGGCTTTGCCTCCAAGGCAGAATCATCCACACTTATTTTTAGTTTATTACAGTTGCACTTTACATCAAACTACATACAGTAAATATGTTGACTACTAAGTTTATACACTTATATATATTCATCATCATCATCATCCAATCCTACGTTGCCCCATGAGGAGCATAGGACCCTGGGGCTAGGCAAGTTGGTCCTGACATTTAGGATGACAGTGACCAGCCTCACTCAGCCCTGAGTGGCATTACATGAGCAATAAACCCCACCTCTGAATCACATCATCTTTACGTTTCTGCCTGGAATCGTGCTAAGTCTGTTCTTCGCTCTGCTAAAAATAATTTCATCCATACTAAATGCTCTCAACTCTCCAACTCGAATTCTTCCTGCTCCTTCTGGCACCTTGCCAAAAACCTTTCTTACAACTTTACCTCATCACCCTTCCCTCCTCTCTTCTACTCTCATGGTTCTGTAGCTATTTCTTCTACTGATAAAGCAGATCTCTTCGCACAGACTTTTTCCTCCAATTCCGCCTTGACGATTCCGGTGCTGTTCCTCCATCACTTTCCCCTTCTGACTTCCTCATGGCTGACATTAAAATTTCTTCAGCTGATGTATTTTCTGCCATCACTGGCCTCAATACTAACAAGGCATATGGGCCTGATGGAGTCCCTCCCGTTGTTCTCAAGAACTGTGCTTCTGTGCTTACACCCTGCCTAGGCAAACTCTTTCGGCTCTGTCTGTCAACTCATATCTTTCCTTCTTGCTGGAAGTTTGCTCTCATTCAGCCAGTCCCAAAGAAGGGTGACCATTCCCAACCCTCCAACTATCATCCAATTGCTTTAACGTCCTGCACTTCAAAAGTTTTCGAGTCAATTCTATCTATATATCTATCTATTGCCAGACGCCTCAATCCCATTCGGGGTGGCCACAAACAAATCGCCTCCACGTCGCCCTGTCCCCTGCCATTTCACTGCCCCGCTCCCAACTCACACCCCCCTCTCTCATGTACCTCTCCACCCCATCCCTCCATCTTAACCTCGGCCTCCCCCTCCCTCTTCCGCCCTCCACCTCACTCACATACACTCTCTTCGTCAGTCTTTCACCCTCCATCCTCTCCACATGGCCAAACCACCTCAGTGTATTCCTCATAACGCTTCCTAACACATCCACATCCACACCACAACGTTCCTTTATATCCTCATTTGTCACGCTGTCTCTCCAAGTGACTCCACAGGCTCCTCTTAAATACCTCATTTCCACTGCTCTCACTCTTGACTTGTGTCCTTCCAGCAACGTCCAAGCGTCACTTCCATAAGTTAGAGATGGTATCACAATACTGTCATGCAGTAACTTTTTCACTTCCATGCTCACTTCCTTGCTTCTTATCACTGCTTTCAAGGAACCAGTAACCTTCCTTCCCTGCTGTACCCTTTCAAGCACTTCACCCTCCAAACCTCCATCCTTACTCATCACACTACCCAAGTACTTGAACTTACTCACATTATCCAATTCTTCACCATCCAACCTCGCTGTACATTCACTGACTTCACCTCTCTCAAAGACCATCACTTTACTCTTCCCTACATTCACCTTTAGATTTCATTTCTTACACACTCTCCCAAACTCATCCACCAAGCCTTGCAGCTCTCCTTGGTCTTCACTCAACAACACAGTATCATCTGCAAACAACAGTACAGGGAGTTTCCAAACACTACCCTCTCTCACCAGGGCCACGCCAACATCCACTACCGAACCTTGTATCTCTTTTATTACCCATCCATGTACAGATTGAACAACCATGGAGACATGACACATCCCTGTTTCAACCCAACTTTCAAAGAGAAAAATTAACTCAGTTCACCATCAACACGCACTGCAGCCTTTGCACCATCATACAAACTCTTCACAGCATTCAACAACTTCCCATCTACTCCATATATTCTTAATACTTTCCACAATCCTTGTCTATCCATCCTGTCATATGCTTTCTCCAAATCCATGAAAGCCGCATACAACTTCTTTCCCTTCTCTAGAAACTTTTCCACTAAAGATCTAAGAATGAATATCTGATCTACACAGCCTCTTCCCTTCCTAAAGCCTCCCTGTTCTTCTCCAACTAATTCCTCTGTTCTTTCTCTAACTCTGTCAATAAGTAACCTACCATACACTTTTCCTATTATACTAAGAAGACAGATGCCCCTATGATTACCACACACTTCTTTTTTCCCCTTTTCCTTTGTACAAGGGAATTATTATACCTGACTTCCAATCCTCTGGGACTCTACCTTCCTACGAGGCCAATCTGCACATTTTCCACATCCATTCTACTACTATCTCTCCCCCATGTTTAAGCATTTCACCACACACTTCATCAATTCCTGGGGCTTTCCCTAATTTAACTTTCTTCATTGCTTCCACAACTTCTATCCTACTGAGTCAATTCTCAATAGAAAAATTTTAAGGCATCTTTCCTATCACAACCTTCTTTCTGATCGTCAGTATGGGTTCCGTCAGGGAAGCTCCACTGGTGATCTTCTCACCTACATTTCAGATTCCTTGTCATCCTCCTTTCGGGATCTTCTCACCTACCTTTCAGATTCCTTGTCATCCTCCTTTTGGGACTCTGGCCAAACCTTTGCCATTGTACTTGACATCTCAAAGGCTTTCGATCGAGTCTGGCAAAAATCTTTAATTTCCAAACTGCCCTCTTACGGTTTCTATCCTTCTATCTGTGCCTTCATCGCTAGCTTCCTTTCTGGTCGTTCTATAGCCGCTGTTGTAGACGGCCATCGTTCTTCTCCTAGATCTATCAACAGTGGTGTTCCTCAGAGCTTTGTTCGATCACCAACTCTCTACCTTTTATTCATCAATGACCTAAGCTATACATCAAACCCTATCCACTCATATGATGATGACTCCACCCTTCACCTTTCCATTCGGTTCCCGCAACGCCCATCTCAGCAGTTACTTCAACAAACCAGGGATGAGGCTATGGCACATCTAATGTCTGACTTGGCTCGTATCTCTGATTGGGTTTAAAATAATCTGGTTGTTTTTAATGCATCTAACACTCAGTTCTTACACCTATCAACCCGACAAAATCTTCCACAGGTATACCCACTAAAGTTTAATAATATTCAGCTTAATCCTGCATCATCCTCGAACATGCTTGGGGTTTCATTTACTCGGGACTTATCTTGGAAAGATCTTATTACATCTCTTGTAAAATCTGCTTCCAAGAGATTAGGTGTGCTAAGCCGACTCCGCTCTTTCTTTACCCCTGCACAATTGTTGACTCTATACAGGGGTTTTATCTGCCCCTGTGTGGAGTACAACTCTCATGTGTGGGGAGGCTCCCCACATACAGCTCTTCTCAATAGGGTAGAGTCAAGGGCTTTTCGTCTCATTAACTCTCCTCCTCTTACTGACTCCCTTCAACCTCTGTCTCTTCGCCACACTGTTGCATCTTCATCTCTTTTCTATCACTACTTTAATGGTCACTGTTCCTCTGAACTGTCTGCATGCATTCCTCCACCTCTATGACGGGGGCGTAGCACCCGTCTAGCAGCAAACTCTCATCCCTTTTCTGTCCAACTCTCTAATGCAAGAGTTAACCGTTACTCCCAGTCCTTCATTTATGCAACAGGTCAACTCTGGAACTGTCTCCCTCTGTCTGTATTTCCTGCTGCCTAAGATCTCTAGTCTTTCAAACGCAGTGTGTCCAGGCATCTCGAAATAATCGGATCTTGAATTTGGCTCTCTATTGTATTTTGTTTTTCTCTTGGAGGGAACTGTTATTGCGGGCTCATGGCCTTTGGTTCCTTCTTCCTCGCATAAAAAAAAAAAAAAAAAAAAAAAAGTGGTAATCCGATTGGAGTGCAGTAATTACTCACTAAACCACCAGGTGCCAAAATCTGGTTATATGGTTACCACCCAGCATAGTAAATGGTTTCCTGGTGTACAAGAAACCATTTGCCTTCTCTCTCATTGCAGAGTCACCCACAGGCAGAAGGAAGAGGAAAGAATGAAGGAAAGAAAGACAGAAGAGGGAGCGTAAAGTCACACGCAGGCAGAAGGACGAAGAAAGAATGAAGGAAAGAAAGACAGAGGAGGATGGAAGGAAAGAAGGATGGAGGGGAGGAAAAGGCAGACACCCGAGGGCAGCACAACATCGAGTGAGTGGACCAACTACATCTCCTGACAGTTCTCTATCCTCATCACCCTCCATACATTGTATTCTCACCCACTCTCTAACTACATCCATCCACTTCCTGGCTTAACATGCTTCCCCCTACTTTTAAACTCACTCATATAGACTCAACTGCCACACTTAAGAGGAGCTACCCAAAAGCGCCAGTAATATGAACAGAGGGAGCCAACTGTTTGGGGTTTTGCCACTAGGAGGAGTCAGCAGCACCCCTTGTGCATCAGTGTGGACCCGGACGTGTCTGTGAGTGGACGTGTTGTTGACCTATGCTTACTATTGTAATGTGGTGTGTAGGTGGTTTGGCAGTTTTGCAATGGCGGACCTCACGGAACAAAGAACCTGCATCAAGTTCTGCTTCAAGATCAAGAAGACGGCTGCAGAAACTCACCGGTTGCTTCAGCATGCCTTTGGTGACAATGCCATGTCCTAAAGCATAACATTTTTCTGGTACTGTACAGGCAGTTCAAGGAAGGATGAACATCCGCTGAAGATGATGACGATTCTGGACGACCGTCAATGGCAACAACACCAGAAAACATTGGAAACGTTTGTCAGGCTATCCTTGCAGATCACAGAAGAACTATCCATGACGTTTGTGACATCGTTGGACTGTTGTACTGGAGCATGCAACGCATTTTGTCAGACGTGTTAGGCATGAGACACATCGCTGCAAAATTTGTGCCAAGACTGCTGAGTGACGAGCAGAAGGCACATCGCGTTGCAGTTTGCAGGAAGCTCAAGAATCAGGTCAGAGACGACGCCACCTTCATCTCCAAGGTCATAACTGGTGACCAATCATGCGTTTATAGTTATGACCCGGAGACAAAGCAGCAGTCATCGCAATGGAAGTCTCTCAATTCACTGAGGCCGAAAAAAACACGTCACGTTCGCAGCAATATCAAGTCGATATTGATCATTTTCTTTGATATCCAAGAGACTGTTCGCAAGGAATTCGTCCCACCCGGTCAATCTGTCAGCGGAAAGTTTTACTGTGAAGTTTTGCATTGTCTGAGGGAGAACATCCGCTGCAAACGTCCAGAACAGTGGAAGAACAAGGACTTGGTCCTGCATCATGACAATGCCCCCACCCACATATTAATTGTTGTCCGGCAGTTCCTGGCTTCCACTAACAAAGTAGTCAGTCCTAAACCACCCTATTCACCTGACCTTGCCCCCTGTGATTTTTTTCCTGTTTCCCAAGCTGAAATTACAACTGAAAGGACGTCGATTTCACTTGATTGAGGAGATCCAGACAGAATTGCAGGAGGTGCTCAAAACCATCATGCCTGAGGCCTTCCAGGGATGCATGGACTCGCAGAAAAAATGCTGGGACCACTGTATACATGCCCCAGGGGACTACTTTGAAGGTGACAGTGAGAACTAGGAGGTCTATCTATCTTTCTATTGCCAGACGCCTCAATCCCGTTTGGGGTGGCCACAAACAAATCGCCTCCAAGTCGCCCTGTCCCCCGCCATTTCACTGCCCTGCTCCCAACTCACACCCCCCTCTCTCATATACCTCTCCACCCCATCCCTCCATCTCATCCTCGGCCTCCCCCTCCCTCTTCCCCCCTACACCTCACTCACATACACTCTCTTCGTCAGTCTTTCACCCTCCATCCTCTCCACATGGCCAAACCACCTCAGTGTGTTCCTCATAATGCTTCCTATCACATCCACATCAACACCACAATGTTCCTTTATATCCTCATTCATCAGCCTGTCTCTCTATGTGACTCCACAGGCTCCTCTTAACCCCTTAACCGCAGGGCGTCACTTTCGTGACGCTTGGGAGCAAGGGATCATAACGTGGGGCGTCGCTTTTGTGATTCTGTGTTATTTTGAATTCACCCGGGCTTCCAAGTGGGGGCTTGTATCATTTATCAGTACTGTCAATGTCCAACACTAGTCAGCACTCCTAATCTCATCTGTACTCCCATCCATTGTTGACAATTTAGCCATTTCTCCCCTTTCTTGACTCCCCTCCCTACCCCCCCTCCATTACTCTATCCTCTCGCCTGCCCGGCCGTGCTACGCTAAGTAAATCTTCCCTGGAATTTTTCACTGATTTCATCCATTGAAATAAGCCCTATGCCCTATTCTTATACCAAATAATATATACAAGAAAGAAATAAGGTAAGTGAGAGTGCCATACACCTGGAATTGGCTAATTATCACCTGACAACACCTCACTCACGTGCACTCGTTCGCTAATTTTTGCTGTTTTTTTCCCCTTGAAATATGCCATATAATCTATTTTCGTAATAAATATACATATAAGGAGGGAAGGGAGAAGCCTAAGTGATATTTACATTCACCTGGAACTACCTAATTTATAATGTATTGTCTAGATTTCCTGCCAATCATTTCAGTGAAATACATAGCTGTTTCAAGAGCTACGTTGGTAGTACTGAATATCCCCTAAGTAGGCCTCTACCCGGGCCGGCCCTCCCTTATCAGTTCTCTCACATCTTCCGAAGAGGAGGTACGTGTCTGTTCCTCTTGCTGACTTCAGGGCCTTTTTCACCCCCATGCAAAGGCCCCTGTGACCTTTACCCCTACTAAACCTCGTGTGGAAAGAGGTAAAGGGCTGACAATTGATAAAAGAGTGACTACGATCTTCCTGTTGAGTAAAACAGTGCAAGTGGAATTGTAAATAATGTGTAAACAGCAAGTGAAAGTAATGAATGTAAATATAAGTGAACAATGGAAAATAGTTTTATAAGTTACTTCAAGTGACAGTGCATAACACAGTGTAAAAAAAATAGAAATGTAAATAATGTAAATAAAATAGAGAACCTAAATAGAAATGTAAATGAGTAGTATTATAAGAATACGAGTATATACCCTATGAGTAATGAAAGTGAAAGTTTCACTCTAGCATGTCTGAATACTATGAGTTATGAGAGTGAAGATGAAAGTGACATTCACTCTCAATGCTAGTATACAGGACGAGAAAGTGAATGCTACGTATTTTACTGAAAGAAGTTGAATCCCTACAGTGACAATAAACTAATACTACTGAAGGAAACTTACGGATAAAGACTGTAGATATATATAAGTGTTATATAGTAATAGAAATATAAAGTGTGAGGGGTTTTATGAATAATAAATGACAGAGTACCAAGAGTGAACTAGCGCAAGTACGGCGGTCAGACGCGCTCATAAATTTCATTGCTTTCACAGTGGGTTTTTTTTTTTGGAGTATGGATCCCAAACTACTTGAAAATCATAGAGTAGTGTTTATAGTGTTAATATCTGGCTGTGGTAATCATATTACGGGTTGTCGGGAAGTGTAAAGTGGAGACTTCGTTACCCAACTTCAGAGGTCTCCACAAGTCCTACGGTAACTGACGAAGGCTCAACAAACATTCCAGGAGAAAGCTGAAGGTATGTGCCATAAGCATATATAATTTTAATATTCTAGGACTAATAACTGATTTTTGGCAAATATTTTTTGAGAGTCTGTCGGAGCCCGAATAACCCCGTGGCACACGCAAAACATCGGTAAACATGCCCGCGGTGTAGGGTTAAATAACTCATTTCCACTGCTCTCACTCGACTTGTGTCCTTCCAACAACGTCCAAGCTTCACTTCCGTACGTTAGAGTTGGTATCACAATACTGTCATGTAGTAACTTTTTCACTTCCATGCTCACTTCCCTGTTTCTTATCACTGCTTTCAAAGAACCAGCAACCTTTCTTCCCTGCTGTACCCTTTCAAGCACTTCACCCTCCAAACCTCCATCCTTACTCATCACACTACCCAAGTACTTAAACGTACTCACATTTTCCAATTCCTCACCATCCAACCTCGCTGTACATTCACTGACTTCACCTCTCTCAAAGACCATCACTTTACTCTTCCCTACATTCACCTTTGGATTCCGTTTCTTACACACACTCTCAAACTCATCCACCAAGCCTTGAAGCTCCCCTTCGTCTTCACTCAACAACACAGTATCATCTGCAAACAACAGTACAGGGAGTTTCCAAACACTATCATCTCTCACCAGGGCCACTCCAACATCCACTACCCTACCTTGTACCTCTTTTATTACCCATCCATGTACTGATTGAACAACCATGGAGACATGACACATCCCTGTTTCAACCCAACTTTCAAAGAGAAAAATTCACTTAGTTCACCATCCACACGCATTGCAGCCTTCGCACCATCGTACATACTCTTCACAGCATTCAACAACATCCCATCTACTCCATATATTCTTAACACTTTCCACAATCCTTGTCTATCCACCCTGTCATATGCTTTCTCCAAATCCATGAAAGCTGCATACAACTTCTTTCCCTTCTCTAAAAACTTTTCCACTAAAGATCTAAGAATGAATATCTGATCTACACAACCTCTTCCCTTCCTAAAGCCTCCCTGTTCTTCTCCAACTAATTTCTCTGTTCTTTCTCTAACTCTGTCAATAAGTATCCTACCATACACTTTTCCTATTATACTAAGAAGACAAATGCCCTTATGATTACCACACACTTCTTTTTCCCCTTTTCCTTTGTACAAGGGAATAATTATACCTGACTTCCAATCCTCTGGGACTCTACCTTCCTCCCAGGCCAATCTGCACATCTTCCACATCCATTCTACTACTATCTCTCCCCCATGCTTCAGCAATTCACCACACACTCCATCAATTCCTGGGGCTTTCCCCGATTTAACTTTCTTCATTGCTTCCACAACTTCTATCCTACTGATTTCTTCCTGTCTTCTCACCTCCCTCCTTCTCCCAGCCATTCCCCAGCCACTTAAACTCGCATTACTTCCATCCTCTACGTTCAACAATTCCTTAAAGTGTTCTCTCCATCTGCTCACTTTTTCTCCGTTCTCCACTAGTAATCTACCATTTTTATCTTTCACTTATTTTCCTACAATATTCAAATTACTGGAACTTTTGGGTAGCACCTCGTATATCCAGTTTCTCCACCTGACCATCTCATCCATATATATAAACTCTCTTCACCTCTACTGTCAACAAGCTTTTTAACATCACATCGTTCATGAATTACAGTAATCCCTCTAATATCCGAACGCTCAATATCTGAACATCCTCACTAACCGGACATAATCGTCCCGGGATCCAATATTCCCAAAATGAGCCAAAAACCGCAAAAAAATTCGAAAAACATCTGACTTTTTTCCCACCCGTAATTTGAAATTGCCGCATGATGCCGAACAGCTGTTACACCATGGTCCCTTCACCCCTTCCTTCCTCCCCCCTCCCCCCTCTCCTGTCAGGGTTACCATTTGATATTTTTCATTACCAAGTGTGGGCCAATTTGGTAATGAAAAATTCGTTTGGTAATGAATCAGAATAATGCATTACCAAATGGATTTTTCACATGTATGAGGATACACAGGATGGAGATGGTGGATTGTTTGCTCTCTCTGATTAATTTGGCAGCCTATATAGCATGATAATAATCAACATGTTGTTAATTATAAGAAGAGTGATTACATGTATTTCCACTTGTGTATATAATTAGTGAAGAATAGATGCTAGCTTTATGAATTTGGTAATGAAAATTAAAAATGGTAATGGAAATTGAGGAGTTTGGTAATGTGGCCATTGCAATCTGGCAACTCTGCTACCACGCCATCATCAACAGTCACAGCATAAATCTGATCGAGAGCAGATGCTTATAGCAGTGCAAGCCACATGTGCTTGTTTTTTGTGAATAAACAGTGAATAAACTGCAATACCTCGCCACTGGAGCACACGGGAATTTACAGTGTTGTGCAGTGTTAAGAAATTAGAATTTAGAGTGCAGAGGATTAACTGTGGACTGCAAACTGGCGGTTCAAACCAGTCCAGTAGCCAGGGACTTGTAAGTACCCAGAATGTTTAATATTGTATAAACTCACCTCTAAAACCTCATTTTATGGTTCTTTTGCATTTATTTGAGTCTTTTATGTCCCTTATTGGTGTGATTTGGGTCTTAAATAGGTGCAATACATGTCCAGAGGGAGTTATATAGGTGTTTTTCTGAGTTAGGGTCCATAAGTACAAGTCCAGGAGGCTGGGGCCCAATATCCGGACAAGATCACTATCCGGACATGCCCTGGGCTCTATTACATCGGATATTGGAGGGATTACTGTACTTCTTATCCTTTTTATGCACTTCAGACACATTCCTCAGTGATCCTACTTCCACTGCTCTTGCTCTTGACCTTCCATTCTCATAACCAGATTTAACATGGGCATTAACACACCTGGGGGTAGGGGGGTTTCAAGAATACTCCCCCAGTATCCCTGCTTGTCATATGAGACGACTAAAAGGGCTGATGGTGGGTTAGTGCCCCACCCCGTAAAAACAACTAACTAAACATGCGAATAAAGTGCCTCAGACCAGGACGGACCTTACGTTGACGACTAAGGAATGGACAAAGGACATTCTAAGGGTGGGGACATGAAATGTGGGAGGAGTGAATGATGAAGTAAATGAGAGTGAGATTGTTCAGGTGTTTGAGGATGCAAGAGTGGATGTATGTGGATTGACTGAAACTAAATGGAAAGGTGAAACTGTGAGAGAATGGGAATACGTTTTAAGAATATGTGCGGGAGTTAATGAAAATGAGAGAGAAGGAGAGGGAGTATGTCTCATGATAAGCAAGAAGTGGAAGGAGAATATAAGTGAGTATGGAACAGTGGATGCAAGGATTTTATGGGTGAGGATGAAAGTAGGTATACAAGCTTGGGCGATTGTATGTACGTATGCACCAACAGAGGACTGAGTGGCAAGAGTGAAAGATGAGCTTTGATAGCAAGTGTAGAAGCATGTATGGACAAGTTTTAAAGGAGCAAGAGAGTGTTTTTGATTGGAGACATGAATGGCAAAGTTGGAAATATATGAGTGGATGGAGTGGTTGGTCAGTGGGGTGTGCCAACTGAAGTAGATGGGAATGGTAGTGCTTTGGTGGACATCTGTGCTGGTAAGGGGTTGGCAATAGCCAACACCTTCCTTTGGCATAAGGTGATCCACAGGTATACACAGAGAGTCATGAGAAGGATGGATGGTGAACTTGTTGAACAAAAGGCAGTGATAGATTATGTGTGTGTGGATGAGCGAATGAGAAGAGAAGTGTTGGACGCAAGAGTGTGGAGAGGGTGGGGGAATGGAATCTTGGACCATCACTTAATGATGGCCAAGGTAAGGCTGCAAAGAAAATGGATGAAGAGCCAAAGGGGAAGACAGGAGGAAACAGCTCCTGTGAGAAGAGTGGAGAAGTTGCAAGATAGTCAGAAAATGGCAGAGTATAAGAGCATAGTGAAAGAAAGATTGGGAAGGTATGAGTTAAAGCAGATGGAAAGGGTGGAAGACGTATGTAAGATTTTCACTGAAGAGATAGGTGCAGCGTGTGAGGTGGTTTGTGGAGTGAGGAGGAGATGCAAGGGTCTGCAAGGGACAGCATGGTGGAATGACGAGGTGAAACAAACTGTAGAGCAAAAGAAGAAGGCATATAGTGAATGGCTAGTGAGTACAGGTAGGGGAGAAGATGAGAGAAAGAAAAGAAAGGTATATGTGAGTAGGAGAAGGGAGGTGAAGAGATTGGTGAAGAAGAGTAAGAAGAAAGTGGATGAAGAGTTTGGAAGGAATCTGAGTATAAAATGGAGGGAGAGTAAGAAATTGTTTTGGAAGGAGGTAAAGAAAGACAGTGTGAAAGGGGAAATAGTAGGGGGGAGTGAAAGATGGGAATAATAGAGTGTTGGTGGAGAAGAGAGAGAAACTGAGGAGATGGAAGGAGCACTTTGAGGATTTGTTGAATGTGGAAAGTGAGAGCAGAGCGAGTATAACTGGTTGGGGAATGGCTGGGAGAAGAAGAGATGAGAGGAGGGAGGAAGAGATCATTAAGGCGGACGTAGTAGAAGCAGCGAAGAAGATCAAAATGGGAAAGGCCCCAGGAATTGACAGAGTGTGTAGTGAAGTGCTCAAGTACTGTATGGGGATGAGATTGTTGTGGAGTGGATATGGAAGTTGTGTATATTGGCTTGGGAAGAGGGAAGGGTTCCACAGGACTGGAAATCAGGTATAATTGTTCCTTTATACAAAGGAAAAGGGGAGAGATAAGTATGTGGTAACCATAGGGGTATTTGCTTTCTTCGTGTGACTGGAAAAACATATGGAAGAATACTCATTGATAGGGTTAGGCATATAACTCAGGAGCTAGTTGGAGAAGAACAAGGGGGATTTAGGAAGGGAAAAGGGTGTGTAGATTAGATATTTGTTCTATGATATTTAGTGGAGAAGTATCTACAGAAGGGAAAGAAAGTGTATGCTGTCTTCATGGACTTGGAGAAGGCTTATGACAGAATAGATAGGCAAGGTATGTGGAAGGTATTAAGAATATATGGAATGGAGGGGAAATTGTTGAGTGCTGTGAAGAGTATGTACGAAGAAGCTAGGGTGACGGTGCAAGTGGATGGTGAGCTGAGTGAGTTCTTTGATCTAAATGTGGGACTGAAACAGGGATGTGTGATGTCTCCATGGCTGTTTAATATATACATGGATGGGGTTGCAATGGAGGTGCAAGGTAGGGCAGTGGATGTGGGGGTGGCTCTAATGAATGAAGGTGAGATGTGGAAGATTCCGGTGTTGCTGTTTGCTGATGATACAGTATTGTTGAGTGAAGATGAATGGGAGTTGCAAGGTTTCGTGAATGAATTTGGGACAGTGTGTAGCAAGAGGAATCTGAAAGTTAATGTAAACAAGAGTAAAGTTATGGTGATTGAGAGGAATGAAGTCAAAGAATGCACAGTGAGGTTGGATGATGAGGATATGGAGAATATGAGTGCATTCAAGTACTTGGGTAGTGTGATGAGTAAGGATGGAACTTTTGGGGATGAAGTGCGTGAAAGGGTACAGCAGGGAAGGAAGGTTGTTGGTTCACTGAAAGCAGTGATGAGAAATAGGGAGGTGAGTATGGAAGTTAATAAGTCATTGCATGATAGTATTGTGATCCCTACCCTGACATATGGAAGCGAGACATGGACCTTGCTAGAGGGAAAAAAGTCATGAATAAGAGCAGTGGAAATGAGTTACTTGAGAGGAGCATGTGGAGTGACATGAAGGGACAGGTTGATGAATGAAGAAGTGAAGGAACGTTGTGGGGTGGATGTGAATGTGGTTGAGAAATTTAGGAGAAATACACTGAGGTGGCTTGGACATGTGGAGAGAATGCAGAATGAAAGACTGACTAAAACAGTGTATGTAGGTGGAGTAGAGGGAGGGAGAGGCAGAGGACGACTGAGGATGAGGTGGAGGGATGGAGTCGAGAGGTATATGAGGGAGGGGGGAGTGAGTTGCAAGAAGGGCAGTCAAATGCTGGGTGACAGATTGACTTGGAGGCATTTTGTCTGCGGTCACCCTTTGCGAGATTAGGGTGTCGGGCTATAGAATGATAAATAGATAGATTAACACACCTTCATCGACTTAACTTGCAGTCCCCATACTCAGTCTACTTTTTAGCAAAGGGTTTCATAGAAACAGTCACATATTTTTCCAAAAGCAACTCTCATCTTTCTATCTATCTATTGCCAGGTGCCTCAATCCTGTAAGGGGTGGCCACAATCGCCTCCATGTAGCCCTGTCCAATGGCATTCCACTGCCCTGCTCCCAGCTCACATCCCCCTCTCTCATATATCTCTCCACTCCATCCCTCCATCTCATCCTCAGCCTCCCCTGCCTTCTCCCCCCCTCCACCTCACTCGCATACATTCTCCTCACTAGCCTCTCACTTACCATCCCCTCTACATGGCCAAACCATCTCACTGTATTTCAACAAATGTCTTCTAACAGATTCACATCCACACCACAATGCTCCTTCACTTCCTCAATTGTTAATCTGTCTCTCCACGTAGCTCCACATGGTCCTCTCAATAACTCATTTTCGTTGCTCTCACTCTTGACTTGTGTCCTTCCAACAAGGTACATGTTTCACTTCCATACATTGGGGATGGTACCACAATACTGTCAGGTAGTGACTTTTTTACTTACATGCTCTCTTCTCTATTCTTTATCACTGTTTTCAAGGAACCAGTAACCTTTATTCCCTGATGCACACTTTGAAGCACTTCACCCTCTAAACTTCCATCCTTACTCATCACACTACCCAAGTACTTAAACACATTCACATTCTCCATTTCCTCCTCATCCACCCTCACTGTGCATTCAGTGGCTTCATTTCTTTCGAAGACCATAACTTTACCCTTCCCCACATTTACCTTTAGATTCCATTTCTTACACACTCTCACAAACTCATTCACCAAGCTATGCAGTTTCCCTTCGTCTCCATTTAACAACAGAGTATCATCTGGAAAACAACAGTACATGGAGTTTCCAAACACTGTCCTCTCTCACCAGGGTCGCTCTAACATCCACTGCCCTACTTTGTACCTCTTTCACAACCCCATCCACACACAGATTGAACAACCATGGGGACATGACACATCCCTGTTCCAATCCAACATTCAAATAGGAAAATGCACTCAGTTCATTATCCAGACGCACTGCAGCCTTAGCCCCCTCATACATACTCCTCACAGCATTCAACAACTTCCCTTTTACTCCGTATATCCTTAATACTTTCCACATTCCTTGTCTGTCCACCCTGTCATATGCTTTCTCCAAATCCATGAAGGCCGCATACAACTTCTTTCCCTTCTCTAGAAACTTTTCCACTAAAGACCTAAGAACACAAGCTCTTTTCTTCCTAAAACCTCCCTGTTGTTCCCAAACTAATTCCTCTGTTACTTCCCTAACTCTGTCAATAAGTATCCTACCATATATGGTAAAAGTCCTGTAATCCGAATCACAGGGGACCGAGGGTCTTCAGACTGCTGGTTTTTTCACACTATTGGGAGGGTCCTTTGAAAACATAGAAATATGTACATGATCATTAAATAAACACTTGTGAAGCCAGGAAAATTTGATAAAAGCCCATAAAAATTAGAAAACTTCCGCCTTGACAAATTCGGAGTATTGGGATTTTCGAATTATTGCTGGTTGGATTCGAGGACTTTTACTGTACTTTTCTTATTATCCTAAGAAGACAAATGCCTCTGTGATTACCACACACTTCTTTTTCCTCTTTTCCTTTGTACAAGAGAATAATTATACTTCACTTCCGATCATCTGGGACTCTACCTTCCTCCCAGGACAATCTGCACATCTTCCATATCCATTCTACTACTATCTCTCCCCCATGCTTCAAAATTTCACCACCCATTCCATCAATTCCTGGGGCTTTCCCCATTTTGACTATCTTCATTACTTTCTCTACTTCCATCCTACTGATTTCTTCCTGTCTTCTCACCTCCCTCCTTCTCCCAGCCATTCCCCAGCCACATATACTCGCACTACTTTCACTCTCTATGTTCAACATTTCCTTGAAGTGTTCTCTCCATCTACTAACTTTTTCTCTCTTCTCCACTAGCAACCTACCCTTTCTATCTTTCACTCCCCGACTTACTTCTTTATCATAAATAAATGGTAACACATGTCAGGAATTGATCCATGGCACATCAGATGACAAAGCAGGCCTCTCCCACCACACAACACGAAAACATCTTTCAAAGTGTGTAAATAATAAACTATTCAAGATGTCAGACTGTAAATGAAAATTCTGGTCCCAGCTGACAGCTTGTCACCCTCTGCAAATATCACCTATCCTATATAAGCAACAACTATACCACTGTACTTTCCTCTAAGCTAATAAACAAACATACACACCATCCTACAAAGTATGTGGCTTCTTTAAGTGCATTCAAACCCTGAGAGAAAATGCAGAATATAGTAAACTCTCAATTATCCATTATTGGAATATCTGGTGCTGCTGGCTTGGCTCTACTGAAGCAATATCCGGCACTGAAACAGGATGTAACTGGCAGTCCTATGCAGTATCTGGGTTTGAGGTGTATCAAATGGCTTGTAAACAGTAGCCAAACAATGCTGAATTACTGTATTATATAATTACTTGATTGTATTTTATGTTTAATTTTCTTTTACTCGTGGGAAAGTTTTTAGGGGGAAGGGCCGAGACGGACAGTAATACAATATCCGGCTCGACACCAAACACTGAGCTCATGTGAGTTACTATGCAATATCCGGCGTTTCATGTTATTCAGTGAAGGGCTTGGCTGAACTATGCCGGATAACTGAGAGTTTACGGTACTAATCTAACTACAGCACTAAAGCTGACAATGGACACACCTTCCTTAGCCAGAATAGTAAAGTCCTCTCTGGATGTGTTCTCCTGGGAAAGTGTGATGGTGGGTGGGTTGGGTGCTTGGTGGGAGGTCTGGCTGGCAGTGGTGGGTGATGGGGTGTTGGGTGCCTGTCCACTCCCACTGCCTCCCCCTCCTGCACTGGCAGAGGAGGCATCAGAGTAGCTGTGTGGCCGTGATGCCTGGGGCCATCCACTGCTATTCATGGCCAGGGTGGGATTACTACTGCTTAATGGCCGCAACTCACACAGGTTCCCATCCACATGCTGGCAACATCAACAGAGAAAAAATAAGGAATTACTTTACCACTTACATCTACCATCATGAGTGTCTTCATTATTGTCATCATGACACAAGTCCCCATCCACACAGTGACCATTACCAGACAAAGAAAAATAACAGGAGTGAGTTATTACCATTTCATTGCCGCTAAAACCTAGCTTCTCATGTTATGTGGGAAGAGAAATAACATAATAATTGAAGCCTATAAAAGTTCACAGTGCCTATCCCAGCCAACTGACAGCAGAGGTTTGACTATGGTCTGATAACATACTTCATGGCAACTGCAAGTATCCCTCGCATAATGATGTACCAGTTTAACACTATTGCACTTTGCTTTATTGATTCAGATTTTTTTTTTTTGTACGTTTTTTGGCTAATGATACCCAAACACCACACCAAAGCCTGCTCATCTGAATGGGTCACACTCCCACTGAATGGTGAGTAAATGCTAATGTAACCCATTCGCTTGGGCAAATTTTGGACAGTGATGTAGTAAACTCTCAATTATCCATTGTATAGTGGCTAAGGGGGTGTCAGATAGTGACATATTGTACTGATGGATAGTGAAGTACGGTCAGCCCGTTATGTGCGGAGGTTATGTACCAGACCCAACCTCTGCAAGAGGGTGGAATCCGTGAATTATCTGCACCTTTCCAAAAAGCATTGGTTTCACTGTTTTAATTATTCCCATTACCTACAGACCCACTATGAGACCTGCAAACGCATTTAATGGAACATTAAAAAGACAGTACAGGATGATACACAAGCCCTTCTGGGTACACTGTACTGTACAGGTAAGCCCTTAATTCAAGTGAACTTTTTTCACGCGATTTCGGTTATCCACAAATTTTTCGTACAAAAATTAAAACATAAAATTATAGTATTCAAATAAATAATTTTAATATACAAGAGAAATAAATAAAATATAAAAATGCTTACCTGCTGTCCGTGTGCATACATATATGTGCGTGTGTGTGTGTGTGTGTGTGTGTGGGGGGGAGGTCGGTCTACCACACACCACACAGTCAGTTTGAATCCGACGGTCGAACCATGCGTGACTCGTGAATCGTTATTTGTGGCTTATTTTTCTGCCTTCCAGTGATTGCTTCCCTTATCTGCCAACATGGGGCCTAAGCGTAGTGCTAGTGATGCATGTGGTAACACACCAAAACGGACTAGTAAAGTGATGCTGCTGACAGAGAAAGTTAAAATGTTGGACAAACTTAAGGGAGGAATGTCGGCGACAATTCTCCGTCAGGACGATTCCCTGTCATTTATTTACATACCAGTTTATTTAGCAAGTACAGTATACCAGTATTTTACTTATATGAGTTATAAAATCCCCCTGAAAATTAGTTACTAAAGTATTAATTAATCAATAATAAGTATATTTACAGAATGACAGGAAATCGTCCATGTTTTGATGGTGAATTGACTTCATGGTGAATTGTCTTGGAACCGTGTGTTTGGGGTGAGTCAACTGTTCTTACAATAAAGAAGGCAGAACGTAGCATACGGGAGGCAGTGAGGGCTAGTGCACCAGACTGTGCTGAAGTGTCTCCACCTATGCCTGTGAACTGGCTCGGAACCATATGTTTGGGGTGAATGAGTCAACTGTTTGGACAATAAAGAAGGCAGAATGTAGCATATAGGAGGCAGTGAGGGCTTGTGCACCAGACTGTTGAAGTGTCTCCACCTACACCTGTGCTTGTCAGGTTTCAGTGTTAAATTTCTTACTTTTGTTGTTTTTCATACTTTATGCTTGTTTATAAGGTGTATGTAGTGCATAAACAGTATTATTCAGATGTAATATACTTAGTAGACATGCGTAATTATGTGCACACAAGGGCAGAACATATACGCGAATTTACCACATACGCGAAGGGTCTGGGAACGTAGCCCTTGCGTGAATTAAGGGCTTACCTATACTCACCCATGCGATCATGACAATGAAAGTTTGTTGTGCAGCACATGATGAATGATGAATGTTCTGTACTGCATGGCAGGATGAGCTCTAGCTGCACTGTGGAGAATAACTGATGGTGGGAGGGTCATCACAGTCAGCATGGGCACCCTGGGTGGAAGGTGGAGGTGGCCCTCTCTGCAGCTGGCTGGTCCGTGGCTGCGGGAGGTCAACGAGGCTCTTTCCTCAGAAACACTGCGATGGGCAACTGCTGCCTCTGCCTCTTCATACCATCCAGCATGGTCTTGTTAGGAAGTGTAGCTGCTTCCAATGTCTGCTTGAACTTGGGTGCTTGCACCATACAGTGATCCCATGAGTAGGCATACTCATATGCGTCCCTCACTAATCTGAGGATGGTAGCCAGGTGGTCTAAGGTCAGCCCCTGTGGCTTCTCTGCAGCCACATCAGAAGCATCTTCATCCTCCTCCTCCTCACTGGCAGCCTTGGTGAGCTCCTCCAAGTCGTTTTCTGTGAGGATGGACATCAATGAGCTCCTCGACCTCATCCTCCCTCATGTCATCAAAGCCCTCACTGTCCGGGATTCGTGCCAGTGTCACAGCATTGCTCATTGATGCAGTTCAGACTTCACTGGGAGAGATGCCATTGTAATGATGAACGCACTCTGGCCAGATGCTCCTCCAGCAGGCATTTTTCGGGCCTGGGAGGGCTTCCTGAAAGAAAGTGAGGCACTCAATGATGGTAAAGCCCCACCAGTAATGCTGCAGAGTGAAATTGTCATCGTTCTCCACTGACTCAACAAGGAGTTGCAGGGGCAAGAGGTGTAGATGGCTTTGAAGGCCCAGATTACACCCTGGTCGATGAGCTGGATGATGGACGTGGTGTTGGGAGGCAGAAATTCAATCTAGAAATCCCCATCATCACACTGTTGATCGTTAAGGTGTCCACTGGTGTTATCGGGGATCAGGAGGACCTTGAACTTCAGGCAAACGTCGTTCAGGTACCTTCTGATCCTGGGAAGAAAGCACATGTGAAACCAGTCCCCAAACATTTTTTTAGTAATCTGGGCTTTTTGCCTAGGGATTTGCAGTTTTGTATATATGCCCAGGTTTGATCACAAGGCCAGCTGCATTGCAACACATGAGAAAGGTCACATGGTTCTCTGTGATCTTAAATCCTGGGGCTCATGCTTCTTGCTGAATGATGTTGGCCCTGGCAGTCACCTTCTTCTAAAACAACGCTGTCTCATTGGCACTGAACACCTGCTCAGGCCTGTGCCCTTTCTCTTCAATCTATTTCTCGAGAGCTGCAAGGTGCCCTACAGCTGCCTTGTGGTCTGCAGATGCTGTTTCTCTAGGGCGCTGCATGTTCTTCTGGGAGAACTGTTTCCTGATGTGGTTAAACCACTCCTTGCTTGCCTAAAACTATTTGGTGCAGGCTCTGGGCCTTCACAAGAGGTGCAAGGTTGTGAGTCCTAAAGAGAAAAACGTGCATGCAGACTCCATGTCTTCTTGCTGATGATGATGTTATCCAGCACCTCATTCTTCCTGCAGCAGTCCTCCATCCACACACTTGAAGTCCAATTCCATTCGCACAATGCTCCTATCTCACAGTTGTTGCCACCTTTGCACTACCAATAAACTGGCTGCAACAGCATCATGAACAGTGTTCTCATTTTTCTTGATGTAACGCATCGTGCACTCTCATTCATACAAAAATGTCACCTGACAGCCCCAAATGACTGCCCCTCATGCACCCTGTTCAGCAATTTCACCTTATCCTCCTGTGACATCACTTTCTTCTGCCACTTAGGCTCCCTAGCAGCAGAAGCACCCTGAGCAGCATGCTTAGGACCCATTTTTCACAGGGATAAAGAAGGGAGTTCATTAACAAGGCCGTAATAGCAGGTAGAACATACACAGATGCACAACCTGCGAGATGATGTGAGAGAATGAACGCAAAGGTATGCAACTGGGACCCTTCTTTGAATGGCCAATAGGAGAGGGAGAAAGAAGACACAAAGGCAGATAAAAAAGGACTATACCTTCGCGGCCAATCACACAAGTAAGCTCTCATTGCGAGAAAAGAGCAGGAAATTTGTGTTGTGAAATATCGAGTTAGTGGAAGGTGGGGGCGCTCACCATCCACTCTCTCGACCTAGTGCTGCTCTAGGGTGTTTGTCCATTCCTCACCTCCCTCTTTTCCTTCCTTCCTCTTCTGTCTTTCTTTACTTCATTCTTTCCTAGTCCTTCTGCCTGCGAGTGACTTTACACTCCCTCTTTTGTCATTCTTTCCCCTTCTTTTGCCTATGTGTGACTCTAAACTGAGTGCCATGCCAAATGGTTTCCTGTACACCAGGAAACCATTTACAGTAATCTCTGTACTATCCGGACGCCCACTTTCCGGACATTGTGGGCCTGGACCTTCGGAACCCAAAAATGGCCAAAAAAGGAAAAAAAAGAAAAAATCCCCCCCAAATCCAAATTTTTTCCCACCCATAATTTGAAATTGCCACATGGTGCCGAACATATGTTGTTTACGCACTACCCCTTCACCCATTCCTTCCTTCCTCCCCCCTCCCCAGTCAGGGTTGCCATTTGGTATTTTTCATTACCAAATGTGGGCCAATTTGGTATTGAAAAGTTCGTTTGGTAGTGAATCAGCATGATCCATTACCAAACAGATTTTTCACATGCATGAAGATATAGAGAATGGAGACAGTGGACTGTCTGCTCTCATTGATTAATCTCCTAGCACACATAAACATGCTGCTGATTATAAGGAGAGTGATCACTTCTGTTTGTACATATAATCAGTGAAGAATAAATGCTTCTTTTAAGAATGTGGTAATGAAATGATAAATTTCGTAATGAAAAATGAGGAGTTTGGGAATGTGGGTGAGCTCAGATCTGGCAACCCTGTCCCCAGTTACCGCCTAACCACCGCCGAGGGTAGATGTTCATCGCAATGGATGCCGCACGTGCTCATTTTTGTGAATAAACAGTGAATAATCTGCAATACCTTGCCACCAGACCACATGGGAATTTACAGTGTCGCGCAGTTAAGAAATCAGAATTTAGAGTGCAAAGGATAAAGTGTGGAGTGCAACGTGGCGGTTGAAACTGGCGTGGAGCAATTAAGAACAGAATGTGCAGTGTTAAACAAGTATAACTCACAGTGCAAAGAATTAAGTGTAGCACAACACTGGATTACTGTATGAGCTTCAAGAGCATTTTCACAACTACCAGTGTAGTGCCCGGAAGTGATAATGAGTTGTATCTAGTTTATTTTATATGACCAAAAGTTCGGTTAAGTGAGAGAGAGTGGCCGAGGCATGGCTGTTACCATGCGGACATGTCCAGAACATAGATTAATTACCTAGTTGCTAAGTCACTTTTTTTTTTCCAACTGTAATTCACTAGTATTAAGTCTCTTTAAAATATAATATCTCGAGTCGATGGGAA
Organism: Coenobita brevimanus; assembly: GCF_032717465.1. NCBI lineage: Eukaryota > Metazoa > Arthropoda > Malacostraca > Decapoda > Coenobitidae > Coenobita > Coenobita brevimanus. Next base: position 31,893,532 of record NC_137056.1, on the reverse strand, counting down.
CATGTGCCTTTGTTCACATAATCCAGCATAATGTACGCATGCGCAAAGTGATGTAAAGCACGATAATTTTCATTATTTTTTGATGTAAGGGTATAAAGAGAGGGAGGTTGCTGAGTAATTATTGTAACTAGAGAATGTTATTTTTTTTGGGTAATCAATTGTAAGGGGAAAGACATCACACTGAGTCTATCTCGAGTCTGTAATAATTAAAATCTTAAATTACGTACACCGTCATCCCCCCCTCCCCTTTGCATCACTCACGCAGTTTTGGCGTCTCACTCGCTCACCGGCTGTGATAGATGGCAGTTGATCGGTACGGTCGTCATCCTCACTTCCCCCCCCCCCCTCCCTCCAAGGAATTCTGTAAGTAATTTGATATTAATGATGTCTGATATGTTGAAGTGCGAATAGTGATATCTCACGAGTGATAATAGTGACGAAATAGAGAAACAGACTCGGGCAGAATCGTGTTGTCCTTCCACAGGAAATGTAACGGTGACGCCATTAGCCTTTGGACAACCGAGTCCTGTTCCCCCTCATCTCCCCTACATTTTTGAGCTGGATAGTGAGGTATTTCCCATATATTTGTGTACTGTACTTTATATTATTATTTAGTGTAACTGAATACGAAATGCTACAGAGTTCTGTCTGAGCCTCAGATAAATGTGTGATTTTTGTAGGCCAAGTATCAGGTGCCCAGGGACTGTGAATTATTTATTATTGTGTTGAAATGACTTTGCAATTCAGTACTTCTTAGGGCTATGTTGTGAGTAAATGTTCACATAGTTGCTTTGTGAGGCACAATGATGTTGATGCAGTGATGATTTTCACGGTTAGAGTTACAGTTATTCATGCTTACTGTATTTGTTACAGTACTTTTTCTTCCATGTTATCCCTACAATAAGTATTATTTTGAGCAGACCTATGTGTCTGTAGTGCCATGTGTTATTCTGTTATTACTTGAGATGCTGAGTGTTGTAACTCATGTTTCTTTATTATGAGACCTTCCTGATCATGTGAAGGGATTACTTGCATTGGGAAGAATAGTTATTCATTATTCATATTAACTTCTAGCGGGTCCCAGTGTGGAGGTTGAAGTACCTGAGGGAGTAAAAGTCCAAGTGTGGAGGTCTAAGCACCAGTGAGTGAGTCAAGGTCCCGGTGTGGAGGTCAAGGTCGGCAGTGGCAGAGGACCGGACCAGTGAAATTTGTGCTCAGAGGGACGATTATGAAGAAACACATTGGACTGGGACAGAGGAGCTAAGTTTTGTGCATTTAATATTAGGACCATATAGATACAGTAATCACTCTAATATCCGGACGCCCAATAACCGAACATCCCCACTAACCAAACCTTATCGTCCTGGGATCAAACATTCCCAAAATGGTCCGGAAAAAAAAAAAAAAAAAAAAAAAAAAAAAAAAAATAATAATAATAATCGATTTTTTGCCGTCTGTAATTTGAACTTGCTGCGCGCGCCGCGTGAGAGCATTGTTTTAGTTCGTCATTCCTCCGACGTCCGATAGAGCGCCGCTGCATCCTCCCCACTTCCCGCCTGTCTCTCACCGCGACAAGACCTACGCTCTTCGCCATGGCTGCCCACGTGCTCGCTTTTGTGGTGGTGCCGTACTTGCTGCAAGGCCTGCTGCTCTCTGCCCTACTCTTAGTGTGTGTGATGATGGCCCCGCCTCCTGAGAAAAGGAAGAGAGTGGTGTTGACTCTGGAGAAGAAACGGGAGATATTGGAGAAGGTTGATGCGGGTTGGTCTTCCTCACGCATTCTCCGCGAGTTCAGCCTGGCCCGGTCGACTTTGTTCGATATCAAGCGTTCCCGAGACAAGCTCATGCAGTACACGGCTGACTTCTCGTCGAGAAGCAAACGCAACGTGGAGAGGAAGGTTATGTTTACCCCCGAGTATGCAAAGATCGACCGCTCCACGTTGATTTGGTATCGACAGCAAAGTGCAGCTGGTGTGATGGTATGTGGAAAAGAGCTGAAGGCTGCTGCTGAGAAGTTTGCAAGGCTTCACGACGCCCTTGACTTCAAGGCATCCGAGGGTTGGCTCTTCGCGTTCAAGTTACAACATGGCCTTACTAACCGTAAAGCACATGGCGAAGCATTGGACGCTAAAGAGGAGTGGACGAGTTTCGGCACAAGGTGAAAGGCTTGATCGACAGGGAGGGCCTCACTCTCGGTCAAGTCTATAACGCTGACGAAACTGGCCTATTCTATCGCTTGGTGTCAACGGACACTCTAGCCGATGAGACGGAGAAGCATGTACCTGGCCACAAGCTTTCTAAGGAACGGATATCTGCTTTGTGTTGTGCCAATGCTAACGGCATGCACCGGCTTAAGCCCGTTATTGTTGGCCGTGCAAAGCAGCCTCGGTGCCTTCGTGGGGTGATGGATGTCCTTCCTGTCGTATGGTACCATTCTTTGAAAGCATGGTTCACAGCTGTGATTTTCAAAGACTGGTTTCACCATCACTTCGTCAAGGAGGTCATCCATTACCAGACGAAGACACTGGGAATTCCTCGCGACCAGGTAAAGGCCCTCCTTCTCCTTGACAATGCACCTGCCCACCTGTGCGACAAGGACTTGGTTGCTGAAAATGGCCGTATTAGGTGCATGTTTCTGCCACCTAATACGACTGCTCTCATTCAACCAATGGACCAAGGAGTGATCGTGGCAACAAAGCACCTGTACCGTCGGAAGTTCCTGGACGAGGTGATGGTTGTCCTCGAGGACGAGGACGAGCGCAGGGAAGGACGTGACACTCGAGGCAAGCGGACTTTGGAAAACCTTCGCCGCTACAACATCAAGTCTGCGCTGTACAACTGGGCTAGTGCATGGAAGGAAGTCCCTGTGAAAACTCTTGAAAATGGTTGGTCTCGTCTGCTTCTCGGAACAGATGTGGAGTATGATTTCCTAGGGTTTGACGTGGATGACTTCCATGCACGGCTACGTACGCACGGCGACGATGTTGATGTGGACGATGTTTCGTAAGTGGTTGGACGACGACGAGGGTGATCCTGGGTATCAGACGTTGTCTGATATCGAGATCGCGTCTTCGGTTGCTGGTGTCAGTCCCGAACTTGAAGATTCCGACAACGAAGGCGATGATGATGCGGACTCCTCTCAGCAGGACACTACTCCAGCCATCCCCAAGCTGAGCGCACTCCGGGAACATCTAGAGTTCGTCCTAGACTACCTGGAACACCTGGACTGCGACAGGGAGATGGGGCCCTTGGGACTCGTGGAGGAAGTGCGTGCTTTCCGGCAGCGCATCATCAATCGCCAGAATCGTCGGTCCTTGCGTCAGTCAACGATTGACAGTTTTTTCAGGCCCGTGACCCCCGCTGTGCCAAGCCCTGGTTCCACTCCGTTGCCTCCCCAAGACAGGCCCTCATGCTCCGAGCCACAGCCCAGCACATCAGCTACAGTGGAGTCACCGCTCGATGTGAGTTTGCGGCTATCTTCAGAGTCTTCTGTAGTCGGTACGCCATCACCACGACCCACCGATGCACCCCTTGGTCGCCTGCCATTGATACTCTCGGACTCTGACAGTGAATAAACAGCAAGAACTTCTCCACTAGACCACACGGGAATTTTGAGTGTTGTGCAGTGAAAAAAACGGTGTGTTGTGTTAAGGTTTTCAAGTTGGGAGAAAAGACTCAGTAGAAAAGAAATTTAACATAACTAACCTTCTTTGTTTTGGCTTTGGAAAATTAAAAAAACTTGGGAAAAGTTAATGTGCAACACTTAAAGTAAGATGGAACATTCTTTGGACTAAAGTGAACACTGTGAAAAGAACGGACTTCTGTGTGTTAGTGACTAAGTTCAGTGCAAGACTTCAGGAAGAGTGTAGTGCAAGTGCTTCAGGAAATCGTTCTTACTGTCAGAGTCCGAGAGGAGGCGGTTATTCATCGAGGTGGCCAGGGACTTGCTGTAAGTAGCCAGAATGTTTCATGTTGTACTATTTTCCATACTATATTTACCAGAATGTTTCATATTGTACTTTTTTCCATACTATACTTACCAGAATGTGTCATACTGTACTTCTTTCCATACTATACTTACCTCATGCATGTGCAGTAGGAATGTGTTTTTCAGAGTCAGGTTCGGTTAGAGTCCATAAGTACCAGAATGTTTATTGATGTATGAACATACTTCTAAACCCACATTTTATGTTTCTTTTGCATTTATTTCAGTCATTTATGTGCCTTATTGGTGTGATTTGGGTGTTAAATAGGTGCTATGCATGTCCAGAGGGAGTTGTATAGGTGTTTCTCTGAGTTAGGGTCCATAAGTACAAGTCCATAAGCTGAGGCCCAATATCCGGACGAAACCAATATCCGAACCTACCGATGGCTCTATTGATCCGGATATTGGAGGGGTTACTGTATATATTTTTCGAACAATGTGCCAACTGATTCATGTTTAATCTGTAAAGCAAGTAGCTGGGGAAGATTTCTACTTTTTGGTCTTGTTAATACACATTCCCTCCCACTCGAACTTTATTGTTTGTATAACCCTTGAGAACTGGTCGTGCAGAGCTTACCTAGTAGTTTATTAATGTACAACTTAGAAGCATTCAGGGAAACTGCGAAGGTTGGGCTTGGGTTGGCCTAGTTGGAGACTGGCCCAGTCATTTTGGCATGCTACCACTCTAACTTGGCCACTTGAAATGTAATAAACGCAACCGAAGAGGCCGCTAATGGGAGAGAGTCTCCATCAATCTGAGTTCCCGACCGTTCCAGCACACAGTGGTCATCAATAGTGACTTGTTTTCTGCCTCTTTTGACCATGTAAAAGTCTGGATCGCAGAGGTGACAGTACAAGTGGTGGCACAGCGTTGGGATGACCTATTAATGTGAGGGTAATTTAACTTGAAATTAAGGTAATAGCTCATCCCCCTGTTCTCAAAGGTATATGTACTTAATATTATGTGTAGAATTACAAGGTATGTGTATTTGTAGTGTGTACTATTTTAGTAGTTGAGCATTCACCTCCTGGGGTTGCTCATGTTGCAGTTGGGGCATTTTAGTAGTTGAGCATTCACCTCCTGGGGTTGCTCAAGTTGCAGATGGGGCATTTTCGTAGTTGAGCATTCACCTCCTGGGGTTGCTCATGTTTGTATAATTCATGATGGAGTCCCGTGTTGAAAAATTGATTGATATTGAAACTGAAATGCCTGAGGGAGTAGAGGTGAAACAGGAACCCTCCGCAATTGATGAGTGTTTTGAGCGTATTAGAACGTTGGAGGAGATGTTAGGCCCACCCGGACTCACCCCGACCAAGGTTGGAGGTCCATCACAGTATACTCCTGTTAAGTTCAGAAATCCATTTAGGCAGTCAACTCCACAGTGGTCAAATTTGCCTGTAGGAGGTATGCAGAGCTATCAGAGAAATTCGGTAGTACTAGAGTGTAAGGATGTTGATGTTCTCAGGATGAGTGAAATGTATGGTCTACATACTAGGACCCTGGTGGATCACTTCTTGATGCAGGTGGAGTCAGTGACTGCTAACTTAGAACAGCGGAAGGCGGTAGCACTCACTCGTATGGACACAGAGTTGCGTACATATGTTCTGGGAGAGTTAAGCGTATGTGAGGCAGGTGGTACTTATGGAGACATTAAGACATTGTTACAGTGTGAGTTCAGAGGTCCCGAAGGGATCGCTGATGCATTCCGTGAGCTAGCCCAAATGGAGTATAACTTCGAGGATCCACCTAAGAGATTTGTTAGACAGTTCAGGAGTAACTTCAGGGCAATCTGTAGAGAACATCCCCATATTAACCCTCCCAATGTGGAGCAGTTGTGGAAGAAAGCTGTGCTACGTAATGTACCACAGGAAGTTAAAGAACGATTAGAGTTGTTTAAAGATCTAGGAATGGAGGAGACCTTTATTTCAGAATTAGAGAGAGAAAGGGGTTATAGACAGTGGCGTAGAGTGGCAAAAGTTGTGGATGAACAAGGGTCTGATGTTAATTATGTTCCAACCCCTACTAGAATCACACCTCCAGTTGTGAGTGACAATGCTTATCCAGTGAATCAAGCACCCGTACGTCAGGTACCCTTTAAACCTAGACCTACAATGTGGCCTTGTGGGTGGTGTTCAAATGGCAGTAAACATGACCGGGTGAGTTGTCCAAGGAAACCTGAGCGAGGAAGTTGTTTTGATTGCTTGAAAGCAAACTCTAAAAGGGGACATCAGGGATGCCCTGGTAGACTTAACTTGAGTAGAAAACCAGAGAGAAGCATGCCAAGTACACCTCCCATAACAGCTAGTTCCCTCCCATAGCAGGATTCTCAGTTACATCCAGACTCACAACCGCCTAGGGAATGACTAGAGGGCCCTGAGGTAACACAGGCTGCCAGTCATGTTGTGTGTAGTGTAGAGGATGTAGAACAGAATGAGGGCTGTCAGAACCTTGCAGATGGTGAGGTGGAGGTCTGAAAAGTTCGATGTGAAGTAGACACTCCAGTGATACGCTTGATTTTGGGACAGTATCAGGTTTCAGCTTTTGTAGATACTGGTAGTGTAGCAACACTGATGAAAGAAAGTACAGCAAACAGATTAGGATTAAAGATTAGCAAGCGCCGACGTTCATTGCATTCAGTATCCAACCATAAGTTAACTGTTGTTGGACAGGTTTCGTCGGTAGTGCATACTGCCCCTGAGACAAGCATAGTGCAGCGATCTGATGTGGTCCCAGACTATTATTTGTCAACTGAAGTGCTCATGGGTGCGGACTTAATTGGTAAAGCGATTTTCACTTGGGACGGAGAAGGTCAGGTGATGCATTGGGGTGGTCAGCAGTACAAGGTCCGAAATAAGCTTTGCCAGACAGTGAACAGAATAAAGTTCCAGACTAACCATACGAGAAAGGCGGAAGGAGAGCTAGTACAAGTGAAGTGTAGGACTGTGGTACCTGCACAGACATTGATGTCAGTACCCATTGCGTTGAAAGACAGAAAACCCGGAGATGTCTTACATGTTAGTAAATTTCAGAAGGCCAGGGGTAAAGCTTCATTAACACCAAATTGCTGCGTGAGAGTTAGTGAGAACGGGACATGCTATTTACCCATTGCCAATGTAACCAAGGGACCAGTGAGCTAAACCCAGGACAAGTGTTGGGGACGTACCATGTTGTTGACGAGTCGAATATTACTTATCTTAGCCCTAAGGAACAGGACAGAAGTCCACTTGAATTAGTGCAACCAGTAGGTGAGGCAGAAGGTGACCTTGTGGCACCAGTAGTTCGGGTCGATAATGCATTGTTACCACGCATGGATCAGGCACAGGATGGGAGTGACCGATGTGCTGCGCTTAATTCAATTCTCAGAGAGTTGAAGTGGACACATTTGTCTCAGTCACAGAGGGACAAATTGAGAGAGTTGATATTGGATAATAATGCACTGTTCATTCTTGGCCCGAAGGAAATTGGCACCCTTAAAGTACCTGAAGCCCACATTAATACCATTGACTCTGAACCCGTGCGCATGCTCTTGTATCGACATCCTGAGCTAGCAAGGAAGATAATTTCAGAGATGACTGACGAGATGATTAAAAAGGATGTGATAGAGGAATCGAACGCTGCAAATTTAGCCCCAATAGTCTTACCCCCTGGGGGTAGGGGGGTTTCAAGAATACTCCCCCAGTATCCTTGCTTGTCGTACGAGGCGACTAAAAGGGTTGGTGGTGGGTTAGTACCCCACCCCGTAAAAAGAACTAACTAAAAAAGCGAACAAAGCGCCTCGGACCCGGACGGACCATACATTGACGACTAAGGAACGGACGAAGGACATTCTTAGGGTGGGAACGTGGAATGTGAGAGGAGTGAATGATGAAGTGAAAGAGAGAGAGATTGTTCAGGTGCTTGAGGATGCAAAAGTGGATATATGTGGATTGACTGAAACTAAATAAAAAGGATAAAAGGTGAGAGAATGGGAATATGGTTTAGGTATATGTGCGGGAGTCAATGAAAATGAAAGGGCAAGAGAGGGAATATGTCTGATGATAAGCAAGAAGTGGAAGGAGAATATAAGACAGTATGGAACAGTGGGTGCAAGGATTGTATGGGTGAGGATGAAAGTAGGTATACAAGCGTGGGCGATTGTATGTGTGTATGCCCCGACAGAGGATCGAGTGGCAAGAGTGAAAGATGAGTTTTGGGCGAGTGTAGAAGCGTGTATGGACAAGTTTGAGAGGAGTGAGAGAGTGCTGTTGATTGGAGACATGAATGGCAAAGTTGGGAATGTACGAGTGGATGGAGTGGTTGGTCAGTGGGGTGTGCCAGCTGACGTAGATGGGAATGGAGGTGCTTTGGTGGACATCTGTGCTGGTAAGGGGTTGGCAATAGCCAACACCTACTTTCGGCATAAGATAATCCACCGGTATACATGGAGAGTAATGAGAAGGATGGATGGTGAACTTGTTGAACGAAAGGCAATGATAGACTACGTGTGTGTGGATGAGCGAATGAGAAGACAAGTGTTGGATGCAAGAGTGTGGAGATGGTGGGGGAATGGAGTCTCGGACCATCACTTAGTGATGGCCAAGGTAGAGCTGCAAAGAAAGTGGTTGAGGAGACGAAGGGGAAGACAGGAGGAAGCAACTCCTGTGAGAAGAGTGGAGAAATTGCAAGATAATGAGAAAATGACAGAGTATAAGAGCATAGTGGAAGAAAGACTGGGAAGGTATGAGCTAGAGCAGATGGAAGGGGTGGAAGACGTATGTAAGATATTCACGGAAGAGATAGGCGCAGCGTGTGAGGCGGTTTGTGGAGTGAGGAGGAGATGCAAGGGTGTGCAAGGGACAGCATGGTGGAATGATGAGGTGAAACGAGCTGTGGAACACAAGAAGAAGGCATATAGTGAATGGTTAGCGAGTAGAGGTAGGGGAGAAGATGAGAGAGAGAAGAGAGAGGTATATGTGAGCAGGAGAAGGGAGGTTAAGAGACTGGTGAAGGAGAGTAAAAAGAAAGTGGATGAGGAGTTTGGGAGGAATCTGAGTGTGAAATGGAGGGAGAGTAAGAAATTGTTTTGGAAGGAGGTAAAGAAAGTAAGGCAGTGTGAAAGGGGAAATAGTAGGGGAGTGAAAGATAGGAATAATAGATTGTTGGTGGAGATGAGAGAGAAACTGAGGAGATGGAAGGAGCACTTTGAGGATCTGTTGAATGTGGACAGTGAGAGCAGTGCGAGTATAAGTGGTTGGGGAATGGCTGGGAGAAGAAGAGATGAGAGGAGGGAGGAAGAGATCAGTAGGGCGGAAGTAGTGGAAGCGATGAAGAATATTAAGTTGGGAAAGGCCCCAGGAATTGATGGAGGGTGTGGTGAAATGCTTAGGTATGGGGGTGAGATTGTTGTGGAGTGGATATGGAAGTTGTGTAGATTGGCTTGGGAAGAGGGAAGGGTTCCAGAGGACTGGAAATCAGGTATAATTGTTCCTTTATACAAAGGAAAAGGAGAGAGAGAAGTATGTGGTAACCATAGGGGTATTTGCCTACTTAGTGTGACTGGTAAAATATATGGTAGAATACTCATTGATAGGGTTAGGCATATGACAGAGGAGCTAGGTGGAGAAGAACAAGGAGGATTTAGGAAGGGAAAAGGGTGTGTAGATCAGATATTTGTTCTAAGATGTTTAGTGGAGAAGTATCTAGAGAAGGGAAGGAAAGTGTATGCTGCCTTCATGGACTTGGAGAAAGCTTATGACAGAATAGATAGGCAAGGTATGTGGAAGGTATTAAGAATATATGGAGTGGAGGGAAAATTGTTGAGTGCTGTGAAGAGTATGTACGAGGGAGCTAGGGTTACGGTGCGAGTGGATGGTGAGCTGAGTGAGTTCTTTGATCTCAATGTGGGACTGAAACAGGGTTGTGTGATGTCTCCATGGCTGTTTAATATATACATGGATGGGGTTGTAAAGCAGGTGCAGGGTAGGGCAGTGGATGTGGGGGTGGCTCTAATGAATGAGGGTGAGATTTGGAAGATTCCGGTGTTGCTGTTTGCTGATGATACAGTACTGTTGAGTGAAGATGAATGGGAGTTGCAAGGTTTGGTGAATGAATTTGGGACAGTGTGTAGGAGGAGGAATCTGAAAGTTAATGTAAACAAAAGTAAAGTTATGGTGTTTGAGAGGAATGAAGTCAAAGAGTGTGCAGTGAGGCTGGATGGTGAGGATATGGAGAATGTGAGTGCATTCAAGTACTTGGGTAGTGTGATGAGTAAGGATGGAACTTTGGGGGATGAACTGCGTGAAAGGGTACAGCAGGGAAGGAAAGTTATTGGTACACTGAAAGCAGTGATGAGAAATAGGGAAGTGAGTATGGAAGTTAAGAAGTCACTGCATGATAGTATTGTGATCCCTACCCTGACGTATGGAAGCGAGGCATGGACCTTGCAAGAGGGGAACAAGTCAAGAGTGAGAGCAGTGGAAATGAGTTACTTGAGAGGAGCATGTGGAGTGACGTGGAGGGACAGGTTGACGAATGAAGAAGTGAAGGAACGCTGTGGGGTGGATGTGGATGTGGTTGAGAAGATTAGGAGAAATACACTGAGGTGGTTTGGACATGTGAAGAGAATGGAGAATGAAAGACTGACTAAGAGGGTGTATGTAGGTGAGGTGGAGGGAGGGAGAGGGAGAGGTAGACCGAGGATGAGGTGGAGGGATGGAGTTGAGAGGTATATGAGGGAGGGGGGGGTGAGTTGGGGGGAGGGTAGTCAAATGGTAGGTGACAAGAGCGACTTGGAGGCGTTTTGTCTGCGGCCACCCTTTGCGGGATTAGGGCATCGGGGTATAGATAGATAGATAGATAGTCTTAGTCAGCAAGCCGGATGGCAGTAAAAGGATGTGTATTGATTATCATTATCTTAATAAGAAGGTTAAGATAGATATCCAACCCCTACCCCGATTAGACGAATTAGTAGAGGAAAGTGCAGGGAAAAGTTTTACTGCACTCTTGATATGAAAGACGCCTACCTCCAAGTTCGGTTGGATGAAAGCTCTCGAGACCTGACAACTTTTTCTGATGGAGTTAATTTGTTCAGATACAAGCGCTTACCTTTCGGATTGTCTGTGAGTCCAGCAATTTTCACGAGGAAAATGCAGCAAGTATTAGCCCCTTTAGTCAGAGAAGGTTGGTGCCGTAACTACCTAGACGATGTTGTGATTTGGGCAGACTCTTTCGATCAGATGCTAGACCGATTGAAGATTACCTTTGGCAGATTAACCGAGTTTGGAATGAAGCTATCTATCTATCTATCTATTGCCAGACGCCTCAATCCCGTTTGGGGTGGCCACAAACAAATCGCCTCCAAGTCGCCCTGTCCCCCGCCATTTCACTGACCTGCTCCCAACTCACACCCCTGAATGTTAGTAAATGCTCTTTCATAAAGCGAGAAATTAAGTTCTTGGGACATGTAGTGTCGGAGAAAGGAGTACGCCCTGACAGTAAGAATCTCGAAGCCATTCAACAGATGTCACAACCAACGAAGGCCAAGGAAGTGAGACGCTTTGTGGGCATGTGTAACTTTTATCACAAACACATTCCTGACTTTGCTGCCATTGCTAGTCCTCTCACTAACCTCTCACTAATTTGCTTAGGAAGGATGCAAAATTTGAATGGTCAGAGGAGTGTGAGAATGCATTCTTAATTCTTAAACAAAAGTTAGTGTCGGCTCCAGTACTAGTAAAGGCAGATTTAACTAAACCGTTCAAGTTACACACAGATGCTAGCGACTCGCACATTGGCGCAGCTCTTATGCAGCTGGAGGGCGAGAAAGATCTGAGACCTATTGGATACTTTTCAAAGAAACTTACCCCAACAGAAAAAAGATACTCAGTAACAGACAAGGAAGCTATGGCAGTAGTGAGTGCATGTAAATTTTTCAGCCACTATTTATGGTGCAAACCCTTTTCCATTGTCACTGACCATAGACCATTAACCACCAAGTTTAAGAAAAAGACTAAATGCCCACGTATGTCGCATTATTTGTTGGAGATGAGAGACTACGATTTTGTGATAATGTATAAAAAGGGTGTGAATCACTATGTCCCAGATGCTTTGAGTAGACCAGTAGGAGCAATCGAGGAGGCCTCAGATATAACTCAGTCTAATGCAGAATTTCGGTGGCTGGGCCTTACGGTAGACAAGGTCCAGGAAGCCCAGAGAGCAGACCCAAGGTGGAGGCAGGTAATTCAGTATTTAGAAGGAGGTCAGTTATCCAGGAAGTTGTCTGGTAATCGTCCCATTTACGCTTTCGAAATGAATGAGGAAATTCTGTATGTCCGAAGAGAAGAAATGGGAAAGTCGAGGTTGTGCCTGGTAGTTCCCAAGTCTTTAGTTGCTATTGCCTGTTCAGTGGTTCATAACCCTTCACACCTAGGAGAACGCAAGACGGTAGCCAAGGCAAGACAGTTTTTCTATTGGCCATCTCTACTGACCGATGTGCGACATTTTGTTAAATCATGCAAGTCATGTCAGCAGTTCAAGGGTCACGGGAAGATTGTGCACCATTTTAAGGAATTGCCACCAGTAGACGATAATGGTCAGAGAGTTGCGATAGATCTCATAGACTTGCATAATAGTAGGAGTGGTCACAGGTATTGTCTCACGATGATAGACCATTTTTCTAGGTACCTACGTATCTACCCCCTTCGTACAAAATCCACCAAAGCTGTAGCTGAAGAATTTAAGGAGGACATCTGTAGGTATGGTAAGCCACAGGTAGTTATCATGGACAATGGAGAAGAATTCACCAGTGCAGAGTTTAGAGATTTTTGTAGGAAAGCCGGGATTAAGCAAGGATTCTGTCTACCCTACAATCCCCGAGGAAAATCAGTTATTGAGAGAGCACAGGGGACCTTAAAGACAGTACTGGCAATCTTGAGCCAAGAACACCCGAATACGTGGCCCATGCACCTGTGCGACACTGAGAAAGCATTGAACGAAGCAGTGCATACGTCCCTAGGTACGTCAACATTCTTTGCTTTTTATGGCCGTCATCCATATCGTGAGGTAGGAGATTTGCAATTGCCCACTGATGACGACTGTGTAGAAAAAATAGATGTCAAACAGATGCTCAAGGAGACACAACGTCAGATGACAGCAGGATACCTTAACAGGGCAATTGAGGCACGTAGGAATGACTCTCTAGAAGCAGGTGAATTAGGTTGGATCTATGTCGAAGAGTGTATGTCTGGTACAGCATCAAAGCTAAATAGAAAATGGCAGGGTCCTTACAAGATTGTCAGAGTTATCGATCAGGGTAGAGCCTATGAGTTAGAAAATGTGTTTGATGGTACCATCTTGAGTAGGGCAGCTGAAAAAGTCAAAAGATATGTTGAAAGAGATGCCTTACTGAGCACGGTAGATCACAAGTTTTTGACCAGTGAGGAAGAGGAAGAGATACTGCCTAGTGTAAGATCTCAGAGACCGGAGAGGTTGCAGTATACGTAGATGATGGGTGTATGGTGTTTATATTGTATACACTCGTTTTTTTTTTCTCTCTCTGTACACGTCTTGTCCTTGCCTTAACTGGTTGGGAACATGGAGTCACGTATGCCCTTCCAGGTCTCTCCGGACTGTACCTGCGTATTCATCTTTTCTACCAGTACCTACGATGATGTAATTTTGGGCTGATCAATAGGGTTGAGTAGTTGTGTAGGGTATATCCAGCTTTTGGAGAGATGAGGCGTGGAAGCTGCGTGTTGTCAAATCGAGTGCACCTTGGTGTATAGACCGTCGTTCTTGCCTTACCCCGATTCTTTTTTTTTCTTTAGGTTAGACTGTTAGGCTTAATAGGGATAATAGGATCTCACAGTTAGGACTTTAATTTTTTTTTCCCAGAGTTAGGGAACTGTACATGTGAGGGGCAGTTCTACCTGAAGGTCTCCACCTGGAGGTTTCCTACTTTCTTTGAGAACCTCGAGCACTGAGTGTATGTAATACCCAAATTGCAGTATAGGATTGCTCAGAGAGAGAGGGGAAGTTTCCAGTTTCTCTATAGGGCTTGGAGAAGTTGAACTATGGGGCTCTCGCATGTTAGGGGAGGTAGGTAGGTTTCATTTGGTCTCTCTGGACAGAACGCAGTGGAGTGACTCGTGTTACTCTCAACTAAGCACAAAGTTTCTCCTGGTAGCAGGATATTCTCCTTATGAGTAATATGCCTGGTGAGTGGCATACGTCATCAGTTGCATATAGTGAGTAGCAGGAGAAAATTTACTCGCGGTAGAGGATTTTTTTTTGTGGTAATGATAGCCGCCGACTGTTCTCGAGCATGGAGCTTATGTAATATCCCACAGTCACAGTATAGGACATGTTGGCTGGTGTTTTGGAAGCGTGTAGATTGGTTTCCCCTCACGAGCAAGGAGCGTGTGGAACACCCCACAGTAGCAGTATTGAGGGAGACTGGTCAAGTAGGTGAACTTATGTAGGGTGTGTGTTAAGTATGGGTACTGGGCATTTCGGAGGAGTTCAGCTCCAGTCGCCCGAACTTTTGGTCTTCCCTAACCGTGGGCGGATGTAGTGCCCGGAAATGATAATGAGTTGTATCTAGTTTATTTTATATGACCAAAAGTTCGGTTAAGTGAGAGAGAGTGGCCGAGGCATAGCTGTTACCATGCGGACGTGTCCAGAACATAGATTAATTACCTAGTTGCTGTCACTTTTTTTTTTCCTACTGTAATTCACTAGTATTAAGTCTCTTTATAATATAATATCTCGAGTCGATGGGAACATGTGCCTTTGTTCACATAATCCAGCATAATGTACGCATGCGCAAAGTGATGTAAAGTACGATAATTTTCATTATTTTTCGATGTAAGGGTATAAAGAGAGAGAGGTTGCTGAGTAATTATTATAACTAGAGAATGTTATTTTTTTTGAGTAATCAATTGTAAGGAGAAAGACATCACACTGAGTCTATCTCGAGTCTGTAATAATTAAAATCTTAAATCACATACGCCGTCATCCCCCCCTCCCCTTTGCATCACTCACGCAGTTTTGGCGTCTCACTCACTCACCGGCTGTGATAGATGGCAGTTAGTCGGTACGGTCGTCATCCTCACTTCCCCCCCCCCCCTCCCTCCAAGGAATTCTGTAAGTAATTTGATATTAATGATGTCTGATATGTTGAAGCGCGAATAGTGATATCTCACGAGTGATAATAGTGACAAAATAGAGAAACAGACTCGGGTAGAATCGTGTTGTCCTTCCACAGGAAATGTTACAGTGACGCCATTAGCCTTTGGACAACCGAGTCCTGTTCCCCCTCATCTCCCCTACATTTTTGAGCTGGATAGTAAGGTATTTCCCATATATTTGTGTACTGTACTTTATATTATTATTTAGTGTAACTGAATACGAAATGCTACAGAGCTCTGTCTGAGCCTCAGATAAATGTGTGATTTTTGTAGGCCAAGTATCAGGTGCCCAGGGACTGTGAATTATTTATTATTGTGTTGAAATGACTTTGCAATTCAGTACTTCTTAGGGCTATGTTGTGAGTAAATGTTCACATAGTTGCTTTGTGAGGCACAATGATGTTGATGCAGTGATGATTTTCACGGTTAGAGTTATAGTTATTCATGCTTACTGTATTTGTTACAGTACTTTTTCTTCCATGTTATCCCTACAATAAGTATTATTTTGAGCAGACCTATGTGTCTGTAGTGCCATGTGTTATTCTGTTATTACTTGAGATGCTGAGTGTTGTAACTCATGTTTCTTTATTATGAGACCTTCCTTATCATGTGAAGGGATTACTTGCATTGGGAAGAATAGTTATTCATTATTCATATTAACTTCTAGTGGGTCCCAGTGTGGAGGTTGAAGTACCTGAGGGAGTAAAAGTCCAAGTGTGGAGGTCTAAGCACCAGTGAGTGAGTCAAGGTCCCGGTGTGGAGGTCAAGGTCGGCAGTGGCAGAGGACCGGACCAGTGAAATTTGTGCTCAGAGGGATGATTATGAAGAAACACATTGGACTGGGACAGAGGAGCTAAGTTTTGTGCATTTAATATTAGGACCATATAGATAAATATTTTTCGAACAATGTGCCAACTGATTCATGTTTAATCTGTAAAGCAAGTAGCTGGGGAAGATTTCTACTTTTTGGTCTTGTTAATACACATTCCCTCCCACTCAAACTTTATTGTTTGTATAACCCTTGAGAACTGGTCGTGCAGAGCTTACCTAGTAGTTTATTAATGTACAACTTAGAAGCATTCAGGGAAACTGCGAAGGTTGGGCTTGGGTTGGCCTAGTTGGAGACTGGCCCAGTCATTTTGGCATGCTACCACTCTTAACTTGGCCACTTGAAATGTAATAAACGAAACCGAAGAGGCCACTAATGGGAAAGAGTCTCCATCAATCTGAGTTCCTGACCATTCCAGCACACAGTGGTCATCAATAGTGACTTGTTTTCTGCCCCTTTTGACCATGTAAAGGTCTGGATCGCAGAGGTGACAGTACACCAGAGCCTTAGAGGCAGCGGCCACAGACGTGCTAAGTACCCTGTACACTGCTAAGTATTTTCCAGGTGCTTGAGGGTGCAAAAGTGGATGTATGTGGAATAACTGAAACAAAATGGAGAGGAGAAAGTGTGAGAGAATGGGAGTATGGATGGGGTATATGTGCAGGAGTAGGTGAGAATGAGAGGGCAAAGGAAGGAGTATGTATAGTTGTGAGTAAAAGATGGAAGAAGAGCATAAGACAGTATGGATCAGTTGGGTCAAGGATTGTGTGGGTACAGTTGAAAGTTGGAATACAAATGTGGGTGATTGTGTGTGTGTATGCGCCAACGCAAGCTCGTGCTAGAAGAGTGAGAGAAGAGTTCTGGACAAATGTAGAAGTGTGCATGGAAAAGTTTGGAAGGAATGAGAGAGTGTTTTTGATTGGTGATAAAAAAGGTAAAGTTGGGAATGTGAAAGTGGATGGAATAGTTGGTGAGTGGGGTGTGCCTGCTGAGATAGATGAGAATGGGAGTGTGTTAGCGGACATTTGTGCTGGGAGGGGGTTGGTGATAGCCAATACCCTCTTCAGGCATAAAATGATACACAGGTATACATGGCGAGTGAAGAGAAGGGTGGGTGGTGAACTGAATGAAAGGAAGGCAATGATTGATTATGTGTGTGTGGATGAAAGGATGCGAAGATGTGTAATGGATGCAAGAGTTTATAGAGGTTGGGGGAGTGGACTTTCTGACCACTACTTATTTTTTTTTTTTTTTTTTTTTTTTTAATGCGAGGAAGAAGGAACCAAAGGCCATGAGCCCGCAGTAACAGTTCCCTCCAAGAGAAAAACAAAATACAATAGAGAGCCAAATTCAAGATCCGATCATTTTGAGATGCCTGGACACACTGCGTTTGAAAGACTGGAGATCATAGGCAGGAGGAAATACAGACAGAGGGAGACAGTTCCAGAGCTGACCTGTTGCATGAATGAAAGACTGGGAGTAACGGTTAACTCTTGCATTAGAGAGTTGGACAGAAAAGGGATGAGAGTTTGCTGCCAGACGGGTGCTACGCGCCCGTCGTAGAGGTGGAGGAATGCAAGCAGACAGTTCAGAGGAGCAGTGACCATTAAAGTAGCGATAGAAAAGAGATAAAGATGCAACAGTGCGGCGAAGAGACAGAGGTTGAAGGGAGTCAGTAAGAGGAGGAGAGTTAATGAGACGAAAAGCCTTTGACTCCACCCTATTGAGAAGAGCTGTATGTGGGGAGCCTCCCCACACATGAGAGTTGTACTCCACACAGGGGCGGATAAAACCCCTGTATAGAGTCAACAATCGTGCAGGGGTAAAGAAAGAGCGGAGTCGGCTTAGCACACCTAATCTCTTGGAAGCAGATTTTACAAGAGATGTAATATGATCTTTCCAAGATAAGTCCCGAGTAAATGAAACCCCAAGCATGTTCAAGGATGATGCAGGATTAATCTGAATATTATTAAACATTAGTGGGTATACCTGTGGAAGATTTTGTCGGGTTGATAGGTGTAAGAACTGAGTCTTAGAAGCATTAAAGACAACCATATTATTTTTACCCCAGTCAGAGATATGAGCCAAGTCAGACATTAGGTGTGCCATAGCCTCATCCCTTGTTTCTTGAAGTAACTGTTGAGATGGGCGTTGCGGGAACCGAATGGAAAGGTGAAGGGTGGAGTCATCAGCGTATGAGTGGATAGGGTTAGATGTACAGCTTAGAAGATCATTGATGAATAAAAGGAAGAGAGTTGGTGATAGGACAGAGCCCTGAGGAACACCACTGTTGATAGATCTAGGAGAAGAACGATGGCCGTCTATGACAGCAGCTATAGAACGACCAGAAAGGAAGCTAGCGATGAAGGTACAGATAGAAGGATAGAAACCGTAGGAGGGCAGTTTGGAAATTAAAGATTTATGCCAGACTCGATCGAAAGCCTTTGAGATGTCAAGTGCAATGGCAAAGCTTTCGCCAAAGTCCCGAAAGGAGGATGACCAGGAGTCTGAAAGGTAGGTGAGAAGATCGCCAGTGGAGCGTCCCTGACGGAACCCATACTGACGATCGGAAAGAAGGTTGTGATAGGAAAGATGCCTTAAAATTTTTTTATTAAGAATTGACTCGAAAACTTTTGAAATACAGGACGTTAAAGCAATTGGACGATAGTTGGAGGGTTGGGAGTGGTCACCCTTCTTTGGGACTGGCTGAATGAGAGCAAACTTCCAGCAAGAAGGAAAGGTACAAGTTGACAGACAAAGGCGAAATAGTTTGCCTAGGCAGGGTGTAAGCACAGAAGCACAGTTTTTGAGAACAACAGGAGGGACCCCATCAGGCCCATATGCCTTGTTGGTACTGAGGCCAGTAATGGCAGAAAATACATCAACTGAAGACATTTTAATGTCAGCCATGAGGAAGTCAGAGGGGGGAAGTGATGGAGGAACAGCACCGGAATCGTCTAAGGTGGAATTGGAGGAGAAAGTCTGTGCGAAGAGATCTGCTTTATCAGTAGAAGAAATAGCTACAGAACCATCAGAGTAGAAAAGAGGAGGGAAGGATGATGAGGTAAAGTTGTTAGAAAGATTTTTGGCAAGGTGCCAGAAGAAGCGGGAAGAATTCGAGTTGGAGAGTTGAGAGCATTTAGTATGGATGAAATTATTTTTAGTAGAGCGAAGAACAGACTTAGCACGATTCCGGGCAGAAACGTAAAGATTATGTGATTCAGGGGTGGGTTGGCTCCGGTACCTTTTGTAGGCCTTCTCCTTGTTGCGGACAGCATTAGAACAAGCGTGATTAAACCAAGGCTTTCTTGCGTTAGTCAAAGGATATGAGAAAGGAATGTATGCTTCCATGCCCGAGAGAATAACCTCCGTAATGCGCAAGGCACACTCAGATGGCTCACGGCCATGGAAGCAATAATCATTCCAGGGAAAATCAAAGAAGTACTGCCTGAGGGCCTCCCAGTCCGCGGCTCCAAAATGCCACAGACGACGTTTCCCTGGAGGGTCCGCAGGCCGTACTGGAGCGACAGGACAGGTTAAGGTAATAAGGTTGTGATCGGAGGAGCCCAACGGAGAGAAAAGATTAACAGAGTAAGCAGAAGGATTAGTTGAGAGGAAGAGGTCAAGCATGTTGGAGCTCTCTCCAAGGCGGTCAGGGATACGGGTAGGGTGCTGTACAAGCTGCTCTAGGTCATTAAGGATAGAAAAGATGTAGGCTTGTTCACCAGGTGGATCCGTGAAAGGAGAGGAGAGCCAAAGGTGGTGGTGAACATTGAAATCTCCAAGAATGGAGATTTCAGAGAAAGGAGAAATGGACAGAATGTGTTCCATCGTAGAAGTAAGATAGTCGAAGAATTTTTGATAGTCAGTAGAATTAGGGGATAAGTAAACAGCACAGATATATTTAGTCAGAGAATGACAGGAAAGCCGAAGCCAGAGAGTGGAGAATTCAGAAGAATCAAGTTCAGGAACACGAGAGCAAGATAAGTCGTTGCGTATGTATACACAACATATATACAGTATATATATACAGTACCCTCGCATCCAACACACGTTTCTCCAGCACGATTTGCATCCAGCACAGAGAACAAAAAATTAGTACGATTTAATATGATATAATTACTGTAACACGGCTGCATTAGCATAACACGGATGGAGCTCCGAGAAGTGGGCGAAATCCGCAGAGTTCGCCTCTAGCACGATCACCCCAGGTCCAACACAGTCATACCGGACGTTCCCGTGACGCTGACAGCCAATCAAAACTTCTGATCAAGTGGCCTCCCCTGCCTGCTATCGTTACGTGATCGTGATGTCACCCAATTAAAAACGTTTCTGCTCTCACATGATGTTTTGTTTGAATTTCTCCCGCCACAGTGCCACTCAGCCGCATAATTTGCATTGGAAGGTGCTTTTTTCTCGCTGCATTTTCTGCCCTTGCTACTGCATTTTACCCTGCTCACGATGCCCAGGAAGCCTTCTGCGGCACCTCCCTCAGGCCACCAAGCTAGAAATCACTGAGAGTAAGAAGAAAGGGGAGAGGAATGTGGACATCGCCAAGGCCTACGATGTGAATGAAGACAGCGTGAGGACCATAATAAAAACCTAAGACAAGATCTTGGCAGCAGTGAAGGCTTATGGAGTGCTAGGACAGGCAGAAGCAGGACCTTCCATGGATATGGGCGAGGATAGCGATTCTGAGTGTGATTTCAAAGGATTTATGAGGGAGGTTGAGGAGGAGCAGCAGCCATTACCCGCTAGTGACCCCAGCAGTTATCCACCTGGGACCCAGTAGGACTACCTACAGCCTCGAATACCACCTTCCATTCCCAGCAAGCCCACCAACACTATCCTAAAAGGTTAGTTATCATTCACAGTACAGTATCATTTATTATAATTACAGTAGTACCAATATATGTATAGGTATATTTAGGGTGACTTTTCCTAGGGTTGCTGACATAATTAATTTTTCCCCATAAGCTCTGTTGTTTGTCGAACACGTTTTTGGTCCAACATGGGACCCATGCATGACAATATTACCGTGTTGGAGGCGAGGGTACTGTATGTATGTATGTTTTTGATTGATGATACGAATGGTAAAGTTGGGAATGTGAAGGTGGATGGAATAGTTGGTGAGTGGGGTGTGCCTGCTGAGATAGATGAGAATGGGAGTGCGTTAGTGGACATTTGTGCTGGGAGGGAGTTGGTGATAGCCAATACTCTCTTCAGGCATAGAATGATCCACAGGTATACATGGCGAGTGATGAGATGGGTGGGTGGTGAACTGAATGAAAGGAAGGCAATGATTGATTATGTGTGTGTGGATGAAAGGATGCGAAGATGTGTAATGGATGCAAGAGCTTATAGAGGTTGGGGGAGTGGACTTTCTGACCACTACTTGGTGGTGGCCAGAATTAGAATTCAAGTAAGATGGAGGAATAGAAGAAGGGAAAGAGGAGAGTGGAAAGGTTACAAGAGGATGAGAAAAAGGCAGAGTATAAGAGAGAAGTGGAGGAACGATTGGGCAAATATGAATTGGAGCAGATGGGAGACGTGGAAGGTGTGTGTAGGATATTTACAGAAGAAATATGTGCAGCATGTGATGTGGTGTGTGGAAGGAAGAGAAGACGGACGGGGGTGCAAGGAACAGCATGGTGGACTGAAGAGGTGAAACAGGCTGTGGCACAAAAGAAGAAAGCATACAATGAATGGGTGAGAAATAGGGGCGTGGAAGAAGTTGAGAGGCGGAAGAAAGAGTTATATGTAGAAAGAAAGAAAGAGAGGTGAAAAGATTAGTGAGAGAGAGTAAGAAGAGAGTGGATGAGGAATTTGGAAGGAATTTGAGTGTAAAGTGGAGGGACTGTAAGAAAATGTTCTGGAAAGAGGTGAAAAGAGTACGCCAGGGTGGAAGTGAAGTTAGCAGAGGAGTGAAAGATAAAAATGTTAGATTACTAGTGGAGAAGGGAGAAAACATGAGCAGATGGAGAGAACACTTTAAGGAATTGTTGAACGTAGAGGATGGAAGTAATGCGAGTATAAGTGGCTGGGGAATGGCTGGGAGAAGGAGGGAGGTGAGAAGACAGGAAGAAATCAGTAGGATAGAAGTTGTGGAAGCAATGAAGAAAGTTAAATCAGGGAAAGCCCCAGGAATTGATGGAGTGTGTGGTGAAATGCTGAAGCATGGAGGAGAGATAGTAGTAGAATGGATGTAGAAGATGTGCAGATTGGCCTGGGAGGAAGGTAGAGTCCCGGAGGATTGGAAGTCAGGTATAATTATTCCCTTGTACAAAGGAAAAGGGGAAAAAGAAGTGTGTGGTAATCATAGGGGCATTTGTCTTCTTAGTATAATAGGAAAAGTGTATGGTAGGATACATATTGACAGAGTTAGAGAAAGAACAGAGAAATTAGTTGGAGAAGAACAGGGAGGCTTTAGGAAGGGAAGAGGTTGTGTAGATCAGATATTCATTCTTAGAAAAGTTTCAGAGGAGATATTGAGACAGTTGGTAGAGGAGTTTGGAAGGGTGGGTGAAAGGAGGAAATTGAAAGTAAATGAGAATAAGAGTAAAGTGATGAAGTGTACGAGGTTGGTAGATGGTAGGGGGATGAATATAGTTTTGAATGGCGAGTTGCTTGAGGAGGTAGAGTGTTTTAAATATCTAGGGTCACATGTTGCTGTGGATGGAAGAATAGATGCAGAAGTGAAGTTTAGAATAAATGAAGTAGGAAAGGTGCTGGGAGGAATGAAAAAAGTGTTTAGATGTCGTTCGCTTAGAATGGATGTAAAGAGAAGGCTGTATGAGGGTGTTGTGGTACCGACTGCATTGTATGGGGCTGAAACATGGAATATGGGTGTAGCAGAGAGGAAAAGTTTGAATGTAATGGAGATGAGGTGTCTGAGGAGTATGTGTGGAGTTTTTTTTTTTTTTTTTAATGCGAGGAAGAAGGAACCAAAGGCCATGAGCCCGCAGTAACAGTTCCCTCCAAGAGAAAAACAAAATACAATAGAGAGCCAAAATCAAGATCCGATCATTTTGAGATGCCTGGACACACTACGTTTGAAAGACTGGAGATCATAGGCAGCAGGAAATACAGACAGAGGGAGACAGTTCCAGAGCTGACCTGTTGCATAAATGAAAGACTGGGAGTAACGGTTAACTCTTGCATTAGAGAGTTGGACAGAAAAGGGATGAGAGTTTGCTGCCAGACGGGTGCTAGCGCCCGTCGTAGAGGTGGAGGAATGCAAGCAGACAGTTCAGAGGAGCAGTGACCATTAAAGTAGCGATAGAAAAGAGATAAAGATGCAACAGTGCGGCGAAGAGACAGAGGTTGAAGGGAGTCAGTAAGAGGAGGAGAGTTAATGAGACGAAAAGCCTTTGACTCCACCCTATTGAGAAGAGCTGTATGTGGGGAGCCTCCCCACACATGAGAGTTGTACTCCACACAGGGGCGGATAAAACCCCTGTATAGAGTCAACAATTGTGCAGGGGTAAAGAAAGAGCGGAGTCAGCTTAGCACACCCAATCTCTTGGAAGCAGATTTTACAAGAGATGTAATATGATCTTTCCAAGATAAGTCACGAGTAAATGAAACCCCAAGCATGTTCAAGGATGATGCAGGATTAATCTGAATATTATTAAACAATAGTGGGTATACCTGTGGAAGATTTTGTCGGGTTGATAGGTGTAAGAACTGAGTCTTGATGCATTAAAGACGACCATATTATTTTTACCCCAGTCAGAGATACGAGCCAAGTCAGACATTAGGTGTGCCATAGCCTCATCCCTTGTTTGTTGAAGTAACTGTTGAGATGGGCGTTGCGGGAACCGAATGGAAAGGTGAAGTGTGGAGTCATCAGCGTATGAGTGGATAGGGTTAGATGTACAGCTTAGAAGGTCATTGATGAATAAAAGGAAGAGAGTTGGTGATAGGACAGAGCCCTGAGGAACACCACTGTTGATAGATCTAGGAGAAGAGTGACGCATATGGATCGAGTGCAGAATGATGAAGTGCGAAGGAGAACTGGAGTTGTTCGGGAGATGGCTGGTAGAGTTGAGCAAAGGGTGTTGCGATGGTTTGGGCATATGGAGAGAATGGATAATGAGCGATTGGTGAAAAAGATAACTAGATCTGATGTGAGAGGTGTAAGGCTGAGAGGAAGACCACGAATAGGATGGATGGACAGTGTGAAGAGAGCGCTGGATGCGAGAGGGATGTCTGTTGAGCAAGGAAGAGTGGCTGTGCGTGACAGAAACGGGTGGAGAGAAATTGTGAATGAATAAGTGATGACGCAGCCCTGAGGGGATATTCTCCTGCATTTGGTCTGATCAGCTATTTCAGGTCAGGTGCGGGTAAGGGGATGAGTCTGTTATGATGTGGCAGGGGTAAACCAGCTCTGCTGTCGGGCCCTGCCGCGGATGTCACTGATTGCATTGCGCAGTTGACTCTTGTGCAGTGTGGTGCGGTGAGGATCTGTCCGTTCTCCCCTTTGGGGCTAAGATGCAAATGAATGTGTTTGAATGGATGAGTAAATGGGGAGTATGTCGTCCTGTCTCGGCTACCTCCCTTTCCTTGGGGGAAGCAGCCTAGGTATATAGATAGATAGATAGATCTTTAGTGGAAAAGTTTCTAGAGAAGGGAAAGAAGTTGTATGCGGCTTTCATGGATTTGGAGAAAGCATATGACAGGGTGGATAGACAAGGATTGTGGAAAGTGTTAAGAATATATGGAGTAGATGGGAAGTTGTTGAATGCTGTGAAGAGTATGTACGATGGTGCGAAGGCTGCAGGCGTGTGGATGGTGAACTCAGTGAATTTTTCTCTTTGAAAGTTGGGTTGAAACAGGGATGTGTCATGTCTCCATGGTTGTTCAATCTGTACATGGATGGGGTAATAAAAGAGGTACAAGGTAGGGTAGTGGATGTTGGAGTGGCCCTGGTGAGAGAGGATAGTGTTTGGAAACTCCCTGTACTGTTGTTTGCAGATGATACTGCGTTGTTGAGTGAAGACGATGGGGAGCTGCAAGGCTTGGTGGATGAGTTTGGGAGAGTGTGTAAGAAACGGAATCTAAAGGTGAATGTAGGGAAGAGTAAAGTGATGGTCTTTGAGAGAGGTGAAGTCAGTGAATGTACAGCGAGGTTGGATGATGAGGAATTGGAAAATTTGAGTACAGGTTATCCCTTAATTCACACGAACTTTTTTCACGCGATTTTGGTTATCCACGAATTTTTCGTACAATAATTAAAACAAAATTATAGTATTCAAATAAGTAATTTCAATATACAAGAGAAATAAATAAAGTATAAAAAATGCCTACCTGCTGACCGTGTGCACACATATATGTATGTGTGTGTGTGTGTGTGTGTGTGTGTGTGTGTGTGTGTGTGTATGTGTGTGGGGGAGCTGAACGGTCGAACCATGCATGACTTGCAAATCTTTATTTGTGGCTTATTTTTCTGCCTTCCAGTAATTGCTTGACTTGTCTGCCAACATGAGGCATAAGCATAGTGCTAGTGATGCATGTGGTAACACACCAAAACTGACTTGTAAAGTGATGTTGCTGACAGAGAAAGTTAAAGTGTTGGACAAACTTCAGGGAGGAATGTTGGCGACAATTCTCTGTCAGGACGATTCCCCGTCATTTATTTACATACCAGTTTATTTAGCAAGTACAGTACACTAGTTTTTTACTTATATGAGTTATAAAATCCCCCTGAAAATTAGTTATTAAAGTATTAATTAATCAATAATAAGTATATTAATAGAATGACGGGGAATTGTCCATGTTTTGACAGTGAATTGACTTGATGGTGAATTGTCTGAGAACCGTATGTTTGGGGTGAGTCAACTGTTCATACAATAAAGAAGGAGAATGTAGCATATGGGAGACAGTGAGGGCTAGTGCACCAGACTGCTAAAGTGTCTCCACCTACGCCTGTGAACTGTCTTGTAATCGCATGTTTGGGGTGAATGAGTCAACCGTTCATACAATAAAGAAAGCAGAATGTAGCATACGGGAAGAAGTGAGGGCTAGTGCACCCGACTGCTGAAGTGTCTCCACCTACGCCTGTGCTTGTCAGGTTTCAGTTTTAAATTTGTTACATTTTTGTTGTTTTTAATACTTTATGCTAGTTTATAAGGTGTATGTAGTGCATAAACAGTATTATTCAGATGTAATATACGTATAGACATGCATAATTATGTGCACACAAGGGCAGAACATATACACGAATTTACCACATCCGTGAAGGGTCTGGGAACCTAACCCTCGCGTGAATTAAGGGCTTACCTGTACGTTTAAGTACTTGGGTAGTGTGATGAGTAAGGATGGAGGTTTGGAGGGTGAAGTGCTTGAAAGGGTACAGCAGGGAAGAAAGGTTGCTGGTTCTTTGAAAGCAGTGATAAGAAACAGGAAGTGTGCATGGAAGTGAAAAAGTTACTACATGACAGTATTGTGATACCAACTCTAACATAAGGAAGTGAAGCTTGGATGTTGTTGGATGGACACAAGTCAAGAGTGAGAGCAGTGGAAATGAGTTATTTAAGAGAAGCCTGTGGAGTCACATGGGGAGACAGGCTGACGAATGAGGATATAAAGGAGCGTTGTGGTGTGGATGTGGATGTGATAGGAAGTGTTATGAGGAACACACTGAGGTGGTTTGCCCATGTGGAGAGGATGGAGGGTGAAAGACTGATGAAGAGAGTGTATGTGAGTGAGGTGGAGGGGGGAAGAGGGAGGGGGAGGCCGAGGATGAGATGGAGGGATGGGGTGGAGAGGTATATGAGAGAGGGGTGTGTGAGTTGGGAGAAGGGCAGTGAAATGGCGGGGGACAGGGCGACTTGGAGGCGATTTGTTTGTGGCCACCCCAAACGGGATTGAGGCGTCTTGCAATAGATAGATAGACAGATTTCTAATTCCTCATTCTCTGGTTCCTTTTCATTTATTTCATGCTTTATGGCCATTATCGATGTGAATGGGGTCTTAAATAGGTTTAAAAAGGTGCTATACATGTCTGGTAGGGAGTTATTTAGGTGCTTTTAAAGTTAGGCTGGGTTAGGGTCCATAAGTACCAGTCCAGCAGGCAGGGGCCCACATTCCGGACGGGACCACTTTCAGGACATGCCTTTGGCTCTATTACATTGGATAGTGGAGGGATTACTGTACTACACTGGGTTGTAACCACATAACCAATTTATGCCACCTGGTGGTTTAGTGGGTAAGTACGGTGCTCCAATTGGACTGAGCTAGTGAAGGTTTATATCCAAGGGATGGTTGGGGTTATTTCTCACATAATGCCACTCATGGATGAGTGAAGCTGGTCACTCTCATCTTAAATGTCAGGACCAACATGCCTAGCCCTGGGCTCCTACGCTCCTCATGGGGCAAGGTAGGAATGGATGATGGATGGATGGAAATACCGAGTGCTGCAGTGCTGATGTCCTGTGCTGTTCTGAGCAGCACATACCACAACAGGGTAACTGCACAGTTTAACTGTATAGGACAGTATTTCTCAAAAAAAAAAAAAAGCAAAAAAAATCACTTATGAACCACTAGGAACACCTAATGCTGTGGGAAAAGCAAGAAAAGACATCTTCCAGTGAATTTCCTAGAAAAATGTGCAAATATGCAAACTCATGAATGGCGAATCCACAAATGGTGAGGGATGACTGAAGTACCCACCATAATCCCCCCAAAGGGATTCTAACCTCAGTTAAAACCCTATACCTGCATTGTATAAATGTTCAAAGAAACAACAACACCTATAAATACTATAATATGCATGATGAAATGTCATTGCACTGTAAAGTTGCCAGGAAATTATGTTTTGGTGACAAGAAGAATGGCACGGACTTCAATTTCTGGGCTTCCCAGGGAATTTTCCTGGGGAATACTGTCATTTGCTGTGATGGACAACACATGCTAGATAATGCTAGGGCGATAATTCAGTGTTTACTGTAGCTCATTAAAACACTTTTCTTTTTTTTTTTTTTTTTTTTTTGAACCACACCTCACTCCAACCTAGGGTTAGATAAGAGCTCCAGATAATGATATCCAAATTTGCTTAATGATAATCTGGAGACAAAAATACGATAATTAACATTTGGAGCTGCAACATGAAAGCAAGTGAGTGATGTGTGTGTAAAATAGTGGCACTGCTCGGAGTAAATGTGATTGCAGCCTGGCCTAGTAAGTATTTACTGTACTATCACATTACCTGATGTGTTTCACTGGGTGCCTTTTCATTTCAAATACAGTGGCCTTGGTGTTACCACGTCTGTCATTTGCACCAGTCACCTAATGCGGCAGCCAAAGCGCTGCATATTCAGCATATACACAAATTTTCATGGTTTAACAGCTACACAGGCTGAGACCAACATTCAAAATATCCGTGCGGTGACTTACCAGTCATGGGGAACTGATGTCATGATTTGGATATATGCACACACTGCTCTTCATGACGTTCCCCATTCTCCAGTTCTTCCATTCCAAATAAATAATTACTTGCCACTTGACTGCTAATAATAACATATAAGTAGTAATGTTGTGGCAATGTTAAAAAAGTAAAATAAACGCTAATGCCGGAATAAGTCGATGTTGGTGTATATGGACACCTCCAAGCTACCGCTTTCATCAATGTCCAATTGCCAATGCATGTGGTCAAGTCTTTGCCTCTCATACTTTTTTTTTTTTTTTTACCACAAGGTTTGGTGAATGAATTTGGGACAGTGTGTAGGAGGAGGAATCTGAAAGTTAATGTAAACAAAAGTAAAGTTATGGTGTTTGAGAGGAATGAAGTCACAGACTGTGCAGTGAGGTTGGATGGTGAGGATATGGAGAATGTGAGTGCATTCAAGTACTCGGGTAGTGTGATGAGTATGGAACTCTGGGGGATGAAGTGTGTGAAAGGGTACAGCAGGGAAGGAAGGTTGTTGGTTCACTGAAAGCAGTGATGAGAAATAGAGAGGTGAGTATGGAAGTTAAGAAGTCACTGCATGATAGTATTGTGATCCCTACCCTGACGTATGGAAGTGAGACGTGGACCTTGCAAGAGGGGAACAAGTCAAGAGTGAGAGCAGTGGAAATGAGTTACTTGAGAGGAGCATGTGGAGTTACGTGGAGGGACAGGTTGACGAATGAAGAAGTGAAGGAACGTTGTGGGGTAGATGTGGATGTGGTTGAGAAGATTAGGAGAAATACACTAAGGTGGTTTGGACATGTGGAGAGAATGGAGAATGAAAGACTGACTAAGAGGGTGTATGTAGGTGAGGTGGAGGGAGGGAGAGGGAGGGGTAGACCGAGGATGAGGTGGAGGGATGGAGTTGAGAGGTATATGAGGGAGGGGCGGATGAGTTGGGGGAAGGGTAGTCAAATGGTGGGTGACATAGCGACTTGGAGGCCTTTTGTCTGCGGCCACCCTTTGCGGGATTAGGGCGTCGGGCTATAGATAGATAGATAGAAGAAGGAACCAAAGGGTAGAAGCCCTCATCATTGTTCCCTCCAAGAAAAAATAAAAACAAGATAACAGAGAGCCATATTCAAGATCCATTCATTTTGAGATACCAGGGCCCGTACCAACAAAAATATTTAGTATCGCTAAGTACGCTTAACTGACGAAATTTTTCACAAGCTGCACTTAACTCTGGACAGAATACTGTACTTAACACTATTCTGGGCCGATGACACGCCGACGCGTTATTTGTTGGCCAACCGATTCTGTGCCAATGACACGGTGGCACATCATTTTTCTGGCAATTTTTCAGGGCTCAAATACAACTACGGCACATTGACTTAGGACCTTCCCCACAAGGTATTAAAACCACAGAAATCATAGTATATCACAATGTTTCTTCATGAAATGCCATTCATTAATATGAAATCATGTTTCCCTTGTTTTTCAGGACCAGTTGGATGCATTTTGGCATGGAATCACTTAAATCTCTAAAGTAATCTAAGGACATTTCTCTGCACCAAACGTTTGTCAGTTCAGTCTTGAGTTCTCCAGACTGAGTGTCTTCTTCTCTGCCATGCTTTTCTTCATCTTTGCCCAGCAATTTTCTATCACATTTAGATCCAGACTGTTGCCAGACCAGTCGAAGACCTCAAGCCGATTATCCTGAAGCCATTTTGTCACCTTTCTTGACTAGTAACATTGAGCTGAATCGTGCATGAAAAAGTCGCGCCCATGAATAGCAAAAAAGTTTAATAAATGATCTTTCTTTCAGAACTTGAATGTACTGGTCACCATTCATCATCAAGTTCTTAGGAAGAAAGTAGAGGCCTCCCCTTCCCATTTCACCTAAGAAACACCCCCATACCATTACTGACTGTGGGTGCTAAACAGTCGGCACCGTGTAAACTGGGTCATATCGACTACGGGAGGCAGGGTGACGAACCTTGGAAGAACGCACCTGGAACACTTGAAATATGCTTTCATCGGAAAACATAACATTTCTCCACTCATCCGATGTCCACTGTGCATACTTCTTGGTAAATTGAATGCGCTGCTTCTTCATGTGATCAGTGAGAAACAGTTTCTTGGTTGCAGGGCCTAGCTCCATCTGCATGGGGTGTTGGATAGTTCGAATTGTAACGTCTTGTAACAGTTGGGGGATGCATTCTCTTCAATTCTGCTGCTGTCAGTTGAGGATTCTTGATTACCTCCCTCTTCAGATGTGTATCTGTACCTCTGGAAGTCGTCCTCTTCTTTCCACCGCCATGCTTGTGCTCTGGTACGATATCAGGTGGCAGGCCAGCAAGAATCTTCATGAAGGTTGACTTTGCGCATCCAGTACGTTCACAAATCGTGTTGATACGGACATTATCCTGCCTCCATGCAATGATACAGACCCTCTCAACCCTTGAGCAGTATTTTCCAGGCATGACATCTCGACTCTAGGAAAATAACAGGGCAAACAGTAATGCATACGAAAAAAGGAGGAGGCGCAAGCTCAGAGCGACGGGAACATATACAGTAATCCCTGTACTAACCGGACGCCCATTTCTGGACTCCCCACTTACCGGACATTGTGGGCCTGGACCACTGAAACCCAAAAATGGCCAAAAAAAGAAAAAAATTCCCCCCAAATCCAAATGTTTTCCCACTCATAATCTGAAATTGCCAAGCGGTGCCGAACAGCTGTTTACACCACGGCCCCTTCACCACTTCCTTCCTCTTCCCTACCTCCTACCCAGTCAGGGTTGCCATTTGGTATTTTTCATTGCCAAATGTGGGCCAATTTGGTATTGAAAAGATTGTTTGGTAGTGAATCAGCATGATCCATTACCAAACAGATTTTTCACATGTGTGAAGATATAGAGAATAGAGACAGTGGACTGTCTGCTCTCTTTGATTAATCTGCTAGCATACATAGTGCAAATATAAACATGCTGCTGATTATAAGAAGAGTGATTATTTCCATCTGTACATATAATTAGTGAAGAATAAATGCTTCCTTTAAAAATTTGGTAACGAAAAGTTAAATTTGGTAATGAAAATTAAGGAGTCTGGTAATGTGGCTGAGCTCAGATCTTGCAACCCTGTCCCCAGTTACTGCCTAACCATTGTCCAGGGAAGATGTTCATCGCAATGGATGCCGCATGTGCTCATTTTTGTGAATAAACACTGAATAAACTGCAATACCTCGCCATTAGACCACATGGGAATTTACAGCATCGTGCAGTGTTAAGAAACTAAAATTTAGAGTGCAAAGGATTAACTGTGGAGTGCAAAGTGGCAGTTGAAACAGGTGTGGTGCAATTATGAACAGAATGTTCAGTGTTAAATAATTATAACTCACAGTGCAAAAGAATTAAGTGTAGCACAACACTGGATTACTGTACATGCTTTAAAAGTATTTTCACAACTACCAGAGCCTTAGAGGAGGTGGCCACAGATGTGCTGTAAGTACCCTGTACACTGCTAAGTATTATCCATACTCACTTCTAATTCCTCATTCTCTGGTTCCTTTTCATCTATTCCATGCTTTATGTCCATTATTGGTGTGAATAGGGTCTTAAATAGGTTTAAATAAATCCTATGCATGTCTGGTAGTGAGTTATTTAAGAGGCTTTCAAAGTTACGCTGCGTCAGGGTCATAAGTACCAGTCCTGCAGGCAGAGGCCCACTTTCTGGACGGGACCACTTTCTGGACATGCCTTTGGCTTTACTACATTGGATAGTGGAGGGATTACTGTACTCCCACTCTTGCTTCTGGGCAAGCACTGACGTGCTGAGTGTTTCACCACCTCCCGCCAACACCAGACGAAATGCCAGTTACATCTTGCCCCAAAAATTCACTTGGTAGAGGTGGAAACACAAAGCAAAGACGGACAACTCTCCCACAGCAATTCTGTGTGTAGGTCCTACGTCAATTTGCAGTGGGCATACGTAGTACAACAATTTGGTGAACGTGCCAGACATGCACAAGTATTCCCTCCAAATGACGGGAAATAGAAAACATTATGTTTTTTATGCATGCTATTATTTGCTCATATACTTTGCTTTTATTTCCATTTTTTTCATCCCAGATGGAAAAAAATTTTATGGTATGCGTATAATTTCATATATTTTGATAACATAATACTGTATGTGAATATAAGAAAATTCTGGTGATATAAATTAGCATGAAATGTTTTTCTATCTATCCATCTATTGCCAGATGCCTTAATCCCGTAAGGGGTGGCCACAAACAAATCGCCTCCATGTCGCCCTGTCCCCCGCCATTTCACTGTCCTGCTCCCAGCTCACACCCCCCTCTCTCATATACCTCTCCACACCATCCCTCCATATCATCCTTGGCCTCCCTCTCACTCTCCCACTCCACCACCTCACTCACATACACTCTCCTCATTAGTCTCTCCATCCTCTCCACATGGCCAAACCATCTCAGTGTGTTTCTCCTAATTCTTCCTAACACATCCACATCCACACCACAACGATCCTTCACTTCCTCATTTGCCAATCTCTCTCTCCATGTGATTCCACATGCTCCTCTCATATAACTCATTCCATCCTCTCCACATGGCCAAACCATCTCAAAGTGTTTCCCCTTATGCTTCCTATCACATCCACATCCACACCACAACAATCCTTCACTTCCTCATTTGTCAATCTGTCTCTCCATGTGATTCCACATGCTCCTCTCAAATAACTCATTTCCACACCTCTCACTCCTGACTTCTGTCCCTCCAACAAGGTCCAAGCTTCACTTCCATACGTTAGAGTTGGTATCACAATCCCGTCATGTAGAAACTTTTTCACTTCCATGCTCACTTCCCTGTTCTTATCACTGCTTTCAAGGAACCAGCAACCTTTCTTCCTTGTTGTACCCTTTCAAGCACTTCACCCACTAAACTTCCATCCTTACTCATCACACTACCCAAGTACTTACACACACTCACATTTTCCATTTCCTCCTTATCCAACCTCATTGTACATTCACTGACCTCACCTCTCTCAGAGACCATAACATTACTCTTCCCTACATTCACCTTTAGATTCTGTTTCTTAAACACTCTCCCAAACTCATCCACAAAGCCTTGCAGCTCCCCTTCATCTTCACTTAACAACACAGTATCATCAGCAAACAACAGTACAGGGAGTTTCCAAACACTGCCCTCTCTCATTAGGGCCGGTCCAACATCCACTGCCCTACCTTGTATCTCTTTTATAACCCCATCCATACATAGATTGAATGACCATGGAGACATGACACATCCCTGTTTCAATCCAACCTTCAAATAGAAAAATTCACTCAGTTGACTACCCGTAAGGGGAGGGGGGTTTCAAGAATACTCCCCCAGTATCCCTGCTTGTCGTTCGAGGCGACTAAAAGGGTTGGTGGTGGGTTAGTGCCCCACCCCGTAAAAAGAACTAACTAAACATGCGAATAAAGCGCCACGGACCAGGACAGACCATATGTTGACGACTAAGAAATGAACAAAGGACATTCTGAGGTTGGGAACATGGAATGTGAGAGGAGTGATTGATGAAGTGAAAGAGAGAGAGATTGTTCAGATGCTTGAGGATGCAAGAGTGGATATATGTGGACTGACTGAAGCTAAATAAAAAGGTTAAAGGGTGAGAGAATGGGAATATGGTTTAGGTATATGTGAGGGAGTTAATGAGAATGAGAGGACAAGAGAGGGAGTATGTCTGATGATAAGCAAGAAGTGGAAGGAGAATATAAGAGTATGGAACAGTGGGTGCATGGATTGCATGGGTGAGGATGAAAGTAGGTATACAAGCATGGGCGATTGTGTGTGTGTATGCTCCGACAGAGGACCAAGTGGCAAGAGTGAAAGATGAGTTTTGGGCAAGAGTAGAAGCATGTATGGACAAATCTGAGAGGAGCGAGAGAGTGCTTTTGATTGGAGACATGAATGGCAAAGTTGGGAATGTACGAGTGGATGAAGTGGTTGGTCAGTGGGGTGTGCCAGCTGACGTAGATGGGAATGGTAGTGCTTTGGTGGACATCTGTGCTGGTAAGGGGTTGGCAATAGCCAACACCTACTTTTGACATAAGATGATCCACCTGTATACATGGAGAGTAATAAGGAGGATGGATGGTGAACTTGTTGAACGAAAGGCAATGATAGACTACGTGTGTGTGGATGAACAAATGAGAAGACAAGTGTTGGATGAAAGTGTGTGGAGAGGGTGGGGGAATGGAGTCTCGGACCATCACTTAGTGATGGCCAAAGTGAAGCTGCAAAGAAAATGGTTGAAGAGACGAAGGGGAAGACAGGAGGAAACAGCTCCTGCGAAAAGAGTGGAGAATTTGCAAGTTAGTGAGAAAATGGCAGAGTATAAGAGCATAGTGGAAGAAAGATTGGGAAGGTATGACCTAGAGCAGATGGAAGGGGTGGAAGATGTATGTAAGATATTTACGGAAGAGATAGGCACAGCGTATGAGGTGGTTTGTGGAGGGAGGAGGAGATGCAAGGGTGTGCAAGGGACAGCATGGTGGAATGATGAGGTGAAACGAGCTGTGGAACAAAAGAAGAAGGCATATAGTGAATGGTTAGCGAGTAGAGGTAGGGGAGAAGATGACAGAGAGAAGAGAGAGGTATATGTGAGTAGGAGAAGGGAGGTGAAGAGACTGGTGAAGGAGAGTAAGAAGAAAGTGGATGAAGAGTTTGGGAGGAATCTGGGTGTGAAATGGAGGGACAGTAAGAAATTGTTTTGGAAGAGGGTAAAGAAAGTAAGGCAGTGTGAAAGGGGAAATAGTAGGGGAGTGAAAGATAGGAATAATAGATTGTTGGTGGAGAAGAGAGAGAAATTAAGGAGATGGAAGGAGCACTTTGAGGATGTGTTGAATGTAGAGAGTGACAGCAGTGCGAGTATAAGTGGTTGGGGAATGGCTGGGAGAAGGAGAGATGAGAGGAGGGAGGAAGAGATTAGTAGGACGGAAGTAGTGGAAGCAATGAAGAAGATCAAGCTGGGGAAGGCCCCAGGAATTGATGGAGTGTGTGGTGAAATGCTGAGGTATGGAGGTGAGATTGTTGTGGAATGGATATGGAAGTTGTGTAGATTGGCTTGGGAAGAGGGAAGGGTTCCAGAGGGCTGGAAATCAGGTATAATTGTTCCTTTATATAAAGGAAAAGGGGAAAGAGAAGTATGTGGTAACCATAGGGGTATTTGCCTTCTTAGTGTGAATTGTTAAATATATGGTAGAATACTCACTGATAGGGTTAGGCATATGACAGAGGAGCTAGCTGCAGAAGAACAAGGGGGATTTAGGAAGGGAAAAGGGTGTGTAGATCAGATATTTGTTCTAAGATGTTTAGTGGAGAAGTATCTAGAGAAGGCAAAGAAAGTGTATGCTGCCTTCATGGACTTGGAGAAAGCTTATGACAGAATAGATAGGCAAGGTATGTGGAAGGTATTAAGAATATATGGAGTGGATGGGAAATTGTTGAATGCTGTGAAGAGTATGTGCGAAGGAGCTATGGCTACGGTGCGAGTGGATGGTGAGTTGAGTGAATTTTTTTCTCTCAATGTGGGACTGAAACAGGGTTGTGTGATTTCTCCATGGCTGTTTAATATATACATGGATGGGGTTGTAAAGGAGGTGCAGGGTAGGGCAGTGGATGCTGGGGTGGCTCTAATGAATGAGGGTTAGATTTGGAAGATTCCAGTGTTGCTGTTTGCTGATGATACAGTATTGTTGAGTGATGATGAATGTGAGTTGCAAGGTTTGGTGAATGAATTTGGGACAGTGTGTAGGAGGAGGAATCTGAAAGTTAATGTAAACAAAAGTAAAGTTACGATGTTTGATAGGAATGAAGTCACAGAATGTACAGTGAGGATGGATGGTGAGGATATGGAGAGTGTGAGTGCATTCAAGTACTTTGGTAGTGTGATGAGTAAGGATGGAACTTTTGGGGATGAAGTGCGTGAAAGGGTACAGCAGGGAAGGAAGGTTGTTGGTACACTGAAAGCAGTGATGAGAAACAGGGAGGTGACTACGGAAGTTAAGAAGTCATTGCATGATAGTATTGTGATCCCTACCCTGACGTATGGTAGCGAGGCGTGGACCTTGCAAGAGGGGAACAAGTCAAGAGTGAGAGCAGTGGAAATGAGTTACTTGAGAGGAGCATGTGAAGTGACATGGAGGGGCAAGGTTGACGAATGAAGAAGTGAAGGAACGTTGTGGGGTGGATGTGGTTGTGAAGATTAGGAGAAATACACTGAGGTGGTTTGGACATGTGGAGAGAATGGAGAATGAAAGACTGACTATGAGGGTGTATGTAGATGAGGCAGACGGAGGGAGAGGGAGGGGTAGACCAAGGATGAGGTGGAGGGATGGAGTTGAGAGGTATATGAGGGAGGGGGGGGGTGAGTTGGGGGAGGGTAGTCAAATGATGGGTGACAGAGCGACTTGGAGGCGTTTTGTCTGCGGCCACCCTTTGCGGGATTAGAGAGTTGGGCTATAGATAGATAGATAGACTATCCACACATACTGCAGCCTTAGCACCCTCATACATACTCTTCACGGCATTCAACAACTTCCCATCTACTCTATATATTGAGGAGGTGTGGAGGTGTGGAGGAAGTAGAAGTGGGGTTGCTGGGGGGTCAGAGCATGGGGGGAAGGAGCATAAGGAGCAGGTCCAGGTGTTTGTGCAATGTTTTCTGGATGCAAGGGTTGTGCAGATGTAATGGGTCCAGCTCTTGCGGGAATTGCACTGAACTGAACACTTTGTCTATCGGCTCGACGTGATAGGTTTTAAGCACATTGGACATATGTCCCTTGGTGCGTCCTGGATTGCTCTCAATGTCCCCGGTTTGAAGAAGTCGTCGAGAAATGACCGTCGGGGAGTCATTTCTCGGTGCAGAAAAGCCGGTGTTGTTGTATGTGTTGTGCTGAGAGATGTGGTACTTACCCGAGCGACTGAAGCCACTCCCAGGTTCTCCACGTTGGTCAATTGGTTGATGGAAAGTATGAGTCAGAAGACTGAGTATATCAACAGTGGATTTTTCGTGGCAAAAATCATACTGTATATCACTAACTAAGTTGCTGGATTCAAGATGTTTAACTTTTTGGTTATTAATTACATTCTCAAATATATACTTTACCAAGGGATGATGTGATAGTAATTGGTCTGTAATCAGAGGGATCAGATGAACTTCCTTTCTTCGGAAGAAGGTGGACATTGGCTTCCTTCCAAGAACTGGGGAACGAAGAATGCGTATGCATAGTCTGAATAATTTAGCTAAAACTGAAGCAAGTTCTGAGGAACACTTTTCAAAACAACTGGATTAATTCCATATGGACTTGGAGCTTTGCTGGTGAGTAAATTGTCTAGGATGGATTTTAGGTATCTAGTCAGTACCTTATGTGGAGCAGTTTCGGGAAAGTCAGGTTCTAGTACAGGGATGTTCTGGCTCACTTTCTCTAAGGTAGACTTCTGGCAAATGTACTCGCAAGGACGTTTGATTTACCATGCTGGTCATTTATTATGTCTGAGATTATAGTGGGGAAATGGGTGATGACTTGTTCAAGCTACTACTGAAAGAAATTTGAGTTCACCTCAATATTCTATTGTCATTAGGACTGTTTAATAGTTTGGATACTTGGTTGTGAAGAAGGTTTGATTTAGCAATATTCATTACTGCTTTTGCATGGTTTCTAGCAAATTTAAACTGACTAAGGGACTGTGATGTCTTTTATTTTAAGTAGGAGTTATATGCTAAGGACTTTTGGGTTACTGTTCCAGCACAATTGCTGTCAAACCATTTTGGAGAGTCCGATCTTTTAGTGGACTGTTGACTGGGCATTAACAATTCCATAACAGTTTGTTTAAGTCATTAATGTGTGACCGGGTAGATATGCTGTCACTGGAGATGAAAGACTGCCATGGAATAACAGCAAGACAATTTCTAAATCCATCCCAGTCTGCCCCATCAAATAGCCATCTGGTCTATCTGACAGATTCAGAATCGGGACTTTTGGGGGAACTGACTAATGAGGTTTTGATCAGATTATCAGTGGAGGAGCCAAGTGGTGATAGTATTTCTATCCTGCACCGATCTGGATTATTTGTCAGGAATAGGTCCAAGGGATAGGTGCTCTGGTCAGGATTATCTGGTATTCTGGTTGGATGTTTTACCAACTGTGCAACATTAAATGATTCTGCAAACAGCTCAAATTCTAGGCCAGTATCATCAGTCCAAGCAGAATACAATAACTATTCCATACTATGGGCATTAAGATCACCCAAAATGGTAATTTCAGAGGTATAGGTCAGGTTAAAGTTAGTCAACAGTGTGGATATGGGGTCAAATATGCTGGGTTCTGGAGAAGCATTGAGGAGGTGATATGCTACAAAGATATATTTGGTAATACTGTATACAGAAAATTTAGTTTATAGAGTGAATAATCAAAATCAGTTGAAGTGAAGTTCTAAGCAGTGTCACCTGCAAATTCAAATTTAATATAACAAAAGGTGGCACCCTTGTTATGGAAGTTTGTAAGGAGATGGTAACCAGGAAAACAAAATGGCAATATATCAGTGGATGGAGAGATTTGGGGTTCTGTGAGGAACAGGGCTAGAGGAGATACTGATTGGAGGAAAATGTGAATGGAATTCAGATTAGTATTAAGACCAATCAGACTGAGACTGTGTGAATTCACATTCAAGGGAAGGTTGGTGTTTATTGCTCACATAATGCCATTCAGGGATGAGTTAGGCTGGCCACTCTCATCTTAAATGTCAGGACCAACTTGCCTCGCCCCAGGCTCCTATGCTTCTTATGGGGTAAAGTAGGAATGGATGATGAATGATGAATAAGACCATGGATATTTGTGAAAGTAATCCCTCTATTATCCAGACATCCACTATACATCTTTACAGTATATATTTTATTTTGGCATATCTTTCATCAAACATTATTATAACCCTTATGAAAAGATATAAATATTTGAAATATTTTTTTAAACTAAAAACCTTACCAAAGAAGAGTTTTAGGTAAAGCTGCCAGCTTTCAAGATTTTTTTTATTTTATTTTTTAATTTTTTTTTTTAATGTCCAACTCTGGGCATAGGCTTCACAGCCTGCTATCAAGGCCCAGCAGTCCTCCTACATACCATACACCTCTACATGTCACCACTTCGGCGCTAACACCTACCGTCCATATTGAATACATGCTAGCTAGGGCTGTCTCATACAGGACTGGTGTATTGGTATTAGCGGGGGTATTTTTACGACATGTCGGCGGGTCTTCTGGTAGATCAGTAAAGTCTGATTTAATGAAATTCAAATCCTTAAACTGTTCCCTGCCCCAGCCGGGATTCGAACCTGGGTCCGGTGGGACTGCAGGCCACCTCTCTACCGATTGAGCCACTGCCTCTATTCTCACAGATGATTCAGTTGGCTACATTGGAACTTTCTAAGTCAAACATTAGGAAATTAGTGTACAAGGCGAAAATACACGAATAATTATTTTCTTACTTAATTAGGAGGCCATGAATTGTTCATTTAGCAGGAGTAACATGACAATAATATTACTAGGTCAACTACAGCTAGCAGTGCAGTACAAGGTACCTTAAAAATCAAGATAGCAAAAAGTAATTCAACAAACTTAGCAAAATAAAAACGTTCAGCAGGCAAACAAAATGAAAAGTGTAATAACAAAATTAACATACCATTTCACTCCAAAACCAATGTGGATGCTAAAAAAGATTAGAAGAAAATGACAAAAGAATATCCCAATAATGGTGACAATGGGGTGCTTCTGAAAAGCCTAGTATTCCTGTAGATGTCACCACCATTGGGACAAACACATTCCCCACCCTGTTTAAAAAGCACATTTTTCTTTGTTAAATATCTACACTGTTGTGTGAAACTGTGAATCATGGTAATGTCATATACCGTAATATAAGTAAAACAAATAGAACACGTATATATAACGTAGCGTGAATTGTTTATATTTATCAAAAACGGAAATTAAAATATCATTGATGGCATATGATGGCAACCCACCATTTCAGTGGTCCTATATTATTTAATTTCTGCTACATTTAGTGCAAGTTAGGTTCTTAATACATAGTTTGTTCAGTTATCTTGACTCATTCAGTCTCTATGTGGGCAGAAATTTAATGATGAGTAAATACTGGGACTCAACACTTTGCTCACTTCCTTCACGCATGCACATCACAAGACCCGTGTTGCCATGGTTTGAGAAGGCCGTGGTGTTGCCCCCTCAGACCCTCCAAAGCAACTACAGTACCTTACTTTATCTAATCTAACCAGACCACTAGTCTAAATTGTATTATTTTTTGCATCAGTCCTCATGCATTTGTTTTGAAAACAAATCTCTCGTAAAAAAACATAAACACTGGACTGTCTTACTGAATGAGTCAAGATACCCACTAGGCATAATTTACAGTCTGAACAAACAATATATTGAGAACCAACCCTGCACTAAATGTAGCAGAAATTAAATAATATAGGACCACTGAAAGGGCAGGTTGCCATCACAAGCCATCAATGATATTTTAATTTCCATTTATGACAAATATAAACAATTCACGCTACATTATATATACGTGTCCTATTTGTATTATTTATATTATGGTGTATGACATTACTATGATTCACAGTTTCACACTACAATGTAGATATTTAGCAAAGAAAAATATGCTTTTAAATAGCGCGGGGAATGTGTTTGTCCCAATGGTTGTGACATCTAACGGAATACTAGCTTTGAAAGCACCCCATTAGAGTAGGAATCTTCATACAAGAATCAAGTTGCATGATACACTATGACTGTATACTAACAACACAGCATCTTACCACCACTGTCAAAAAAGTATCACCAGGATTTTTGAAAGTAAATCATCTGACACTTGTACAGTACATATTTTGCTATGACACTGGGAAAGAGGGGGTAACGCCCGTAAATCATTAATAAATGAAAATGCCCACGTACATCAACTGGTCAATGCTCAGAGTGACACACACACACACACACAGAGAAACAAGAGAGATACAGAGGAAGTGGGATATCTTTCTAGACCTCTATAATTTGGGAGTGGAAAAATTTGTACCAAGAGTAAGAGGGAAAGAAAACAGGAAAAAGGAGTGGTTTAATAGAAGGTGTATGATAACCAAAAAAGAGAGAGATAAGGCGTGGAACAATTGGAGAAAGAGAGGTAACGACAGAACAAAGGAAGAATATAAAAGAACAAGAAACGAATACACAAGAATACGTAGGGAAGAAGAAAGGAATTTTGAAAAAGGTATAATTGACAAATGCAAGGATGAACCCAAACTGTTTTATAGATTTGTTAATGGCAAACTGAAACAAAAGGAAGGAATCGCCAAGCTGAAAGTAGATGGAGAGGTCTTTAATGATGCGGCAATGCAAGCAGAAATAATGAACAAACGTTTCCAGTCAGTTTTCACTAAAGAAAAGGAGCTTGTGGAAGGGGAGGGAGTGATTAGAAATGTTCCGGTGATGAAAGATATAAAAGTGGAGGTGCAGGAAGTGTATAAATTACTGGAAACTCAAGATGTAAGGAAAGCCCCAGGACCTGATGGAATTTCTAATTGGGTACTGAAGGAATGCAGAGAACAACTGGTGGATAAAATTCACAGCTTAATTGTATGCTCACTGGAAGAGGGGAAAGTGCCGAAAGAATGGAAGAGGGCAAATGTGGTACCAATTTACAAGGGAGGAAACAGGGAAGAACCCCTGAATTATAGACCAGTGTCTCTAACCAGCATGGTCGCAAAATTGTGTGAGAGAATCCTGAAAGACAGATGGATAAAATATCTGGAAGAGATGAATATTTTGGCTGAATGTCAGTTTGGATTCAGAAGTGGAAGGTCATGTGTTTCAAACTTGTTGAGCTTTTACTCAAGAGCGATTGATGTGGTACAGGAGAGAGATGGTTGGGTGGATTGTGTGTACTTAGACTTAGAGAAGGCCTTTGACAAGGTACCTCATAAGAGACTAATGTGGAAACTAGAATATATAGGAGGACTAAAGGGGAAACTTCTGGAATGGATGAGAGACTTTTTGAGAGACAGACAAATGAGGACAGTAATAAAGGAAAATATGTCTGGATGGAGGGAAGTAACAAGTGGAGTCCCTCAAGGCTCAGTGTTGGCGCCAGTAATGTTCCTGATTTATGTAAATGATATGGTAGATGGAGTGAACAGTTATGCGAGTCTGTTTGCTGATGATGTAAAGATCTTGAGGAAGATAGAGGTTGAGGAAGATTGTAAAATACTGCAGGAGGATTTGGATAGGATACACAATTGGAGCCGGACGTGGGAAATGAAATTTAATGTAAAGAAATGTAAAATATTGGAAATGGGTAAAAGTACCAGGAGACCATCACTGAATTATTTTTTGGGTAATGAATTAATCACAAAAAGGAGAGAAGAGAAAGATTTGGGAGTGCTGGTCCAAGATAGTTTGTCACCAGAAAAGCACATTAACAAGATAGTTGGAGAGACTTATAAGCTCTTGACTAACATAAGAGTAGCATTTCATTATATGGATGAGGAAATGATGAAAAAAATTGATAGTGGCCATGATCCGCCCCAGGTTAGAATATGCAGCGTAGTGTGGTCCCCACACAAAAAGAAAGATATAAACAAGATTGAGAGAATACAAAGAACAGCAACCAAGATGGTCCCCAGTCTGACAGACCTGTCATACAGAGAGAGGCTGGAAAAACTGGATTTGCCTTCGTTAGAGGAAAGGAGAAAGAGGGGAGACATGATTGCGGTGTGTTCAGGACCATGGTGGGAGTAGATAAAATTGACAAAGAAGATCTGTTTGTATGGGATAAGAGAGCAACAAGAGGACATGGAATGAAATTG
Source organism: Coenobita brevimanus (assembly GCF_032717465.1). Taxonomy (NCBI): domain Eukaryota; kingdom Metazoa; phylum Arthropoda; class Malacostraca; order Decapoda; family Coenobitidae; genus Coenobita; species Coenobita brevimanus. Next base: position 31,850,219 of record NC_137056.1, on the reverse strand, counting down.
AAAAAGTCAAGCTGTTTGAAGGATATCAAGAAATATAGCTTTCCTTACAGAAGTATAGACTTATGGAATAGCCTGGACAAAGAGATCGTCCAGTCTAAAAACATAAACGAGTTTAAAGTTAAATTCGACTTATTGAGAAACAGCGACGGAATCCCACGAGCATAGTACATTCCGTGTATATCACAATTAGGTATATTCTTAAATATTTGGAACGACTTAGACAAAGAGGTGGTGCATGAGAAGAACATTCATGTGGGTAAAGGTAGACTTGATAAATGTGGATATGGAGACAGGACAACACGAGCATTGCTCAATTCCTGTATACTACAAATAGGTAAATACAAATAGGTAAATACACACAGAGTTGAGACGTCAGAGAGTTGATACGCATATCACCTCGCTCTGTGCTGGCCACCCTTGGTCACAATTGGCCATAACTAAATAGTATGGCACCAGGCCTTACTGTCTAAGATGTCACACTATGGCCTTGCATCACTGCTTCCTCTAATTTCTTCTTACCTTCATAGTAGAAAAATACAGGTCATGGTAAATGGAATTTATTCTCAGGTTCATTCCATAAATGCTGGCATACCTCAGGGATCAGTTTTGGTGCCAACCCTCTTTCTCATACATATATATGACCTCCTATCTGTCACGCACAACCCAATACACTCTTATGCTGATGACTCGACCCTTCATAGTTCGTTCACATTTAGTACCTCCTTTACACAATTGGATATTATAAATTCCCAAATAAACACAGCAATTTCTCTGAATCAGGACCTTTCTAAAATTAATCAATGAGGACAAAAAAATCTGGTCTCATTTAATGCTCAGAAAACTAAATACATTAATTTCTCCAATAGAAAGAATCCCTCAGACTCTCACATAATTTTAAATGATGTCAGTATTCCCATATCCACTACAGTTGATATCCTAGGTGTTACTCTAAACCCCAACTTAAGCTGGACAACTTATGTTAAATCCCTTGCTAAAAATGCTTCTAAAAAACTGGCACTTATGTACAGAGTTCGTGAGTTCTTCACTGATGAGCAGATGGCCACAGTTTACAAAAGTCATGTGCATTCTCAGATCGAATACTGTTCACCACTGTAGAGTGGATGTGGAGCGGTTGCATCGAGGCAGTTGGACAAAATTCAAAATAGAGCCATTAGATTAATCAATAATCCTGCCATAACGCAGGACCTTCCTCCGCTATCAGTACATAGAGATGTTGCTTCTTTAGCACTATTTTATCGATATTTTTACCGTAAGTGCTCTGACGAACTGGCTTTAATTGTGCCTCCCCTTCACATTTTCTGCCGATATACTTGGGCAGCTGGAAGGGCCCATGAACTCACTCTCTCTCCCCCACAATGTAGAACTTCTGCTTATCAAAATTCATTTATCCCCAGAACTACTACTCTCTGGAATTCACTTCCTGGGAGTTGCTTCCCACATACATTTAAGCCTATCAATTTTAAATCCAATTGTTATAAGTGAAAGATGAGTTTTGGGCGAGAGTAGAAGCATGTATGGACAAGTTTGAGAGGAGCGAGAGAGTGCTGTTGATTGGAGACATGAATGGCAAAGTTGGGAATGTACGAGTGGATGGAGTGGTTGGTCAGTGGGGTGTGCCAGCTGAAGTAGATGGGAATGGTAGTGCTTTGGTGGACATCTGTGCTGGTAAGGGGTTGGCAATAGCCAACACCTACTTTCGTCATAAGATGATTCACCGGTATACATGGAGAGTAATGAGGAGGATGGATGGTGAACTTGTTGAACGAAAGGCAATGATAGACTACGTGTGTGTGGATGAGCGAATGAGAAGACAAGTGTTGGATGCAAGAGTGTGGAGAGGGTGGGGGAATGGAGTCTCGGACCATCACTTAGTGATGGCCAAGGTAGAGCTGCAAAGAAAGTGGTTGAGGAGGCGAAGGGGAAGACAGGAGGAAGCAGCTCCTGTGAGAAGAGTGGAGAAATTGCAAGATAGTGAGAAAAGGACAGAGTATAAGAGCATAGTGGAAGAAAGATTGGGAAGGTATGAGCTAGAGCAGATGGAAGGGGTGGAAGACGTACGTAAGATATTCACGGAAGAGATAAGCGCAGCGTGTGAGGCGGTTTGTGGAGTGAGGAGGAGATGCAAGGGTGTGCAAGGGACAGCATGGTGGAATGATGAGGTGAAACGAGCTGTGGAACAAAAGAAGAAGGCATATGGTGAATGGTTGGCGAGTAGAGGTAGGGGAGAAGATGAGAGAGAGAAGAGAGAGGTATATGTGAGCAGGAGAAGGGAGGTTAAGAGACTGGTGAAGGAGAGTAAGAAGAAAGTGGATGAAGAGTTTGGGAGGAATCTGAGTGTGAAATGAAGGGAGAGTAAGAAATTGTTTTGGAAGGAGATAAAGAAAGTAAGGCAGTGTGAAAGGGGAAATAGTAGGGGAGTGAAGGATAGGAATAATAGATTGTTGGTGGAGAAGAGAGAGAAAGTGAGGAGATGGAAGGAGCACTTTGAGGATTTGTTGAATGTAGAGAGTGAGAGCAGTGTGAGTATAAGTGGTTGGGGAATGGCTGGGAGAAGAAGAGATGAGAGGAGGGAGGAAGAGATCAGTAGGTCGGAAGTAGTGGAAGCGATGAAGAAGATTAAGCTGGGAAAGGCCCCAGGAATTGATGGAGTGTGTGGTGAAATGCTTAGGTATGGGGGTGAGATTGTTGTGGAGTGGATATGGAAGTTGTGTAGATTGGCTTGGGAAGAGGGAAGGGTTCCAGAGGACTGGAAATCAGGTATAATTGTTCCTCTGTACAAAGGAAAGGGGGAGAGAGAAGTATGTGGTAACCATAGGGGTATTTGCCTTCTTAGTGTGACTGGTAAAATATATGGTAGAATACTCATTGATAGGGTTAGGCATATGACAGAGGAGCTAGTTGGAGAAGAACAAGGGGGATTTAGGAAGGGAAAAGGGTGTGTAGACCAGATATTTGTTCTAAGATGTTTAGTGGAGAAGTATCTAGAGAAGGGAAGGAAAGTGTATGCTGCCTTCATGGACTTGGAGAAAGCTTATGACAGAATAGATAGGCAAGGTATGTGGAAGGTATTAAGAATATATGGAGTGGAGGGGAAATTGCTGAGTGCTGTGAAGAGTATGTATGAGGGAGCTAGGGCTACGGTGCGAGTGGATGGTGAGCTGAGTGAGTTCTTTGATCTCAATGTGGGACTGAAACAGGGGTGTGTAATGTCTCCATGGCTGTTTAATATATATATGGATGGGGTTGTAAAGGAGGTTCAAGGTAGGGCAGTGGATGTGGGGGTGGCCCTAATGAATGGGGGTGAGATTTGGAAGCTTCCGGTGTTGCTGTTTGCTGATGATACAGTATTGTTGAGTGAAGATGAATGGGAGTTGCAAGGTTTGGTGAATGAATTTGGGACAGTGTGTAGGAGGAGGAAGCTGAAAGTTAAGGTAAACAAAAGTAAAGTTATGGTGTTTGAGAGGAATGAAGTCACAGAGTGTGCAGTGAGGTTGGATGGTGAGGATATGGAGAATGTGAGTCCATTCAAGTACTTGGGTAGTGTGATGAGTAAGGATGGAACTTTGGGGGATGAAGTAAATGAAAGGGTACAGCAGGGAAGGAAGGTTGTTGGTACACTGAAAGCAGTGTTGAGAAATAGGGAGGTGAGTATGGAAGTTAAGAAGTCACTGCATGATGGTATTGTGATCCCTACCCTGACGTATGGAAGCGAGGCGTGGACCTTGCAAGAAGGGAACAAGTCAAGAGTGAGAGCAGTGGAAATGAGTTACTTGAGAGGAGCATGTGGAGTTACGTGGAGGGACAGGTTGACGAATGAAGAAGTGAAGGAACGTTGTGGGGTAGATGTGGATGTGGTTGAAAAGATTAGGAGAAATACACTGAGGTGGTTGGGACATGTGGAGAGGATGGAGAATGAAAGACTGACTAAGAGGGTGTATGTAGGTGAGGTGGAGGGAGGGAGAGGGAGGGGTAAACCGAGGATGAGGTGGAGGGATGGAGTTGAGAGGTATATGAGGGAGGGGGGGGTGAGTTGGGGGGAGGGGAGTCAAATGGTGGGTGACAGAGTGACCTGGAGGCGTTTTGTCTGCGGCCACCCTTTGCGGGATTAGGGCGTCGGGCTATAGATAGATAGATAGATATAGATAAGTATTTTATGAATGGAGGATGCCTTTAGGCACATGGACTTATTTTTTTTCCTTTGTTTTTCCTTCCTCCATTCATTATAATAAAAAAATAAATAAAAAAAAGTATTTTATATGAGTCAAGTTCTGTACTAGGTTAAACTAAATGATGTTCTAATATAGTAGAGCAAGTTTAAACAGAAGCATTGTCCAAATAACAGGATACAGCCAATTAGTGCAGGAATGCAATGATCGAGCTTCAAGCTGTTTCCTCTACCTCAGGTGAGTGCCAAGGTGATGCATACTTGTAAGTTGAATTTTTTTCTCAGTAATACCACAAGATGACCACCATCTTTAGTAAAGCGAATATGGAAGGAGTTAAGAAAAGGGATAAAGGTAGAAAACAGGATGATTTCTACCAGGATCTGGTTGAAATGGAAACACATAACAAACTACGTATTTGCTGATGTATAAGGCCGAATTGTATATAAGACTACTCCTAATACTGCCATACAAAATGTGGGTTTAGAGGTATACTCTGTGCACAAGATGAGCCCCAGCTCTTTAGACACTGGCAGCTTGCTGCGCCAGTAACTCCAGTCCTTTACCACTCCTCCTACTGACCAATGAAGTAATACTATTAACACGTTGCTAAGCAACACAGCCTTTGGTTAGGTTTCACTTTAAACCACCTTCTATGGGTTTTACATGCTATATAGGCTGCATGTGCCACCTCCAATATCACAGTGGATTATACATTTAATATTCAAGTATAAACTCATACTGTATTAAAAACTTAAAATCATGTTAACGTGAATTTTATACAACAGGTTAAAGGAAAGTTACATTTTATTAAAGTCATCACATCAAATGTCAGTGATTAAAAACCTTCAAAATCAGCATCAACCACATATGACATCATCGGTTCATCAACTTCATTCTGGGTTAAAGTTTGCAGTTCTTCGTCGTAAGGATCAAACTTTGAATTCAAAGGTGTAGCTTTGGAATTGGCTTCCTCTTCCTCATCCGCCCATAAAATGTTATCTTTTATGCCATCCACTGAACTGGATATTCCATGTTTCTGAAAGAGTTGATGACTGCTTCCACAGAAATATCATTCCATGCCTTGGCAATAAAATCGCAGCTCATCCAGACCTAAAGCACGCATATTCCCACCACCTGTACAAGACTTTAAACCACTGATCATCCACTTGTTCCATTGCTCATGGATGCGGTCTTTGAATGGTTTACTCAGACAGACATCAAGTAGTTGTATGACTGAAGTTAATCCACCAGGAATAACGCAATGTCAGTGTTGTTTATCACTGCTGGTAATGAGCCCTGCTTCTGATCTGGCAACCCTGCGCTCGGTGGTAACTGGTAAACAACCCAGCCAATTATTCTCAAACCGTACCACATCCTGGTGACTGTGGTGTGGGCTCAACCAGTTACTCATCTTTCTTGTGTCCTCATGGATGTAACCATGGAGATTTTTTTTATAAAAATTTGCCTTCATATAGAACACAAGTTGTGTTTGATGATGATGATGCTGGTAGTTTCAACAATTTTTGATAGTATACGTACTTTATTCAGGGAAACATGGGTCAAGGTGAGTGTTTGGTGATGTTCTTTATCATGCATATTGATCCCATAATAACAGGATGTAGAGGTTAGGATTTTATACCCAGTGTTTAGGACAACCCCCAATTTTGGGCATTTTTTAGGAGGTTCAAGAGTTGCACTATACACAGCCAAATAAAGTAGTAGAGAGGGTGTACAAATTGAAGAGGGCATTTCAGAGTGAACTGGATAAAATTAAGAAGCAATTGCACATGCAGGAGGAGGAAAATGAAAAATTAGTACAGGAATTACACAGGAAAGACAACAATAGATGAGCTGTCAGTTGAGGTGGGTTCATTTAGGAAGGTTAGTGAAATGCCAAGTACAGTTGTCAACCATGAGAGTATTATGGAGGAGTTCAGAAATGATACGGAGAAAATTAGGCAAGCAAGCAGTCTGACAGACCAAAGCAGTGATACCGAAGAGAAGAAAACACAGGTGAAAGAAGTGATGCAAAGTTACAAAGATGATGTGGAAATTACGTATGCTGAAATGGTGAAAGTAAAGAAAGACTTAGAAAATGAAGTAGAAGAAAAAAGCATTAGAAAGGAGGTGAAAAAAATAATCCAAAACACCCAAAATTGGTCAAAGATGCAGCAGATACAATTAAATCTATAGTAATCACTGGTAAAGGTGAGGAAGAAATAAAAAAACAAATTTTGAGAGACAAAAAGGAGATGGCAAATATAATGAGCATATTAAGGGAATTATCAGAGGAAAACTGTAGTAAAGAAACAGAGGAACAAAAAAAAAAACTAGGGATATATGAGAGAAATAAGTCATGGCCCCTGAAAGTAACCTTCCAGAGCATGAACACTGTGGAGAAAATACTAAAAAATGCAAACAAACTCATGGAAAACGTGGAATTTAAAAAAGTATGGATAAAAAGATGCCTAACTCAAGAGCATCTGGGAATGCTAAAAGAGAATAGGGAGGAGGCAAAAACAAAGAACGAGAGAAGATCAGAGGATGAGAAGAGTACATTTTTTAAAAAAGCAATTGGACTGCAGGTGTGAAAGTGGTGCATAACCAACAAGGAATAAAAAAAAGGAAGGAAGTAAACTCAAGTTATGACAAATATGTCAGCAAGATGGTTAAGTCGATGTACATAAAATGTAGATGGAATAGTGTCAAAATTATCAGAGATGGAAGACTATACCAAAAGAAAAGGAACCACATATTATTAGCCTGTAACAAAATTAACCCCAAAGATAGTGAACAATACCCTAAACTTAGAGGAATACAATACTATGGAGAAGAGACAGAAATTTAAGAAATGGAGGTGGAATTATAATTTTAATAAAGAAAAATCTACAAGTCAAAGATATTGAAATAGATATACCCTCACATGTAGAACTGATAGCACTGGAGATAAACACATCTGAAGGGAAAGTAATTGTGGCAAATTTATACATGCCACCCATAACAAACACTTGGGAAAGAGACAAATAAGAAGACCTGACAGAAAGTACAATTCAGAGTTTAAGAACATTACTACACAGAATGGAAGAGAAATCTGAAAGAATTACATCAAATGGAGATTTCAACTGAAATATAAATTGGAATATTCTGGATGTAAAAAGCAATAAAAGCTGTTGGGATCAAAAGCTAGCTACATCTTGTGCAGGAGTTTTCCCTAAAATAACATGTAAAGGAATACACCAGAAAAAGAGGACTTCATGATCCATCAGTACTAGATCTTATATTTACAAGGCAAGAAAATGAAACTGACAATATTATGTACCACCCTTCACTCGGCAAAAGTGTCCATGTAGTATTAAATTGAAACTTCAGGATTGCACAATACATTACCAGTAATGAGAGTCACAGAAAGAGTCTAAACTACAAAATGAGCAAACTATCATGATCTGAAGGTGTACTTCTAAGAAACGGATTGGGAAAAGAGCTTAGAGGACAAGATTTAATTATCATATATAGAAAATTCTGTGATCTTTATGAAACAGGGGTCCAAAACGCATTGCTTAGCACAAAGAAACAGAAATGAAAATAAAGAAATGGTTTAATACCCCCCTGGGGGTAGGGTTTTTTTTCAAGAATACTCCCCCAGTATCCCTGCTTGTCGTAAAAGGCGACTAAAAGGGTTGGCGGAGGGTTAGTGCCCCTCCCCGGAAAACAACTAACTAAAAAAACAAACAATAAGCCTCGGACAAGGACTGACCAAACAATGAAGACCAAGGACCGGACAAAGGACATGGTTATCGGAATGTGGAATGTAAGGGGAGCGAATGATGAGGTGAAAGAGAGAAAGATTGTCCAGGTGCTTGAGGGTGCGAAAGTGGATGTATGTGGAATAACTGAAACAAAATGGAGAGGAGAAAGTGTGAAAGAATGGGAGTATGGATGGGGTATATGTGCAGGAGTAGGTGAGAATGAGAGGGCAAAGGAAGGAGTATGTATAGTTGTGAGTAAAAGATGGAAGAAGAGCATAAGACAGTATGGATCAGTTGGGTCAAGGATTATGTGGGTAAAGTTGAAAGTTGGAATACAAATGTGGGCGATTGTGTGTGTGTATGCGCCAAAGCAAGATCGGGCTAGAAGAGTGAGAGAGTGTTTTTGATTAGTGATATGAATGGTCTATCTATCTATCTATTGCCAGACGCCTCAATCCCGTTTGGGGTGGCCACAAACAAATCGCCTCCAAGTCGCCCTGTCCCCCGCCATTTCACTACCCTGCTCCCAACTCACACCCCCCTCTCTCATATACCTCTCCACCCCATCCCTCCATCTCATCCTCGGTCTCCCCCTCCCTCTTCCACCCTCCACCTCACTCACATACACTCTCTTCGTCAGTCTTTCACCCTCCATCCTCTCCACATGGCCAAACCACCTCAGTGTGTTCCTCACAACGCTTCCTATCACATCCACATCAACACCACAACGCTCCTTTATATCCTCATTCGTCAGCCTGTCTCTCCACATGACTCCACAAGCTCCTCTTAAATAACTCATTTCCACTGCTCTCACTCTTGACTTGTGTCCTTCCAACAACGTCCAAGCTTCACTTCCGTACGTTAGAGTTGGTATCACAATACTGTCATGTAGTAACTTTTTTACTTCCATGCTCACTTCCCTGTTTCTTATCACTGCTTTCAAGGAACCAGCAACCTTTCTTCCCTGCTGTACCCTTTCAAGCACTTCACCCTCCAAACCTCCATCCTTACTCATCACACTACCCAAATACTTAAACGTACTCACATTTTCCAATTCCTCACCATCCAATGGTAAAGTTGGGAATGTGAAGGTGGATGGAATAGTTCGTGAGTGAGGTGTGCCTGCTGAGATAGATGAGGATGGCAGTGCGTTAGTGGACATTTGTGCTGGAAGGGGGTTGGTGATAGCCAATACCCTCTTCAGGCATAAAATGATCCACAGGTATACATGGCGAGTGATGAGAAGGGTGGGTGGTGAACTGAATGAAAGGAAGGCAATGATTGATTATGTGTGTGTGGATGAAAGGATGCGAAGATGTGTAATGGATGCAAGAGCTCATAGAGGTTGGGGGAGTGGACTTTCTGACCACTACTTGGTGGTGGCCAGAATTAGAATTCAAGTAAGATGGAGGAATAGAAGACGGGAAAGACGAGAGGAAGGAGTAGTTGCAAGGAGAGTGGAAAGGTTGCAAGAGGATGAGAAAAAGGCAGAGTATAAGAGAGAAGTAGAGGAACAATTGGGCAAATATGAATTGGAGCAGATGGGAGACGTGGAAGGTGTGTGTAGGATATTTACAGAAGAAATATGTGCAGCATGTGATGTGGTGTGTGGAAGGAAGAGAAGACGGAGGGGGGTGCAAGGAACAGCGTGGTGGACTGAAGAGGTGAGACAGGCTGTGGCACAAAAAAAGAAAGCATACAATGAATGGATGAGAAATAGGGGCATGGAAGAAGTTGAGAGGCGGAAGAGAGAGAGATATGTAGAAAGAAAGAGAGAAGTGAAAAGATTAGTAAGAGAGAGTAAGAAGATAGTGGATGAGGAATTTGGAAGGAATTTGAGTGTAAAGTGGAGGGACTGTAAGAAAATGTTCTGGAAAGAGGTGAAAAGAGTAAGACAGGGTGGAAGTGAAGTTAGCAGGGGAATGAAAGATAAAAATGGTAGATTACTAGTGGAGAAGGGAGAAAACGTGAGCAGATGGAGAGAACACTTTAAGGAATTGTTGAACATAGACGATGGAAGTAATGCGAGTACAAGTGGCTGGGGAATGGCTGGAAGATGGAGCAGGGTGAGAAAACAGGAAGAAATCAGTAGGATAGAAGTTCTGGAAGCAATGATGAAAGTTAAATTGGGGAAAGCCCCAGGAATTGATGAAGTGTGTGGTGAAATGCTGAAGCATGGGGGAGAGATAGTAGTAGAATGGATGTGGAAGATGTGCAGATTGGCCTGGGAGGAAGGTAGAGTCCCGGAGGATTGGAAGTCAGGTATAATTATTCCCCTGTACAAAGAAAAAGGGGAAAATGAAGTGTGTGGTAATCATAGGGGCATTTGTCCTCTTAGTATAATAGGAAAAGTGTATGGTAGGATACTTATTGACAGAGTTAGAGAAAGAACAGAGAAATTAGTTGGAGAAGAACAGGGAGGCTTTAGGAAGGGAAGAGGTTGTGTAGATCAGATATTCATTCTTAGATCTTTAGTGGAAAAGTTTCTAGAGAAGGGAAAGAAGTTGTATGCGGCTTTCATGGATTTGGAGAAAGCATATGACAGGGTGGATAGACAAGGATTGTGGAAAGTGCTGAGAATATATGGAGTAGATGGGAAGTTGTTGCATGCTGTGAAGAGTATGTACGATGGTGTGAAGGCTGCAGTGCGTGTGGATGGTGAACTAAGTGAATTTTTCTCTTTGAAAGTTGGGTTGAAACAGGGATGTGTCATGTCTCCATGGTTATTCAATCAGTACATGGATGGGGTAATAAAAGAGGTACAAGGTAGGGTAGTGGATGTTGGAGTGGCCCTGGTGAGAGAGGATAGTGTTTGGAAACTCCCTGTACTGTTGTTTGCAGATGATACTGTGTTGTTGAGTGAAGACGAAGGGGAGCTGCAAGGCTTGGTGGATGAGTTTGGGAGAGTGTGTAAGAAACAGAATCTAAAGGTGAATGTAGGGAAGAGTAAAGTGATGGTCTTTGAGAGAGGTGAAGTCAGTGAATGTACAGCAAGGTTGGATGGTGAGGAATTGGAAAATGTGAGTACATTTAAGTACCTGGGTAGTGTGATGAGTAAAGATGGAGGTTTGGAGGGTGAAGTGCATGAAAGGGTACAGCAGGGAAGAAAGGTTGCTGGTTCTTTGAAAGCAGTGATAAGAAACAGGGAAGTGAGCATGGAGGTGAAAAAGTTACTACATGACAGTATTGTGATACCAACTCTAACGTACAGAAGTGAAGCTTGGACATTGTTGGAAGGACACAAGTCAAGAGTGAGAGCAGTGGAAATGAGTTATTTAAGAGGAGCCTGTGGAGTCACATGGAGAGACAGGCTGACAAATGAGGATATAAAGGAGCGTTGTGGTGTGGATGTGGATGTGATAGGAAGCGTTATGAGGAACACACTGAGGTGGTTTGGCCATGTGGAGAGGATGGAGGGTGAAAGACTGACGAAGAGAGTGTATGTAAGTTAGGTGGAGGGGGGAAGAGGGAGGGGGAGGCCGAGGATGAGATGGAGGGATGGGGTGGAGAGGTATATGAGAGAGGGGGGTGTGAGTTGGGAGCAGGGTAGTGAAATGGTGGGGGACAGGGCGACTTGGAGGCGATTTGTTTGTGGCCACCCCAAACGGGACTGAGGCGTCTGGCAATAGATAGATAGATAGATAGTTTAATACAAAATGTAAAAAATCAAAGGAAAAAAAAAAAGAGACTTACTGTGGAACACATACAGAAAAGACAATAGTGAAAGGATACATCATCATCATCATCATCATCTGGACCTTCTTTCCCACCATAGGGCAGGGTGAGGAGTAGCAATGTCCAGACAGCCAAAATTTGCCCAATCCAAAGGGCCACGCTTCCATTCATCCATTACGCAAGGCCACGAAATCCTGGCTCTCTTGGATATGCCAAAAACATTCACCACGATCTGTAGCTTCACATAAACGTATCCGATAAAGTCAATCTGGACGCTGCCACGTTAAAATGGGGTGCAAATCCCTGATCATGCACTTCTCCTCACAACAGTCATCCAGTCTGCTCGATCTCTTGTCGGTTCCCTAGCCTCACCGACTTCTGAACCTCCCTTCCTCAAAAACTCATCCACCTTATCTCTCCACTTTTTCCCTGGCCTACCTCACCTCCTCCCTCCTTCAAATTCACTCAGATATGCCTTTTTCACCACTCTATTCTTATCCACTCTCTCCACATGACCATACCATCTCAGTACACTCTCTTCGATTCTGGTGTCCACTGACTTCCTCACTCCACACCTTTCACGAATCACATTATTTCGCATCCTATCCACCCTCTATACTCCACATACATTCCTCAGCAGTCCCATCTCCATTGCTCTCACTCTTGACTTTTCATTTTCATGCCACACCATAGTCTCACATCCATATGTTAAAATTGTCACTGATGCTCCCTCATGTAAGCCTCATGCAGCTGCAACAATCAAGCATCTGTTTCTTATCAAGGCCTTCATTGCACCAGCTACTTTTCTTCCTTGTCACTCTACTTTCAACTTCTTTTGCACATTTACCTCTCTTTTCGATCACTGCACCCAGGTATTTGAACTCTCTCACCAATTCCAGTCTCTCTCCAGTCACTGTAACATTGAACTGGGAGTCACCTTCTCTCTCAGTAACTATCACTTTACTCTTTTCTACATTTACTCTCAAGGCACAACGCTCACAGACATCAGCAAAACTCTGCACTAGCCTACCAAGTTCCTGTCTGGTACTTGCAAGCAGTACTGCATCATCAGAATACAACAAATTTGAGATATTCCATCCTATCACCATTCATTACCAATGCCATCCCTCTCTCCATTACTCGTGTTTTTACTTTTCTCATCACCCCATCCATATACATATACTGAACAACCATGGGGACATCACATAACCTTGTTGCATGCCCTCACTGATCGTGAACCATTCACTTACATGCCCATTAACCCTTACACATGCTTCTCTACCATCACAAGAACTCTTGACGGCACCTAGCAGCTTACCATCTACACCGTACGTGCGCAAAACTTTCCACAATCCTGACCTGTCCACTTTGTCATATGCTTTTTCCACATCCATTAATGCCATAAACACCTTATAGTCCTTCTCATAACCCTTCTCTGTCATCTGTCTCACTGCAAATATGTGAACCACACATACTCCTCCACTCCAAAAGCCACCCTGTACATCACTCACCAGGACTTCTGATCTCTCTCTTACTTTCAATAATAGTAATTCTTTCATATGCCTTCCCTACTACACTCAATAAACTTATACCATGATAATTCTTGGACTCACTTCGATCATCTTTATTTTTGTACAGGGGTACAATCACAGCCTTTTTCCACTCTGCAGGCACGGTTTCACTCATCCATGCCTTCTTACATATCTCCAACAAGCATTTCATTCCACTCTCTCCACTACACATGAGCATCTCTGCATACATCTCATCAACCCCAGCTGCTTTCCCATTTTCAGCCGCTTCAAAGCATATATATCAACTATAAACATTCAAGAAATGACCGAACAAAGATAAGGAGGGAGGCTCAGAGAAAGTTTGAGGAAACATAAATAAACGTGGTGATCAACCTAAGCTATTTCACAGCTACATCCGAAGCAAAACCAAAGTTAAAGATAAAATACAGTCCATCATGAATGAGGGGATCATCTATACAAAAGAGAAAGATATTTGTGAAGTATTAAATAAAAACTTCCAATCAGTTTTTACAAAAGAAAATAATTTTCAAAGAGACGATACGGAACATGCATGCCCACACGTATTACCAGATATACAAATATCAGAACAAGAATTACAGGAAGAGTTAAGTAAAGTAGATAAAGGAAAAGCAAATGGTCCAGATGAAGTTTCAGGTTGGGTGCTACAGGAATGTGCAGAAGAGTTAAGCAGACCATTGTATTTAATATTCAAGGAATCCTTAGGTCAAGGTAAACTAACTGAAATTTGGAAGAAAGCAAACATTGTTCCCCTATTCAAGAAAGGTAATGGACAGAATCCACTCTACTACCGACCGGTATCACTGACCAGTGTTGTAAGTATGATACTAGAAAAGCTGATAAGTTTGGGTAAACCATCTAGAAGAACACAATATGATAACAGAAAGGAAGTTTGGTTATGGGAAAGGAAAATCATGTGTTACTAATCTATTAGCCTACCATGATAAGAGTTACAGAAACATTACAAAAAAAGAAGGATGGGTGGACAGAAACTATTTAGATTTCAAGAATGGATTTGAGAGAGTACCACACCAAAGACTTTTATGGAAACTGTACCATCAAGGAGGTATCCAAGGCAGTCTGTACTGTTGGATGCATGATTTTCTCAGAAAAAGGGAAATGAGAACAGTATTAAGAGGAAATTACTCATCATGGAGGAAGTGAATAGTGGAGTACCAGAGGGCTCAGTCCTGACACGAATTATGTTTTTAATATACATGTGTGGCAAGAGTAACAAAAAAAGAAGAAAGGTACGGCATGGTGAGATGATGAGGTTAAGAGAGCAGTGGAGGAAAAGAGAAAGAAGTGGCAAAAGTGGTTATAGGACATGGGTTCAGTTTTAATATACAGCGAGCAAGAAGCACGTAAGGAGACTAGTGAAGAGGAAAAAGAAGGAGGTAAATGATGCTCTAGGAAGAAAAATGAATGCAAACTACTCTGAAAATAGGAAGTTATTCTGGAAAGAGGTGCGGAAATGTAGAAGTGAAAGCAGAAAGAAATGTGAAGGTAGTAAGGACGTAGGTGGTAGCTTATTAATCCTTGGGGATAAAGTACGGACCAGATGGAAAGAATATTATGAAAACCTGATGAATGGGAATAGAGAGAGCAGAGCAAGAGTAAACATGATTGGTTTTGGAGGTATGCAGAGAAGAAATGCAGTGCCAGAAGACGTGACATTCACACAGATGAAGAGTACTGTGAAGGCTGAAAAATGGGAAAGCAGCTGGAGCTGCTGAGGTGTATGCAGCGATGATTAAATGTAGAGAGTGGAATGAAGTCCTTGTTGGATATATGTAAGAAGGCATGGATGAGTGAAACTGCCAGCAGAATGGAAAAAGACAGTTACTGTACCCCTGCACAAAAATAAAGGTGAGCGAAGTGAGTACAAAAATTTCATGGCATAAGTTTATTGAATGTGGAAGGGAAGGTATATGGAAGAATTATTATAGACAAAGTAAAGGAGATATCAGATGTCCTAGTGAGTGATGAACAGGGTGGCTTTAGAAGTGGCTGAGGACGTGTGGATCATATACTTGCAGTGAGACAGATAGCAGAGAAGGCTTGTGAGAAGGACCATAAGGTGTTTATGGCACTCATGGATCTGGAAAAAGCATATGACAAAGTGGACAGAGAAGGATTGAGGAAAGTTTTGCGCATGTACGGTGTAGATGGTAAGCTGCTAGGTGCCGTCAAGAGTTTCTACAATGGTAGTGAAGCATGTGTAAGGGTTAATGGGCATCTAAGCAAATGGCTCACGATTGGTGTGGGCATGCGACAAGGTTGTGTGATGTCCCCATGGCTGTTAAATGTATATATGGATATGGTGATGAGGTAAGTAAAAACACGAGTAATGGAGAGGGGGATGGCGTTAGTAATGAATGGTGATGAATGGAATATCTCAAATTTGTTGTATGCTGATGATGCAGTACTACTTGCAAACACCAGACAAGACCTTTGTGGGCTAGTGCAAAGACTTGATGATGTCTGTGAGCGTTGTGCCTTGAGAGTAAATGTAGAAAAGAGTAAAATGATGGTTACTGAGACAGATGGTGACTCCCAGTGTGATCTTACAGTGAATGGAGAGAGACTGGAGTTGGTGGGAGAGTTCAAATACCTGGGTACAGTGATAGAAAAGAGAGGAAAATGTGCAAAAGGAGTGGAAAACAGAGTGACACAAGGAAGAAAAGTAGCTGGTGCAATGAAGGCCTTGATAAGAAACAGAGGCTTGAGTGTTGCAAGTGCATGAGACTTGCATGAAGGAGTGTTAGTGACAACATTAACACAGGGATGTAAGACAATGGTGTGGCATGAAAATGAAAAGTCAAGAGTAAGTGGGGTAGAGATGGGACTGCTGAGGAATGTATGTGGAGTATAGAGGGTGGATAGGATGCGAAATAATATGATTCGTGAAAGATGTGGAATGAGGAAGTCTGTGGACACCAGAATCGGAGAGAGTGTACTGAGATGGTATGGTCATGTGGAGAGAATGGATTACAATAGGCTGGTGAAAAAGGTATATCTGAGCGAGACTGAGGGAGAAAGGCGGCGAGATTGGCCAAGGAGAGGGTGGAGAGATATGGTGGATGAGTGTGTGGGGAAGAGGTCTGGAAGTCGGTGAGGCTAGGGAACTGACAAGAGATCAAGCTGGCTGGATGAATATTGTGAGGAGAAGTGCATGATCAGGGATTTGGCACTCCTTTTTAAAGTGGCAGTGTCTGGATTGACTTTATCGGATACGTTTGTGTGAAGCTACAGAATGTGGTGAAAGTTTTTGGCATATCCGACGGAGCCACGATTCCGGGGGCTTGAATGATAAGTGAATGAAAGCGTGGCCCACTGGACTGGGCAAATCTAGGCAGTCTGGAATTGCGACAGGAGGTCCAAATGATGATGATGATAATGATGATGATGATGTACATAAATTACACAGTAACACTGGAAATGGAAGCTATCTAAATGTGAATGATGCAAAAATACAAAGGAAAATTACTAACACACATTCTTGCAAAGAACTGCAGGAAGATATTAAATAAGCTTCATGGATGGAGCAATAAATGGCAAATGGAAATTTAATGTGGATAAGTGTCATGTAATTCAGTTTGGTAAAAGTGAGAAAAGATCAGATTAGGATTATACATTACGAAGATCAACCCTACACACATCAGAAAGGGAGAAGGACCTAGGAGTGATTATCAATAACAGACTATCTCCAGCTGACTACATTAGTGAGAAGGTATGTAACATGAATTGCTTGTTAATATGAGAATAGCGCTGACATACATAAATGAAGACATGCTGAGAAAGGTAATAACATCATTCATCAGACCAACCTGGAATATGCATCAGTAGTCTGGAATCCTCATCTCAAAAAACACTTAGATAAGAATGAAAAAGTACACAGCACAGCTAAAAGATGGGTACCAAGCTGAAGGGATCTAAGCTACAAAGAAAGACTAGAAAAACTGAATCTACCAACACTACAGGAGAGAAAGAATAAAGGAGACATGATTATGCTATATAAATGTATTTCAGGGAAAGAAAAAATAGACATAAATGAATATATAACCTATGGGGAAGCATCAGCAAGAGGATACTGCAAAAAACTACATAAAAAGAGAGGAGATAAAGATGTAAGGAAATTCAGTTTCCCAAAGAGAGCAATTGATCAGTGGAATGTATTACCAAATGAAACGGTTTATGTCAAAACTTCACAATTTAAGGATATGTATGATAAAAACGGTTTAAGACACGGGACAGAACGAGCTTGACTCATTCCTGTAGATACAGTTAGGTAAGAACACACACACACACACACACACACGACCCAATCTCTAATTGGGTACTGAAGGAATGCAGAAAACAACTGGCGGATAAGATTCACAGTTTAATTGTGTGCTCTCTGCAAGAGGGGAAAGTGCCTCAAGAATGGAAGAGAGCAAATGTGGTACCAATTTATAAGGGAGGAAACAGGGAAGAACTCCTGAATTATAGACCAGTGTCCCTAACCAGCATGGTCGCAAAATTGTGCGAAAGAATTCTGAAAGATAGATGGATAAAATATCTGGAAGAGATGAATATTTTGGCTGATAGCCAGTTTGGATTTAGAAGTGGAAGGTCATGTGTTTCCAACTTGTTGAGTTTTTACTCGAGAGATTGACGTGCTTCAGCAGAGAGATGGTTGGGTGGATTGTGTGTATTTAGATTTGGAGAATGCCTTCGACAAGGTACCCCATAAGTGACTAATGTGGAAACTAGAGCATATAGGAGGACAGAAGGGGAACCTCCTGGAATGGATGAGAGACTTTTTGAGAGACAGACAAATGAGGACAGTAATAAAGGATAGGATGTCTGGATGGAGGGAAGTAACAAGTGGAGTCCTACAGGGCTCGGTGTTGGTGCCAGTAATGTTCCTGATTTATGTAAATGATATGGTAGATGGAATGAACAGTTATGCAAGTCTGTTTGCTGAAGATGCAAAGATCTTGAAGACGGTAGAGGTTGAGGAGGATTGTAAAATGCTGCAGGAGGATCTGGATAGGATACACGATTGGAGCCGGATCTAAATGAAATTTAATGCAAATAAATGTAAAATATTGGAAATGGGTAAAAGTACCAAGAGGCCATCATTGAGTTACTTGATGGGTAATGAACCAATCACAAAAGTGAGAGAAGAGAAAGATTTGGGAGTGCTGGTCCAGGACAGTCTATCACCTGAAAAACACATTAACAAGACAGTTAGAGAGATGTATAAACTCCTAACTAATAAAGAGTAGCGTTTCATTATATGGATGAGGAGATGAAGAAAAAATTGATAGTGGCCATGATTCGCCCCAGGTTACAATATGCAGCAGTAGTGTGGTCCCCACACAAAAAGAAAGATATAAACAAGATTGAGAGAATACAAAGAACAGCAACCAAAATGGTCCCCAGTCTGGCAGATCTGTCGTGCAGAGAGAGGCTGGAAAAGCTGGATTTGCCTTCCTTAGAAGAAAGGAGAAAGAGAGGTGACATGATTGCAGTGTTCAGGACCATGGTGGGAGTAGACAATATTGACAAAGAAGATCTGTTTTTGTGGGATAAGAGAGCAACAGGAGGACACAGAATGAAACTGAAGAAACCAAGCTGCTTGAAGGATATCAAGAAATATAGTTTTCCTTACAGATGTATAGACCTGTGGAACAGCCTGGACAGAGATCGTCCTGTTTAAAAACTTAAATGAGTTTAAAGCTAAATTTAACTTATTGAGGAACAGAGACAGGACCCCACGAGCATAGTTCATTTCCTGTATATCACAATCAGGTAAATACAATTAGGTAAATACACACACATGTAGTGCCCGGAAGTGATAATGAGTTGTATCTAGTTTATTTTACATGACCAAAAGTTCGGCTAAGTGAGAGAGTGTGGCAGAGGCATGGCTGTTTCCATGCGGACGTTGCCAGAACGTAGATTAAGTTGCCTAGTTGCTGAGTCACTTTTTTTTTCTACTGTAATTTACTAGCAACGTTGGGTCTGGTTAGTACTTGGATGGGTGACCGCCTGGGAACACCAGATGCTGTTGGCATCCCTACGTGTCAAGTGGGGTTGGTGGAGGATTAGTGCCCCTCCCTGTAAAACAATTAACTCTAAGCCCTTGGCCACCCCGTGTGGGATACATGGCGTCTGGCAATGAACGGATGAATGAAAATTTACTAGTATTAAGTCTCTTACGTGTCGAGTGGGGTTGGTGGAGGATTAGTGCCCCTCCCTGTAAAACAATTAACTCTAAGCCCTTGGCCACCCCGTTTGGGATACATGGCATCTGGCAATGAATGAATGAATGAATGAAGTCTCTTTATGATATAAAACTCGAGTGAGATGGGAACGTGTGCCTTTGGTCGCGTGATCCAGCATAATGTACGCGAGGGCAAATTGATGTAGAGCACAATGATTTTCATTATTTTTTGATGCAAGGGTATAAAGAGAGAGAGGTTGCTGAGTAATTATTGTAACTAGAGAATGTTATTTTTTTTGAGTAATCAATTGTAAGGGGAAAGACATCACACTGAGTCTATCTCGAGTCTGTAATTATTAAAATGTTAAATTGCGTACGCCGTCATCCCCCCTTCCCTTGGCATCACGCAGTTTGGCGTGTCTCACTTGCTCATCGGCCGTGATAGATGGCAGCTGGTCGGTACTGTCGTCATCCTCCCCCCCCCCCCTCCAAGGAATTCTGTAAATAATTGGTTATTAATGATGTTTGGTATGTTGAAGCGCAAATAGTGATATTCCACAAGTGATAATAGTGACGAAATTAAGAAACAGACTCGGGGTAGAATCGTGTCGTCATTCCTCAGGAAGTGTGTAGCGGTGACGCCATTAGCCTTTGGAGAAGCGAGTCCTGTGTTCCCGCTCACCTCCCCTACATTTTTGAGCTGGACAGTGAGGTATTTCCTATATATTTGTGTACTGTACTTTATATTATTATTTAGTGTAACTGAATACGAGAATGCTAGCTAGTTCTGTCTGAGCCTCAGATAAATGTGTGATTTTTGTAGGCCAAGTATCAGGTGCCCAGAGACTGTGACTTATTTATTATTGTGTTGAAATGACTTGGTAATTCAGTACTTATTAGGGCTATGTTGTGAGTAGGTGTTCATGTAGTTACTTTGTGAGGCACAATGATATTGATACAGTGATGATTTTCATGGTTGGAGTTAGTTATTTATGCTTACTGTGTATGTTACAGTATTTTTTGTTTTCTTCTATATTATCTCTACAATAAGTATTATTTTGAGCAGACCTATGTGTCTGTAATGCCCTGTGTTATTCTGTTATTACTTGAGATGCCGAGTGTTGTAACTCATGTTTCTTTATTATGAGACCTTCCTGATCATGTGAAGGGATTACTTGCATTGGGAAGAATAGTTATTCATTAATCATATTAACTTCTAGCGGGTCCAAGCGTGGAGGTCGAAGTTCCAGTGAGTCAAAATCCATGTGTGGAGGTCTAAGTACCATTGAAAGTTCAAGTCCAGGCATGGAGGTCGAAGTCCCACTGAATCAAGGTCCCAGTGTGGAAGTTAAGGTCGGGAGTGGCAGAGGACTGGACCAGTGAAATTTGTGCTCAGAGGGACAAATTATGAAGAAACACGTTGGACTGGGACAGAGGAGCTAAGTTTTGTGCATTTGATATTAGGACCATATAGAGATATATTTTTCGAACAATGTGCCAACTGATTCATGTTTAATCTGTAAAGCAAGTAGCTGGGGAAGATTTCTACTTTTTGGTCTTGTTAATACACATTCCCTCCCACTCGAACTTTATTGTTTGTATAACACTTGAGAACTGGTCGTGCAGAGCTTACCAAGTAGTTTATTAATGTACAACTTAGAAGCATTCAGGGAAACTGCGAAGGTTGGGCTTGGGTTGGCCTAGTTGGAGACTGGCCCCGTCATTTTGGCATGCTACCACTCTTAACCCTTTAAACGCGGAGCGTCGCGTTTGCGACGATCACCAAAAAGAACATAATGGCGGATCGTCGCGTTTGCGATTTGAGTTACAGTACAATCCCAGCAATCCGGTATCCAGACAAACGGAAAACTCAGAACAACGGGAAAATTCAAGGGCTGGTAAAAATGTCAGTAAGTTATAACTGTGCGCCAATTTGAATGGACCGCCAAACCGCCGTTTGATTGTGTCACACGAGGCTGGGGGAAGTCAGACAAAGCGAGGTGAAGGCATTTCCGGCTGATGTAAATCCCTAGCAAATCCTCTTAACCACCCCTCCTCTCCCCCTCTTTCCCCTACTTGAATTCAGTCATCCTCCACACCTTCCAAAAATCACCAGTCTGCGTTTTGCCACCAGACAGTAAACAAGGTCTCTTGCTATTGTGTTCCTCTGATAGACGGTAATTTGTACACTCCAAAATGTCTAAAGTGCAAACTAAACGTAAGCGTATCGTGCTTACCTTGAAACAGGAGCTGGACATATGCAACAGACTTGAAAAAGGCGAACATTATAAAACACTAATGGCTGAATATAAATGTTAATAGGAATAAAAGTTTACTTTGTTGGAAGAAAAATAAATAAATAATATGCCTGCATGTCATACATACATCATTTATTTTATTTTCTGCAAAACAGCTGAGTGGCGGGTGAGGGGTGCAGTGATGGAGGTCAGGTAGGGAAGAAGAAGAACAGTCGGAAACGTAAACAAACTCACGTGGGGGCACAGGTGTTGTGATAATTCTACAGTGCAGTCTTAACACATCATCAGTTCACTAATAAATGTTCAAGCTTTTATTTCTATATTTTATTTTTCAATTTTTATGAGTACAGTACATATAATGAATACAGTAATTCGGTAAACAATGGACTGGTGTAATTTGCAGTACTGCTAGTTGCTAGACATTGCACATGTGCGTTATGACCATGGTGTGTGTTTACAAGGCAGTTTTTCAGGCGGAATCTCTTAGTGTAACCCCTAATGTGACTGGTGGGTACCTGAACTATATTTACTGCTGTGATAGCCTTTGTATAGATTTGACTTGAAAATCAGAAATACGGGAAAAATCTGTAACCGGGAAGGTAAATTCCCCAAGCCACCCGGTTAACTGGGATTGTACTGTAATTTTGAATAAACGCAGGCAAGGATGTTCCAGCTGGTACTGTCTATCAGTACCACCACCCTTTAGCTACAATTAGAATACTTGACCTTTGTACTACTGACCTCCGTTGTTGCCAAGTATCGCATTTTTCACCCCTCCCCCCCCCACCACGGCCCGGCCAGCCTGGCTGTGATATATGGTAGCGGGCTGACTGCTCAGAACTGTAAATCTGCGCTTTCCTCTCACAAACAGTTTATGCTAATAGGAAACACTTGTTTCCCCAGTTGTCACACTAGCTTTTTTTCGCGTGCTTTTCCCGTTTAGCATCAGTTTACCGCAGGCTTTCACAGTGACATTATGGCGAGTTCTAGCTCTTCCGAGTCAGTGCGAGCGGCCGACAGGAATGAGAATAAAGTGACAGGCGTAAGGCAGAATAAAAGCGCGCCGCGGTGGTCTTTTGGGAAGTACTATGATGGAAAATAATGTAGTATACGTGTTTTTAGCTGTGAAAAGGGAAATGTTTGTTCAGTGACGGGAAGACCGCTGCCGCGCTGCATGTCAGCCGTACGCTCCATTGATTTTAGCCTTATTTTAGTGCTTATTGTACAAATACGGATTCCAAACTACCTGTACGTTGTAGTATAAATTTACTGTGACAGAATGAGGCTGTGGTAGAGGGGAAACCAGGTTGCTGGAGGTGTGAAAGTGAAGATTTTGTTACCCAACTTTGCAAGTCTCCACAAGTCCTTGGGTTGTCCATGAAGGCTCAACACCTGTCTCTGGAGAAAGGTGAATGTAAGTACTATCTGCCATACCAAGTATAATGTTCTAGGGTTAATCTCTGATTTTTGGCTAATATTTTCCTACAGGTACTCAGACCGCGATCCTACCCCGCCACCCGGGGGAGGATCGGCTGTCCATGGCCGCGTTTTAAGGGTTAATTTGGCCACTTGAAATGTAATAAATGCAACCGAAGAGGCCGCTAATGGGAGAGAGTCTCCATCAATCTGAGTTCCTGACCGTTCCAGCACACAGTGGTCATCAATAGTGACTTGTTTTCTGCCCCTTCTGACCATGTAAAAGTCTGGATTGCAGAGGTAACAGTACAAGTGGTGGCAGCTGTGGGATTCGAACCCAAGTCTCCGAAGAGACTGGTGATGGGAGAGAGTCTCCATCAATCTGAGTTCCTGACCGTTCCAGCACACAGTGGTCATCAATAGTGACTTCTTTTCTGCCCCTTCTGACCATGTAAAAGTCTGGATAACAGAGGTGACAATACACACACACCTAAGAGACACAAGAGAGGGAGGACACAAGGAAGGAAGGACATCTGTCACTTCGCTCTGCACTGGCCACCTTTGGCCACAACTGGCCATACCTAAATAGTATCTTTATATGAGTCAAGCTCTGTACTAGGTTAAATTAAGTGATGTTTTATTATAGTAGAGAAAGTATAAACAAATGTGTTGTCCAAATAATAGAATACATCCAATTAGTGCAGGAATCTGCTGATACAACATACAGTATCAGCAGCTGGGTGCTGTCTATCACCTGGAGGGTAGCAGGGAAATGCAAATTTGTAAGTAAAACTTATCTTTCTAAGTAAGAATTACCATAACATGAGCACCATCTTTGTAAAGTGAATAAAGAAGGAGTTAAGAGAAGGGATACAGGTAACAAAACAGGATGATGATTTCTACCCAGAACTGGCTGAAATGGAAACATGTAATAAATTAGTACAGAAAGAAAATAAACTGAATAAAACTTTTCCAAGTTAAATACATGAAATTAAGAAGGAATTGTGCATGCAGAAGGAAGAAAATGAAAAGTCTGTAAAGGAATTAAACAAAACTGACACAACAATAGATGAGACGTCAGTTGAGGTAGTTTCACTTAGAAAGAAGACTAGCGAAATGGCAGGTACAGTTGTCAACCATAAGAGTATTATGTAGAAATTCAGAAATGATACAGACACAATTAGGCAAGCAAGCAGTCTGATAGACCAGAGCAGTGATATTGAAGAGATATCCCAGGTGAGTGAAATGATGAGAAATTGCAAAGATGAAGTACAAACTACATATGCTGAAATGGTGAAAATAGGGAAAGACTTAGAAGCAAAAATAGAAGAAAAATGCAATAGAAAGAAAGTGAAAGAAATCATTTAAAAAAAAAAAAAATGGTCAAAGATTCAGCAGATATCAACAAATCTATAGTAATTACTGGTATAGAAGAAGATCAAATAAGAAAAAAAATTTCGAGAGACAAAAAGGAGATGGTAACTATAACGAACATATTGAAGGAAGTATCAGGGGATATCTGTGATAAAGACATAAAGGAGAAAAAAATGCAAAGGAAATATGAGAGAAATAAGTCAAGGCCCCTGAAAGTAACCTTTCAGAGTGTGAACACTGTGGAGAAAATATTAAAAAATGCAAAAAAACTCATGGTAAACAAGGAATTTAAAAAACTACTTGTGGTAGGAGGGGGCGCCCATCATCCACTCACTCAGTGTAGAGGTGCCATATGATCTCTACACTGCGTGACAAGCCAAATGGTTTCCTGTACACAGGAAACCATTTACTACGCTGGGTGGTAACCATATAACCGAAGATTCTGGCAGGGTTAAGTGTCCCCCAGATTCCCCTATCCAAAATCACTTAATCATGGCAGTCATTTCAGAGATCCTTGGAGGGCCCAATTCCTGCCCAGGGCCCCAACCAAATGGGCAGACTCGTGTGGCCATGTGGAATGTGAGAGGTGTGAATGAGGAGAGCAAGAGGGTGGAAGAGGTGAATGTGTTTAAGAGTGCGAGATATACCGTGATGGCATTGTGTGAAACGAAGATGAAAGGGTGCGAAGTGGAGGAGTGGGAGGGTGTGAAATGTGTAAGATCGGGAATGAATGGGCGAGGAAGATGCAAGGAAGGAGTTGCTTTGTTGATAAATAAGGTGTGGCAGAGTGGAATGAGAGACTACAAATGTGTCAGCTCGAGGTGTATGTATGTCAAGTTCAAGTTTGAGAAGGTGCAAGTGGCAGTGATTGTAGCGTATGTACCATGTGAGGACAGGAGTGAGAGAGAGAAAAACAGGTTTTGGGCTGGGCTGGGTGAAGTAGTGGGAGAAGTGCCGAGGAAAGTGATTGTGATGGGGGATATGAATGGAAGAGTAGGCACTGGTCCTGAGGATGACATAATGGGTTGCTATGGAGTACCAGGAGAAAATGATAATGGGAAGAGACTGAAGGATATGTGTCAGGAGAGAAGGTTGTGCATTTGTAACTCATATTTCAAACACAGAGATGCACATAAATATACATGGTATAGAGGGAATGGGGATCGTGTTGAAAGACGTCTGATTGATTACGTGCTTGTAGAGAGGTCGATGAGGGAATGGTTGCTGATACGAGGGCTGTGAGAGGATGTTGTGGAGATCTGTCAGATCATATGACTGTGGTGTGCAAGATCAAGCTGAGAGGAGTGAGGTGGATCAGGAGAGAGAGGAGCAGTCAGGGAGAAAGACTGAAAGTTCAGAAGCTGAAGAGCAAAGAAATGGCAGATGAATACAGGACCAAAGTAAAGGACAAGTTAGAATTACTGAATTGGAATGAAATGGATCTGGACAGACTGTAGAATGAATATACAGATCGCTTAGTTAGGAATGCTAAAGCGGTGTGTGGTGTGGCAAGAGTAACAACAAAGAAGAAAGGTACAGCAATGGTGGGATGAGGAGGTAAAGAAAGCGGTGGAGGAAAAGAGGAAGAAGTGGCTAAAGTGGTTAAAGGATAAGGGTTCAGTTGAAATAAGAACTGAAATTGTTGACAGCAAGAAGCACGTAAAGAGACTAGCGAAGAGGAAAAAGAAGGAGGTGAGGATCTAAGAAGAAAAATGAATGCGAACTACTCTGAAAATAGGAAGTTATTCTGGAAAGAGGTGCAGAAATGTGTAAGTGAAAGCGGAAAGAAATGAGATGGTGTGAAGGATGCAGGTGGTAGATTATTAACCCATGGAGATGAAGTAAGGACCAGATGGAAAGAATATTTTGAAAGCCCGATGAATGGGGATAGAGAGAGCAGAGCAGCAGTAAACATGATTGGTTTTGGGGGTGTGCAGAGAAGGAATGCAGTGCCAGGAGACGTGACACTCGCACAGGTTGAGTGCTGTGAAGCAGCTGAAAAATGGGAAAGCAGCTGGGGATGATGTCGTGTATGCAGAGATGCTTAAATGTAGTGGAGAGAATGGAATGAAGTGCTTGTTGGAGATGTGTATGAAGGCATGGATGAGTGAAACTGTGCCTGCAGAGTGGAAAAAGGCTGTGATTGTACCCCTGTACAAAAATAAAGGTGAACGAAGTGAGTGCAAGAATTATCGTGGCATAAGCTTAATAAGTATGGTAGGGAAGGTATATGGAAGAATGATTATAGACAAAGTAAGAGAGATATCAGAAGTCCTAGTGAGTGATGTACAGGGTGGCTTTAGGAGTGGCAGAGGATGTGTGGACCAAACATTTGAAGGGAGACAGATAGTAAAGAAGGCTTGTGAGAAGGACCATCAGGTGTTTATGGCATTCATGGATCTGGAAAAAGCATATGACAAAGTGGACAGAGAAGGATGGTGGAAAGTTTTGCGCATGTACGATGTATAGGTAAACTGCTAGGTGCTGTCAAGAGTTTCTATGATGGTAGTGAAGCATGTGTCAGGGTTATGGGAATCTAAGTGAATGGTTCACGATCAATGTGGGCATGCGACAAGGTTGTGTGATGTCCCCATGGTTGTTCAATGTATATATGGATGGGGTGATGAGAGAAGTGAAAACAAGAGTAATGGAGAGAGGGATGGCATTGGTAATGAATGGTGATGGATGGAATATCTCAAATTTGTTGTATGCTGATGATGAAGTACTACTTGGTACTGGACAAGAACTTGGCAGGCTAGTGCTGAGTTTTGCTGATGTCTGTAAGCGTCGTTCCTTGAGAGTAAATGCACAAAAGAGTAAAGTGATGGTTATTGAGAGAGAAGGTGACTCCCAGTGCAATGTAACAGTGAATGGAGAGAGACTGGAACTGGTGAGAGTTCACATACCTGGGTACAGTGATAGAAAAGAGAGGAAAATGTGCAAAAGAAGTTAAAAGTAGTGTGACACAGGAAGAAAAGTAGCTGGTGCAATGAAGGCCTTGATAAGAAACAGAGGCTTGAGTGTTGCAGCTGCACGAGGCTTACATGAAGGAGTGTTAGTGCCAACTTTAACATATGGATGTAAGACTATGGTGTGGCATGAAAATGAAAAGTCAAGAGTAAGAGCAGTGGAGATGGGACTGCTGAGGAATGTATGTGGAGTACAGAGGGTGGATAGGACACGAAATAATGTGATTCGTGAAAGATGCGGAGTGAGGAAGTCTATGGACACCAGAATTGAACAGAGTGTACTGAAATGGTATGGTCATGTGGAGAGAATGTATAACAATAGAGTGGTGAAGAAGGTATATCTGAGCGAATTCGAAGGAGGGAGGAGGCGAGGTAGGCCAAGGAGAAGGTGGAGAGATATGGTGGATGAATGTGTGAGGAAGAGAGGTTTGGAAGTCAGTGAGGCTAGGGAACTGACAGGAGATCGAGCTGGCTGGATGAATATTGTGAGAAGTGCACGATCAGGGATTTTTGGCACCCCTTTTTAACGTGGCAGCATCTGGATTGACTCTGTTAGATACGATTATCTGAAGCTACAGAACGTGGTGAATGTTTTCAGTGTATCCGATAGAGCCAGAATTCCGGGGACTTGAATGATGAGTGAATGGAAGCGTGGCCCATTGGATTGGGCAATTTTGGGCTGTCTGGACATTGCTACTCCTCACCCTGCCCTTGGGTGGGAAGGGAGGTCCGGATGATGATTATGATGATGATGGGAAAAAAAATGCCTAACTAAAAAGGAATTGGGAATACTGAAGGAAAAGAGGGAGGAAAAAAAAAACAAAGGATAAGGCTAGATAAAGATAAGAGTAAATTTTTTTACACAATAATTGGATTGCATATACAAAACTGGTACATAACCAACAGGGAATGTAAAGAAGGAAGGTACAGAATTAGACTCAAGGTATGGCAAGTATGTAAACAAGGTGATTAAGTTGATGTACTCAAATGTAGATGGAATGGTGTCTAAATTATTAGAGATAAAAGACTATACCAAAGAAAAGGAACCACATATTATCTGCCTAACTGAAACAAACTTAACCCCACAGATATCACACAATACCCTAAACTTTAAGGAATACAATATATGGAGAAGAGACAGAAATTTAAGAAAAGGGGGAGGATTTATAATATTAACAAAGAAAAATCTACAAGTCAAAGAAATTGAAATAGATATACTCTCACAAGGAGAAATGATTGCTGTAGTGGTTAACAAATCTGAAGGGAAAGTTATTGTGGTAAATTTATACATGCCACTCATAAACACTTGGGAAAGAGGCAAATATGAAGACCTGACAGAAAGTACAATTCAGAGTTTAAAAGCATTACTACATAGAATGGAAGAGAAATCTGAAAGAATTATATTAGATGGTGATTTCAATACAAATATAAATTGGAATACTCTACATGTAAAAAGCAATGAAAGCTGTTGGGATCAAAAGCTCCTAGTTCTTGTGCGGGAGTTTTTCCTAACACAACATGTAAAGGAAAACATCAGAGAAAGAGGACCTGATGATCCATCAGAACTTGATCTTGTATTTACTAGGCAAGAACATTTTTTTCATTTATTCATTCATCATCCAATCCAAATATTGACAATAAAATGTATCATGGAAGTTGTTTCAGAGATCCTCGGAGGGCCCAATACCTGCCAAAGTCCCCAACCAAATGGGCAGATTCACATGGCCATGTGGAATGTGAGAGGTGTGAATGAGGAGTGCAAGAAGGTGGAAGTGGTGAATGTGTTGAACAGTGCGAGATATGCCATGATGGAACTGTGTGAAACAAAGATGAAAGGGTGTGAAGTGCAGGAGTGGGAGGGTGTGAAATGTGTAAGATTGGGCATGAATGGGCGAGGAAGATGCAAGGAAGGAGTTGCTTTATTGATGAATGAGGCGTGGCAGAGTGGAATGAGAGATTACAAATGTGTCAGCTCGAGGTGTATGTATGTCAACTTCAAGTCTGAGAAAGTGAAAGTGGTGGTGATTGTAGCATATGCACCTTGTGAGGACAGGAGTGAGAAAGACAGGTTTTGGGATGACCTGGATGAAGCAGTGGGAGAAGTGACCACAAGCTATAATGCAATTGTAATGGGTGATATGAATCAAAGAGTAGGCACTGTTAATGAGAATAACACAATGGGTTGTAATGGAGTACCAGGAGAAAATTATAATGGGAAGTGACTAAAGGATATACTGTATGTCAAGAAAGGAGGTTGTGCATTTTTAACTTGTATTCCAAACACAAGGATGCACATAAATATACATTGTATAGAGTAAATGGGGATCATGTAGAATGAAGCCTGATTGACTATGTGCTCTTAGACAGGTCGATGCTAGGAATGGTTGCTGATATGAGGGCTGTGAAAGGATGATGTGGAGGTCTGTCAGATCATATGATTGTGGTATGCAAGATCAATCTGAGAGGAGTGAGGTGCACCAGGAGAGAAAGAAGCAGTCAGGGAGAAAGAATGTAAGTCGAGAGGCTTAGGATCAAAGAAATGGCAGATGAATAAGGGACAAATGTATAGGAGGGGTTAGAATCAGTGAACTGGAATGAAATGGATCTGGACAGCCTGTGGAATGCATATAGGGACTGCTTAGTTAGAAATGCTAAAGTGGTGTGTGGGGTGGCAAGAGTAACAACAAAGATGAAAGGTACAGGATGGTGAGATGATGATGTTTAGAGAACAGTGGAGGAAAAGAGGAAGAAGTGGCTAGAGTGGCTACAGGACAGAGGTTCATTTGAAATATGAATTAAACATACCAAGAGCAAGAATCACATAGAGTATGGAAGAGGAAAAAGGAGCAGGTAAATGATGATCTAGGAAGAAAAATGAATGCAAACTACTCTGAAAATAGGAAGTTATTCTAGAAAGAGGTGCAGAAATGTAGAAGTGAAAGCAGAGAGAAATGTGAAGATGTGAAAGATGTAGGTGGCCGATTATTAACCTTCAGAGATAAAATAAGGACCAGATGGAAAGAATATTTTGAAAGCCTGATGAATCGGAATAGAGACAGCTGAAAGGGAATAAATGTGACTGGTTTTGGAGGTGTGTAAAGAAGGAATGCAGTGCCGGTAAACATGACACTCGCACAGGTGAAGAGCACTGTGAAGTGGCTGAAAAATGGGAAAGCAGCAGGGGCTGATGAGGTGTATGCTGAGAAGATTAAGTGTGGTGGACAGAGCGGAATTATGTGTTTGTCTGAAATATGTAAGAAGCCACGGATGAGTGAAACTGTGTCACCAATGTGAACAAAGGCTGGGATTGTACCCTGTACAAAAATAAAGATGAGCGAAGTGAGTGCAACAACTATCGTGGCATAAGTTTATTGAGTGTGGTAGGGAAGGTACATGGAAGAATTTAATATAGAGAAAGTAAGAGAGATATCAGAAATCCTAGTACGTGATGAACAGGGTGGCTTTTGGAGTGGCAGAGGATGTGTGAATCAAATATTTGCAGAGACAGATAGTGGAGAAGGCTTGTGAGAAGGACTATAAGGTGTTTATGGCATTCATGGATCTGGATAAAGCATACGACAAAGCAGACAGAGAAGGATTGAGGGAGGTTTTGCACATGTACAGTGTAGACGGTAAGCTGCTAGGTGCCATCAAGAGTTTTTATGATGGTAGTGAAGCATGTGTACGGGTTAATGGGCGTCTTAGTGAATGGTTCACGATCAGTGTGTGCGTGTGTCAAGGCTGTGTGATGTCCCCAGGGTTGTTCAATATATATACAGATGGGGTGATTCTTCCTTCCTTCCTCCTCTGTCTTTCTTTCCTTCATTCTTTCCTCGTCCTTCTGCCTACAGTTGATGTTACACCCCCTATACTGTCTCTCTTTCCTTCATTCTTTCCTCTTCCTTCTGCCTATGGGTGACTCTACACTGAATGACAATCCAAATGGTTTCCTGTACACCGGGAAACCATTTACCACTCTAGGTGGTGACTATATAACCAAATTATGGCACCTGGTGGTTTAGTGTATAATTAAGGTGCTCCAATTGGATTGAGCCTGAGCAGGTTTATATCCAAGGGATGGTTGGGGTTTATTGCTCATGTAATGCTGCTCAGGGATGAGTGATGCTGGTCACTCTCATCTTAAATGTCAGGACCAACTTGCCTAGCCCCAGGCTGCTATGCTCCTCACGGGGCAGCATAGGATTGGATGATGGCTGGATGGATGGGGTGATGAGACAAGTAAAAACACGAGTAATGGAGAGGGGGATTGCATTGGTAATGAATAGTGATGGATGGAATATCTCAGATTTGTTGATATGCCGATGATGCAGTCATCATCATCATCATCCGGACCTCCTTTTCCACCCTAGGGCAGGGTGAGGAGTAGCAATGTCCCGGCAGCCCAAATTTGCCCAATCCAATTGGCAACGCTTCCATTTACTCATCATTGAAGCCCCCGGAATCCATCGGCCATACCACGTTGAGTGCACTGCTTCTCGAACAATGATGCAGTATTAGAGCACTTGTAAATACCGGACAAGAACTTGTACACTAGTGCAGAGTTTTCTGATGTCTGTGAGTATCGTGCCTTGAGAGTAAAGGTTTAAAAGAGTAAAGTGATGTTTATCGAGAGAGAGAGAGAGAGAGAGAAGGTAACCCCCAATGCAATGTTACAGTGAATGGAGAGAGACTGGGCTTAGTGTGAGAGCTCAAATACCTGGGTACAGTGATACAAAAGAGAGGAAAATGTGCAAATGAGGTGAAAAGTAGAGTGACACAAGGAAGGAAAGTAGCTGGTGCAATGAAGGCCTTGATAAGAAACAGAGGCTTGAGTGTTGCAGCTGCAGGAGGCTTACATGAAGGAGTGCTAGTGCCACATTTAACAGATGGATGTGAGACTATGGTGTGGCATGAAAAGGAAAAGCCAAGAATGAGAGCAGTGGAGATGAGACTGCTGAGGAATGTATGTGGAGTACAGAGAGTGGATAGGATATGAAATAATGTGATTTGTGAAAGATGTGGAGTGAGGAAGGCTGTGGACACCAGAATTGAAGACTGTACTGAGATGGTATGGTCATGTGGAGAGAATGGATAACAACAGAGTGGTGATAAAGGTATATCTAAGTGAATCTGAAGGAGGGACGAGGCAAGGCAGGCTAAGGAGAAGGTGGAGGGATATGGCGGATCAGTGTGAGGAAGAAAGGTTTGGAAATCGGTGATGCTAGGTAACTGACAAAAAATCGAGCTGGCTGGACGAATATTGTAAGGTGAAGAGCATGATCAGGGATTTGGCACCCATTTTTAACGTGACAGCATCCGGACTGACTCTATCTGATGTGTTTCGCAGAATGTGGTGAATGTTTTTGGAGTATCAGATGAAGCCAGGATTCCAGGGGCTTGAATGGTGAGCGAATAGAAGCATGACCCACTGGATTGGGCAAATTTGGGCTGTCTGGACGTTGCTACTCCTCACCTTGCCCTACGGTGGGAAAGGAGGTCTGGATAATGATCAAGATGATGATGGTAATGTATCACCCTCCATTCAGAAAAAATGGCCATGCAGTATTAAACTGCAACTTCAGGATTGTAAAAGTCATAGTTAAAAGAAATGAGAGCTACAAAAAGAGCCTACAC
Source organism: Coenobita brevimanus (assembly GCF_032717465.1). NCBI lineage: Eukaryota > Metazoa > Arthropoda > Malacostraca > Decapoda > Coenobitidae > Coenobita > Coenobita brevimanus. The sequence goes on along the minus strand of NC_137056.1, from coordinate 31,817,196 downwards.
TACAAAAAGGGCAAGTATCATGACCTGAAGAAGTAGGCTACTTCTCAGAAGTAAATTGGGAAAAGGAGCTTAGAGAACAAGATTTAAATATCATATATAGAAAATTATGTGATTTTTATGAAATAGGAGTCCAAAATTACATCTCTCTGCACAAAGAAACAAAAATGATATTAAAGAATTGGTTTAATACAAAATGTATGATATCAACAGAAAATAGAGAAATCAATCAATCAATCATTTCCTGTGGCACCCCATGGGATGCATAGGGCCTCAATGAACTCTCTCCACCAATATTTGTCTCTTGCCATCTCCTTCAGGTCCCACCAACACTCCTCTCCTGCTTCTTTTTTCTTTGTCCTCAACCAGGTTTCCCTCGGCCTACCTCTACCTCTTCTTCCTCTAGCAGTCCACTCTGGCACATCCTGTATTAAACTATCTTCTTTTCTGTATGTGTGCCCCAGCCACTTCCAGCGAGACAGTCTCACATAGTCATTAACTGGTTCCATTCTCGTAATATCCCTTATTCTTGCATTTGTAACTCTGTCTTGCCACTTTACCCCAAGAATCCTTCTCAATATTTTATTCTCAAATCCTAATACTTTCTGATCTGTTGCAATTGTACTGTACCATGACTCATGCCCGCAAATTAAAATTGGTCTAACCAAGGACTTGTAAATTTTCACTTTAGTATGTACCGAAAGCATATTATTATTCCAAACAGATTTCAACATTCCAACAGCTCGCCAAGCCTGTCTAATCCTTTCCTCAAATTCATTGTTTAATGATCCATTAGATGATACAATCGTTCCCAGATATTTAAAGTTTTCTACAATCTTCACCACATTATTCCCAATTACACAATCGATTTAGTTCTCCACGTTCATATTAATAATTTCAGTCTTTCCACAATTTATTACCAATCCCACTTTTTCTCCTTCCTCCACCACACAATCAAGCACCCTCTGCACCTCATAAATACTTCCGCAAATCAGTACAATATCATCAGCATAGTCCAAATCTATCAGCTTCTTATTTTCTTTCCAGTTAATTCCTGCACCTGTTCTCCTTACAACCTTTTTCATAACATAATCCATAACCAAAACAAACAACATTGGCGAAAGAACTCCTCCTTGAATCACTCCTGACCTAACTTGAAATGGATCACTCAAAGAACCATCCACCATTACCTTGCAAAATGTACCTTCATGCAGGCTTCTGATAATATTTACAAACTTTTCTGGTATACCATAGAATCTCATAATTTTCAACATAGCTCCAAGTGAAACACTATCAAACGCCTTTTCAAAATCCACAAAACACATACTAAGTGGCATTTTCATCTCATTAGTTTGTTGACTTAGATGCCATACAATAAAATTCTGATCATTACAACCTCGACCCTTTCTAAATCTCGCTTGTTCTTCTCTTAAAATTTTATCAATTACTGGCTCTATTCTGTTCAACAAGATTTTGGAAAAGACTTTTGCAACTACAGGTGTCAAAGTTATCCCCCTCCAATTGCCACACACACTTAAATCTCCTTTTTTTGGTATTTTTATAATCACTCCATTTTTCCACTCTTCTGGAATTCCACCATTATCCCAAGCCACATTAAAAATTTTCAAAAGCGCATTCATCAACTCATCATTTTCCACCTTAAGCATTTCAGGGAACATTCCATCCTCTCCTGAGGCCTTAAAATTCTTTAACTCCTTTATACAGTAGATTTTGCTACCTCTTCCAAAGTTATATCCCCTGTTTCTATCTGCAAATCTCTCTTGGCTGGCAAAATATCCTCTTCAGCTGGGATTGGTCTATTTAGAATAGATTCAAAGTGCTCTTTCGACCTTCCTTTTATATCCAAATCTTTAGTCACCAAATTACCATTTCTATCTCATACTGGTATTTCCTTCCTTCTCTTTTCAGTCCCAGATAACTCCTTTATGGCCTGATACGCTGTTCTTGTGCTCTGAGCATCATTTTTACTTAAATTATTTTCTGTCTGTCGCCTTTTCATCATATAGTCTCCTCTTATCACGTCTAACAAGTCTTTTTACTTCAGAATGTAAACTCCAGTACCTTGCTCTAAGTACTTCAACTACCGGGCCATCAACATGTTGTTCTTCACTTCTTAACTTAGCCTCTTTCCTATTCTGAATTGCATTCCATGTTTCATCTGACATCCACTTTTTCCTTCTTGCTTTTCCCTTTTTCTTAATAGTAACCTTAGCACTCTCATGCAAAACCTCTTTTACCTCTCTCCACATTTGATTAATATCATTTTCTTCAGATTCCATCAAAGTCTGCAGGACTAGAAACCTGTTCCTACATTCCCACCGAAACTTTTCCCTCGTGCTCTCATCACTTCTCAGCTCATCAAAATCATAATTATTACCTCCTGCACAATTACCATTAACGTTTCTCTTAAGTTTTATTTTAATCTTTGACACAACAAGTTGATGATCACTACTTATATCTGCCCCCCTCCTTACGCAAACATCTTGCAAATAACTCCTATGCCTTGTGCTAATTCCAATGTGGTCAATCTGGTTACAATATTTACCACATGGTGAAATCCAAGTAGTCTTATGTATTTTTCTATGCTCAAAGATAGTTCCACCAATTATGAGGTCATTTGCCAAACAAAAGCTTCCAAGTCGCACCCCATTTTCGTTTCATACACCAACACCCTCCTTACCCATACAGTCTTCAAAGCCATCCCTACTACTGCCAACAATCGCATTAAAATCACCAATGCAAACTAACACATCATGTCTTGCCACTCTATTCACTACATCCTGCAGCTTCTCATAAAAGTCATCCTTCATTTCATCTGCAGCCTCATTTGTCGAAGCGTACCCTACGACCATACTGATATTACCATTGTCAGATTTTAAACGAGCATAAAGCAAGCGCTCATTAATTGGTTCAAACTCACATACTGCCTTACAAGCATCTCTACTCAGCAGTAAGCCTACTCCTTGGTAATGATTTCCATCACTCCTACCAGAAACCAATATAGTAATACCATCTTCCAAATTCATTTTATCAACTCCAAGCAACCTCGTTTCTGTAAGAGCACAAATATCCATCTTGTATTCCTTGAACACTGAAATAAGCTCTTCCATTTTACCAGCCTGATTGAGAGTTCGAACATTCCAGTTTCCTATTCTTAAGGTTCTTTTTGGATGTATAAACTTATTTTTACACCGTGGGATTCTTAGCACCCCTTGCCCACTTAAGGGCTGCACGGAACTGAGGGCCATTGCTTCGTCACCAGAGTTCATCAAGATTTCTTAGGCAGAAAAATACTTTACCCTGGAGCCAATGCCAGTGACTCGCAGGAACCAGACAGTGGAGAGAGGAAATTAACTAAATTAAAGTAAAATGCAGAGGGTTTGGACAGACAAAGTACAAGGGAAAGAAAGAGAGCAAAAAGAATGTAGATAAAAGTGTCCCTTTTAGTCGCCTCTTACGACAAGCAGGGAATACTGGGGAAGTATTCTATCCCTCCTTCCCCACGGGGGAAATAGAGATATGCTGTAGAATAAATACAGAAAACACAATAGTGAGAAGGCATATAACAACTATAAACAGGAAAGAAATTATTATACAAAGATAAAGAGGAAGGCTCAGTACAGTTTGAGGGAGACATTATAAATAAAAGTAGAGATCAACCTAAGCCATTTTTCAGCTACATCCAAAGCAAAACCAAAGTTAAAGATAAAATACAGTCCATTATGAACAAATAGATCATCTATACACAAGAGAAAGATACTTGTGAAGCACTAAATAAAAATTTCCAATCAGTTTTTAAAGAAGAAATAATTTTGAGATGATACAGAACATGAGTGCCTACACATATCAGCATATATACAAATATCTGAAAAAGAAGTGTAGGAGAGTTAGGTAAATTAGACAAAGTCACAGCACGTGGTTCTGACGAAATTTCAGGTTGGGTGTTACATGAATGTGCAGAAGAGTTAAGCAGACCATTATATTTAATATTCAAGGAATCCATAGGTCAAGGTAAACTACCTGATATCTGGCAGAAAACAAAAACTGTTCCCCTATTCAAGAAAAAGAATAGACAGAATCCACTCAACTATCGACCGGTATGAATGACCAGTGTTGTAAGTAAGATACTAGAAAAGCTGATGAGAAAAGTTTGGGTAAACCATCAAGAAGAACACAGTATGATAACAGAGAGGCAGATCAGTTTTAAAATGGGAAAATCATGTGTTATTAAAATATTAAGCTACTATGACAGAGCTACAGAAACATCACAGAAAAGAGAAGGATGAGTGGACAGTATCTATTTAGATTTCAAGAAAGCATTTGACAGAGTACTGCACCAGACTTTTATGGAAACTGTGCCATCAAGGAGGAATCCAAGGCAACCTGTACTGTTGGATGCAGGATTTTCTCAGAAAAAGGGGAAAGAGAACAGTGCTAAGGGGAAATTACTGATCATGGAGGGAAGTGCTAGCAGAGTTCTACAGGACTCAGTGCTGGTACCAATTATGTTTTTAGTATAAATAAATGACACAGTAACACTGGAAATGGAAGTTATCTAAACATGTTTGCTGATGATGCAAAAATACAGAGGAGAATTACTAATGCAGATTCCTGCAAAGAGCTACAAGAAGAATTAAATAAACTTCTTGAATTGTGCAATAAATGCCAAATGGAATTTAATGTGCACAAGTGTCATGTATCTAAGTTTAGTAAAAGTGAAAAAAGATCAGACTGGGATTATAAGTTTGGAAGTTCAACCCTACATATATCAGAACGGGAGAAGGACCTTGGAGTGGTTATCAATAACACACTATCTCCGGCTGAACACATCAGTGAGAAGGTACGTAACATGTATACATTGCTTGTTAATATGAGAATAGCATTCACATATGAGGGGCCGCGAATCCAAACCCGAGTAAGCGCCATTTCCCGCCAGATGCATTTTATGATGATTAGCACTATTTTCACCCTTTTTCTAGTGGTCGGTGGTGGAAATATCCGCATTTAGGCACTGGAAACATGGTTGAAACTCTCTCAAAGAGAGGCACTATTTTCAACCTTATCCACGACATAGCAAGTGTCCCCCCTAGACATCCCACGTCCAAACCCGGCAAACTCACATTCTCTCGGTGCGTTGCGGGAGAGACAGTGCGGGCCAATCAGAACTCAGGAGCTTCACATGCTGCGCTTTGTGATTGGCTGGCTGCTTCCCGCTCTCTGAGTACCCAGACATGCCACATCACAACAAGCGTCAGTAAACGCGTGGTGCCTGTCCTCGTCACATCAACCTCGTGTTGTGCACCTTTGCTGTGGATTTTGCAAGCCTTTTCCATGTCTGAACAGTGTAATCGGATATTTTATAGTGAGCACAATGTCTTGTGATTCGGGTGAGTCAAGTGCTTTACCTGTGAGGCAGTTTTATGGTGGTAAAAGAGGCACTGATGATGGTGAAGTGGATCGCATCGATAGTGACGATAGTGTAGATGATCCCGGTTATGTTGTAACTAATGATAGTGATACTGATAATAATAATGAGAATAGTGAGGCTGATGTACGGGCTAATGATGGGGCTAGTGTGTGCAAGGCCCCCAAGCGTGTTGAAAAGCAAGGGCGGGCTCGCAAACGGCAGCCAGAGAACTGGGAGAACACTGCTAAGAAAAAGTGTAACCTCGGCAAGGAGTATGTGGCTTATGCATCAAAGAAAGTAATGCCTGCTGGGAAAATCGGCCTAACTGTAATACTGGGTGTTCCGAGAAGGTCGGCATGGACAATAGTAATGACATTTTCACGTGTTTCTGGGCTATTGGAAATTATGACAGCCAAAATGCGTACCTGCAGGCCCTGATTCATACTGAGCCGATTAAGAGAAAATGTACATTATCCGAGGTAAGCCGGAGGAAAGTGACCTACAAGTATTTTGTTAACCCTCCCCATCCCGACGTTTTCTGGGCAGTGGTACACCCCAGTCCCGACATTTTTGGACCTTTTTTTTTTTTTTTGGCTCAAACATCCGCTTTTGGTGAGAAACATCGAAAATTCATAGAGAAATCGCTCACCTGAGGTTTAAAATACTCGATCCAGGTAGGAGTACCTCCTTACCTTACAGGGTTTTATATCAGGCTGGCTGCAAAGAAAACGAGTTCTATGGGAGGATATCTATTCCACACCACTCATAAATGGTATTTATTTATTCATTTGGTACGAATTTATATGTAGTACGAGAGTATATTGGTTTTCAAACAGTAATATAGGCATTAAAAGCATTGTTTCACTCACTAACTCATCACCATTCCTGACCTTTTTTTGCCACATTACCTGATCATCATTTCTGACTGTTTCTTCCTCTAATGTTTGTCCTCCACATTGTCATCGAGTGGGAAATCACTCTGGCCTTGAATTTCATACCATGGCATGACATGGCTTTACTGGCCAGGTCACTGATAACAGGTGAATTGATGAGAAAAGGGCATGCAGGGGGGGGAGGAGGTCATGCTGGGTAAGGCATTGTCCTTGCCTGGCATCTTGTAGAGGAAGGTGTCCCGTGTATATGTGCCAAAAATCACACGAAAATTGAAAATTGTGCAAATTAAATTGAAAATTGTGCAAATTAGGGACCTTGCAATGTTGCCACGTTAATTTACGCCTCCGGAATATGAGTGCACATCATGTGAGGACGTGAATTCACGTCTCTGGGACAGGGCGGGTTAAAGTGAACGATAAAAACATCTGCGTGTGTTGCAGTGCATTCCTTGCAATCCATGGCATCACAAAGACAAAACTCGAGGTGCTCCTTCAGAAAAAGGAGTCAGGCAACGGAACACCTGTCCCTGATAAACGTGGTAAAAAACCTAGTCCATGAGCCATTGTGGGCAGGCAGTTTGAGCTCGTGTGCGCTCACATTGCAACTCTGCCTGTCACTGCAAGCCACTACACAAAGGCACACACCCCACATCGCCGGTACCTCGAGGCTGGCTCCAGTATCCCCACCTTACATTTTGAGTCTCTGCAGTGGATGTTTAAGAACCACCCGAATGAAAAAACTGTGTCACAGCGGTTCTACCAGACTGTTTTCACCCGGGACTATAATATCGTGCGTCAGGCCCCTAAAACTGATGTGTGCACCACCTGTGAGACACTGAAAATGAAGATCAAGAACAACAAGGAGTTGGGACACGATGTTGCACACTTAGAGTTGCAACTGGAGCAGCACGAGAAAGCAATAAAGGTGCCGCGTAACCTACTGAAGGCAGCCGAGGAGGAGGGGAGATGCACGGGACGGTCGGCTAACACCAAGATAGTTGCAATTGACCTGCAACAAACTGCCATGCCCACGACTTCGAGCAGGTGCAGCCTACTACAAACGTAAAGTATGGCTGTACAACTTTTGTGTATACGGCTTGACTGAGCAGGAGGCCTTAATGTTTGTTTGGGAGGAGGTCACAGCAGGGCGTGGTGCAGACAAGATGGCAAGTTGCCTACTAAAGTGGCTGGACATCCAGATACGACAGCAAGGGCAAGACATCACAGTTCTACGAATTTTTTGTGACAACTGTGCCAGGCAAAATAAGAATATCATCATGGTTCTCATGGCATTGCAACAAGTGCATGCCTCTATTCTGATGCATGTGGAGTTTGTGTTCATGGTGTCTGGCCACTCACACCTTCCTTGTGACTGTTCGTTTGGGAGTATTGAGCAGAAACTGGCAATGTACACGATCATCTCATGCCCAGAAACCTACTTGGATGGTACTGCAAACGCCATCAGCAAGAAGAACCCTGTCATTGCCATGCAACGACCCGACTTCCTCAACGTCAGACACCTCCTCGACTACGTAACCAGGCGTCCAGCTGCTGGTTTTGCCAAGGCCTGTCAGCTTGTTGTGGACATTTCCTACAAAGAAGGTTACATCATCAAGAGCAACTACAACTTCGACGAACATGAAGGCGTGCAGAGAGTTCGTCTGATGAAGGGAGGGAGAAGTACTCCCATCGTAAGCAGTGACGTAGACCTCCTGCCGAAGTACACTGCTGACCGCCCCCTGAAACCTGAGAAATTAGCCGACCTCAAGAGCCTGCGCAGTCTTCTTGACCTCAAGGGGCAGGCGTGGGTGGACAACCTGGTTGCCCGTCAAGATCACCTTCGGGAGATCAACAGAGCCCATGTGAGCAAGGAAGATGACGGTGATGATCCTGACGACACTACGTGGGAGTACGTGGATGTTCCAGTACCAGTGCAACCGCACGCGGCACACTAACATGCACCTGTGCCACCTGCCCGGCTGCCCTCACGTTAACGACTACGGACCATTTAAAGGACTACGAGTATGGCAACACTAATAATGGATCTGCAACACTACAAAACTGGGTGGTGAGTTTTTTTTTTTTTTTTTTTTTTTTTTTCCAGTATCTATTCCAAACATTCTATCTACTTTGTCACAGTTCATTCAATGTATGATTAATAATAATAGTAGAATATTATACTGTAATACCCTGACTAATAATAATAATAATAATAATCTTATTCACAGTATAACAGCATTCTGTATGCCTAGAAACTATTGTAATGTAATGTTGGTTTTCATACTGACAGTAACTGCTATCTCTTTCATCTGCCATTCTATTTTCTTTTTATCTTTTTATTTATCTATCTCCTTCTGCCCTGCCTTGTCCCATTTCCATGGTGTCTACATTTGTGTGTGTGTGTGTGTGTGTGTGTATTTACCTAATTATATTTACCTAATTTTGATATACACGTACAGGAAATGAGCTACGCTTGTGGGGTTCCGTCTCTGTTTCTCAATAAGTCAAATTTAGCTTTAAACTCGTTTAAGTTTTTAGACTGGACGATCTCTTTGTCCAGGTTATTCCACAGGTCTATACATCTATAAGGAAAACTATATTTCTTGATGTCCTTCAAGCAGCTTGGCTTCCTCAGTTTCATCCCATGTCCTCTTGTCACTCTCTTATCCCATAAAAACAGATCTTCTTTGTCAATTTTATCTACTCCCATCATGGTCCTGAACACTGCAATCATGTCGCCTCTCCTTCTCCTTCCTTCTAAGGAGGGCAAATCCAGCTTTTCCAGCCTCTCTCTGTATGACAGATCTACCAGACTGGGGACCATCTTGGTTGCTGTTCTTTGTATTCTCTCAATCTTGTTTATATCTTTCTTTTTGTGTGGGGACCACACTACTGCTGCATATTCTAACCTGGGGCGGATCATGGCCACTATCAATTTTTTCATCATCTCCTCATCCATATAATGAAAAGCTACTCTTATATTAGTCAGGAGTTTATACGTCTCTCTAACTGTCTTGTTAATGTGTTTTTCAGGTGACAAACTGTCCTGGACCAGCACACCCAAATCTTTCTCTTCTCTCGCTTTTGTGATTGGTTCATTACCTATCAAATAATTCAATGATGGCCTCTTGGTATTTTTACCCATTTCCAATATTTTACATTTCTTTGCACTGAATTTCATTTTCCACGTCTGGCTCCATTCGTATATCCTATCCAGATCCTCCAGCAGCATTTTGCAATCCTCCTCAACCTCTACCTTCCTCATGATCTTTGCATCATCAGCAAACAGACTTGCATAACTGTTCACTCCAGCTACCATATCATTTACGTAAATCAGGAACATTACTGGGGCCAACACCGAGCCCTGTGGGACTCCACTTGTTACTTCCCTCCATCCAGACATCTTATCCTTTATTAATGTCCTCATTTGTCTGTCTCTCAAAAAGTCTCTCATCCATTCTAGGAGGTTCCCCTTCAGTCCTCCTATATGCTCTAGTTTCCACATTAGTCTCTTATGGGGTACCTTGTCAAAGGCCTTCTCCAAATCTAAATACACACAATCCACCCAACCTTCTTTTTCCTGAAGCATGTCAATTGCTCTTGAGTAAAAACTCAACAAGTTGGAAACACATGACCTTCCACTTCTAAATCCAAACTGACTAATCAGCCAAAATATTTATCTCTTCCAAATATTTTATCCATCTATCTTTCAGAATTCTTTCACACAATTTTGCGATCACACTGGTTAGGGACACTGGTCTATAATTCAGAGGTTCTTCCTTGTCTCCTCCCTTATAAATTGGTACCACATTTGCCATCTTCCATTCTTGAGGCACTTTCCCCTCTTCCAGAGAACACACAATTAAACTGTGAATCTTATCTGCCAGTTGTTCTCTGCATTCCTTCAGTACCCAATTAGAGATTCCATCTGGTCCTGGGGCTTTCCTTACATCTTGAGTTTCTAGTAGTTTATACACTTCCTGTACTTCCACTTTTATATCTTTTATCACTACATTTCTAGTCACTGCCTCCACTTCCACAAACTCCTTTTCATTAGTGAAAACTGACTGGAAACGTCTGTTCATTATTTCTGCTTGCACTGCCGCATCCTTATAGACCTCTCCTTCTAATTTCAGTTTGGTGATTCCTTCCTTTTGTTTCAGTTTGCCATTAACAAATCTATAAAACAGTTTGGGTTCATCCTTACATTTGTCTATTATACCTTTTTCAAAATTTCGTTCTTCTTCTCTGCGTATTCTTGTGTATTCATTTCTAGTTCTTTTATATTCTTCCTTTGTTCTGTTGTTACCTCTCTTTCTCCAATTGTTCCACGCCGTGTCTCTTTCTCTTTTTGCTATCATACACCGTTTATTAAACCACTCTTTCTTCCTGTTTTCTTTCCCCTTTACTCTTGGGACAAATTTTTCCACTCCCGAATTATATAGGTCTAGAAAAATATCCCACTTCCTCTGTATCTCTGTTGTTTCTCTGAATTTTCTCCAATCTGCACTTTCAAAAAATTTTCTCAATCCTGTAAAGTTTGCTTTCCCAAAGTTGTACCTTCCCTGTCAATAAAGCTCGTACCTGTTATCATCTGGAACTCAATGACCACATGATCACTTTTTCCAATAGGACACAGATATTTCAAGGATTCTATTACATCGGGTTCTTTGGTAAAAAGTAAGTCTAGTCTTGCTGGTGTGTCCTCTCCTCGAAACCTTGTCTCTTCTTTGACCCATTCCATCATCACATTGTTCATTGCTATATTTAATAGCATAGTGTCCCACGAATCCTCACCGCTTCCTGAGTCCCATTCCTCCCAGTTCATCTCTTTACAATTGAAGTCACCCATTAAAATTATATTGTTGCTTTTCTCAATCAGTTTCTGTAAATAACATGCCATGTCTGACAGCATTTCCTGGTATTCATCATCACTCCATGCTCTTGTTTTAGGGGGAACATACACTACTGCCAAATCTCGCTTGTTATTCTCTCCAGTTTCTAATTTCATATTTATCGCTTCAGCCCTGCCTTCTCCCATTTCCACGGTATCTACATTTATGTTGTTCTTCACTGCTATCATCACTCCTCCTGTTTTTTCTTTTCTGTCTCTTCTCCACAGTTTGTATTTACCATCTCCCATATGAACATCAATATCTTCTCTTAACTTGGTCTCCACAAAGCACACAACGTCAGGTTCATGTATCCTCAAAAGATCGTTGATTTCTAACCGTGCCGATATTAAACCAACAACATTAGTATATGCCACCTTCCAATGATTTTTGATGTTTTCTATACCCCCTTTTCTCCTTCTCTCCACCGGTACCACTTCCTTAACTTCTGATCCATGACTCTCCAATAAAACACTGTCTTCTCTTTCTCCGTTCTCTGTTCGTTTATTACCTTTGCTTCCTTTACTAAGTCCTTTTTTTTAGCTCTTTCTTCCTCATTTGCATCTCTCCTTATCCAAACATTTTTAAACCCTTCCTTATCCGATAATTTCCATGTTCTACTGATAATTTCGTTAACTGTTGTTTGGGACTTAAATTTTACCTTCAATGGCCTTGCCCCTCCTTCCTCGTACTTTCCCAACCTAAACACCTCTTCAATCTCTTCTTGAGCTTCGTTGTTTTCCTCCATGATTATTGATATTATTTCTTTAACCTTATTCAGTTCTTCTTTTTCTCTGTCTGATCTTATTGTTATACTTTTTCTTTAACTCCTGAAATTATTATACATTTTTTCTTATCTGCTACATCTCTAACTAAAGATTCTCTACTTCTCAACACCCTAACCACTTCCCTCTCCACTTTTCCCTTGCTTTGTTGGTCTATAATCTCTCTCAAATTTACATTTCCTTCTTCCTGAATTTTCTTCCACCCCTTATATTGCTCCCTGATTTCTTTAATGTGCTCTTCCTGTATTCTTGATTTGGATTCATACTCATCTAGTTTGCTTTTCATCATGTCCCTTTCCTCTTCCAACCTCTTATTCTCTCTCTTAAGCTGTTTTATTTCATTCGAGGCTGATTCATTGTTCACTTTTAATTCAGTAACTTCCCTTTCTTGTTCGTCACTACGTGTACAGATTTTTTCCAGAGTACTCCTTAAACTTTTGATCTCGTTTTCCTGCTCTATGGTCCGTTCCTGTAACTCTTTAATTACTGCCCATACCTTTTTTATCTCCTGGTCATTCCTCTCCGCTGTTTTCTCTACACCTGCTGTTCTTGTCTGGTTCAACTTAATACTTCTTTTTCCCAAATCCTCTTTACAAAAGCCCTCAAATTCTTTCTCACTGATCATAAACAATGCACCGTCCGTTTCCTCCATGATTCAACCATATGGAGACAGTTTTCACTTCTTCTTGTCTCTTTTATGACCGAGACCGCGGTTTTTTATTTATTACTGTCCGACGGGACCACCACTCACGCACTCATTGACACAGTCACAATTAGGCTCAGGTTCCTTTCGTCGGTGATTCAGCGATTATTTCCCCACGATCCTGGAAGAGGTCCGTCTCTGTCGGCAACCCGTGTGTGTGTGTGTGTGTGTGTGTGTGTGTGTGTGTGTGTGTGTGTGTGTGTGTGTGTGTGTGTGTGTGTGTGTGTGGATGGAGGGGAGAGTGTGTGTTTTGTCCTGTCTTGGTGGACACCTCCCGTTTTAGGGGAAGATACCAAGGTATATAGATAGATAGATAGATCTGCCATTCTATCCTTTACGTCAATACTTAGTATTATAAATAATAATACTATTGGGTTGGTAACTAATACGTGACATCAAAGTTTCTGCTGCAAATCGCTCTCAAAGTTTGGTGACATTCATTAAAATATACAGTAAACTTTAAATTAATGCATTATAATGGTATTATTTTGTAGGTTAACACCATGATACCATTACACAATAAAAATAGACACTTTGATGTATATTCTGACAAAAAATGAGCACCATAACATCATTAATAACGGAGTGATACAAGTCTGAATGTCGCCAAACTTTGCGCGCGATTTGCAGCAAACTTTTTTTTGGGGGGCTTAGCTGGGTTTAGATGCAGGGCCCCTCATATATAATGAAGACATACTTAGAAAGATAACATCATTCATCAGACCAACTCTGGAGTATGGATCAGCTGTCTGGAATCCTCATCTCAAAAAACAAATAGACAAAATTGAAAAAGTTCAAAGGGCCGCTACACGAGGGGTACCGAGCTTAACGGATCTAAGCTACGAAGAAAGACTAGAAAAACTGAATCTACCAACACTACAGGAAACAAGGAAAAGAGGAGATATGACTATGCTATATAAATGCATCTCCGGGAATGAGAAAATAAATAAATATATAACCTATGGGGAAGCATCAGCATGAGGACACTGCAAAAAACTACATAAAAAGAGAGTCAATAAAGATGTAAGGAAATTCAGTTTTCCAAATACGGCTATTGATCAGTGGAATGCACTCCCAAATGAAACAGTGTGTGCTAAAACTATTAATGAATTTAAGGATATGTATGATAAAAATGGTTTAATCCACAGCACAGTACAAGTTTGATTCATTCCTGTAAAGATACAATTAAGTAAGAACAATTACGTAAGAACACACACACACACACACACACACACACACACACACACACACACACACACACACACACACACACGGAGGCGGACGTCTGTACCGGCGCTCCATACAAGCTCAACACGGCCAGAGGCATTACCTAAATAAGTATCTTTGAATGAGTCAAGCTCTGTACCAGGTTAGACTAAATGATTTTTCATTATTAAAAGGAAAAGAAAAAATAAGTTTAAATAAGACTTTCAAACAACAAAGAACCACGATGCGTTGAGTCAGCTGGGTTTGTTTACTACAGAAAGACCGGGAAAGCGTGCACACTGTAAGTACATACTCTGTTCATTTAGTATTACAAAATGGATACATACTTCAGAAAAACAAATTTGGAAAAGAAAAGGGATAAAAGTAAAAAGCAAAATGATGATTTCTACCAAGAACTAGTTGAAGTGGAGACTCACAATAGACTGGTTGAACGTGTACACAAACTAGAAATGGCTTTCAAAAATGAAATTGATGAAATAAAGAAGCAAATGCACTTGCAAAAGGAAGAGATAGAAAAACTGGGAATGGAGGCCAATAAGAAAGACACAACCATCAGTGAACTAACAGTGGAATTGAATACCCTTAGGAAGAAAGTGAGTGAAATGGGAAGTACAGTAGTTAATCACGAGAGTGTTATGGAAGAGTTAAAAAATGACACAGAGACAATTAGACAAGCAAGCAGTCTTATGGACCAGAGCAGTGATATTGAGGAGAAGATAACACAGGTGAATGAAGCTGTGCAAAGCTACAAAAATGATGTAGAAACCATGTATGCTGAAATGGTGAAAGTAAAGAAAGACTTAGAAACAAGGGTGGAGGAAAAAAACATTAAAAAGGAAGTGAAAAGAATAATCCAAAACAATCCAAAGTTAGTCAGAGATTCAGTAGAAATAAATAAATCAATAGTAATCACTGGTATAGGAGAGGAAGAAATTAAAAACAAAATCACTAGAGACAAAAAGGAGATGGCAAATGTAATGAGCTTACTGAAAGAAGTATCAGAGGAAATCTGTAGTAAAGACATAGAGGAACACAAAAGGTTAGGGAAATACGAGAAAAGCAAGACAAGACCTCTAAAGGTGACTTTCCAGAGTGTAAACACTGTGGAAGAGATACTAAAAAATGCAAAGAATCTTATGGAAAAAGAGGAGTTCAAAAATGTATGGATAAAAAGATGTCTAACACAAGAGGAACTGGAATTACTGAAAGAGAAAAGGGAGGAAGCAAAAACAAAAAATGAGGGAAGATCAGAAGAGGAC
The DNA here is from genome assembly GCF_032717465.1 of Coenobita brevimanus. Classification (NCBI taxonomy): domain Eukaryota; kingdom Metazoa; phylum Arthropoda; class Malacostraca; order Decapoda; family Coenobitidae; genus Coenobita; species Coenobita brevimanus. The sequence goes on along the minus strand of NC_137056.1, from coordinate 31,802,012 downwards.
AAGAAGAAATTTTTTTACAAAGTAATAGGATTGCAGGTACGAAAGTGGTACACAAACAGGATGGAAGAAAAAGGAGGAAGGTAGTAGAACCATGTCATGACAAGTATATAAACAAGATGATAAAGTTGATGTACTCAAATGTGGATGGAATGGTATCTAAATTACTAGAGATGAATGATTATGTCAGAGAAAATGAACCACAAATAATATGCCTAACTGAGACAAAATTAACACCAAGGATATCCAATGACATACTAAACTTAGAGGAATACAATATATGGAGAAGAGACAGAAATTTAAAAAAAGGCGGAGGAATTATAATATTAACTAAGAAAAATCTAAAAGTCAAGGAAATAAACCTAAATATACCATCACAAGTAGAACTGATTGCAGTAGAGATCGACACATCTGAAGGTAAAGTAATTGTAGCCAATTTGTATATGCCACCCAGATCAAACACATGGGAAAGAAACGAATATGAGGACCTGGCAGAGAGTACAATTCAGAGTATAAGATCCTTGCTACATAAAATGGAAGAGAAATCGGAAAGAATTATACTAACTGGGGATTTCAATACAAATATAAATTGGAATACTCTAGATATAAATAGCCAAGAAAGCTGTTGGGACCAAAAGCTCCTGGATCTCGTACAAGAGTTTTTCTTAACGCAACACGTGAGGGAAACCACTAGAAAAAGAGGACTTGACGTACCTTCAGTGCTAGATCTAATATTTACTAGGCAAGAAAATGACAATGACAGTTTAATATATCACCCTCCACTCGGCAAAAGTGATCATGCAGTACTAAATTATAACTTCAGGATAGCATATGACACAGTAAACAGCACTGACAGTTACAAAAAGAGACTAAACTATAAAAAGGGAAATTATCAAGACCTAAAGAAGTATTTCCTAGAAGTTGATTGGGAAAATGAGCTTAGAGGACAAGATTTAAATGCTGCATATAAAAATTTTTGTGAATTTTATGAAATAGGAGTCCAGAAGTACATCCCACAGCACAAAGAAGCAGATAAGAAAATACAGAAATGGTTCAATACAGAATGTAAAAAATCAAAAGAAAGAAGAGATTTGTTGTGGAATAGATACAGAAGACACAATAGTGAAAGGGCGTATAATAATTACAAACAGGCAAGAAACGACTATACAAGAACAAGGAGGGAAGCCCAAAAACAGTTTGAGGAGGATATAATAAATAAAAGTAGTGATCAACCAAAGCTGTTTTACAGCTATATCAGAAACAAAACCAAAGTAAAAGATATAATACAATCCATCACGGACGAGGGAATCACTTATACACAAGAGAAAGATATTTGTGAAGCACTAAATAAGAATTTCCAATTAGTTTTTACAGAAGAAAAAAATTTTGAGAGGGACTATGTGGAACACGCATGTCCACACATACTACCAGATATACAAATAGCAGAAAAAGTAATACAAGAGGAGTTAAGTAGATTAGACAGAGGAAAAGCAAGTGGTCCTGATGAAATTTCATGTTGGGTGTTACGAGAATGTGCAAAGGAGTTAAGTTAACCATTATTTTTAATTTTCAAGAAATCTTTGAGTCAAGGGAAACTACCTGATATTTGGAAAAAAGCAAATATAGTCCCCTTATTCAAGAAAGGAAATAGACAAAATCCTCTCAACTACCGACCAGTATCACTGACTAGTGTTGTAAGCAAGGTATTAGAAAAACTTATAAGAAAAGCTTGGGTAAATCATCTAGAAAAACACAGTATGATAACAGAAAGACAGTTTGGTTTCAGAAAAGGAAAATCATGTGTTACTAATCTGTTGAGCTACTATGACAGAGTAACAAACACAATACAGGAAAGGGAAGGATGGGTGGACAGTATCTATTTAGATTTCAAGAAAGCTTTTGACATAGTACCACACCAAAGACTTTTATGGAAGCTGTACCATCAAGGAGGAATTCGAGGCAAACTGTTTTGTTGGATGCAAGACTTTCTCATAAAAAGAGAAATGAGGACAGTACTAAGAGGAAACTACTCATCATGGAAAGAAGTGACTAGTGGAGTACCACAGGGTTCGGTGCTGGCACCAATCATGTTTCTAGTGTACATAAATGATATAAACAGTAACACTGGAAATGAGAGCTATCTGAATATGTTTGCAGATGATGCAAAAATACAAAGGAGAATTACTAGCACAGACTCTTGTAGGGAGCTACAAGAAGAATTAAATAAACTTCATGAATGGAGTAGTACATGGCAAATGGAATTCAATGTGGACAAGTGTCATGTAATCAAGTTTGGTAAAAGTGGAAAAAGACCTGATTGGGATTATAAGTTAGGAAATAAAACCCTATACACATCAGAAAGAGAGAAAGACCTAGGTGTGATTATCAATAACAGACTATCTCCGGCTGACCACATAAGCGAGAAGGTACGGAACATGTATACACTGCTTGCAAATATGAGAATAGCATTCACATACATAAATGAAGACATGCTAAAAAAGATAATAACATCATTCATTAGACCAACCCTGGAATATGCATCAGTAGTCTGTAGTCCTCATCTCAAAAAGCATATAGACAAGATTGAAAAAGTTCAAAGGGCCGCTACAAGATGGATACCAAGCTTAAGGGACCTAAGCTACGAAGAAAGACTAAATAAACTGAATCTACCAACACTACAGGAGAGAAGGAAAAGAGGTGACATGATAATGCTATATAAGTGCATATCAGGAAAGGAGAAAATAGACATAAATGATTACTTAACATATGGAGAAGCATCAGCAAGAGGACACTGCAAAAAACTGCATAAGAAGAGAGGTGATAAAGACGTAAGGAAATTCAGTTTCCCAAACAGAGCAATTGATCAATGGAATGCACTACCGAATGAAATAGTGTGTGCCAAAACAATTCACAAATTTCAGGATATGTACGATAAATATGGTCTAAGACACGGGACAATACGAGCTTGACTCATTCCTGTAAAGATACAATTAGGTAAGAACACACACACACACACACACACACACACACACACACACACACACACAGAAAAAATAGATGCAATTATGGGAAGGCAGACTTTCCGTCCCTGAGGAACTTTTTCTAAAATGTAGACTGGAGAAAAATGAACACGATCACAAATGTTGATGAGAAATACGAGTTTCTGATAGAAGTGTATAAAACAGGAGTTAGTAAATAAGTCCCAAAATTTTCCGCAGCTATGGAAAAGAAGAAAGATTGGTTTAACAACAGATGTGGAGTGGCACATGAGGCAAGAAAATGAGCATGGAATAAAGTGAGAAGAAGGTATTGTGAAAGGGCTTGGGAGGAGTACAAGCAGGTACGAAATGAATATGTAAGGGTGCGGAGAGAAGAAGAAAGGAAATATGAAAAAGATATTGTAACTAAATGTAAACAAAAGAGCCGAAATTATTTTATGGGGGTGTGAATGTTAAAATGAAAGTTAAGGACAGTATAATACGATTGGAGAATCAAAATGAAACCTATGAAAGAGAAGAAGAATTGTGTGAAATAATGAACAATAAACTGCAGTCAGTCTGTGTGTTGGTAGAGGAATTTAGGGAACCTGAAATAGAACCCAAGGTGACAGAAATGGCAGAAATTACAGTGGATGTGAATGAGGTGCTGCAGCTAATGAGGGATTTGGATGTAAGAAAAGCAATGGGACAAGATGGGGTGTCTGGATGGATCCCAAAGGAATGTGCAAACCAGTTAGTGTGGCCTGTTTATGTCATCATCAAGACTTCGCTGGAAAATGGACAGTTACCTAAAGACTGGAAAAGAGCAAGTATACTGCACCAATCTTCAAGGGATGAGATAGGGAAGATCCACTCAATTATAGACCTGTATCACTTACTAGTACTGTTTGTAAAATCTGCAAAAAAATTATTAGAAAAAGATGGATAAAGTATTTAGAAGAAAATGAAGTGATAACTCCAAGATAATTTGGTTTTAGGGAAGGAAGATCATGTGTTACTAACCTATTAAGTATCTACAGTAGGGTAATGGATGTCATACAAGAGAGAAAGGGATGGGCAGATTGTGTCTATCTTGACCTCAAGAAAGCATTTGACAGGGTGCCCCATAGGAGACTGCTGTGGAAGTTGTAAGACCCTTGGAGGGGTGCATGGGACTCTATTAAAGTGGATGGAAGATTATTTGATAGGAAGGCAGATGGGAATAGCCATAAGAGACAAAGTTTCACAATGGAGACACGTGACTAGTGAAGTACCCCAGGGCTCTGTCTTAGCCCCAATAATGTTTCTGATTTATGTAAATGATTTACCAGAGGGTTTAAATAGTTACATGAGTATGTTCGCAGATGATGCAAAAATCATGAAACATATTAACCCCTTACCCGCAGGGCGTCACTTTCGTGACGCTCGGGCGCAATGGATCATACCGCGGGGCGTCACTTTTGTGATTCTGTGTTATTTTGAATTCTTCCGGGCTTTCAAGTGGTGGCTTGTATCATCTATCAGTACTGCCAGTGTCCAACAATAGTCAGCACTGCTAATGTCATCTGTACTCCTATCCATTGTTGACAATTCAGCCATTTATCCCCATTCTTGACTCCCCTCCCTACCTTCCCTCCATTACCCTCTCCTCTCACCTGCACGGCCACGCTGCACTAAGCAAATCTTCCCCGGAATTTTCCACTGATTTCATCCATTGAAATAAACCCTATGCCCTATTCTTATACAAAATAATATATATATAAAAAAAATAAGGTAACTGATAGTGCCATGCACCTAGAGTTGGCTAATTATCACCTGTCAACACCCCACGTGCACTTGTTCACTAATTTTCCCTGGTAATATCCCATTGAAATATGCTGTATAATCTATTCTCGTAATAAAAATATACATATATAAGTAAGGAAGGGAGAAACCTAAGTGATATTTACATTATCTGGAACTACCTAATTTCCTGCCAATCATTTCACAGTATACAAATCAGCAGCTGTCACCTCGCTGACGCTGTCAACCCTTGGCTGCCCCATATCCGCCTCATCATTTAGTTCAGTGTTGTTTCTTGAGATGAAAGCACGTAGCACTCGCGCCCCTCCATTTCCGCCGCTTCTAGAGGGCCCTGTGACCTCTACCCTTACTAAACCTCGTGTAGGAAGGGGTAAAGGACTAAATGACTTTGCTGTGGAGTGTGAACTGGCTAATTTATCCACAATAATGATGGACATTGACTATAATCTTTCTGGTGAATCGTGTGATGAGCCAGTGGAGGAAATGGTGATAAACTACGAATGCTTCAGTGTCCCAAGTTCTTCCTGGCTCCAAGGGAAAGGAGCCCTTATTTACCGGAAGTGATGGTGTATAACATAGTGTAAATAAAATAAAAATGTAAATAATTACTAATATAAGAATATGAGTACATATACTTGGAGTAATGACAGTCAAAGCTTTGCTCTCATCGCTAGTTTACTGAACGAGAAATTTAATACCTGGAGTAAAAATAAACTACTATTACTGAAGGAAACTTATGGATAAATACTGTATATATATATATACACTCAACCCTCGGTTATCACGGGTTCCGCTATAGCGTATCTCGCTATCACGCCTATATAAAAAATTACCCAAATACCTTTATCACGCACTAAATGCCCGCTATCGCGCACCGGAAATGCTCGAAATTTTCAGGAAGGCCGGGCTCCGGTGCTCTGCCCAGCCAACAAAAGCTTCACTCCGTGATTGGTCGTGTGACGTCAGCGCCAGCCAAGCGCTGATTGGCCGGCCAATCAAGTCTCCTGCCCGCCAAACCATTCAAGTGCGCACCCTCAGACCGTGAACAGTGACAGCGAGAACAATAACCTTTTTTATGATATGACCATGGCCAATGTACTCCCTCCCTGTCCCACTACCATCACCCAACATAATGCTGCGGCACCTGGCAGGGAAATAAAGAAAAGGAAGAACCTACGTTATGCAAATAAACTGGAAATGTGAAACTTATAGACAATGAAGAGACCAAGTGAAGTGTGGGGAAGAAATATAACATCAGTGAATCAACTGTGAGGGGTATTTATAAGAATCATGATCACATCATAAAACATGCTCACATTTGGACTATTGTATGTTAATATGTGGTACAAAATGGGTATCTTAGGGGTAAAGATTGAGGTCATGACACCAATTAGAATTATTTCCATAAGTTCTTCAATTCGGCTAACACGGTTTCGGCTATAGCGCAGCCATAGCAGGACCACTTGGGAGTGATAGCCGAGGGCTGAGTGTACTGTGTGTATATATATATATATATATATATATATATATATATATATATGCATATATATACAGTGTATATATATATATATATATATATATATATATACAGGTAACTCGCATGGAACACGTGGGTTTCGTTCCTACCGTGCCGTGTTAGGTGCGAAATCGCGTATATTTAAACTACAGTACTCCATATTTTGCTCCATAGACCCCCAGTTGTGTTGTTTTGCTGTTATCTGTCACTGGTAATCACTAGAAAGCACTTTAAGTGGTTAGAAGGTTTATTTAATGTTATAACTCACAAATACAGTACTCCAGAGCAAAACTTCAACACACAAATACTGTACGTAAACACAAGGAAACATTCCGACGCCGATCATAGGTAATCATATAAATCAGGTTAACTGGTACCAGTGCTTTAACTTACAAGCACATACTAGAACAGTACATATTTAACTTAGAAATGCAGTGCTGTGATATTGAATGATTTCAGTACATAATCTGTTAGGAATGGCTGGAAAAAAAAAAATGTTATGAACATTTTCACCTTTTTGATATATGTTTATGGTAGTTTCGAGTTATTTTTTACGTTATCGTTGTGCCCATGCTTGGAAAAGGGAGCGAAAGAGTTGAATTTTCAGTCCTAAATGAGAAAACTGCACGTCCTCCAAGGCTAGACTCTGCCACGGGAGAATAAAGTGGAGGGTCAGTCCGATTAGCAATAAGGAAGTTGTGTCACATCTTCCAGCTCCCACACCAAGAGTATGGCTAAAAATAGAATCGTAATGCAGTTTCAGAACTAACAATAAGGCTAATTATTACGAATACAGATACAAAGCAGAAATAAATACGTTTACAGATGGGGAAAACGTACTTCTTCCGTCATAACATGTTCATCTTTCTCTATCATTTTACCTTGTTATTTTCGCAATATATATTGCTGTCTCGTAAACAGGGTGGTTGTTTGTGTTTTGCAAGGGAGGAAAAAAGATTGTATTTTCTGTCTGGGTCGAGATAATGGGTGTAACTATGTGTGGTTAGGCATGGCCACGAGCAAAAAAATCGTACATCCACTCATCATGATATCAGGTGGTGAACTGACAGATGACACATGAGAGGGTGAAGTCAAGGTCAGTCTCATGTCCCAGATTTTCGTTCACTTCCCGAAAGTTTTCACAGTTTTCTACAATTTGCATTGCATCAAATGATCCAAACCATTACAGCATACCTGAGCAAATAGGTAAAGATACCAAGACAAAAATGTATTTTTCTCTTATTATAAGTCTTTAACGAACAAACTAAAAAGGCAATATTCCGATGCCGATCATGGGTAATCATATAAATCAGGTTAACTGGTTACAAGGCTTTATTTAATGCTTTAATTGCTTACAAGTACATACCAGAACAGTAAATATTTAACTTACAAATACAGTACTGTAGAGAAGCAGTACAGTAAGAGTTTAACGAACAAACAAAAAAGGCAATATTCCGATGCCGATCATGGGTAATCATATAATTCAGGTTAACTGGTTACAAGGCTTTATTTAATGATTTAACTTTATTTAAGTGCTTACAAGTACAGTACATATGAGAACAGTAAATATTTAACTTACAAATACTGTACAGTACTGTGGAAAAAACGAACAAATAAAAAAGGCAATATTCTGACGCCTATCAGGTAAACTGGTTATAAGACTTTATTTCTTGCTTTAACGTTATTTAATAGTACTTTAAGTTGCACATAAACTTACCAGAACAGTATAGTACTCTAAATATTTAACTTACAAATACTGTGCTACTGTACTCGGGAATCTCACTCACTGAATAATTTCCCGCCTAGATCGTCACATAATCAAAACAAACCGCGCGCTGCAGTGACGTTCGACGATTTGATCTTTCAAAGGCCTCTCCTGCGTTAATTTGTAGTTTTCATGATGGTTTTTTAATCTTACGTTGTCTTATATGTATCCCAGCCCTTACCGTGTATAATTGCGAGCGGTGACGTTCGAGGATTTGATCTTTCAAAGGCCTCTCCTGCGTTAATTTGTAGTTTTCATGATGGTTTTTTAATCTTACGTTGTCTTATATGTATCCCAGCCCTTACCGTGTATAATTGCGAGCGCGTTCCGTGAGATCGTGTTCCGTGTGAGTTACCTGTATATATATGCATATATATATATATATATATATATATATATAAATGTAATAAAGTTATATGAATATAAAAAGTGTGTGTGTTTATGAATAATAAAAGACAGAATACCAGCGGGGAAAAGCACAAGTGGGAAGCTCGTACGTGCTCGTAATTTTCATTGCTTTCACAGTGCTTTTTTTTTTGGTGCATGGATTCCAAACTACTTGAAAATCATAGAATAGTGTTTCTAGTGATAATATCAGGCTGTGGTAATCATATTACGGGATGTCAGGAAGTGTAAAGTGGAGAATTCGTTACCCAACTTTAGAAGTCTCCACAAGTCCTATAGTACTCGACGAAGGCTCAACTAACATCCCAGGAGAAAGCTGTGTCATATGCACATGTAGTTATAATATTCTAGGACTAATAACTGATTTTTGGCAAACATTTTTAAAAAATCAGTCGGAGCACGAATATCCTCGCGGGACGCGCAAGATGCGCAGAAACATTCTCGCGTGTAGGGGTTAAAGGTATTGATAGTTGAAAAAAACTGCAAGAGGACTTGGACAAACTCCACAGATGGAGCCAGACTTGGAAAATGAATTTTAATGCCAAGAAGTGTCATGTTCAGTACCCTCAAGTCCAACACGCGTTTGTCCAGCATGATTCGCGTCCAGCACGGAGAGCAAAAAATTTGTACGATTTAATATGATTTAAGTACTGTAAAACGAGTGCATAAGCATAACACGGATGGAGCTCCGAGAAGTGGGCGAAATCCGCAGAGTTCGCCTCTAGCACGATCACCCCTGGTCCAACGTGGTCATACTGGACGTTCCCGTGATGCTGACAGCCAATCAAAACTTCCGATCAAGTAGCCTCCCCCGCCCGCTATCGTGACGAGATCGTGATGTCGCTCAATGAAAAACGCTTCTGCTCTCACGTGATATTTTGTTTAAATTTCTCCTGCCACAGCACCACTCAGTTGCATAATTCGCATTGGACGGTGCTTTTTTCTCGCTGCATTTTCTGCCCTTGCTACTGCATTATACCCTGCTCACGATGCCTAGGAAGCCTTCTGAGAACCCCAAGAAGCGGCGGCACCTCCCTCAGGCCACCAAGCTAGAATTCATCGAGAGGCAGAAGAAAGGGGAGAGGAATTTCAAAGGATTTATGAGGGAGATTGAGGAGGAGCAGCAGCCATTACCCACCAGTGACGCCAGCAGCTATCCTCCAGGGACCCAGTAGGACTACCTAGTCTCGGATATCACCTTCCATTCCCAGCAAGCCCACCAACATTATCCTAAAAGGTTAGTTATCATTCATAGTACAGTATCATTTATTATAATTACTGTAGTACCAATATATGTATAGGTATATGGTAGGTATTTAGGGTGACTTTTCCTAGGGTTGCTGACATAATTCATTTTTCCCCATAAGCTCTGTTGTTTGTCCAACACGTTTTTGGTCCAACACGGGACCCATGCATGACAATATTACTGTGTTGGACGCGAAGGTACTGTATTAGAAATGGGAATGAGTGAAAAAGACCGCAATGGACATACAAAATGGGCAATGAGATAATTTGTAAAAGATGAGAAAGACTTGGGAGGGACTATTCAGGATGACTTGTCACCAGAAAAACATATAAACAAAATCACTGGAGGAACTTATGGATTACTGACCAATATGAGAGTGGTTTTTAATTATATTGATGAGGAAATGCTGAGGGAGCTGATAGTGACCATGATAAGACCAAAACTAGAGTATGCAGCTGTGGTATGGTCACCTCATTTGAAGAAGCATATTGATAAACTAGAGAGGGTTCAACAGATGGCAACGAGGATGATACCATGTTTAAGGGAACTGGCCTACGAGGAGAGATTGGAAAAACTGAAGTTACCAACACTGCGTGAGGAGAAAGAGGTAACTTGATCACGATATTTAGAAATGTAAGAGAATTGGAAAGGGTGGACAGAGAGGATCTTTTTGTGTTGGATGATGGAAGAACAAGAAGTCATGACTTCAATTTGAAGAAAAGCAGATGTCTTAATGATCTTAAAAGGTTCAGTTTCCTAAACAGAGGCATAGGTATTTGAAATGACTTAGGCGAAGAGGTGATGCAGGCAAAGAACATTCATGTGTTTAAAACTAGACTGGATAAATGTAGATATGGAGACAGGAAAACATGAGCTTAGCTCAATTCCTGTATGCTACAAATAGGTAAAATACAAATACATACACACACACACACACACCCACACAGAAATACACACCCACCCACCCACCCACACACACAGGAAGAGAAATAATTATGTAAAAAAAAGAATACAGTACAGTAATTTTTCTAATAACTGATGCACACACACACACACACACACACACACACACACACACAGAAGAAGATAAACAGTTAAGCAAAAACAGAATACAGTAATTTTTATAATAACTGACCAGTGATTAACCAAAATACAGCTACCAATAAAATCCCAGCAAAGGGATTCATAAGGAAGTAAAGTTTCTTACTGCATGATTGATTCATTCACTGAATACTGTCATTAATTTCACAGTGAAACAGTAATAACTCCAGTACAGCCAGTCTTCATTTAAAGTATCGGATGTGTACAGAAAAATGCTACAGTACTTTAATCCCAGAATGCCAAGTGTCATCCAACATGACATTCTTCCTGAATCAAATGCCTGGTGTCAATGATTAAGATGTGCCAAAAATTTCAATCAGTGCACACCCAAGGAGGAAAGCAACATTCACTGTTGACTCTAAAGCTAAAAAGGAGAAAACATATCACTCACACACTTTCCAAGGCATGTGGGCAAGGAACAAGAGGGAAAGTTAGTCAGTGGGTGGTGGTTGCAGTCACAGGCACTTGGCATTCCATCACCAAAACAGACTATCTTAATTTAACTCACCCATGCCATTTTTACAAGCAACGCAGCAGTCTCAACTTACTGGCATCTTGAAGGTTAGTGTTTTTTGCTGGTACCAAATACAGTATATGAAATTTGCTTGAGTAGGTTATGATCTATGAATTTTTTGCAGTTTAGAAAAAAAATTACCAAAGATGCCTGGTTGATAGGTTCACTACATCGCAGCCGTGCTTGGCATCCACAGGTTAAATGAAACTGTGTTGAGACATGATTATAATTAATTACTGAGGAGTTTAAGTGGGAAAACAAAAAAAATCTTGACTTCCTAAGAAAAGATGTGCTTTCAACTGCAAACTGAAGTAAAAGAACTTTAAATGAGGACTAACCGTTGTAATAGCTCAAATTTTTTCTAATCTCTGGAAAAATAAATCAATTATAAGCATGACCTTACCAGGGAAGGCAGCCCAGCATCCACCTGGTCCAGTGCATTTGCCCGCCCTGGGCTGGGAGGAACAGGCAACTCTCCACTAGTACTTTTACTTGCTTTATGTTTCCGAAGTCGAAACTTTCGACGTGACTTGGTAGAGGGTGTGGTAGGTTCCCCATGCTGTGGAAGGACAAACATTATAGTAAGCCCATCATAAGTTGGCATTTGTTGAATTGATATTTCATATGAGTCAAAATGGTTGTTGTCTCAGAATTCTAAAAGTAAAATTAGGAACATTTTCACTCATCAAATACTTTATTCACTAAGCCACAATGAGATGAACAGCAATGCATTGTATTTCAATGTTTATCACCTCTGTCATCAACTACAATGTCAATAAAAATGTCAACCCTTGCCTGCAATGCTGGCAAGTATAATTCTTTGGCACAGAGGGGTTGATAATGTGCAGTATTCACTATTAAAATTGCTTGACTGTAGTATGAAGCAACCAAGGGAAAAGTACCACGATATGTCTGACTTTTGATATCACGAAGGCCAGTACACTAAACTTTTCAACTTATCTGGGCTTTCTTGTACTATGACCATTTGCAGTCCTGTAAACAGCAGCTTTGTATACAGTACCAGATAAGAAATAGCACCACATTTAACCTCTTCACTATAACAAAGTTTTTTCCTTTACATCAGATGACCACCAAAACAATTTTATTCAAAGATTCTGATTAGTTCTTGTTGTGATGGGGCTAAGCTGCCCCACAAACATATGAGTAATGGCCTGATTCTGGAAAATATTGGATTCATTATGTTTATAACAGATTATGGAATGCAGGAAATGGATTTGTATCAGCCCAATGAACGATTTACATTATCAGAGAGTACTGGCATGTACGATCTGGTTCTATATTGGCCCAATACATGCTTCAAGATAGTGGATGTTAAGGAATTGGATCTTTATTGGCACAATATATGATTATCAATATCGGGCAGCAGTGAATACCAAACACCAAAATCATGGATATGGCTTACCTGTATACACTCTTGTGTAATATAAGCATAAAGATGACTTCTTAAAAAAAATTATAACAGAATAAAATACATAAAAATTACACTAACGGGGATTTGAACCTGCATCATCACACTGAACCATTGATTCCTGTATCCACTTGACCAACATGTCATCTCACTTTCATAAATGGAGATATTTTCTGTTTTTAGTTTTGTTCAGTGACTGTATATTAGAAACTATACACTTATCTGATATAAATATTGTCTTATTAATCTTGTAAAGCTACAATCAGTACCCAGTATCATGCATAAAGTTAAATACCATTCATCACAGACCATATTCTCACATACAGGAACAACAAAATGTCAATATTTGGAATGGTAGAATATTCCAAAAGCAAATATGTATTTTATTAATATTTTATGGAACAGTTTGCTTTTTTTCTCCATTTGTTTTTCCTTCCTCCGTTCTGTTAAAAAAAAAAAAAAAAAAAAAAAAAAAATTATAAGGATAATAGTTTCTGCTATGCTGTTTCTACTTAAATTGGCATCTTTATCTCTTGAATAATGTGATATAACAGAATCTAATGCATTAGAATATGCTGACAGTTACGATCGAAGACAGACAGGACGTAGTTACAGCCCAATCACTGTCTTATTCTGCCAATGAGCTAAGTGAATAAAACCTGTAAAAGGCAGGCTATGTTAATGAGGCATTTAATTTTCACTCCCCAGAACCATACATATATATATATATATATATATATATAGGTCTATAAAATAATTTAACTTGTCACATACTGCCAAGAATTCCTGATGACGCGTGGGCAGCGTGCTGGTGTGTGAGTTGCAAGGACGTAGATTCGAAACTCATGTATGTAAGTAATTTAAATTCTCTCATTTCTTTCATTACTTGACAGCAGCGCAGGAAGTAAGGAGAGCTTAGGTTGATAGCATACGATGTTGGCATATTAATGAAATCTGGGTGAGCTCCATATTATTGACAGCATGAATTTAAATCTTATCTATAATGGATACTGAAACTATAATGGAAGACAATTATTGGCCCATAATCAGCTTGATACATTGCCGTTAATAGGCCAGGGTGCAAACGGATAATGGATTTACATTTGCCCATTACAGACAGTAGAATCTGGAAGTATCAGGCCAATACTTGATGTAGAGGAAAACTAGTATTGGGTCAATATTGTGCCAGTATTTCAATGTTTGTTGGGTGTATATTACTGTATATATACATATACTGTACATATATGCTGTTTAAATATATATACATAAATATATATATATATATATATATATATATATATATATATATATACTGTATATACAGTGGAACCCCGGAATTCGTACGCCTCTCTACTCGTACAACTCGGTTTTCGTACAGGTTTTTCGCCCAAAAATCGCTCCAGTTTTCGTACGGTGACCCATTACTCGCACTGAGAGATGCGGCGTCATAGGTGCCACATGGTCGCCAGTCTGGCTTTGTCTTCCGCCAGCTATGCATCAGTCATACAGGCTCGATTAAACTTTGTGACGAATTACGTATTTTCGTTAGAAAATTGTACATAATTATGGGCCCTAAGAAGAATAGTGAGTCAGCTGCAACTAAAAGTAAAGGAGTGAGAACAACAACTGAGCTGATAAAAGAACTCATTGCAAAGTGGAACCTGTGTCTCCAATCTTGCCGTTTATTATTGTGTGGCGAAATCTACTGTTTCATCCACACTAAAGAATGGATTAATGCAAATTACATTGTTTCTTATGGAAAAAAATGATTCGGTTTTTGAACAATTCGCAACTTGTACAGCCTCCATGAACGAATTGTGTATGAATTCCGGGGCTCTACTGTATACATACATACATACATATCTATCTATCTACCTATCTATCTATCTATCTATCTATATATATATATATATATATATATATATATATATATATATATATATGAATGGTAAAGTTGGGAATGTGAAGGTGGATGGAATAGTTAGTGAGTGGGGTGTGCCTGCTGAGATAGATGAGAATGGGAACGTGTTAGTGGACATTTGTGCTGGGAGGGGGTTGGTGATAGCCAATATCCTCTTCAGGCATAAAATGATCCACAGGTATACATGGCGAGTGATGATAAAGGGTGGGTGGTGAACTGAATGAAAGGAAGGCAATGACTGATTATGTGTGTGTGGATCAAAGGATGCGAAGATGTGTAATGGATGCAAGAGCCTATAGAAGCTGGGGGAGTGGACTTTCTGACCACTACTTTGTAGTGGCCAGAATTAGAATTCAAGTAAGATGGAGGAATAGAAGAAGGGAAAGACGAGAGGAAGGAGTAGTTGCAAGGAGAGTGGAAAGGTTACAAGAGGATGAGAAAAAGGCAGAGTATAAGAGAGAAGTGGAGGAACAGGCAAGTATGAATTGGAGCAGATAGGAGACATGGAAGGTGTGTGTTGGATATTTACAGAAGAAATATGTGCAGCATGTGATGTGGTGTGTGGAAGGAAGAGAAGACGGAGGGGGGTGCAAGGAACAGCGTGGTGGACTGAAGAGGTGAGACAAGCTGTGGCACAGAAGAAGAAAGCATACAATGAATGGATGAGAAATAGGGGCGTGGAAGAAGTTGAGAGGTGGAAGAGAGAGTTATATGTAGAAAGAAAGAGAAAGGTGAAAAGATTACTAAGAGAGAGTAAGAAGAGAGTGGATGAAGAATCAGGAAGGAATTTGAGTGTAAAGTGGAGGGACTGTAAGAAAATGTTCTGGAAAGAGGTGAAAAGAGTAAGACAGGGTGGAAGTGAAGTTAGCAGGGGAGTGAAAGATAAAAATGGTAGATTACTAGTGGAGAAGGGAGAAAAAGTGAGCAGATGGAGAGAACACTTTAAGGAATTGTTGAACATACAGGATGGAAGTAATGTGAACATAAGTGGCTGGGGAATGGCTGGGAGAAGGAGGGAGGTGAGAAGACAGGAAGAAATCAGTAGGATAGAAGTTGTGGAAGCAATGAAGAAAGTTAAATCAGGGAAAGCCCCAGGAATTGATGGAGTGTGTGGTGAAATGCTGAAGCATAGGGGAGAGATAGTAGTAGAATGGATGTGGAAGATGTGCAGATTGGCCTGGGAGGAAGGTGGAGTTCCAGAGGACTGGAAGTCAGGTATAATTATTCCCTTGTACAAAGGAAAAGGGGAAAAAGAAGTGTGTGGTAATCATAGGGGCATTTGTCTTCTTAGTATAATAGGAAAAGTGTATGGTAGGATACTTATTGACAGAGTTAGAGAAAGAACAGAGAAATTAGTTGGAGAAGAACAGGGAGGCTTTAGGAAGGGAAGAGGTTGTGTAGATCACATATTCATTCTTAGATCTTTAGTGCAAAAGTTTCTAGAGAAGGGAAAGAAGTTGTAAGTGGCTTTCATGGATTTAGAGAAAGCACATGACAGGGTGGATAGATAAGGATTGTGGAAAGTGTTAAGAATATATGGAGTAGATGGGAAGTTGTTGAATGCTGTGAAGAGTATGTATGATGGTGCGAAGGCTGCAGTGCGTGTGGATGTTGAACTAAGTGAATTTTTCTCTTTGAAAGTTGGGTTGAAACAGGGATGTGTCATGTCTCCATGGTTGTTCAATCTGTACATGGATGGGGTAATAAAAGAGGTATAAGGTAGGGTAGTGGATGTTGGAGTGGCCCTGGTGAGAGAGGATAGTGTTTGGAAACTCCCTGTACTGTTGTTTGCAGATGATACTGTGTTGTTGAGTGAAGACGAAGGGGAGCTGCAAGGCTTGGTGGATGAGTTTGGGAGAGTGGGTAAGAAACGGAATCTACGGGTGAATGTAGGGAAGAGTAAAGTGATGGTCTTTGAGAGAGGTAAAGTCAGTGAATGTACAGCGAGGTTAGATGGTGAGGAATTGGAAAATGTGAATACGTTTAAATACTTGGGTAGTGTGATGAGTAAGGATGGAGGTTTGGAGGGTGAAGTGCTTGAAAGGGTACAGCAGGGAAGAAAGGTTGCTGGTTCTTTGAAAGAAGTGAGAAGAAACAGGGAAGTGAGCATGGAAGTGAAAAAGTTACTACATGACAGTATTGTGATACCAACTCTAACGTACGGAAGTGAAGCTTGGACACTGTTGGAAGGACACAAGTCAAGAGTGAGAGCAGTGGAAATGAGTTATTTAAGAGGAGCCTGTGGAGTCACATGGAGAGACAGGCTGACGAATGAGGATATATAGGAGCGTTGTGGTGTGGATGTGGATGTGATAGGAAGCGTTATGAGGAACACACTGAGGTGGTTTGGCCATGTGGAGAGGATGGAGGGTGAAAGACTGACGAAGAGAGTGTATGTGAGTGAGGTGGAGGGGGGAAGAGGGAGGGGGAGGCCGAGGATGAGATGGAGGGATGGGGTGGAGAGGTATATGAGAGAGGGGGGTGTGAGTTGGGAGCAGGGGAGTGAAATGGCGGGGGACAGGGCGACTTGGAGGTGATTTGTTTGTGGCCACCCCAAACGGGATTGAGGCGTCTGGCAATAGATAGACAGATAGATAGATAGATATATAACACCTAAACCCCACTATTCGACAGCATTACATTCCATAAAAAGTGGTTGAATGACGAATTGGTTGAATAACAAACCAATTTTTCCTATAAGATTGTTAAGAAATAGGGGGATTAGGTTCCTGACCACCTTCTTCACTCAAAAAACATTCAATAAAAATGGAAAAAATACTGGTACATATGAAAGAAAGTGACAGGGATTTGAGGTGTTTTCTTATAGAAAAATTAGTTTTAGTGGTACATACATCTCAGTTGACCGACATTTGATTTTCGATAAAAAAATATTCATGAACAACCAAATATACAGTACTTATTTGGCGATATTAAAGAAGGCCGCTTGAACGCCTTCGATAGTGTTTATTGCCGATCCCGCCGACAGGACTTGACGTCACCGCACCAAACAAACTCAAATGTATTCAATTTAAAACCATAAATAGCAGTGAAAGAATAAATGGAAGTGCTGAAACCTAACTGCGGGGGCTTCACCCCCATGACCTCCTGGTGATTATAACCTACCTAACCTTGTGCAAACTAAGATGTGCATTACATAAAACTGGTGCCAAAACAGCATCATGTGTTAAGAGCATTCGATAATCATTGGCGCAATCGTCACCAGGATTGCCATTTGGCATTTTTCATTACGAAATGTGGGCCAACTGACAGTGGAAAATTCATTTGGTAATGAAATACTGTAGCATGATCCATTACCAAGTAGATTTTTCACATGTATAAAGATACAGAGGATGGAGGTGGTGGATTGTCTGCTCTTTGAGTAATATGCTACCCTACATAGCTCGAAAATAATCAACATGCTGCTAATTATAAAGAATGATTATTTCCATTTGTATATATAATTAGTGAAGAATAATTGCTTGCTTTAATAAATTAGTAATGAAAAGCAAAATTTGGTAATGAAAACTGAGGAGTTTGGTAATGTGGCGGAGGTCAGATCTGGCAACCCTGATCATCACCCAACCATACAATGGAGAAACACTCACTCAGGTTGGTGAGCATATGACTGCACTTGAAAGGGGTAATAGTAGGGGCCTTGGGTTTGAGCAATGGTGGTGCTGTTGTATTCAACGTGACCAAAAAGAAATGCAGACGGATGAAAAGGTAACCAATCTGCACGGCAGAGCGCAGGAGACAGACAGCTCGGCCAATCTGTCTGGTGGCACTCGGTTTGAATTGTCTAAATGGCGGGGATAACCGCATTGAACAACGAAAAAGGGTATAAATTTATAAATGTCAAAACACCAAACTGCTGAATAACGATCAGCTGAAAAACAAGCATTTGGTGTGTGTACAGTATATATATATATATATATATATATATATATATATACATATATATACACAGGTAACTCGCACGGAACACGATCTCACGGAACGCGGTCGCAATTATACACGGTAAGGGCTGGGATACATATAAGACAACGTAAGATTAAAAAACCATCATGAAAACTACAAATTAACGCAGGAGAGGCCTTTGAAAGATCAAATCCTCGAACGTCACCGCAGCGCGCGGTTTGTTTTGATTACGTGACGCTCTAGGCGGGAAATTATTCAGCGCATGAGACATTCCCGAGTACAGTAGCACAGTATTTGTAAGTTAAATATTTACAGTACTGTACTGTTCTGGTAAGTTTATGTGCAACTTAAAGTACTATTAAATAACGTTAAAGCAAGAAATAAAGTCTTAAAACCAGTTTACCTGATAGGCGTCAGAATATTGTCTTTTTTATTTGTTCGTTTTTTCCACAGTACTGTACAGTATTTGTAAGTTAAATATTTACTGTTCTCGTATGTACTGTACTTGTAAGCACTTAAATAAAGTTAAATCATTAAATAAAGCCTTGTAACCAGTTAACCCGAATTATATGATTACCCATGATCGGCGTCGGAATATTGCCTTTTTTGTTTGTTCGTTAAACTCTTACTGTACTGCTTTTCTACAGTACTGTATTTGTAAGTTAAATATTTACTGTTCTGGTATGTACTTGTAAGCAATTAAAGCATTAAATAAAGCCTTGTAACCAGTTAACCTGATTTATATGATTACTCATGATCGGCGTCAGAATATTGCCTTTTTTGTTTGTTCGTTAAAGACTTATAATAAAAGAAAAATACATTTTTGTCTTGGTATCTTTACCTATTTACTCAGGTTTGCTGTAATGGTTTGGATCATTTGATGCAATGCAACTTGCGGAAAACTGTGAATAAACTTTCGGGAAGTGAACGAAAATCTGGGACATGAGACTGACCTTGACTTCACCCTCTCATGTATCATCTGTCAGTTCACCACCTGCTATCGTGATGAGTGGATGTACGATTTTTTCGCTCGTGGCTATGCCTAACCACGCATAGGTACAACCATTATCTCGACCCAGACAGAAAATACAATCTTTTTCCTCCCTTGCAAAACACAAACAACCACCCTGTTTACGAGACAGCAATATATATTGCGAAAATAAGAAGGTAAAATGATAAAGATGAACGTAAAATGATAGAGAAAGATGAACATGTTATGACGGAAGAAGTACGTTTTCCAAGTCTGTAAACGTATTTATTTCTGCTTTGTATCTGTATTCGTAATAATTAGACTTATTGTTAGTTCTGAAACTGCATTACGATTCTATTTTTAGCCATTCTCGTGGTGTGGGAGCTGGAAGATGTGACACAACTTCCTTATTGCTAATCGGACTGACCCTCCACTTTATACTCCCGTGGCAGTGTCTAGCCTTGGAGGACTTGCAGTTTTCTCATTTAGGACTGAAAATTCAACTCTTTCGCTCCCTTTTCCAAGCATGGGCACAACGATAACGTAAAAAATAACTCGAAACTACCATAAATATATATAAAAAAGGTGAAAATGTATTCATAACATTTTTTTTTTTTTTCAGCCATTCCTAACAGATTATGTACTGAAATCATTCGATATCACAGTACTGCACTTCTAAGTTAAATATGTACTGTTCTGGTATCTACTTGTAAGTTAAAGCACTGGTACCAGTTAACCTGATTTATATGATTACCTATGATCGGCGTCGGAATGTTTCCTTGTGTTTGCGTACAGTATTTGTGTGTTGAAGTTTTGCTCTGGAGTACTGTATTTTTGAGTTATAACATTAAATAAACCTTCTAACCACTTAAAGTGCTTTCTAGTGATTACCAGTGACAGATAACAGCAAAACAACACAACTGGGGGTCTAGGGAGCAAAATATGGAGTAGTTTAAATATACGCGATTTCGCACCTAACACGGCACGGTAGGAACGAAACCCACGTGTTCCGTGCGAGTTACCTGTATACAGTATATATGTACAGTACCCTCACGTCCAACACACGTTAGTCCAGCACGATTCACGTCCAGCATGGAGAGCAAATAATTATTATTATTTAATACGATTTAATTACTGCAACACGAGTGTGTTAGCATAACACGCACAGAGTTCCGAGAAGTGGGCGAAATCCGCAGAGTTCACCTCTAGCACGATCACCCCCGGTCCAACACAGTCATGCTGGACAGTCCCATGATGATGATAGCCAATGAAAACTTCTGATCAAGTAGCCTTCCCCGCCCGCTATCGTGACGTGATCGTGATGTCGCCCAATTAAAAATGCTTCTGCTGTCACGTGATGTTTTGTTTAAATTTCTCCCACCACAGCGCCACTCAGTCGCATAATTCGCATTGGACGGTGCTTTTTTCTTGCTGCATTTTCTGCCCTTGTTACTGCATTTTACCCTGCTTACGATGCCTAGGAAGCCTTCTGAGAACCCCAAGAAGCGTCGGCACCTCCCTCAGGCCACCAAGCTAGAAAGCATCGAGAGGAAGAAGAAAGGGGAGAGGAAAGTTGACATTGCCAAGGCCTACGACATGAATGAAGCCAACGTGAGGACCATAATAAAAAACCAAGACAAGATCCTGGCAGCCGAAGGCTATCACACGGCACTTCATACCAGGTTTGCCGAGGATACGATGGTAAATCGGTATGGTAACGTGGTAAAATTGCCGACGATACCACGGGCATTTGGAATTCATCTGGATGGATTCCTGCCGAGGATATGACGGGCAAAACAGTGTGACCAAAACCCAGGCGACTCGACAGAGAATGTATCGTACTACAGCATTGAACATTTAGCCTGACACTGAATACATATTAATATTTTAGATTAAATATCAATCGTTTTGAAACCCTTCTCATCGGCGTGTGTACCAGTTTATAAACAAAGTTGCTTCTCCTTATTCTCTACCGAGTCAGCGACAGCGATCACTTTCCACAGTCACGAGACAGGGCTCTGGCAACCGTGTGAGAAGCATGCCCTTTGCTGAGGATTACAGAGTGCTAGGACAGGCAGAAGCAGGACCTTCCATGGCTGTGGACGAAGATAGTGATTCTGAGTGTGATTTCGAAGGATTTATGAGGGAGGTTGAGGAGGAGCAACAGCCATTACATGCTAGAGACGCCAGCAGCCATCCTCCGGGGACCCAGTAGGACTACCTACAGCCTTGGATACCATCTTCCATTCCCAGCAAGCCCACCAACACTATCCTAAAAGGTTAGTTATCATTCATAGCACAGTACCATTTATTATAATTACAAGAGTACCAATATATGTATAGATATATGGTAGGTACTTAGGATGACTTTTCCTAGGGTTGCTGACATAATTCATTTTCCCCATAAGCTCTATTGTTAGACCAACACGTTTTTGGTCCAACACGTGACCCATGCATGACAATATTACCGTGTTGGACGCGAGGGTACTGTATATATATACAGTAGAACCTCTTTGGTCTGGACCCCTTTGATCCGGACTTCTGTTAATTCGGACAAAATTTAAAAATAATAAGCTCCAAAAATATGTTGAAAATAATTCTAAGGTCAGTTTCAGTATCGGTGCGGAAAGCGATCGTCATTCGTTTAGTCTCGGAGCACGCTAGGTCACAACATGGGCGCCTGTTTAAACACAAGCTAGCATTCGTTCCATCAACTAGTTCACCAACCATTTATATTTTTACGCTGTATTTCAAAAGTTAATCCTCCTTACCATGTCCCTTAATGCAAATGTAGCTTCTGCAATGAATAAAGGTGTTAAAAGGAGGAGTTTGCTTACACAAAAATGGGTCAGAATATTCTGCAGTGTGCATTGATTACTGTAGGTTATTTTTTGTACTTAAATGTGCTTTACTTGTACATCAAACATTAGCTTCTTGCCCATATGGGCGTTATCAATATGCCAAAGATGATAATGTATTTTTTGTCTACATAAGTTTTATTTTTATTCCAAATATTATAGTTAATTAATTAACATATTTTTTTGCCTACACAGGCCTTAGTCACTTACTACAATTTAAAATGTAGGCTAGTTTCTTGTCATGGCCCTACCTGTAAATTATGCAATACAAAACTATTGTACATGATTAGTTTGGTTATTTTAGTATCCTTTCATCTTTTGCAGTTACGCAGGGTTGACATATGCCACATATGTTAATAATTAACAAACATACCATATGTAGACAGTTTGTGGTATGAACTGGAGATTACCCTGATGGTCCGGACAATCTGCTAATTCGGACAACCCTTCCTCCCATATAGTCCGAATGAGAAAGGTTCTACTGTATATATATAGCCATCATCCAATCCTACATTGCCCCATGAGGAGCGTAGGAGCCCGGGGCTAAGCAGCTGGTCTATATATATATAAATATATATACTGTATATATATATATATATATATATAAATATATATACTGTATATATATATATATATATATATATATATATATATATAAATATATATATATATATATATATATATATATATATATATATATATGAGGCGCACACAATAGTAAGGGCACAACCGCCACCGCACCCAAATCCAAGTTGCCAGTTCTGCATTTTTTCTCAGGGTTTCCTCTATCCAACAGTAGGTCGTATATGCCCTTCTGATTATTTTTCTTATGGTCTAGTGAGCCCTGAAACACCCACGATTTTTCAGCTGTATACACCCTAATATAGCTCTGCCAGAACGCACCAGAGTAAGGGCACAAGCACCACCTGCCCTTAAAACCAGGAGTACTTTGGTGTGAGTGGACGGTCGTGCTTCCTTCTCAATCTCATGTGTCTCTCCCACGCACCATGCTTGTGGATCTCAGCAGCCAATGAAAATTCGCTTTGACTGGGCTAGCGTTGTTTTTGGGTGACTGATGCCACCATCCAGTATAAACGGAATCAAAACACCAGTCTCATCCTCGCGCCTTTTTTTAACAGAACACTTCGAATCTTCATTATTTTTGTTGATTTTGCGAGTGTTTCCGTTGTGTTGTACTGTGGTAGCCATGGGTGATAAGAGTGATAACAGTGACCACCAGGAGGCTGTTGTTAGTGAAAATGAGTCTGGTGTTAGTAAGAATAGTGAGTGTATTGAGCTGGGACCTTCCCGTGGCTGTAAATGCAAACCAAAGCCAGACACGTGGAAAGCCAATGTGGTGAAAAAACTTCATAATGAAGGTAAAGCTTACACCAGCCATATGACTAAGAAACTGCTGGAAGCACGAAAGATAGGACCTCCATGTGCTGATGGTTGTTCAATAAAGTGACCAGGAAGCGGAGAATAGTCGGTAGGGTTGGTGAGCACTGCATTAGTGTTACCGATACACTCCTCTTCCATTGTCTGTCTGTCTCTCCTCACTCACATGTCTGTCTGTCTGTCTGTCTCTCTCTCAGTCTTACTCTCTCACTTTCACTCTCTCTCTCTCTCTCACTCTCACCCACTCACTCACTCACTCACTCACTCTCTCTCTCTCTCTCTCTCTCTCTCTCCCTTTTTTATGTATCCCTGCCACCCTATTATGCCTATTCTAATCTTTTTATTATTATGACATTGCAGTATTATTCTGAGCATTGTTGAAAGATTTATTTTTATTATTATTATTTACCATTATTATATGAATGATTATCATGTGTATGCTACTATTATGGCATTATTATAACATCTATTCTGATGTGTTGTAATGTCAATGGTTCAATCAATCAATCATTTCCTGTGGCACCCCACGGGATGCATAAGGTCTCAATGAAGTCTCTCCACCAATATTTGTCTCTTGCCATCTCCTTCAGGTCCCACCAACACTCCTCTCCTGCTTCTTTTTTCATTGTCCTCAACCAGGTTCCCCTCGGCCTACCTCTACCTCTTCTTCCTCTAGCAATCCACTCTGGCACATCCTGTATTAAACAACCTTCTTTTCTGTATATGTGCCCCAGCCACTTCCAGCGAGACAGTCTCACATATTCATTAACTGGTTCCACTCTCGTAATATCCCATACTCTTTCATTTGTAACTCTGTCTTGCCACTTTACCCCAAGAATCCTTCTCAGTATTTTATTCTCCAATCCTAATACCATCTGATCTGTTGCAATTGTACTGTACCATGACTCATGCCCGTAAATTAAAATGGGTCTAACCAAGGACTTGTAAATTTTCACTTTATTATATACCGAAAGCATATTATTATTCCAAACAGATTTCAACATTCCAACAGCTCGCCAAGCCTGTCTAATCCTCTCCTCGATTTCACTGTTTAATGATCCATTACATGATACAATAGTTCCCAGATATTTAAAGTTTTCTACATTCTTCACCACATTATTCCCAATTACACAATCGATTTGGTTCTCCGAGTTCATATTAATAATTTCAGTCTTTCCACAATTTATTACCAATCCCACTGGGAGAAGAAGAGATGAGAGGAGGGAGGAAGAGATCAGTAGGTCAGAAGTAGTGGAAGCGATGAAGAAGATTAAGCTGGGAAAGGCCCCAGGAATTGATGGAGTGTGTGGTGAAATGCTTAGGTATGGGGGTGAGATTGTTGTGGAGTGGATATGGAAGTTGTGTAGATTGGCTTGGGAAGAGGGAAGGGTTCCAGAGGACTGGAAATCAGGTATAATTGTTCCTCTGTACAAAGGAAAAGGGGAGAGAGAAGTATGTGGTAACCATAGGGGTATTTGCCTTCTTAGTGTGACTGGTAAAATATATGGTAGAATACTCATTGATAGGGTTAGGCATATGACAGAGGAGCTAGTTGGAGAAGAACAAGGGGGATTTAGGAAGGGAAAAGGGTGTGTAGATCAGATATTTGTTCTAAGATGTTTAGTGGAAAAGTATCTAGAGAAGGGAAGGAAAGTGTACGCTGCCTTCATGGACTTGGAGAAAGCTTATGACAGAATAGATAGGAAAGGTATGTGGAAGGTATTAAGAATATATGGAGTGGAGGGGAAATTGTTGAGTGCTGTGAAGAGTATGTACGAGGGAGCTAGGGCTACGGTGCGAGTGGATGGTGAGCTGAGTGAGTTCTTTGATCTCAATGTGGGACTGAAACAGGGGTGTGTAATGTCTCCATGGCTGTTTAATATACATATGGATGGGGTCGTAAAGGAGGTACAAGGTAGGGCAGTGGATGTGGGGTGGCCCTAATGAATGAGGGTGAGATTTGGAAGCTTCCGGTGTTGCTGTTTGCTGATGATACAGTATTGTTGAGTGAAGATGAATGGGAGTTGCAAGGTTTGGTGAATGAATTTGGGACAGTGTGTAGGAGGAGGAAGCTGAAAGTTAATGTAAACAAAAGTAAAGTTATGGTGTTTGAGAGGAATGAAGTCACAGAGTGTGCAGTGAGGTTGGATGGTGAGGATATGGAGAATGTGAGTGCATTCAAGTACTTGGGTAGTGTGATGAGTAAGGATGGAACTTTGGGGGATGAAGTACGTGAAAGGGTACAGCAGGGAAGGAAGGCTGTTGGCACACTGAAAGCAGTGATGAGAAATAGGGAGGTGAGTATGGAAGTTAAGAAGTCACTGCATGATGGTATTGTGATCCCTACCCTGACGTATGGAAGCGAGGCGTGGACCTTGCAAGAGGGGAACAAGTCAAGAGTGAGAGCAGTGGAAATGAGTTACTTGAGAGGAGCATGTGGAGTGACATGGAGGGACAGGTTGACGAATGAAGAAGTGAAGGAACGTTGTGGGGTAGATGTGGATGTGGTTGAAAAGATTAGGAGAAATACACTGAGGTGGTTTGGACATGTGGAGAGGATGGAGAATGAAAGACTGACTAAGAGGGTGTATGTAGGTGAGGTGGAGGGAGGGAGAGGGAGGGGTAGACCGAGGATGAGGTGGAGGGATGGAGTTGAGAGGTATGTGAGGGAGGGGGGGGGGTGAGTTGGGGGGAGGGGAGTCAAATGGTGGGTGACAGAGTGACTTGGAGGCGTTTTGTCTGCGGCCACCCTTTGCGGGATTAGGGCGTCGGGCTATAGATAGATAGATAGATAGACTTTTTCTCCTTCCTCCACCAGACAATCGAGCACCCTCTGCATCTCGTAAATACTTCCGCAAATCAGTACAATATCATCAGCATAGTCCAAATCCATCAGCTTCTTATTTTCTTTCCAGTTAATTCCTGCACCTGTTCTCCTTACAACCTTTTTCATAACAAACAAAAATGGCGAAAGGACTCCTCCTTGAATCACTCCTGACCTAACTTGAAATGGATCACTCAAAGAACCACCCACCATTACCTTACAAAAAGTACCTTCATGCAGGCTTCTAATAATATTTACAAACTTTTCTGGTATACCATAGAATCTCATAATTTTCAACATAGCTCCACGTGAAACACTATCAAACGCCTTTTCAAAATCCACAAAACACATGTTAAGTGGCATTTTCATCTCATTAGCTTCTTGCATTAGATGCCTTACAATAAAAATCTGATCATTACAACCTCGACCCTTTCTAAATCCCGCTTGTTCTTCTCTTAAAATTTTATCAATTACTGGCTCTATTCTGTTCAACAAGATTTTGGAAAAGACTTTTGCAACTACAGGTGTCAAAGTTTTCCCCCTCCAATTGCCACACACACTTAAATCTCCCTTTTTTGGTATTTTTATAATCACTCCATTTTTCCACTCTTCTGGAATTCCACCATTATCCCAAGCCACATTAAAAAGTTTCAAAAGTGCATTCATCAACTCGTCATTTTCCACCTTAAGCATTTCAGGGAATATTCCATCCTCACCTGGAGCCTTAAAATTCTTTAACTCCTTTATAGATTTTGCTACCTCTTCCAAAGTTATATCCCCTGTTTCTATCTGCAAATCTCTCTTGGCTGGCAAAATGTCCTCTTCAGCTGGGATTGGTCTATTTAGAACGGATTCAAAGTGCTCTTTCCATCTTCCTTTTATATCCAAATCTTTAGTCATCAAATTACCATTTCTATCTCGTACAGTTATTTCCTTCCTTCTCTTTTCAGTCCCAGTTAACTCCTTTATGGCCTGATACGCTGCTCTTGTGCTCTGACCGTCATTTTTACTTAATTTAATTTCTGTCTCTGTTGCCTTTTCATCATATAGTCTCCTCTTATCACGTCTAACGAGTCTTTTTACTTCAGAATGTAAACTCCAATACTTTGCTCTAAGTACTTCAACTACCTGGCCATCAACATGTTGTTCTTCACTTCTTAACTTAGCCTCTTTCCTTTTCTGAATTACATTCCATGTTTCATCTGACATCCACTTTTTCCTTCTCGCTTTTCCCTTTTTCTTAATAGTAACCTTAGCACTCTCATGCAAAACCTCTTTTACCTCTCTCCACGTTTGATTAATATCATTGTCTGCAGATTCCATCAAAGTCTGCAGGACTAGAAACTTGTTTCTACATTCGCACCGAAACTTTTCCCTCGTGCTCTCATCACTTCTCAGCTCATAAAATCATAATTATTACCTACTGTACAATTACCATTAATGTTTTTCTTAAGTTTTATTTTAATCTTTGACACAACAAGTTGATGATCACTACCTATATCTGCCCCCCTCCTTACGCAAACATCTTGCAAATAACTCCTATGCCTTCTGCTAATTGCAATGTGGTCAATCTGGTTACAATATTTACCACATGGTGAAATCCAAGTAGTCTTATGTATTTTTCTATGCTCAAAGATAGTTCCACCAATTATAAGGTCATTTGCCAAACAAAAGCTTGCAAGTCGCACCCCATTTTCATTTCTTATACCAACACCCTCCTTACCCATACAATCTTCAAAGCCATCCCTACTACTGCCAACAATCGCATTAAAATCACCAATGCAAACTAACACATCATGTCTTGCCACTCTATTCACTACATCCTGCAGCTTCTCATAAAAGTCATCCTTCATTTCATCAGCAGCCTCATTTGTCGAAGCGTACGCTACAACCATACTGATATTACCATGGTCAGATTTTAAGCGAGCATAAAGCAAGCGCTCATTAATTGGTTCAGACTCACATAGTGCCTTGCAAGCATCTCTACTCAGCGGTAAGCCTACTCCTTGGTAATGATTTCCATCACTCCTACCAGAAACCACTGGTTAAGAGATGGAAAAAAAATGATTTCGGCAGTAAAAGAGATATGATTTTGCAAACTATCAGAGCCACATTACCTGACGTTTTATGCTGCAGCAAAGGCATAAACCATAATAATGAAATAATTTTGGGATACGTATTAAAGGGATAAATTTTCTTTAAATTGGTGCAAAGTAGATTGAATTCGTATGGTTGGTTTGGGAGATCTTGCTGTTTCAAAACTTGAAATGCATTTTTCTCGTTTTTTTAAAAAATGGCGCTTGTGCCCTTACTACAGCGTGTGCCTCATGTATATACTGTGTGTGTACATATATATATATATATATATATATATATATATATATATATATATATATATATATATATATATATATATATATATATATATATATATATACAGCAAACTCACCCGGAACACGTTCTTGCCGAACGCGCTCGCAATTATACACGATTAGTGCTGGGATATGTATAAGATAAAGTAAGATTAACCCTTTAACCGCGGATGTCATTCCAGAATGACATTGCAAAAACTGGACCAAACTGCGGGTGTCATTCTCGAATGGTTGTGAATATTTTGAATACCCCGTGTTTTTTCCGTGCGCCAATTGTTTCTAGGGAGAGTAGCTATTAAGTTCTTTCACTCCAGCCGACCCCCACCTCCCCCCCCCCCCGGGGCCCCACCTCCCACCCCCTGGGCCCCCCACTCCACCCCGGACCAAACACGCATCAGTATCTGTCCAGCTGTGTGAGTGAGAACACTGCTGATGTGGCAGTGAAGTGCAGGCAATTACAGTGCCTTTTACCTGCCTCAGT
Organism: Coenobita brevimanus; assembly: GCF_032717465.1. Lineage (NCBI taxonomy): Eukaryota > Metazoa > Arthropoda > Malacostraca > Decapoda > Coenobitidae > Coenobita > Coenobita brevimanus. The sequence goes on along the minus strand of NC_137056.1, from coordinate 31,772,516 downwards.
GAACACAGAGTGGGTGTTTATCGTATGTGCAGTGTTCATATATGTTTATAGTATTATTATCAGAATGAGGTTGGCATTTGGTAATGGTGTGTGTGCAAAAAATAGTGATTACAACACCGCTGATATGGCAGTGAAGTGCGGGTAATTACAGTGCCTTATACCTGCCTCAGTGAACACAGAGTGGGTGTTTATTGTATGTGCAGTGTTCATATATGTTTATAGTATTATTATCAGAATGAGGTTAGCATTTGGTAATGGTGTGTGAGCGAAAAATAGTGATTACAACACCGCTGATGTGGCAGTGAAGTGTGGGTAATTACAGTGCCTTTTACCTGCCTCAGTGAACACAGAGTGGGTGTTTATCGTATGTGCAGTGTTCATATATGTTTATAGTATTATTATCAGAATGAGGTTGGCATTTGGTAATGGTGTATGAGCGAAGGTAATGGTGTGTGAGCGAAAAGTAGTGATTTTAGATCGCTCACTTCTAATGGCACTGCCCATCCAGTGATAGTCAATGAAATCATGAAACCTACATCATTGCAAAGCCGAAGGTTAGTACTTTCTAATGGTACCTTATTTTTCGCTCTAGATTTATTCTGTGCAGAGTTATAAAGGTTTAAAGTTTGTTTACATTTTGGTCGAAACCCCCGCGGGAGAGGCCAGTCGGGGCAAAACAATGCCCGCGGTTAAAGGGTTAAAGAACCATTACGAAAACTATATATTTATGCAAGAGAGGCCTTTGATAGGCCAAATCCTCGAACATCAGCTCAGCACGCACGGATTGTTTTGATCACGTAATGTGATTCCTTGTACTGCTTTTCCTCAGTGTTGTATTTGTAAGTTAAATATTTACAGTACTGTTCTGGTAAGTTTATGTGCAAGTTAAAGTATTATTAAATAACGTTCAAGCAAGAAATAAAGTCTTATAACCAGTTTTCTGATAGGCGTCAGAATATTACCTTTTTTATTTGTTTGTTAAATACTTGCCGTACTGCTTTTCCACAGTACTGTATTTGTAAGTTAAATATTTACTATTCTGGTATGCACCTGTAAGTTAAAGCACTTAAAGAAAGTTAAAGCATTAAATAAAGCCTTGTAACCAGTTATAGATTACACACGATTGGTGGGTTCCAAGACAATTCGCCATCGTGTCAATTCCCCGTCAAAACGTGAACGATTCCCCATCAGGACAATTCGTACCCTGTATGATTCCCCGTCATTCTATAAAAATATTAATTAATCAATGCTTTTATAAATATACTTATTATTAATTAATCAATACTTTAATAACTATATTGTCTTGTTATTGTTGTGACGGCGAACTGGCTTGACAGCGGATGGTCCAGAAACCATTTTGCTCCATAGACTCCCTAGGCATGGTGTTTTGCTGTTGTTTGCCATTGGTGATCAATATGAGGCACTCTGGGTGGTTGGAGGGTTCATTTGGCGTTGTGGCTTGCAAGTACAGTGCTGCACAGCAAGGCTTCGACATGCAGGTGCGTGGGCACGGGGTAACATTCCGACGCCGACTGGTTTCGGCATCGGAATGTTGCCTTGTGTTTCTGTGTTTGTGTGTCGGAGTTTTGCTGTGCAGTGCTGTGTTTGTGGGTTGTGACATTGGATGGGCCTTCTGACCACTTAGGGTGTTTCATATTGATTACCAGTGGCAAATGGCAGCGGGGGACCACGTTTGGGAGATCTAGTGAGGAAAATAAGGAGTAGTTAAAACTTACGAGGTTTCGCGCCGAACGCGCCACGTTAGGAACAAAACCCATGCGTTGGGGGTGAGCTTGCTGTATATATATACACACACACATATATATATATATATATATAAATATAAATTATATATATATATATATATATATATAAATATATATATATATATATATAAATATAAATTATATATATATATATATATATATATACAGTATATCCATCCATCATCCAATACTTCGTTGCCCCATGAGGAGCATAGGAGCCCAGGGCTAGGCAGTTGGTCCTGATATTTAGGATGAGAGTGACCAACCTCACTCATCCCTGGGTGGCATTATGTGAGCAATAAACCCCAACCACCCCTTGGATATAAGCCTTCACTGGCTCAATCCGATTGGAGCTCAATAATTACCCACTAAACCACCAGGCGCCAAAATTTGGTTATATGGTTACCACCCAGAGTAGTAAATGGTTTCCTGGTATACAGAAAACCATTTGGCTTGTCACTCAGTGTAGAGTCACCTACAGGCAGACAGAAGAGGAAAGAATGAAGGAATGAAAGACAGAAGAGGGAGTATAAAGTCACCCGTAGGCAGAAGGATGAGGAAAGAATGAAGGAAAGAAGGACAGAAGAAGATGGAAGGAAAGAAGGATGGAGGAGAGGACAGGGCAGACACCCGAGAGCAGCACTACATTGAGTGAGTGGATGGTGAGTGCCCCCACCTACCACAAATATATATATATATATATATATATATATATATATATATATATAAGGGTTCGGTGTGTGTGTGTGTGTGTGTGTGTGTGTATACTACCGTGCCGTGTTCCGTGCGAAATCGCGTATATTTAAACTACTCCGTATTTTGCTCCCTAGACCCCCCAAATGTGTTGTTTTGCTGTTATCTGTCACTGGTAATCACTAGAAAGCACTTTAAGTGGTTAGAAGGTTTATTTAATGTTATAACTCACAAATACAGTACTCCAGAGCAAAACTTCAACACACAAATACTGTACGTAAACACAAGGAAACATTCCGACGCCGATCATAGGTAATCATATAAATCAGGTTAACTGGTACCAGTGCTTTAACTTACAAGTACACACCAGAACAGTACATATTTAACTTAGAAGTGCAGTACTGTGATATCGAATGATTTCAGTACATAATCTGTTAGGAATGGCTGAAAAAAAAAAAAAAATGTTATGAATACATTTTCACCTTTTTGATATATGTTTATGGTAGTTTCGAGTTATTTTTTACGTTATCGTTGTGCCCATGCTTGGAAAAGGGAGCGAAAGAGTTGAATTTTCAGTCCTAAATGAGAAAACTGCACGTCTTCCAAGGCTAGACTCTGCCACGGGAGAATAAAGTGGAGGGTCAGTCCGATTAGCAATAAGGAAGTTGTGTCACAACTTCCAGCTCCCACACCACGAGAATGGCTAAAAATAGAATCGTAATGCAGTTTCAGAACTAACAATAAGTCTAATTATTACGAATACAGATACAAAGCAGAAATAAATACATTTGCAGACGGGGAAAACGTACTTCGTCCGTCATAACATGTTCATCTTTCTCTATCATTTTACGTTCATCTTTATCATTTTACCTTGTTATTTTCGCAATATATATTGCTGTCTCGTAAACAGGGTGGTTGTTTGTGTTTTGCAAAAGAGGAAAAAGATTGTATTTTCTGTCTGGGTCGAGATAATGGGTGTACCTATGTGTGGTTAGGCATGGCCACGAGCAAAAAAATCGTACATCCACTCATCACGATAGCAGGTGGTGAACTGACAGATGATACATGAGAGGGTGAAGTCAAGGTCAGTCTCATGTCCCAGATTTTCGTTCACTTCCCGAAAGTTTATTCACAGTTTTCTACAAGTTGCATTGCATCAAATGATCCAAACCATTACAGCAAACCTGAGCAAATAGGTAAAGATACCAAAACAAAAATGTATTTTTCTTTTATTATAAGTCTTTAACGAACAAATAAAAAAGGCAATATTCTGACGCCTATCAGGGAAACTGGTTATAAGACTTTATTTCCTGCTTTAACGTTATTTAATAGTACTTTAAGATGCACATAAACTTACCAGAACAGTGCAGTACTGTAAATATTTAACTTACAAATACTGTGTTACTGTACTCGGGAATGTCTCACTCACTAATTTCCCGCCTAGATCGTCACGTAATCAAAACAAACCGCGCGCTGCGGTGACGTTCGAGGATTTGATCTTTCAAAGGCCTCTCCTGCGTTAATTTGTAGTTTTCATAATGGTTTTTTAATCTTACGTTGTCTTATATGTATCCCAGCCCTTACCGTGTATAATTGCGAGCGCGTTCCATGAGATCGTGTTCCGTGCGAGTTACCTGTATATATATATATATATATATATATATATACACTGTACATAATAGGGTGGTCCTTAGTTTTCAACTTGAAAAATTTGCTTCAGCTGCTGCGGGACTTTGTTCCTATTGATTAAAAAATGACGTATGCAAAACCTCATGCTTATTAAATAATCTTCAAGTGTAGCGACCAGTAACATCATGAAGATCTTCACACTGCTTGGCCTTCCTTAATCATTTGTAGAATTCTATCCATCTACATGGGAATATTGTGAGGATTACAAGGAAGCTGAGCGCATCATCCAGGGGCTACAGGTAGCTAATGACTTTGCTGAAAGAGGGGTAGCACTGATTCAAGAGTTTTATCCAGTGTTGACTGAGAATGAAGATCAACAGCAGCTTCTTCTCCTATTCATTGAGCAATATAGGCAAATATATTCAGCTGCGAAAAAGGCTACGGCTAGCGGCAGTTACAAGCCGTTAAAATAGGCAACAATGAGTGAGAGTTGGGTTCCAATGATACTGCCCCCAGTGAGGGGCTAATACTGTAAAAACTGATTGAAAATTCTTGTTTAGTGCTTCACAAATATCCTTCTTTTCTGTATGGGTGATTCCATCGTCCGTAATGGATTGTACTTTATCTTTAATTTGGTTTTGCTTCTGATGTAGCTGTAAAACAGCTTTGGTTGATCACTACTTTTAGTTATGATATCCTCCTCAAACTGTTTTTGGGCTTCCCTCCTTATTCTTGTATAATCATTTCCTGCCTGTTTGTAATTATTATATGCCCTTTCACTATTGTGTCTTCTGTATATATTCCACAACAAATCTCTTTTTTCTTTTGATTATTTACATTCTGTAATGAACCGCTTCTTTATTTTCTTTTCTGCTTTTTTGTGCTGTGGGATGTACTTCTGGACTCCTATTTCATAAAATTCACAGAATTTTTTATATATAGCATTTAAATCTTGTCCTCTAAGCTCCTTTTCCCAATCAATTTCTAAGAAGTACTTCTTTAGGTCATGATACTTTCCCTTTTTATAGTTTAGGCTCTTTTTGTAATTTTCATTGCAGATAACTATGTCATATGGAATCCTGAAGTTGTGTGTGTGTGTGTGTGTGTGTGTGTGTGTGTGTGTGTGTGTGTGTGTGTGTGTGTGTGTGTGTGTTCTTACCTAACTAATTGTTCTTACCTAATTGTATCTTTACAGGAATGAGTCAAGCTCGTACTGTCCCGTGTCTTAAACCATATTTATCGTACATATCCTTAAATTTGTGAATTGTTTTGGCACACACTATTTCATTCGGTAGTGCATTCCATTGATCAATTGCTCTGTTTGGGAAACTGAATTTCCTTACGTCTTTATCACCTCTCTTCTTATGCAGTTTTTTTGCAGTGTCCTCTTGCTGATGCTTCTCCATATGTTAAGTAATCATTTATGTCTATTTTCTCCTTTCCTGATATGCATTTATATAGCATTATCATGTCACCTCTTTTCCTTCTCTCCTGTAGTGTTGGTAGATTCAGTTTATTTAGTCTTTCTTCGTAGCTTAGGTCCCTTAAGCTTGGTATCCATCTTGTAGCGGCACTTTGAACTTTTTCAATCTTGTCTATGTGCTTTTTGAGATGAGGACTCCAGACTACTCATGCATCTCCTGTGTGTGTGTGTGTGTGTGTGTGTGTGTGTGTGTGTGTGTGTGTGTGTTTGTGTGTGTGTGTGTGTTTCTTACCTAATTGTATCTTTACAGGAATGAGTCAAGCTCATACTGTCCCTTGTCTTAAACCATATTTATCATACATATCTTTAAATTTGTGAATTGTTCTGGCACACACTATTTCATTCGGTAGTGCATTCCACTGATCAATTGCTCTATTTGGGAAACTAAATTTCCTTACGTCTTTATCACCTCTCTTCTTATGCAGTTCTTTGCAGTGTCCTCTTGCTGATGCTTCCCCATTGGTTAAGTAATCATTTATGTCTATTGTCTCCTTCCCTGATATGCATTTATATAGCATAATCATGTCACCTCTTTTCCTTCTTTCCTGTGATGTTGGTAGATTCAGTTTATTTAGTCTTTCTTTGTAGCTTAGGTCCCTTAAGCTTGGTATCCATCTTGTAGCGGCACTTTGAACTTTTTCAATCTTGTCTATGTGCTTTTTGAGATGAGGACTCCAGACTACTCATGCATCTCCTGTGTGTGTGTGTGTGTGTGTGTGTGTGTGTGTGTGTGTTTCTTACCTAATTGTATCTTTACAGGAATGAGTCAAGCTCATACTGTCCCCTGTCTTAAACCATATTTATCATACATATCTTTAAATCACTCCGGTACGGCCTGTGGACCCTCCAGGGAAACGTCGTCTGTGGCATTTTGGAGCCGCAGACTGGGAGGCCCTCAGGCAGTACTTCTTTGATTTTCCCTGGAATGATTATTGCTTCCATGGCCGTGAGCCATCTGAGTGTGCCTTGCGCATTACGGAGGTTATTCTCTCGGGCATGGAAGCATACATTCCTTTCTCATATCCTTTGACTAACGCAAGAAAGCCTTGGTTTAATCACGCTTGTTCTAATGCTGTCCGCAACAAGGAGATGGCCTACAAAAGGTACCAGAGCCAACCCACCCCTGAATCACATCATCTTTACGTTTCTGCCCGGAATCGTGCTAAGTCTGTTCTTCGCTCTACTAAAAATAATTTCATCCATACTAAATGCTCTCAACTCTCCAACTCGAATTCTTCCCGCTCCTTCTGGCATCTTGCCAAAAATCTTTCTAACAACTTTACCTCATCATCCTTCCCTCCTCTTTTCTACTCTGATGGTTCTGTAGCTATTTCTTCTACTGATAAAGCAGATCTCTTCGCACAGACTTTCTCCTCCAATTCTACCTTAGACGATTCCGGTGCTGTTCCTCCATCACTTCCCCCCTCTGACTTCCTCATGGCTGACATTAAAATTTCTTCAGTTGATGTATTTTCTGCCATCACTGGCCTCAGTACTAACAAGGCATATGGGTCTGATGGGGTCCCTCCTGTTGTTCTCAAGAACTGTGCTTCTGTGCTTACACCCTGCCTAGGCAAACTCTTTCGTCTTTGTCTGTCAACTTGTACCTTTCCTTCTTGCTGGAAGTTTGCTCTCATTCAGCCAGTCCCAAAGAAGGGTGACCACTCCCAACCCTCCAACTATCGTCCAATTGCTTTAACGTCCTGTATTTCAAAAGTTTTCGAGTCAATTCTTAATAGAAAAATTTTAAGGCATCTTTCCTATCACAACCTTCTTTCCGATCGTCAGTATGGGTTCCGTCAGGGACGCTCCACTGGCGATCTTCTCACCTACCTTTCAGACTCCTGGTCATCCTCCTTTCGGGACTTTGGCGAAAGCTTTGCCATTGCACTTGACATCTCAAAGGCTTTCGATCGAGTCTGGCATAAATCTTTAATTTCCAAACTGCCCTCCTACGGTTTCTATCCTTCTAACTGTGCCTTCATCGCTAGCTTCCTTTCTGGTCGTTCTATAGCCGCTGTTGTAGACGGCCATCGTTTTTCTCCTAGATCTATCAACAGTGGTGTTCCTCAGGGCTCTGTCCTATCACCAACTCTCTTCCTTCATCAATGATCTTCTAAGCTGTACATCTAACCATATCCACTCATACGCTGATGACTCTACCCTTCACCTTTCCATTCGGTTCCCGCAACGCCCATCTCAACAGTTACTTCAACAAACAAGGGATGAGGCTATGGCACACCTAATGTCTGACTTGGCTCGTATCTCTGACTGGGGTAAAAATAATATGGTTGTCTTTAATGCATCTAAGACTCAGTTCTTACACCTATCAACCCGACAAAATCTTCCACAGGTATACCCACTAATGTTTAATAATATTCAGCTTAATCCTTCATCATCCTTGAACATGCTTGGGGTTTCATTTACTCGGGACTTATCTTGGAAAGATCATATTACATCTCTTGTAAAATCTGCTTCCAAGAGATTGGGTGTGCTAAGCCGACTCCGCTCTTTCTTTACCCCTGCGCAATTGTTGACTCTATACAGGGGTTTTATCCGCCCCTGTGTGGAGTACAACTCTCATGTGTGGGGTGGCTCCCCACATACAGCTCTTCTCAATAGGGTGGAGTCAAAGGCTTTTCGTCTCATTAACTCTCCTCCTCTTACTGACTCCCTTCAACCTCTGTCTCTTCGCCGCACTGTTGCATCTTTATCTCTTTTCTATCGCTTCTTTAATGGTCACTGCTCCTCTGAACTGTCTGCTTGCATTCCTCCACCTCTACGACGGGCGCGTAACACCCGTCTGGCAGCAAACTCTCATCCTTTTTCTGTCCAACTCTCTAATGCAAGAGTTAACCGTTACTCCCAGTCTTTCATTTATGCAACAGGTCAGTTCTGGAACTGTCTCCCTCTGTCTGTATTTCCTGCTGCCTATGATCTCCAGTTTTTCAAACGCAGTGTGTCCAGGCATCTCAAAATGATCGGATCTTGAATTTGGCTCTATATTGTATTTTGTTTTTCTCTTGGAGGGAACTGTTACTGCGGGCTCATGGCCTTTGGTTCCTTCTTCCTCGCATTAAAAAAAAAAAAAAAAAAAAAATGTCTTTCTTTGTAACTTAGATCCCTTAAGCTTGGTACCCATCTTGTAGCGCCCCTTAGAACTTTTTCAATCTTGTCTATGTGTTTTTTGAGATGAGGACTCCAGACTACTGATGCACACTCCAGGGCTGGTCTGATGAATGATGTTATTATCTTTCTTAGCATGTCTTCATTTATGTATGTGAACGCTATTCTCATATTGGCAAGCAGTGTATACATGTTCCGTACCTTCTCACTGATGTGGTCGGCCGGAGATAGTCTGTTACTGATAATCACACCTAGGTCCTTCTCTCTTTCTGATGTGTGTAGGGTTTTATTTCCTAATGTATAATCCCAATCACGTCTTTTTCCACTTTTACCAAACTTGATTACATGACACTTGTCCACATTGAATTCCATTTGCCATGTATTACTCCATTCATGAAGTTTATTTAATTCTTCTTGTATCTCTTTACAAGACTCTGTTAGTAATTCTCCTTTGTATTTTTGCAATTCTCCTTTGTATTTTTGCATCATCTGCAAACATACTTAGATAGCTTTCATTTCCAGTGTTACTGTCTATATCATTTATATACACTAAAAACATGATTGGTGCCAGCACTGAGCCCTGTGGTACTCTACTAGTCACTTCTTTCCATGATGAGTAATTTCCCCTTAGTACTGTTCTCATTTCTCTCTTCATGAGAAAATCTTGCATCCAACAATAGAGTTTGCCTCGAATTCCTCCCTGATGGTACAGTTTCTATAAAAGTCTTTGGTGTGGTACTGTGTCCAATGCTTTCTTGAAATCTAAATAGATACTGTCCACCCATCCTTCTCTTTCCTGTAATGTGTCTGTTACTCTGTCATAGTAGCTCAATAGATTAGTAACACATGATTTTCGTTTTCTGAAACAAAACTGTCTTTCTGTGTGCGCATGTGTGTGTGTGTGTGTGTGTGTGTGTGTGTGTGTGTGTGTGTGTATGTGTGTGTGTGCGCGCACATGCATGTGTGTGTGTATTTACCTATTTGTAGTATACAGGAATTGAGCAATGCTCATGTTGTCCTGTCTCCAAATCCACATTTATCAAGTCTACCTTTACACACACGAATGTTTTTCTCATGCACCACCTCTTCGTCTAAGTCGCTCCAAATATTTATGTATTTACCTAATATACATAACTGTGATATACATGGAATGTGTTATGCTCATGGGTTTCTGTTGCTGTTTCTCAACAAGTCAAATTTAGCTTTAAACTCGTTTAAGTTTTTAGACTGGACGATCTCTTTGTCCAGGCTATTCCATAAGTCTATACTTCTGTAAGGAAAGCTATATTTCTTGATATCCTTCAAGCAGCTTGACTTTTTCAATTCCATTCCGTGTCCTCTTGTTACTCTCTTATCCTGTACAAACAAATCTTCTTTGTCAATTTTATCTGCTCCCATCATGGTCCTGAACACTGCAATCATGTCTCCCCTCTTTCTCCTTTCCTCTAAGGAAGGCAAATCCAGCTTTTCCAGCCTCTCTCTCTGTATGACAGGTCTGCCAGACTGGGGACCATCTTGGTTGCTATTCTTTGTATTCTCTCAACCTTGTTTATATCTTTCTTTTTGTGTGGGGACCACACTAATGCTGCATATTCTGACCTGGGGCGGATCATGGCCACTATCAATTTTTTCATCATCTCCTCATCCATATGATGAAATGTTACTCTTATGTTATTCAAGAGTTTATAAGTCTCTCCAACTATCTTGTTAATGCGCTATTCTGGTGACAAACTATCTTGGACCAGCACTCCCAAAACTTTCTCTTCTCTCATTTTTGTGATTAATTCATTACCCAACAAATAATTCAGTGATGGCCTCTTGGTACTTTGACCCATTTCCAATATTTTACATTTCTTTACATTAAATTTCATTTCCCACGTCCGGCTCCAATCATGTATCCTATCCAAATCCTCCTGCAGCATTTTACAATCCTCCTCAGCCTCTACCTTCCTCAAGATCTTTACATCATCAGCAAACAGACTTGCATAACTGTTCACTCCATCTACCATATCATTTACGTAAATCAGGAACATTACTGGCGCCAACACCGAGCCTTGAGGGACTCCACTTGTTACTTCCCTCCATCCAGACATCCTATCCTTTATTACTGTCCTCATTTGTCTGTCTCTCAAAAAGTCTCTCATCCATTCCAGAAGTTTCCCCTTCAGTCCTCCTATATATTCTAGTTTCCACATTAGTCTTTTATGAGGTACCTTGTCAAAGGCCTTCTCTAAGTCTAAGTACACACACGCCACCCAACCATCTCTCTCCTGTACCATATCAATCGCTCTTGAGTAAAAGCTCAACAAGTTAGAAACACATGACCTTCCACTTCTGAATCTAAACTGACATTCAGCCAAAATATTCATCTCTTCTAGATATTTTATCCATGTGTCTTTCATGATTCTCTTGCACAATTTTGCGACCATGCTGGTTAGAGATACTAGTCTATAATTCAGGGGTTCTTCCCTGTTTCCTCCCTTATAAATTGGTACCACATTTGCCCTGTTCCAGAGAACACACGATTAAACTGTGAATTTTATCCGCCAGTTGTTCTCTGCATTCCTTCAGTACCCAATAAGAAGTTCCATCAGGTCCTGGGGCTTTCCTTACATCTTGAGTTTCCAGTAATTTATACACTTCCTGTACCTCCACTTTTATATCTTTTATCACCGGTACATTTCTAATCACTCCCTCCTCTTCCACAAACTCTTTGTCATTAGTGAAAACCGATTGGAAACATTTGTTCATTATTTCAGCTTGCATTGCTTCATCTTTATAGACCTCTCCTTTTACTTTCAGTTTGGTGATTCCTTCCTTTTGTTTCAGTTTGCCATTAACAAATCTATAAAACAGTTTGGGTTCATCCTTGCATTTGTCTATTATACCTTTTTCAAAATTCCTTTCTTCTTCTCTACGTATTCTTGTGTATTCATTTCTAATTCTTTTACATTCTTCCTTTGTTCTGTTGTTACCTCTCTTTCTCCAATTGTTCCACGCCTTATCTCTCTCTTTTTTGGCTATCATACACCTTCTATTAAACCACTCCTTTTTCCTGTTTTCTTTCCCTCTTACTCTTGGTACAAAATTTTCCACTCCCAAATTATATAGGTCTAGAAAGATATCCCACTTCCTCTGTATCTCTCTTGTTTCTCTGAATTTTCTCCAATCCGCATTTTCAAAAAAGTTTCTCAATCCTGTAAAATTTGCTTTCCCAAAGTTGTATCTTCCCTGTCTATGAAGCTCGTCTCTTGGCTCGACGTTCCCTATTATCATCTTAAACTCAATGACCACATGATCACTTTTTCCTAAAGGACAGAGATATTTCAATGCTTCTATTACGTTGGGTTCTTTGGTAAACAGTAAATCTAACCTTGCTGGTGTGTCCTCACCTCGAAACCGTGTCTTCTTTGACCCATTGCGTCATCACATTATTCATTATTATATTTAATAACATAGTGCCCCACAAATCCTCGCTGCCTCCCGAGTACCATTCCTCCCAGTTCACCTCTTTACAATTAAAGTCACCCACCAAAATTATATTATTGGTTTTTTCTCAATTATTTTTTGTAAATAGCTAGCCATATCTGACAACATCTCCTGGTATTCGTCATCATTCCATGCTCTCGTCTTAGGGGGAACATACACTACCGCCATATCTCTCTTAATATTCTCTCCAGTTTCTAGTTTTATATATATCACTTCAGCCCTGCCTTCTCCCATTTCCACGGTATCTACATTTATGTTGTTCTTCACTGCTATCATCACTCCTCCTCCCTTTTTTTCATTTCTGTCTTTTCTCCACAGTTTGTATTTACCATCTCCCAAATGAACAACAATATCTTCTCTTAATTTGGTCTCTACAAAGCACATGACATCAGGTTCATGTTCTCTCAAGAAATCGTAAATTTTGAGCCTTGCTGATATTAAACCACCAACATTAGTATATATCACCTTTAAATTATTTTTGATGTTTTTTATACCCTCTTCTCTCCCACTCTCCATCAGTACCACTTCCTCAACTTCTGATCTTTCACAGCTTTCCCCCTTAATTTCCTTCACTTCTATTTCCTTAAATACCACTTCCTTACTTTCATATCCATTACTCTCCAAAAAAAAGTATTACATTCTTCCTCTGTCCTCCTATCATTTTTTTCCTTTACTTCCTTCAATGATTTTAAAACTTCTCTCTCTTCTTCATTCAGATCTTTTCTTATTATAATATTTTCCATCCCTGCCTCTTTGCTTAACTTCCAGGTAACTTTAAGTACACTCAACCCCCTGCTATCACGCCTAATTGGTCACAGGAAACGCGCGTGATAGCTGAATACGCGATAGCTGAACTGAACAATCAACGGGAAAATTTCTAATTGGTTTTTCGGTGGCCCATTTTTCTTAACTTTTAACCACTTTATGCCTACAATTTCCTGCCAATCTCTCCTCTAACATGAAATAAAGCATTATTATATTAATAATAACAGTAAGATGAATAAATAAACAACATAAAAGGCCATCAAACTTTTATAAGGTTTAAGGCTTGGGTGGTTTGATGGGTTCCAAGGCTTGGGAGTGGCTTAGTTGCTGCCAGATCTCTTTGGCTGTCTCCATTTCTTTAGTGTCCACAGCTAAAGGGGGTATCACATGGTACCTTTTATCAGGAATGGCTGAGGAACATTTAAGTGGAACAAAACTTGGACGCTATCACACATGTTCCTCACACTGTCATCAGAGGCCTGTCTCAGTTGTAAACACGTGATTACTTTATCGACATCACAGTTTTTTCGGCATAAGATATATTAACTCTTTATAAGGGTTTCAAAACGATTGATATTTATTCTAAAATACAATATTAATAAGTATTCAGCATTAGGCTAAATTTCAATGCTGTAGTACAATATATTCTCTCGAGCCGAATGGGTTTTGGTCACTGTTTTGCCCGTCGTGTCCTCGATAGGAATCCGTTCAGATGCATTCCAAATGCCCATGCTATAATCAGGAATTTTACCACGTTACTGTTCCGATTAACCATCGCATCCTCTGCAAACCTCGTATGAAGTGCCGTGTGAATAAGTTTCGCATAGCCTGTCTTCAAACTCGACGCATGATAGCGGTCTTGGGGTGCGTGATAGCATGTATGGTTGTGCATTTGATCTGTGCGTGATAGCAGATAGGCGTGATAGCTGAACACGCGATAGCAGGGGGTTGAGTGTATATCATCTACTACACTTTCTGCTGAAAACTTGACTCTCATTGGTCTTGTTTCCCCTTTCTTATAAGGCCCTATTCTCCTAACTTCTTCAATTTCTTTTATCCACTTGTCTCCTTCGGGATCAATCTTACCTAATATTCCTCTTACCAGGTTCGTGTCTTTCTCAAGTCTCACGAATCTAACCTTCTCTTCCTCCTCCCTGTTTCCAAATATTACCACGCATCTGTTCCTTTCAACAGTTTCTCTCACTATTTTCTCTTTTTTCTTCAGTCTCTTCACTACATTTTCATCCAATTTTATCTTGTTGTGTTTATTTACCTATTTGTATTCACCTATTTGTAGTATACAGGAATTGAGCAATGTTCGTGTTGTTCTGTCTCCATATCCACATTTATCAAGTCTGCCTTTACACACATGAATGTTTTTCTCATGCACCACCTCTTTGTCTAAGTCGTTCCAAATATTTAAGTATTTACCTAATATACCTAATTGTGATATACACGGAATGTACTATGCTCGTGGGTTTCCGTCGCTGTTTCTCAATAAGTGTGTGTGTGTGTGTGTGTGTGTGTGTGTATTTACCTATTTCTTTACCTATTTGTAGTATACAGGAATTGAGCAATGCTCGTGTTGTCCTGTCTCCATATCCACATTTATCAAGTCTACCTTTACACACATGAATGTTTTTCTCATGCACCACCTCTTTGTCTAAGTCGTTCCAATATTTAAGTATTTATACCTAATTGTGATATACACGGAATGTACTATGCTCATGGGTTTCCATCGCTGTTTCTCAATAAGTCAAATTTGGCTTTAAACTCGTTTAAGTTTTTAGACTGGACAATCTCTTTGTCCAGGCTATTCCATAAGTCTATACTTCTGTAAGGAAAGCTATATTTCTTGATATCCTTCAAGCAGCTTGACTTTTTCAATTTCATTCCGTGTCCTCTTGTTGCTCTCTTATCCCATACAAACAGATCTTCTTTGTCAATTTTATCTACTCCCACCATGGTCCTGAACACTGCAATCATGTCTCCCCTCTTTCTCCTTTCCTCTAAGGAAGGCAAATCCAGTTTTTCCAGCCTGTCTCTGTATGACAGGTCTGTCAGACTGGGGACCATCTTGGTTGCTGTTCTTGGTATTCTCTCAATCATGTTTATATCTTTCTTTTTGTGTGGGGACCACACTACCACTGCATATTCCAACCTGGGGCGGATCATTGCAACTATCAATTTTTTCATCATCTCCTCATCCATATAATGAAATGCTACTCTTATGTTAGTCAAGAGTTTATAAGTCTCTCCAACTATCTTGTAAATGCGCTTTTCTGGTGACAAACTATCTTGGACCAGCACTCCCAAATCTTTCTCTTCTCTCCTTTTTGTGATTAATTCATTACCCAACAAATAATTCAGTGATGGCCTCTTGGTACTTTGACCCATTTCCAATATTTTACATTTCTTTACATTAAATTTCATTTCCCACGTCCGGCTCCAATCATGTATCCAATCCAAATCCTCCTGCAGTATTTTATAATCCTCCTCAACCTCTACCTTCCTCAGGATCTTTACATCATCAGCAAACAGACTTGCATAACTGTTCACTCTATCTACCATATCATTTACGTAAATCAGGAACATTACTGGCGCCAACACCGAGCCTTGAGGGACTCCACTTGTTACTTCCCTCCATCCAGACATCCTATCCTTTATTACTGTCCTCATTTGTCTGTCTCTCAAAGTCTCTCATCCATTCCAGAGGTTTCCCCTTCAGTCCTCCTATATATTCTAGTTTCCACATTAGTCTTTTATGAGGTACCTTGTCAAAGGCCTTCTCTAAGTCTAAGTACACACAATCCACCCAACCATCTCTCTCCTGTACCACGTCAATCGCTCTTGAGTAAAAGCTCAACAAGTTAGAAACACATGACCTTCCACTTCTGAATCCAAACTGACATTCAGCCAAAATATTCATCTCTTCCAGATATTTTATCCATCTGTCTTTCAGGATTCTCTCACACAATTTTGTGACCATGCTGGTTAGAGACACTGGTCTATAATTCAGGGGTTCTTCCCTGTTTCCTCCCTTGTAAATTGGTACCACATTTGCCCTCTTCCATTCTTGTGGCACTTTCCCCTCTTCCAGTGAGCATACGATTAAACTGTGAATTTTATCCGCCAGTTGTTCTCTGCATTCCTTCAGTACCCAATTAGAAATTCCATCAGGTCCTGGGGCTTTCCTTACATCTTGAGTTTCCAGTAATTTATACACTTCCTGTACCTCCACTTTTATATCTTTTATCACAGGAACATTTCTAATCACTCCCTCCCCTTCACAAGCTCCTTTTCTTTAGTGAAAACTGACTGGAAACATTTGTTCATTATTTCTGCTTGCATTGCCGCATCCTTAAAGACCTCTCCTTCTACTTTCAGTTTGGTGATTCCTTCCTTTGTTTCAGTTTGCCATTAACAAATCTATAAAACAGTTTGGGTTCATCCTTGCATTTGTCTATTATACCTTTTTCAAAATTCCTTTCTTCTTCTCTACGTATTCTTGTGTATTCATTTCTTATTCTTTTATATTCTTCCTTTGTTCTGTTGTTACCTCTCTTTCTCCAATTGTTCCACGTCTTATCTCTCTCTTTTTTTGCTATCATACACCTTCTATTAAACCACTCCTTTTTCCTGTTTTCTTTCCCTCTTACTCTTGGTACAAATTTTTCCACTCCCAAATTATAGAGGTCTGTGTGTGTGTGTGTGTGTGTGTGTTCTTACCTAATTGTATCTTTATAGGAATGAGTCAAGCTCGTACTGTCCCGTGTCTTAAACCATATTTATCGTACATATCCTTAAATTTGTGAATTGTTTTGGCACACACTATTTCATTCGGTAGTGCATTCCATTGATCAATTGCTCTGTTTGGGAAACTGAATTTCCTTACGTCTTTATCACCTCTCTTCTTATGCAGTTTTTTGCAGTGTCCTCTTGCTGATGCTTCTCCATATGTTAAGTAATCATTTATGTCTATTTTCTCCATTCCTGATATGCATTATATACCATTATCATGTCACCTCTTTTCCTTCTCTCCTGTAGTGTTGGTAGATTCAGTTTATTTAGTCTTTCTTCGTAGCTTAGGTCCCTTAAGCTTGGTATCCATCTTGTAGCGGCCCTTTGAACTTTTTCAATCTTGTCTATATGCTTTTTGAGATGAGGACTCCAGACTACTGATGCATATTCCAGGGTTGGTCTAATGAATGATGTTATTATCCTTTTTAGCATGTCTTCATTTATGTATGTGAATGCTATTCTCACATTTGCAAGCAGTGTATACATGTTCCGTACCTTCTCGCTGATGTGGTCAGCCGGAGATAGTCTGTTATTGATAATCACACCTAGGTCTTTCTCTCTTTCTGATGTGTATAGGGTTTTATTTCCTAACTTATAATCCCAATCAGGTCCTTTTCCACTTTTACCAAACTTGATTATATGACACATGTCCACATTGAATTCCATTTGCCATGTACTACTCCATTCATGAAGTTTATTTAATTCTTCTTGTAGCTCTTTACAAGAGTCTGTGTTAGTAATTCTCCTCTGTATTTTTGCATCATCTGCAAACATATTCAGATAGCTCTCATTTCCAGTGTTACTGTTTATATCATTTATATACACTAAAAACATGACTGGTGCCAGCACTGAGCCCTGTGGTACTCCACTAGTCACTTCTTTTCATGATGAGTAGTTTCCTCTTAGTACTGTCCTCATTTCTCTTTTTATGAGAAAGTCTTGCATCCAACAAAACAGTTTGCCTCGAATTCCTCCTTGATGGTACAGTTTCCATAAAAATCTTTGGTGTGGTACTGTGTCAAAAGCTTTCTTGAAATCTAAATAGATACTGTCCACCCATCCTTCCCTTTCCTGTATTGTGTTTGTTACTCTGTCATAGTTGCTCAACAGATTAGTAACACATGATTTTCCTTTTCTGAAACCAAACTGTCTTTCTGTTATCATACTGTGTTCTTCTAGATGGTTTACCCAAGCTTTTCTTATAAGTTTTTCTAATACCTTGCTTACAACACTGGTCAGTGATACTGGTCGGTAGTTGAGTGGATTTTGTCTATTTCCTTTCTTGAATAAGGGGACAATATTTGCTTTTTTCCAAATATCAGGTAGTTTACCTTGACTCAAGGATTTCTTGAAAATTAAAAATAATGGTTTACTTAACTCCTTTGCACATTCTCGTAATACCCAACATGAAATTTCATCAGGACCACTTGCTTTTCCTCTGTCTAATCTACTTAACTCCTCCTGTATTACTTTTTCTGCTATTTGTATATCTGGTAGTATGTGTGGACATGCGTGTTCCACATAGTCCCTCTCAAAATTTTTTCTTCTGTAAAAACTAATTGGAAATTCTTATTTAGTGCTTCACAAATATCTTTCTCTTGTGTATAAGTGATTCCCTCGTCCGTAATGGATTGTATTATATCTTTTACTTTAGTTTTGCTTCTGATATAGCTGTAAAACAGCTTTGGTTGATCACTACTTTTATTTATTATATCCTCCTCAAACTGTTTTTGGGCTTCCCTCCTTATTCTTGTATAGTCGTTTCTTGCCTGTTTGTAATTATTATACGCCCTTTCACTATTGTGTCTTCTGTATCTATTCCACAACAAATCTCTTCTTTCTTTTGATTTTTTACATTCTGTATTGAACAATTTCTGTATTTTCTTATCTGCTTCTTTGTGCTGTGGGATGTACTTCTGGACTCCTATTTCATAAAATTCACAAAAATTTTTATATACAGCATTTAAATCTTGTCCTCTAAGCTCATTTTCCCAATCAACTTCTAAGAAATACTTCTTTAGGTCTTGATAATTTCCCTTTTTATAGTTTAGGCTCTTTTTGTAACTATCATCGCTGTTTACTATGTCATATGCTATCCTGAAGTTATAATTTAGTACTGCATGATCGCTTTTGCCGAGTGGAGGGTGATATATTAAACTGTCAATATCATTTTCTTGCCTTGTAAATATTAGATCTAGCACTGAAGGTACATCAAGTCCTCTTTTTCTGGTTGTTTCCCTCACATGTTGCGTTAAGAAAAACACTTGTACAAGATCCAGGAGCTTTTGGTCCCAACAGCTTTCTTGGCTATTTATATCTAGAGTATTCCAATTTATATTTGTATTGAAGTCCCCAGTTAGTGTGTGTGTGTGTGTGTGTGTGTGTGTGTGTGTGTATAAAAGCAAGACAAATAATTCCACTGAAATAAGGTATATTCTTCACCAGCGGAAAATGTGTGGTACTGGTACATTTTCTATCTAACGAACACTCACTAACTACCCACAAGCTTCTAGCATCTTACAGTGCCTTGGCTAGTCCATTCTGTTAAACATTACTCATTTTACTCATAAAAACATGGAAAACAAACTACAGAAATAAACCTTGAGTTTTTATTGGTGAACTGATGATCAGGAAAGAAGTGTTTTACAATACAGTTAACATGATTCCTTGTGTATACATGCCATGGCCTACCCATTTATTCCTCACCTGACTGTAATCATTTCACCCCTCACTCGCCACTCAACTACTTTGCACATAATACAGTAAAACACAGGAATTGCAAGCACAGTAATTTTGTCAAAACAAATGCTTCATTTCTATCAGCTAGAGTTTATCTTTACTGCCAATGCAAATACGTTCCAAGATGATGCCATCTTAGAACCCATTTACATTGTCATCAAATGTATTCTATTTTATGATGTCATCTTAGAATGCATCTGCATTGTCATCGAATGTGTTCTATGATGATGTCATCTTAGAATGCATTTGCATTGCCATCAGATGTTTTAAGGTGATGTCATTTTAAAACACATTTACATCGGTGCTGTCATCAAATGTGTTCCAAGATGATGTCATCTTAGAACACACTTGCATCGGCATTGTCATCAAATGCGGTCTAAGATGATGTCATCTTAGAAGGCGTTTGCACTGGCATTGTCATCTCTGAGTGCATTTGCATTGGCAGAAAGGCTAAACTCTGGCTGGCAGATATGAACAATTTATCTGACAAAATTACTGTGCTTGAAATTCCCATGTATTTACTGTATTATCTGCAAAACAGCTGAGTGGCAAGTCAGGGGTGGAGTGACGGGTCAGGTGAGGAATAAATGGGTTGGCCATGGCAGTGATGGCACGTATACACAACTGTGAGCAAGGGAGCTGTGATAACTACAGTAGATTACTTCCTTCCAGATCATCAGTTCACCAATAAATGCTCAAGCTTTATTTCATAATTTATTTTTCTGAGATGAATAAAGTAATAAATAATATTTAACAAAACAGACTTACCATGTGCACTCTGCACTACCGCAAGACACTGCAACCAAGTATGTTATGTTACTGGGGTGTGTTTGAGGTTGTTTCAATGGAAAAATGTTAGTGTGGCCCTGCATACAAGTGGTAATGTATATAGTGCAATGATATACTGTATATAATCTTAGAACACATTTGCACTGTCATCAGATGTGTTCTAGGATGATGTCATCTTAGAATGCATTTGCACTGTCATCACTGTGTTCTAGGATGATGTCATCTTAGAATGCATTTGCATTGTCATCATTGTGTTCTAGGACGATGTCATCTTAGACGGCATTTGTATTATCATCTGATGTTTTAAGATGTCATCTTAGAATGCATCTGCATCAGCATTGTCATGAAAAGCATTCTAAGATAATATAATCTTAGAACATTTTTTCACTGACACTGTCATCTTCAAACGCATTTGCACTGGCAGAAAATATAAACTCTAGCTGATAGAAATTAATCATTTATTTCATTTGGCAAAATTACTGTGCCTGCAATTCCTACATATTTATTGTACTGTATCACTGTATCTGGCAAACAGCTAGTGGCGAGTGAGGGGTGGAGTGACAACGGTCAGGTGAGGAATAAATGGGTAGGCCACAGCACATATACACAGCTGTGAGCAAGGGAGTCATGATAACTCTACTGTAGAACACTTTTTTCCAGATCATCAGTTCACCAATCAATGCTCATTTTATTTCTTTAGTTTATTTTTGTGTATTTGATGAATAAAATATTGAATAATACACTATTTAACAAAACAGACTTACTGTGTGCATTTTGCACTACCGCAAGACACTGCAACCAAGTGTGTTACTTTAACCCATACCGTGCTGGGCAAAAAAATAAACTGATACCCCTCTATGCCAGCTAATTTTGGATTTTTTTTTTTCTGGCTAAATGGACTTAATACATCAATATAAGATCCCTGGCACTAATAAAAGTAATCACTAAAGCCAGATAGTTAGCTAAATCGGGTTAGGCTGGTGCCACTCTACCTCTGAAATCTTCGAGGTTATTGAGAGAGCAGAGCATCTGTGAACTTGAGAACCAATTCTGGATTTTTTTTTTCTGGCAAAAAGGGCTTAATACATCAATATAGTACCCCTGGCACTAATAAATGTAATCACCGAAGCCAGAAAGTTGATTGAATTGTGTCAGATTGGTGCCACTCTACCTCTGAAATCTGATAGCACAGCATCTGTGAGCTTGTAAACAGATTTTGGATTATTTTTGTGGGTAAATGGGCTTAATACATCAATATAAGATCCCTGGCACTAATAAAAGTAATCACCAAAGCCAGAAAGCAGGTTCAAATCAAGTTAGGTTGGTGCCACCCGACCTCTAAAATCTTCAAGGTTACTGACAGAGCAGAGCGTCTGTGAGCCTGTGATTCACTCGCCTCCCGCACTCCTGGGGGTAGGGGGGTTTCAAGAATACTCCCCCAGTATCCCTGCTTGTCGTATGAGGCGACTAAAAGGGTTGGTGGTGGGTTAGTGCCCCACCCCGTAAAAAGAACTAACTAAAAAAGCAAATAAAGCGCCTCGGACCCGGACGGACCATACGTTGACGACTAAGGAACGGACAAAGGACATTCTGAGAGTAGGAACGTGGAATGTGAGAGGAGTGAATGATGAAGTGAAAGAGAGAGAGATTGTCCAGGTGCTTGAGGATGCAAAAGTGGATATATGTGGATTGACTGAAACTAAATGGAAAGGTGGAAGGATGAGAGAATGGGAATACGGTGTAGGTATATGTGCGGGAGTCAGTGAGAATGAGAGGGCAAGAGAGGGAGTATGTCTGATGATCAGCAAGAAGTGGAAGGAGAATATAAGAGAGTATGGAACAGTGGGTGCAAGGATTGTATGGGTGAGGATGAAAGTAGGTATACAAGCATGGGCGATTGTATGTGTGTATGCTCCAACAGAGGATCAAGTGGCAAGAGTGAAAGATGAGTTTTGGGCGAGAGTAGAAGCATGTATGGACAAGTTTGAGAGGAGCGAGAGAGTGCTGTTGATTGGAGACATGAATGGCAAAGTCGGGAATGTACGAGTGGATGGAGTGGTTGGTCAGTGGGGTGTGCCAGCGGAAGTAGATGGGAATGGTAGTGCTTTGGTGGACATCTGTGCTGGTAAGGGGTTGGCAATAGCCAACACCTACTTTCGACATAAGATGATCCACCGGTATACATGGAGAGTAATGAGGAGGATGGATGGTGAACTTGTTGAACGAAAGGCAATGATAGACTACGTGTGTGTGGATGAGCGAATGAGAAGACAAGTGTTGGATGCAAGGGTGTGGAGAGGGTGGGGGAATGGAGTCTCGGACCATCACTTAGTGATGGCCAAGGTAGAGCTGCAAAGAAAGTGGTTGAGGAGGCGAAGGGGAAGACAGGAGGAAGCAACTCCGGTGAGAAGAGTGGAGAAACTGCAAGATAGTGAGAAGAGGACAGAGTATAAGAGCATAGTGAAGAAAGACTGGGAGGGTATGAGCTAGAGCAGATGGAAGGGTGGAAGACGTATGTAAGATATTCACGGAAGAGATAGGCGCAGCGTGTGAGGCGGTTTGTGGAGTGAGGAGGAGATGTAGGGGTGTGCAAGGTACAGCATGGTGAAATGATGAGGTGAAGCGAGCTGTGGAACAAAAGAAGAAGGCATATGGTGAATGGTTGGCGAGTAGAGGTAGGGGAGAAGATGAGAGAGAGAAGAGAGAGGTATATGTGAGCAGGAGAAGGGAGGTTAAGAGACTGGTGAAGGAGAGTAAGAAGAAAGTGGATGAAGAGTTTGGGAGGAATCTGAGTGTGAAATGGAGGGAGAGTAAGAAATTGTTTTGGAAGGAGGTAAAGAAAGTAAGGCAGTGTGAAAGGGGAAATAGTAGGGGAGTGAAAGATAGGAATAATAGATTGTTGGTGGAGAAGAGAGAGAAATTGAGGAGATGGAAGGAGCACTTTGAGGATTTGTTGAATGTAGAGAGTGAGAGCAGTGTGAGTATAAGTGGTTGGGGAATGGCTGGGAGAAGAAGAGATGAGAGAGGAGGAGGAAGAGATCAGTAGGTCAGAAGTAGTGGAAGCGATGAAGAAGATTAAGCTGGGAAAGGCCCCAGGAATTGATGGAGTGTGTGGTGAAATGCTTAGGTATGGGGGTGAGATTGTTGTGGAGTGGATATGGAAGTTGTGTAGATTGGCTTGGGAAGAGGGAAGGGTTCCAGAGGACTGGAAATCAGGTATAATTGTTCCTCTGTACAAAGGAAAAGGGGGAGAGAGAAGTATGTGGTAACCATAGGGGTATTTGCCTTCTTAGTGTGACTGGTAAAATATATGGTAGAATACTCATTGATAGGGTTAGGCATATGACAGAGGAGCTAGTTGGAGAAGAACAAGGGGGATTTAGGAAGGGAAAGGGTGTGTAGATCAGATATTTGTTCTAAGATGTTTAGTGGAAAAGTATCTAGAGAAGGGAAGGAAAGTGTACGCTGCCTTCATGGACTTGGAGAAAGCTTATGACAGAATAGATAGGAAAGGTATGTGGAAGGTATTAAGAATATATGGAGTGGAGGGGAAATTGTTGAGTGCTGTGAAGAGTATGTACGAGGGAGCTAGGGCTACAGTGCGAGTGGATGGTGAGCTGAGTGAGTTCTTTGATCTCAATGTGGGACTGAAACAGGGGTGTGTAATGTCTCCATGGCTGTTTAATATATATATGGATGGGGTCGTAAAGGAGGTACAAGGTAGGGCAGTGGATGTGAATGAGGGTGAGATTTGGAAGCTTCCGGTGTTGCTGTTTGCTGATGATACAGTATTGTTGAGTGAAGATGAATGGGAGTTGCAAGGTTTGGTGAATGAATTTGGGACAGTGTGTAGGAGGAGGAAGCTGAAAGTTAATGTAAACAAAAGTAAAGTTATGGTGTTTGAGAGGAATGAAGTCACAGAGTGTGCAGTGAGGTTGGATGGTGAGGATATGGAGAATGTGAGTGCATTCAAGTACTTGGGTAGTGTGATGAGTAAGGATGGAACTTTGGGGGATGAAGTACGTGAAAGGGTACAGCAGGGAAGGAAGGCTGTTGGCACACTGAAAGCAGTGATGAGAAATAGGGAGGTGAGTATGGAAGTTAAGAAGTCACTGCATGATGGTATTGTGATCCCTACCCTGACGTATGGAAGACGGCGTGGACCTTGCAAGAGGGGAACAAGTCAAGAGTGAGAGCAGTGGAAATGAGTTACTTGAGAGGAGCATGTGGAGTGACATGGAGGGACAGGTTGACGAATGAAGAAGTGAAGGAACGTTGTGGGGTAGATGTGGATGTGGTTGAAAAGATTAGGAGAAATACACTGAGGTGGTTTGGACATGTGGAGAGGATGGAGAATGAAAGACTGACTAAGAGGGTGTATGTAGGTGAGGTGGAGGGAGGGAGAGGGAGAGGTAGACCGAGGATGAGGTGGAGGGATGGAGTTGAGAGGTATGTGAGGGAGGGGGGGGTGAGTTGGGGGGAGGGGAGTCAAATGGTGGGTGACAGAGTGACTTGGAGGCGTTTTGTCTGCGGCCACCCTTTGCGGGATTAGGGCGTCGGGCTATAGATAGATAGATAGACGTAGATCTACATTGCTAGCACGGTATAGGTTAATGGGGTGTGTCTGAGATTGTTTCAATGGAAAAATGTTAGTGTGGCCCTGGATACAAGTGGTATTGTATATACTGTAATGATATATCTATGTGTAAGGAGCTGCTTAACATGGGACAACCGGACTACTGCAGTTATCCTCTCTTCTTATGTTCTTATGTATATATCAGATACCTGGGAAAAATTGGTAACCGGAAAGGTGAACTCCCCAGGCTTCCCGGTTAACTGGGATTTTACTTACAAGGCAGTGTTACATGGTGAAAGAATACACGATGGAATTCCTCCTAACTTGCATTCAAAAGACTATTTTATTCACCTTAGATTAGCCCCCTCCTAGTGAAAAAGGTTAAAATGTAAAAGAATCATTTGCAGGGAAAAACAGAAAGATGTGTTACCGAGCAGTCATCGTGATTGTCAATGGCATACAGCAGACGTGTCAGCTGGTGAAGGTGATGCTGTGTGGTTGTGATATCCCGGCTCAGCTGGTCCAGGCCAGTGCTGTCCACTAACCAAGATCGCAAAGTACCTGCACCTGCCAATGCAATAACAAATAAACCCTGATCACAGGACTAATACTAAAATATAACAGACACACTGCAGATCTGGGAGGATCTCTAAATACATGTATGCTAAACTATCAAACCTAGATCATAAGCCTTGCAGTCAAATAAAAAAAAATAACATTGCAGATTAGGACATTGTATTGCAAATATTAAGCACCTCTGAAAAATAAATAATAAAAATGTAACTACCAAAAGACCTATCAGCCCTATGCTGTGATTCTTTAACATATTTCACTGGATAATTAATATCAAAAGCAAATTAAGCTATCGTAATGAATCCTGTACATGTTATTTACATTAAAATTACTACTGTATTACCATTATGGTACTTCAATAACTCAAACCTGGTGCCAACCGTATTTCCCGTTGTATAGCGAACTTTGGTGCATAGCACGCACCTTAGTTTTCAAGAGAAAAATTGGAAAATAACTAGGTCTAGGCCTAGCCTAACAACATGAGGTTGCAGGACTACAGTATACCACGATGTTTCACTGGATACTTACTGTGCTGCTCTTGAGGAGTTTATTTCTTTCCAAACAATAGTACACTACTCTAATTTCAAACGTACAGGTACCTGTATCATTTCACGCTATATCTCTAAAGAATCTGAAATCCCAGATGAAAAAATGTTAAACCACTCGAAACAACCGATATATGGCATTTGTTTTGGCCTGACACACCAGTTACAAAACAGCAGCGTTACCAAAGCTGGCAAATATTTCATTGTAACTTTGATGTCATATTCTGTAATCTCTTTACTTAAAAGCAAAGGAAATTATTTCTTTACGGATATTCATGTAGCTTCATTAATTACAATATTAAGTTTAGGAGACAAGTCTGTTCAGAGACAAATTTCCTGACTGCTATGGGTGTAGCAGTGTAGCACTATAGTTTAGCGTGTTTAAAAGTTGAGCTTAGCCCTTTTGAAGTTTTCTGTTTGGCAACACCGTCCATAAAGCTGGCGGTAAACAAACCTTTCAAAGCATCGTCGGTCATGTGAAAAGCTAAAGTATTGGTGCCCATACAGTACTTTGATAAAGACTGAAGAATTATTCACTGTATGATAACATAATAGTACAGGCCTACTGTAAACACAGCCAAGAGAATCTGAAGCATGAAAAATAATGCAAAGTAAACTTTCATCAGTATCAGGAAGACATAGCCACTTCTGGGTTCGACTTTGGCCCATTCCTTCCTCACTAAAATAGGTAGCTTCGTTGTATAACGTGCAGGACATACTTTGAGAAACTTTTTAGTTTAAAAAATGAATGTTATACACCGGGAAATACGGTAAATCTGGGGTAAAATATTAAAGGTAAGAAATGTTTTTACCAGATACCATTTCAACTTATTTATTTAAGTTTCAAAACCATAATGTACCTACCAAGCTGTCTGACACAGATGTATGCTGATAACAAATTAAAACATGATCTATGAGTTCTCCAACCAAATAATAAAATACTGTAAACTTATTACAGCAAATTAACTAAGGATAATACTTGGCAGAAGAGAGGAACATACTGTATATCAAGCACATCTAAAACTTTTGGTTATATTCAGAGTAAACACAATAGGATTCATATGAAGTAGTGAGTACTAGATTACGAGAATTTCTCAATATACTGTACAAGTACTGCTGTACTGCAGCACTATGACTTTTAGTGAATATAAAATACCAGTATTTCACCCACAACCTCCTTCATATGAAGCATTACACATAACTCTAATCTTGCGTACAATAAGCAATATAGCAGAAAATACAGATGAAGGGCATCTCAAGCTTTTTAATGAGAGAAAAAAATGCAAGCAAAATTATAATAGGACACATCAAAATCCGGATAATCTTTATATATACGAAAGGCAAGAAATTACTGTATATTTCAGATACCTCTGATGACGATGATGATATGATCTGAGCAGTAAGAGATACAATAATTTATAGGAAAGTTGCTAACTATGAAAAATATG
Organism: Coenobita brevimanus; assembly: GCF_032717465.1. Taxonomy (NCBI): domain Eukaryota; kingdom Metazoa; phylum Arthropoda; class Malacostraca; order Decapoda; family Coenobitidae; genus Coenobita; species Coenobita brevimanus. The sequence goes on along the minus strand of NC_137056.1, from coordinate 31,745,094 downwards.
ATATGATTACAGGCAATGGGCCATAATATGTAACTGATACTAAGACGACAATAGGTAGTACAATGTGCTGTTTTACCAATACAGTAATATTGGAACAGTGATTAAACTAGGCAGCTACATTACTACTGCTACAACTACTATAATAATGATAAAAAAAATAACAATAACAATAACAATTAAAAATAATATTAATAATAATAATAATAATAAAAATAATGACTAATAATTTAATAATATTAATACTGTAGAAATAATAATAAATAAACCATGGCAGTACAGGCAATGTATATAAATGGGATAAAATACAAACACTTTAATGCTGGTATTGCAACTAAATGGTGCCACAGTACTGGAAAGTAAAATACTTCATTTCACTTAACCTGGTAGAAATTTTCCTCCTTTGCAGCTCAGCTTTTGCAGCTCAATGGCTGAATAGGATAATACTGTACTATGACTGTACACCTCACCACAGCACTTCCTCATAACTAGCACCATATTTGGGTGTTAATCTCATGTCATGATATCAGTGTTGTGAAATCTAAATGGGAGAATTAACAAATACCCACTTTTGGAAAAGTTGTTCATAAGGAAGATAGGAATATACAACTGTTTCAGCCCAACCTGGGACCTGTTTCAGAAGAGGGTACAAGTTGGACCAAAACTTTCAAACCATTCTTCCCATCCAACAATTATTCCAACTGTGATTTTAATTCTTTGTTTTAATTTCTTGTTACAGCTCAGCATTCAAGGTGAAGAGATGGCAATTTAAGGCCAAGTTGAAGTGTACAGCGTACACAGAGTTGACAATAACTGGATTAACTATAAAGGGCTGGTAAGGACTACATGATGAACAGTGTCGATAATGGGTGTCATAAATGCTGTGAGACCTACCAGCCGCAGCTGAGGTAAGTGTGGCACCAGGAGTCGCCTTGCCTTCCCTCACCATGGTGCCAGGGTGGGATCCCGGCAGCGACCCAGGAAGCGACCCTCGACCAACCGGCACCAGTGGGTCTGCATGCAATACACACACACACGCACACACATAGAGAGGTCACACTCCCACACTTAAGAGCATGTACAGTAGAATCCTAATAAAGGATTTATTATTCAATACTTCTGTGTGTAGTTTCATTCCCATTTTGTAATATTAAGTATCAGTACTCTACTCTGCTGTATAATACTTTACAACTTTTTTCATTATTTCTCCAGGATTCCCTGTTAACCCCTTCACTACAAATAAGTGTTGCACATTTAGGCTAGATATTTCCCATAGAAAAGAGTTAAAACAATCTCCACTTTTTTTTTTTTTTTTTATGCAAGAAAGAAGGAACCAAAGACCAGGCACCTGCAATATGTTCCTTCCATGAAAAAACAAAAACAAGATTACAGAGAGCCAAATTAATGATCCGTTCATTTCAAGATGCCTTGAAACACTGTGTTTGAAAGATTGGAGATCATTGGCAGTAGGGAATACAGACAGAGAGAGAAAGTTCCAGGTTTGACCTGTTGTATACATGAGGACTGGGAGTAACAGTTAACCCCTGAATTAGAGAGATGGAGAGAAAGCGGATGAGAGTGTCTTATTAGACGGGAGCTATGCGCCCACTGTAGTGGTGGAGGGATGCAAGCAAACAGCTCAGAGGAGCAGTGACCATTGAAGTAGCAAAAGAAAAGAGATAAAGATGCAACAGTGCAGCAAAAAGACAAAGGTTGAAGGGAGCCAGTAAGAGGAGGAGAGTTAATGATACAAAATGCCTTTGACTCAACCTTGCTGAGATGAGCTGTATGTGGGGAGCCTCCCCACACATGTGAGTTGTGATCAAAACAGGCGAATGAAACCCGTTTATAAAGTCAACAACTGTGCAGTGGTAAAGAAGGCATGGAGTCAGCTTAGCATGTCTAATCTCTTCAAAGCAGATTTTACTTGAGAGATAACGTGATCTTTCCAAGATAAATCCCGAGAGAATGAAACCTCAAGTATGTTCAGAAATGATGAAGGATTGGGCTGGATATTATTAAAAATTAGAGGACACTCCTGCACAAGATTTTGTTGGGTTGAAAGCTGTGAAAACTGAGTTACTGATGCATTAAAAACAACAAGATTACTTTCACCCCAATCAGAGATATGAGCCAAGTCAGACATTAAGTGTGCTATAACCTCATTCCTTGTTTGTTGAAGTAACTACTGTGATGGATGCTGCTGGAACCAAATGGAAAGGTGAAAGCTGGAGTCATCAGCATGTGAGTGGATAGGGTTAGAAGTACAGCTCAGAAGGTCATTGATGAACAGAGAGAAGAGAGTTGGTGATTAGACAGAGCCCTGTGGAATACCACTACTGATGGCTCTAGAGGAAGTAAGGTGGCCATCTACTGTACAATAGCAGCTACAGAACGAACAGAAAGGAAACTAGAGATGAAGACAAAGAAGGATAGAAATCTTAAGAGGGCAGTTTGGCCCTCTTAAGATTTCTATCCTTCTTTGTCTTCATCTCTAGTAAAGATTTATGCCACTCGACTGAAAGCCTTTGAGATGTCGAGTGCAATGGCAAAGCTTTCACCAAAGTCTCGAAAGGAGGATAACCAGGAGTCTGAAAGGTAGGCCGGAAGATCATCAGTGCAGCATCCCTTGCGGAACCCATACTGACGATCAAAGAGAAGGTTGTGATAGGAAAGATGTTCAATTTTGTTTTCTTGTTAAGAATGGACTAAAAAACTTTTGAAATACAGGATGTTAATCCAAATGGGTGATAATTAGAGAGCTGGGAATGGTCACCCTCTTTGGGTCAGGCTGAATGAGAGCAAACTTCCAGCAAGAAGGAAAGGTTGATGGACAAAGGCAAACGAGTTTACCTCGGCAGGGTGTAAGCACAGAAGCACAGTTCTTGTAGATAACAGGAGGGATCCCATCAGGCCAATGTGCCTTGTCAGTATTCAGGTCAATGATGGCCAAAAATACATCAATTGAAGAAATTTTAGTGTCAGCCATGAGGAAGTCAGATGGGGGAAGTGATGAATGGTTTAAGGTGGAATTGGAGGAGAAAGTATGAGTGAACAGTTCTGCTTTATCAGTAGAAGAAACAGCAACAGAGACATCAGAGTGGAAAAGAGCGAAGGATGATGAAGTAAAGTTGTTTGAGAGGTTTCTGGCAAGGTGCCAGAATGAGTGCGAAGAATCTGAGTTAGGGAGTTCAGAGCACTTAGCAGGAATGACATTATTTTTTTCTGAGAGAAGAACAGACTTTGGATGATTCAGGGAAGAAAAATAGAAGAGTTGAGATTCTGGGGTGGGTTGGCTCCAGTACCTTTTCTAGGCTTTCTCCTTGCTGTGGACAGCATTAGAAAATGCATGATTAAACGAAAGCTTTTTTGCATTAGTCAAATGATATGAGAAAGGAATGTATGCTTCCATGCCCAAAAGAATAACCTCTGTAATACGCAAAGCATTCTCATATGGCTCGCGGTCATCGAAGCAATAATCACTCCAAGGAAAATCAAAGGAGCACTGTCTGAGGGCCTCCCAATCAGTAGCACCAAAGTGCCACAGTCACCGCTTCCTGGGAAGCTCCACAGGCCTTACTGGAGCGACAGCATAGGTTAAGGCGACAAGGCTATGTTCAGAGAAGCCCAACAGCGTAAGTAAAAGGATCAACTGTCACACATGTTGGAACTCTTTCCAAGTCAGGGTTATGGGTAGGGTGCTGTACAAGCTGCTCTTGGTCATTAAGGATAGAAAAGATGTAGGCCTGTTCACCAGATGCATTAGTGAAAAGAGAGGAGAGCCAATGGTGGTGGTGAGCACTGAAATCTCCTAGAATCAAGATTTTAAGGAAAGGAGAAATTGATGGGATGCATTCCATCTTAGAAGTAAGATAGTTGAAGAATTTTTCATAATGAGTAGAATTATGGGATATGTACACAGTACAGATATATTCAGTTCGAGAATGACAGGAAAACTGAAGAAAGAGAGCAGAGAATTCAGAAGACTCAAGTTCAGGAACAAGAGAGCAAGATATGTTGTTGCATACATGTACACAACAGCCACCACTGGCTCTTAAACAAGTACAGAAAAAGTAGGAGGATACAGAGAAGGGTTTGCTATCAGTAGCCCAGAGAGTTGAGTCTCAGTAGGGAAGAGAAAAGTGAGGGATGGAGTAGGAGAGGTGGTGTTCAACAGAGAAAAATTTTGAGGAAAGGCCACAGATGTTGCAGAAATGAAGAGGAAGTGAGTAAGACAGTGGTTTCGGGCATCTCGTTTGGTAGTCACCAGGAGAGGGGCGGATGATGGGGGCTTCGATGGTCTCCCCTCCTCCCCCCGGGACTCTGAGGCTTGGTGATGAAATGCTTTTTTTTTGGGGGGAGGGGGGTATATGGGGAGGGGGGACATGCTGTGTAGTGTGTAATGTGCATGTAGTTTGGTGCTGACAGTTAGAGGAACTTATACTGGAGAGCATGCTAGCCTACTCACTCTCTGTGTTACTGAAACACTGAAAAAGTTCAGCAAAGGGGGACGGTCAGAAGGCAGTCCCGAGGGCTGATGAAACGGGAGCTCCAGTTCTCCCTGTCATCAGCTTTCCATCCACCTTGGGAGTACTGCCCTGCTTGATTGGTGCTACAGTCTACCCTCTCAATGCAATAACATTTATTTATATTATCCTAACCTCTCAGACAGGGCATACACCTCATGGTCAACTAAGAGTACAGTACTCAGTCAAACACGACTATTCCTTAAACAGTCCACACTCGTTATGCAACTTCTTGTTATGTGATAACTCGCTGCAATGATAATTCAAAAGCTATACCCTGTCTTGGAAAAAAAAAAATCGTGATTTCGCTAAAACGATATTTTCAATGGCCGCCTCCAAGAATTTCATATGGACGTGGTGGCACATGCTAGCCAAGATAGTTGCTCAGTGTTTACAGTGGCTGTGATTGTTGCCTTTTGTTCTATTTTGTGCATGAATGGTCACTCAAACCCCACTGTTTTCACCACATAACGGTGCAAGTGCTTAACAAATAGTGCAGTATGTGATATTAAGTGAAGTGATACTTTTGTGTCAGCCTGATTTAACAATCATCTCCTTGACTGGCCTCTACTCACCTGACTGAGCCAAACGGCCACCCAGTGTTTACAATGGCTGTGATCGCTGCCTTTTGTTCTATATTATGCATAAAGGCCACCAAAACATAATTGTTATTAATATTTAACAGTGCAAAAGCTTAACAAATAGTGCAGTGTGCAATATTAAGTGAAGTGATACTGTATCTTTTTGTGCAGAGCGATCATCCAAACCCTCCAACTGTCCCCCAGCCTTGGCAGGGGAGGGGGGACCCTTGGTGATGACTCATACTGTCATAGGACAAACTTCAGGTAGGTGTCTCAGCATTTTTTTTTTTTTTTGAGGGGGGGTGTCATTTTAGGCTTCGCAGTCGAGATCACCCTACCTAACCCCATTGAACCCAAGTTATACTGACTTCTTTATGTAACAGGTCATCACTTGACACAATCTGTAGTACATAATGAGGCTGGACTGTACACAATGATTCTAACCCTTGGGGTGACAGGAGATTAGAATTGTACACCCTAAAAAGAGGAGCAGGGGGTTAGCTGTTACCATTTTTTTTCCCCCTAACCATTACCCAAGACACTCTCATTGTGTAAGATAAGAAATTTTGTAGTATTGGTCAAGGTGTTAATGGTAGGTGGGGGCGCTCAACATCCACTTACTCGATATGGTGCTGCTCCTGGGTGCCTGCCCTTTCCACTCTTCCTTCCTTCCTTTTGTCTTTCTTTCTTTTATTCATTTCTCTTCCTTCCGTCTATGGGTGACTCTACACTGAGTGACAACCCAAATGGTTCCCTGTACACCAGGAAACCATTTACAACACTGGGTGGTAACCATTTACCCAAATTATGGCACCTAGTGGTGCCAGATTGTGCCATTGCAGGTTTATATCCAATGGGTGGTTGGGGTTTGTTGCTCATGCAATGCCACCAAGGGATGAGTGAGGCTGGTCACTCTCATCTTAAATGTCAGGACCAACTTGCCTAGCCCTGGCGTCCTATGCTCCTCATGGGGCAACACTGGATTAGACAATGAATGAATGAATGAATGTAAAGGTGGAGGATGCCATTAGCATTTAGGCCGTGAGTGTGTAATGGGTTATTATATCCACTACCTTGGGATAGGAGGCCAAGGCCACTGCATCAACCATGTTACATGTTTCCTCAGTGTTACCCCTTGGTATTATTCATTTTACTTACCAATCCATAATTGATGAATGGACACCTGAGCTGAGTGACACCATCAGCCTGCACCATGATTAAAACCCTGGTGCTAATGGCCTGGCAGCCTCGTAGCTTGCAAAGTTAACAACATAGCCATCATGGCCTAGTAGTGAAGGGGTTAAAAAAGCAGTAAAGGGTATTATACAAAGACTGGACAGCCAAAAGTTATCTCATTCTCTATAATTTACGTCAGCTGAAGTCAGCAGGCATATCTTTATATGGATACACGGAATTCTACTGTACAGTGCTGTCACAAATCTATGGCTACCTTAAGCTTACAAAAATTAATCTTGTAACATGATCATTGTATTTTGGCCACAAAAACTTAAATTATTTCAGCATGTCTCCAACAACATGAGTTTTTTCAACAGGTTAAAAAGCTGTGATAATTAAGTCCATTTATAGGATGAACCTCAGCATAATTACGGCCACAACAAATTTTAGATAACATACAATGCATAATGTATGCATCAGTCAACTTAACTTTAACCCTCAAGCCTCACGAGGGTACCCATGGGCAAGTAAGGTAGCCTGGAATTAACCACAGTGACACACATAAGTCAACCTCCACAATGTTCATCCATACAATGAATCCTGACTATCTCAGACTACCTGGGGTATGACCCACATAGATAAATGCAAATTTCTGATATAAGCAAACTTTCCCTATAGTGTATCATATTCAGAATTTTTCTGGATTCACTGAACTACATTACTGTAGTGTCAAACATACAGGAAAAAAGTAAGGTGCAGCCTTGTTAAACACAATACAGCAAAGTATGCCCATTAACATATGATGGGCATCAAAATACTGTAAACAATGATGAATTAAATATGTATCCATACTGATGAAATGTAATACAGTACTGTATACTGTACTTATGATATACAAAAACTACTAAGCATTGCTTGTTCTTGATCTTTTACATTATTTTGGACTGAGCCTAACACAGACGAGTCAGTTAGATTTATCATGTCAGATAAAAGCAAAATGTATATGGGAAGGTGTTCCTGTAAGTTCTAATGGTTCAATAATTAAGGGACAGAACATGTCTTAACACTATCCGCAACAATGAATCCATGAATGCAGTATTCACTTCCAAACTGATGTTATAGGAAGGAAGGGTGTTTTTATTCAGTTAAAAGCATATTTTTTCATTAAAAGGAGGTTCTTTAAGATCTGAGAATATGGTTGAATCCATACACCCATCTTATCTTCAAGGAACAGAGCAGGAGGTGAGTTAACACCTTCAATCTGGGTGTTGTTATTTTTAGTTTATTCTTGCTGCTAACAGATGATCTCATTCAATATAGGACAGGCCTATCAAATGGACAGTTGTTCTTTTAAGGTTATATCTAACCCTTCCAGTAAGAAAAATCTATTAAAAGCTGAATGAAACGAAAAAGAAGATCTCAGTCTGAATGGGTTAACCAATTTGACTGCAGTATCCATTCAGCAACCAATTCAGCACTACCCCACCAAATGTGGGGCTCAGAGCTAGTCTAATCAGTCAAGAAATTTAAGGTAAGGGTGACCAGCTACTTGCCCCTAAGCTGCATTACATAAGCAATAAACTCCAACCCCCTATGGGAACTGGACCATAATGGGCAACATCCAGTTGAAGCATCTTAAATTACTAGACTACCAAGCATCTAAAAATTGTATAAGGATAAAAAGGCTAATCCATTATTGCAGTACAAAGTAGTGGCCCAACCTTGATCTCACTACATGCACCTGAGAACTGTCCCACAGATGAAAAAGTCCTCAAGTGTGACAGACTCTGTAGTATCGCTTATGAGTATATTCCTAACTTGCTGATCCTGCAGTGAATGGGTCAACAGTTGAACTGTTATTAAATAATTTTGGCTCTGTTAGGAAGGCATGGGGCACCTTAGGAGAAGGTTCAAAGTCCTCTGCACTCTGAATGCACAGAAGTGCTGCTAGAGTGTGGAATTCCATCAAATTCAGCTACAAGTCAAGCAGAGAGGTGCTGTAATCCATATTTATTTCAGAAAATTTGGTAGAAGCTCTCTTTTAAAATTTATGGCTGCAAAGGCAGCAATGGCCTCTTGCACACTTAGTCTTCATTTGCTCTATTGTTGTTGTTGCTGTTGTTATGGACCCAGGCTCAAATGAAGATGAAACCAATGATCTGCAGGCTTAAGATGTCCTCCTCCTCTTACAAGATAAGGGCTGTTTGTATAACTCGGACATGGAGCTACCATGGGAATGTGTCCCTTTCCAGCACCATCTGTCCAAATAAAACTACTCTATAGTAACTATTGTGCTTGCCTGCCTCACAGGTGCACATGGTGGGAAATAGGAACAAGTTTTAACAGACTGGGCTGCACATGTAGTAAGGTGTCCCCAGGACTTACTAATAGATAAGAAATTGGTTTCTGGCTTACCAAAACCTGCCACAGTACCTCACTGCCTATAGCCCAGAGTTTTCTTACCAAAAGGCTGTACTATGATCTAGAGCTACCCCACATAAAATATAAAAGACAGTCCTAAGATGAAGTAACCAAGACTGTTTCTAATATCTACACTGCCAAAAGACATGTTTGCCAAACTGGTATTACTCAGAATAACCATAAAAGAAATCTCCCTTCACTTACTACTATATAAAGATGAACGATTCAGTTGTACTTGTGTGTGATGACAGTGGGAAAGGCTTTGCCCCATCTATATATATATATATATATATATATATATATATAAAAAAAGGCCAAATGCAGCTACAGCTGCCTTTCAAATTTAATTTTCTCTGAAGCTCACATCAGAGAAATCAGGTATTACTCCCATTTAGTATATAGATAGATAGACAGATAGACTCCCATTTAATATCAAGAGATATTTAAATTATGACAAATGAACATCAATATCTTATGGAAACCTCAAGCTGACAGATTTGCTAATAGATCCAATTTACGTAATTCAGTTTGAAAATAACTTTTATCTGAACCACAAAATGCCAGGTATAAGAGAATAATGTATGTTCACATTATTATTTTACTACTTAGGAGAAAACCTTTACTTATGTCTTCACAGTACCAACATTGCACTGCTCTGCCTATGATGCCCATCTTCACAGGGTTTACTTCCCACACTCTGCTCTACCACCCACCATCATCATGGTCTATCGCATTCCTTCCACACGTTTTTAACTCCTCCTCTCCCAGAATGTTAAAAGCAATTCATAATTGAGAAACAATTACCTGGTTATGGTTTTGTTCGGAATTTACTGCAGTTTTCCATGTTCATAGTTTATGCACTGTATACATACATCATACTGGAGAGAAAAATTGAATGTTGCAAAGATGATGAAAATCTAGGAAGAGTGGAATTATACCACTAGGGTGAAAGAAGGTTGTGATTCTGCCTTTGTACACAAAATGATTGATGAGGCAAAAATTACTGTGGGATAAGTTTGCTGATTAACGTAGGCAGGAGATATGGAAGAATACCTACAGAGAAGGTAAGGATGTTTTCAGGTGCCTGGAAGACGATGAACAAGGTGATTTTAGGAGGGGTAGGAGGTGCATGGATAAGATAACTGCAGGAAGATAAGTGGAGAAAGCATGTAACAAGAATCATACAAATTTCCCAAAACCTCCCCCTGTACCCTGAAAGGAGGATGGTGGACTGCAGAAGGGAAACTACAGCCTGCACTCAACCAGGTTCATGTTCATATGAGTCTATGGCCACAACATTAAAAACAACAAGGTTATGGAAAAAGAAACTGACAAGGTGAATAGGGAAGGACTATGGAATGTTTTACCTTAGTAGTACTGTATGTGGAAGGAAAGCTACTGATTACTATAATGAATTTTTATAACATGAGTGAAGCTTTTGTAAAAGCACATGGATGTCTAAAAGTGACTCAGGATCATTCTACAATGATCATCATCATCATGCTGACCCCTTTTCCCACTTGACAATGGAGTAAGGGATGATCCACAAAAGAGAAAAAAATTATGAAACTGGGAGAACAATTAAATGCAAGCCTGACTCAAACATCATCTAAACTCTCTGAAGCCTGGCTCCATTTTACAAGCATAACCATCTGAAAACATTTTATATCTCTGCTAGCAGAGTGTGGTAGGTGGAGACACCCACTATTCACTCACTTGATGTAGTGCTGGCTTCAGGTGACTAAGCCAAATGGTTTACAGTTACCCAACAAACCAATTACTATCCTAGGTAGTAGCTTTATAACCAAACGATGCATGGTGGCCTAGTGGGTGAAGGAACTCCAACCTGATGGGGCCCACATAAATTTACATCTGATGGGTGGTTGGGTTTTATTGCTCACATAATGGTGCTCAAGGGCAGTGAGGCTGGTAACCCTTGCCTTAAATGCTGGGACTGAGTGGTCTAGTCCTATGTTCATACACTCACGATTGCGCAGAAAACAACTGACTGATGGATGGAGGGATGGTTCCATATCCATCTACCAGACAAAGTTGAATCAGAATAGGGTGCCAAACCCATCATGAGCTTCTTTGTACAATAATTCATCTATCCTCAATTAACTTCCATATCTTGCTCATCAACTTTTGTATCTTGCCTTCTCATACTTCTCTCACATTCATCTACCATGTCCATTCATCTTTCTTCTTGGCCTACCATGCCTCCTCCCACTGTCAAACAGTCATATTAACCAGTTTAACCACCCTACCTGGTACTGGAGATGGATACCTTCAAGCAGTGGCACTTATACTGCTGGGTAATGGAGTTGCCCAGTTGTACAAATACCCCTGATTTCCCTCTTTTTGTCCCAAAGAAAGAATGGTGGCCTACAGAAGAAGAACACTTTCAGCTTCCAGTTCATTAGGTTCACATTCATATCTGAATGGGTTGGGACAACATCTACTACCACCAAATCTGCATCCATCAACTATATTACTGATGGAGTTTGTATGCATGTACATATGTGTATATGTATGTATGTATGTAAGAAAACTCCAAACCCTGTTAAATATTGAAATAATAATAATAATAATAATAATAATAATTAAAATGCACATGCAACAACTGAGGGGTCAATAGCTGGGAGTCTGAGTTTGGTCCAGACTAATGTTCTCTGTGGGGATATTATGGCCCCTTCTGTGAGAAGGTTAAGCCACCATGCCACCACAATGCAAGCACCTTTTGAAGTGCAGTGAGCAAAGGCAATTGTTCTAAGCATGCTCTCATCTATCCCATGGGCAACAGACTTACTCCAAATCTTTTGCAACTCAAGCCTATTTCTTCTCTCATCCACTTCATGCACTCACACACATCCCTTACAAATGCAATTCCACACTCATGCCATACCAAAGTACAATACTACATCCATAAGTTAATGTGGGCACTAACATACCATAATGCAATCCTCCACTCTCATATCTCTGTCTCTGTTTCTTATCATGGACTTCATAGCACCAGCCACCTGAGCCAGTCTACTCTCCACTTCCTTTGCACTTTTACCTCTCTTTTCAATTACTGCATTACTGCATCTAGGTACCTGAACTCTTTCAGTGATTCAAATCTCTTTCTATTCACCAGTTCATCACGCTAAAATTCCTCTATCTCAATAACTGCCAATTTACTTTTATCAACAATAATTTCTGACCAACTCCCTCACAGACACTCACAAAACTCTGTACTAATCTGCAGAGATCCTGTTCACAATCAGAACACTCATGCCCTACCAAAGTACAATATTACATCTGTAAGTTAATGTGGGCACTAAAACACCGTAATGCGATCCTCCACTCTCAGACCTTTATTTCTTATCATGGACTTCATAGCACCAGCCACCTGAGCCAGTCTGTTCTGCACTTCTTTGCACTTTTCCCTCTCTTTTCAACTACTGCATCTAGGTACCTGAACTCCTTCAGTGATTCAAATCTCTCTCTATTCACCAGTTCATCACGCTAAAATTCCTCTATCTCAACAACTGCCACATTACCTTTATCGACAATAATTTCTGGCCTCTTCCCTTACAGACATTCTTGAAACACTGTACTAATCTGCAGAGATCCTGTTCTCAATCAGAAAGCAACAAAGGATCATTATGGCTTCATTAGATTTCAGATGCTCCATCCTCTGCCATTAATCCTCACTTCTTTTTAAACAACTGGAGTTTTAATCTACTCCATAAAATTATGCAACTATCACCCAACCCCTGACTATCCCATTAACCCCTTCATGCCCACGACATATATATTTATGTCTGTGCTGCACCCAGTGAGTGTGCCTGCAACATACTGTACATCCTTACGTCCTATTTTGTCAATGTTTTCTCAGTGCTTTTCACATGGTAATACAGAGGTGTGAGAGTGTTTTCTGAGTCTGGTATAGGCCAATGAAGCTTTCAGAAGCTCTGCCCACTAACCAATTATAAAAGAGATGTGGGGATGACAAGCCATTAACAACTTCCTCAACCAGTACCACTATATTTTTTCAGCTAGTGCCAAGCACTCACGGAAGCAGGACTAAGTGGCTCTGTTCTCTCCCTCCCTCGCCACTTTAAAGCTACGTCACCATGGCTAAGTTTAGTGGAGATGGTTCAAATGATCTCTATGTGCCAAGTCATTCAGCTTGCAAGGATACATCTGGGAGTCATTTGTCTGAGAGTAATTGTGAGTTATTGGATAATGCAAAGCCTGCTGAAGAGGAAGGGTGGCAGCTTGTGGTGGACATTTTCTCAGATGAGAGGCCTGATGATGTACCACCATTATGTAAGTACAGTACATTTACTACTACTATTATTACTACTGTACACTGAATATGACCGTTGAACTATTATGTATTGAATATCGTATGTACCAAATATATTGTATATTATATTTAGAACAAATGAGAACAAAAAGAGCATTTCACTGACCAGATACATGAGAAAATTTTAAATAACATGAAGTGCACATAGCACATGGATGCAGTCAGGGGGCCTGGGACTGATGTGTAACAACGTGACGCACGTCCGGGCATGAGGGGGTTAAGAGTATAGGGGCCCAAAGCTGGCTACTCAGTCCAGACATTTAAGGAAAGTGACCAGTTGCCAACCCCTGAGCATTATTACATGAGCAATAATCCCCAGTTTCCCATCAGAGTAAGACAAGTAGGGGACACACCTGGTTCATGCTTTAACTCAATACACCACCAGGCATCTCACTGTTGGTAATATGGTTATCATCCAACAGATTATTTGATCTTGATTAGAGAAAATCATCTGGCTTATCACACAGTGTAGAGTGAAATGGAGGTTGCACTACAGCAAGTGGATGATGGGTGCCTCCACACCATACGTGTGTACGGTAGATTCTCAAATTTCACATGATTAAATTAGGAAAACCTGATTTTCAAAGGCACAACAAATATGAAACAAGTCACAATTTTCAACTACAGTACGAACTCGCAATTTTCGGTGGGTCGAGGCTAGAGTTTGGGATTCAAAACGTGTCTAGTGCTGCTTGGTTTCAGTCTGCAAACACAGTCTGGCTATGGAGAATAAAAAAATACCAGCCGCCATTCAGAATGTCAATGTGGGTTGTAGTAAAGATCATGGCCAATATTTGTGCTGAACTGGGCAATACAATAAACCCTCGAGGTATGATGGCTCTTATAAAGTTGGAATCTGATTCAACTTACACTCTTACAGCTGATTCAACTTACACTCTTAAAGTATTCGTATCAACGTTGAAATTTTGCTTCTCAAAATTAATTAAGTACAGAGAGAAATAAAACATGAGCTGTATCATTAACAATGTATTGTGTCAGCCATTCACATGGTCAAGGAAGCAGTTTCACATGATCAAGAATGCAAGTGGTGATGCTGTAACTCCACCAAAACAACATATGAGTGGCAATGCTGTAAAATGCACATTACACTATATAAGGTAACAGTAAAAATTAGTGAAATTAAGACACTTAGCAAATGGTTCTGCAAGTACAGGCTGTGTGCATTCTGTATATCCTTTCAGTCAGAAATTAAGAAGCCTCAGCCCTGATATAGCCCATGCCAAAACAACATGTGAATAGCAGTGTAGTATACTGCCTAGTGTACTGCCAGACTGCCTAGGGAACAACTACTACTACTACTACTGCACAGTGAATTGTTTATGGGCAATATAAAATTGTCAATCAATGTAATAAAGATTGAGTGAATAACTATGCAGGTACACTCACACATACTAATTTCTCCTCCAGGGTTACCCCTTCCTTCCCCTCTATACCATGGAGAGAGGGATGTGGGGGATCTGGACCTGCTCTACCCCACCTTCAAACCCCAACTCCCTCACCTTCATCCACTACCTGCCAGTTTGTGCTTAGCAACAAAATTTCTCATGTCCTGTAAATTATGGCCAAACTATTATTGCACACACTGTCAATAGCCAAGATTTGGATGATATTTAACAATAAATTATTATTTAGTTGCGGGCTTAAATTGAGAACAACATTCATAATCAATGTAATCCACATTATTGTGCCCAGCATGACTCTGGGCTGTTGTGCATGTTTTCCCCCTTTCTTTCTTACTATTACATTCTTACTTTCTCTCTCTCTTACTGTTACTCTCTCTTACTTTCCTCTCACTCACCCTCTCTGTCTGTCTCTGTCTCTCTCTCTAATCTTCCCTGCCTCTTAACCCTACCCACCTCCATCTTTAGACTCTCTCTCTCTCTCTCTTACTTTCACTATTACTCTTTCTTACTTTCACTCTCTCTCTACTCTTCCTGTTCCCTTCGCTTCCCCTTTTATCTCTGTTCTCTTCCATATCATTCCCTCGATTGCCCCCTTCCCTCCCTCTTTCTAGCACTTCTGTGGCTTACTCTCTATCTCATTCCTCTCCTCTCTCTTATCTCTTAAACATTCCTCCCACTCTCTATTTCTCGCCCCATCCCTCTTTCTTGCACTTCTGCTGCTTTCTGTCTCATCCCTCCCCATCCACTTATCTCTTACACTTTCTTCCCACCCTCCCTCCCTCCCTTCCTCGCTCCCCCTCCATCCATCCACCCATCATCCAATCCCACAATGCCCCCTGAGGAGCGCAGGAGCCCAGGACCAGGCAATTGGTCCTGACATTTAAGATGAGTGACCAGCCTCGCTCATCCCTGAGTGGCATTACATGAGCAATCAATCCAAATCACCACTTGAATGTAAACCTTCACCGGCTCGTTCCGATTGGAGCACAATAATTATCCACTAAACCACCAGGTGCCAAAATTTGGTTATATGGTTACCACCCAGCATAGTAAATGGTTTCCTGGTGTACAGGAAACCATCTGGCTTGTCACTCAGTGTAGAGTCACCATACACATTTATTTATTCCCACAAGGAGAGGAAAACTTCAACTTTACGGAGGATGAACATTTGCAAAGACTGCATTTCTGTCTTCATTTACTTTTGTTTTTATGTTTGCTGTTGTCTGGTTAGTTTGGTGACTTGACGCTAGGGGACGGGAAATTAAGGAGGAGCAAAAGGAATATGGGGATAAAAGGAGAGGGTGAGGAAAGAAAAAGTGAGGGAGGAAATGGTGGAGAGGAAGGAGAGGGGGATGAAAAAGGGGGAGGGATGATGGTTAGGTAAGAGAGAAGAAGGGATGGGAGAAGGGGAGTGAGGGAAAGATGGGGCCAGGAGGGAAGAAGAAAAGTGAAGGAATGGTAGGGTCAAGAGAAGGGATAGTGGAAGGAAAGGGGATGAATGATAGATAGGAGGGGAAGATGGAGCAAGAACAGTGGGAGGAACAAGGAAGGAAAGAAAAGGAAATTGAGGGGATGAAAGTTAGAAAATGGGAAGGAATAACATGACTGTAAGGGAAAGGAGGGAATAGAAAAAAAAGGAAAACAAGCTGGAAGAAAGAGGATGGGAGGGATGGGAGAGAAAAGCAATGGAGGATAAATAAGAGATAAAGGAAAGGGAGAAAAGGAAGGAGTCGAAGACGTAGAGGGAGGGTGGGCAGGGAGGGAAAGGGAGAGAGAAAGAGGAATGAAGGGAAGAATACAGGAGTAAGGGAGGGTAAGAGGAAGGAAAAGGAAGGTATACTAAAAGGATGAGGGATTATATTTACTGAGGGAGGGATGAAAATGGAAGAATAAATAAGGTAATACAAGGGAAAATAAATTGATGGATGGAGAGAGGGAAGGGTGAGAAAATTTTTGGGAAAGAAGATGTAAAACGAAAGGTGAGAAGGCATCACTCATTTTTTTTACTCCGTCTCCCTCCTTATTTTATTTTCCTTGATCACCTACATTTTTCTCTCCTCCACCATCATTCAGAATTTCTCCACCCTGGCTTATTTATCCTTCCTCTGACACTGTTCTTCTCTTCTGTCTTCCTCTTCCTTCTCCCATTCCCCCTTCCTACTCTATCCGCTTCACCTCTCCTACCCTCTTCCCCTCCTCCACTTAAATGAAGCTTTGTCTTCAAAAGGGTTAGTTGAGTTTGGCTGTAACCCTTTAAAGAGACTGAACAAAATCATCTGACGGTCTATCTAACTATCTACTGCCAGATGCCTCAATCCCGTATGGGGCTGCCACAAACAAATCGCCTCCAAGTTGCCCAGTCCAATGCCATTTCACTGCCTTGATTCCAGCTAACTCCCTCCTCTCTCAAATACCTCTCCACTCCACCCCTCCATCTCATTCTCGGCCTCCACCTCACTCACATACACTCTCCTCAAATAACTCATTTCCACTGCTCTAACTCTTGAACTGCATCCTTCCAACAAGCTCCACACTTCACCTCCATATGTTAGGGTGGATATCACAACACTGTCCTGCAGTGACTTTTTTACTTCCATGCTCACTTCCCTGTTCCCTATCACTGCTTTCAAAGAACCAGCAACCTTTCTTCCCTACTGCACCGTTTCAAGCACTTCAACCTCCAAACTTCCATCCTTATTCAAAACACTACCCAAGTACTTAAACGCACTCACATTTTCCATTTCCTCTTCATCCAGCCTCACTGTACATTCCGTGAGTTCATTTCACTCGAAGACCACAAATTTACTCTTTCCTACATTCATCTTTAGATTCCATATCATACACATTCTTCCAAACTCATTCATCATACCTTGCAGTTCCTCTCTGTCTTCACTTAACAATACAGGATCATCTGCAAACAACAGTACAGGGAGTTTCCAAACACTGCCCTCTCTTATTAAGGCTACTCCAACATCCACTGCCCTACCTTGTACCTCTTTTAAAACACCATCCATATACAGATTCAACAACAATGCGGACATGACATATCTCTGTTTCAATCCAACATTCAAACAGAAAAATTCACTCAGTTCACTATCCATGCACACTGCAGCATTAGCTCCCTCATACATACTCTTCATGGCATACAACAACTTCCCATTTACTCCATATATTCTTAAAACTCTCCACAATCCTTGTCTGTCCACCCTGACATATGCTTTCTCCAAATCCATGAAGGCTGCATACAACTTTTCCTTCTCTAGAAATTTTTCCACTAAAGACCTAAGAATGAATATCCGATCTACACAACCTCTTCCCTTGCTAAAACCTCCTTGTTCTTCTCCACATAATTCCTGTTATTTTCTTAACTCCGTCAAAAAGTATCCTATCATACACTTTTCCTATTGCACTAAGAAGACAAATGCGCCTATGATTACCCCACACTTCTTTTTCTCCTTTTCCTTTGTCCATCCATCCATCATCCAATTCTAAGTTGCCCCATGAGGAGCGTAGAAGCCCTGGGCTGGGCAATTTGGTCCTGACATTTAAGATGAGAGTGACCAGCCTCACTCATCCCTGAGTGGCATTATATGAGCAATAACCCTAACCACTCCTTGGATATAAACCTTCACCGGCTCAATCCGACTGGAGAGCTGTAATTACCCACTAAACCACCAGCTGCCATAATTTGGTTATATGGTTACCACCCAGCATAGTAAATGGTTTCCTTGTACAGGAGAATTATACTTGGCTTCCAATCTTCTGGGACTCTACCTTCCCCCCATGTCAATCTGCACATCTTCTATATCCATCCTACTACTATCTCTCTCCAATGTTTCAGCATTTCATCATACACTCCATCAATTCCTAGGGCTTTTCCAGTTTTGACACTTCATTCTTTCCACTACTTCCATCCTACAGATTTCTTCCACTCTTCTCACCTCCCTCCTCCTCCCAGCCATCTATACCCACATTACCTTCATTCTCTATTGTCAACAATTCCTTAAAGTGTTCTCTCCATCTGCTCACTTTTTCTCCCTTCTCCACATGCAATCTATCATTTTTATATTTCACTCCCTGATTAACCTCTTTATCACCCTTTCTAACTCTCTCTTCCTCTTTCCAGAACATTTCTTTATATTCCCTCCACTTTACACTCAAATTCCTTCCGAATTCCTCATCCACTCTTTTCATACTGTCTCTCACTAATCTTTTCACCTCTCTCTTCCTCTCTACATATAACTCTCTCATCCATCTCTCAACTTCCTCCACACCTGTTTCTCATCCACCCACAATACGAGTATGCTTTCTTCTTTTGTGCCACAGCCAGTCTCACCTCTTCATTACAACATGCTGCTACTTGTACCCTCTTTTGTTATCTCTTCACCCCACACACCACCTCACATGCTGCACAGATTTCTTCTGTGAATATCTTGCACACACCTTCCACGTCTCCCATGTGCTCCAAATCATATTTACCCAATCATTCCTCTAATGCTCTCTTATACTATGCCTTTTTTCCATCCTCTTACAACATTTCTACCCTTCTTGTATGGACTACTTCATCTGGTCCTTCCCTTCTCCTCCTCCAACTCATTTGAACATTGACTTTCACCACCATGATGTGGCGGTCTGAAAGTCCACTCCCCCAACCTCTGTATGCTCCTGCATCCATTACACACCTTCTCATTCTATCATCCATACATACATAATCAATCACTGCCTTCCATTCATTCAGTTCACCACTCACCCTTCTCATCACTCATCTTAGTGTGGGGAGAAAGAGAGATGAGGAGGAGTCATGGAAACAAGAGAGAGAGAGAGAGAGAGGTGGGGCAGGGAGAAAGCACTGCAGCCCAGAGTCGTGTTGGGCACAATAATGTGGATTACACTGATTGTGAATGTTGTTCTCATTTTAAGCCTGCAACTAAATAACAATTTATTGTAAAATACCATCCAAATCTTGGCCGATGACAGTGTGTGCGATAATAGTTTGGCCATACTTTACAGGACATAAGAAAATTTGTGGCTAAGCACTAACTGGCATGCAGTGGATGAAGGCAGGGGAGTTGGGTGTTGAATGTGGGGTAGAGCTGGTCCCGATCCCCCACTTCCCTCTCTCCGTGGAATAGATGGGAAGGAAGAGGTAACCCTGAAGGAGAATTTAGTATGCATGAGTGTACCCCCTATGTGCAGTCATTCTTTTAAGACAAATTGTATTTATATGTCATTAGGTACAAACTAGGATGAACAATTATAGTCTATAATGACTGCTTTCAAGAGAGCATGGATTATATACAGTAATCCCTCTAATATCCGAACGCCCAATATCCGAACATCCCCACTAACCGGACATAATCCTCCTGGGATCCAATATTCCCAAAATGGGCCAAAAACTGCAAAAAATTCGAAAAAAATCTGACTTTTTTCCCTCCCATAATTTGAAATTCCCGCCTGGCGCCAAACAGCTGTTACACCATGGTCCCTTCACCCCTTCCTTCCTCCCCCTCCCCCCTCCCCTGTCAGGTTGCCATTTGGTATTTTTCATTACCAAGTGTGGGCCAATTTGGTAATGAAAAATTCGTTTGGTAATGCATTAGAATAATGCATTACCAAATGGATTTTTCACATGTATGAGGATACACAGGATGGAGATGGTGGATTGTTTGCTCTCTCTGATTAATCTGCTACCCTACATAGTGTGAAAATAATCAACATGGTGTTAGTTATAAGGAGAGTGATTACATGTATTTCCACTTGTATATATAATTAGTGAAGAATATATGCTAGCTTTACGAATTTGGTAATGAAAAGTTATATTTGACAATGAAAGTTGAGGAGATTGGTAATGTGGCTGTTGCGATCTGGCAACTCTGTTACCCCACCACTTAACTCCGATGGAGAGCAGATACTCATAACAGTGCAAGCCACAGGTGCTTGTTTTTTGTGAATAAACAGTGAATAAACTGCAATACCTTGCCACTAGAACACACAGGAATTTACAGTGTTGTGCAGTGTTAAGAAATTAGAATTTAGAGTGCAGAGGATTAACTGTGGACTGCAAACTGGCGGTTCAAACCAGTCCAAGACCAAGGGACTTGTAAGTACCCAGAATGTTTAATATTGTATAAACTCACCTCTAAAACCTCATTTTATGGTTCTTTTGCATTTATTTCAGTCTTTTATGTCCCTTATTGGTGTGATTTGGGTCTTAAATAGGTGCTATGCATGTCCAGAGGGAGTTGTATAGGTGTTTTTCGGAGTTAGGGTCCATAAGTACAAGTCCATAAGCTGGGGCCCAATATCCGGACAGGACCACTATCCGGACCTGCCTATGGCTCTATTGATCCGGATATTGGAGGGGTTACTGTATATAGCTACATATATGTACATATATTACCTAGCCCATGTTTCCTTGAAAGTATCTATATTTGGTGACAAGAGCCAAAATAAAACAAAGTAATGCACAAGAACTAAAAATTAAACCAGACAAAAGATATGACCACATGAATCAGTGGTTGGACACTGACAATAGCAGCAGCTGGGAGGTGCCTATATACTCCAGTTGATGGAATCATTTCAGATTTGATATTTTATATTTTTGAACATTACCACAACATGACCTCCTGATTATGTTGTTATTAAGAATCCAATGGCAGGTAACTATTCGTATGGTAATACCGGTACACTAAAATGGGGGTAGAGGAAGTCGCACGCTAGAACTTGTTCGCACTGTTATCATGTTCAAAGGAAGAAGAGAGAAAATTAAAAGGAAAAAAGACTTTAGTTTATTTGTCTGGGTTGTCACTTATCACCCTTACCACTAACTTATTTTTCCCCCAAAGTCAATTTAAATTTCATAACGTTTACAAAGACTCAAACATGCTTGCATGTGTCAGCCTTGGTCACTAATGGCAGCTCTTCATGCTGCTTATCTCTGGCAACCTCCCTATTCAATCCCACATCCCTGAAGTCATACTCCATGACCTTGTCCCAGGTCTTTGAATTATTCAAATTTCATGAGGTTTATAGTGCCAAATGGTGTCTAAATTTGAGAATTTACCATACTGCATAACCCAGGAGCCATCACACATCTTTGTTTCAATCCAACACTGATACAGAACCACATCTATCCTTAAACATATTTTTGCACCCATCCCATTATAATAGTGAGAAAATAGGGTCGGGCTCTTAATTAGCTAATGTAAGTACTGAAATGATAATACAGATACACTTAAGGGAGAAGCATAACAGGATCAATAGCAAGCTCTGCACAATAGCAAGCAAATCATCCTGGAAATGAATAGGTTATCTTGCCCTAATTTTCTTCCTCTGCCTTTTAAAAAATGATGTTATTTGAAACTTTCTGCATTGGGCTATTCAGCTAACTAGTTTCTTCCCTTCTTAAGTATAGTAAAAATGACTTCAAGGTGGACTTCTGTTAAAGCAGACAAGTAAGGTGAGAAAGACATTTCCAAAGTGTGTAACCACAGCCCATAGCAAGGCACCAAGCAAGAACCTCAAACCTTACCACCGTTTGTCTAGTTGCCCCTTCTTTTACTGATAAATGAATAAAACAGTGGAAAATGAAAGCTGCTAAATTTTGGTAAGCTATTATAAACTTCCAATAAGATGGAAAACCTCTTATGTCAGACACCCTTCTCCCCCAATTACTCTGACTTTGAGTTTTACTGTAGTACTTCAACCCAAGCAGAGATGCAATGATGGATCCATATACTGTATTAATAAAAGATAGAGATACTGAGTTTCCAACTGATGAAACAACAATTACTTTTTAATATGTTTTGTCAAACCAAAAATGTACAGGTTTATGAAGCTTGAGTAAGGGGGGTTGGTGTTACAACTAAGACTGCAAAAAAACTATTTAACATTCCATGACATATATTAAGGGAGAGAAGATAAAAGTCAGGTGGGAGAATATGGTGGCATGCAATGTACCTGAAATTTTCAGGTTACAGAATTTCAACAACGTGGTTCTAAGTATATAATGGATTATATCCAATATATCTTTGTAAAGATGGATGAGCGATCTATTCCAGCCCAATACATCAGAGTTTTACTGAGGATACAAAGCACTGAAATTCCCACAGTAAACACAGATGTACCTTCATAGCTGAAATATAATGTTCTGAACTTATTTCACGATCAACCAGAGTTATGTCAGTAATCATAATTTAAAATTTTCACTAATCTTTTGTACACTCACAAAAATGTCTAAACCTACAAACACACACACACAAACCCACTCAATGGAGTATGATGTAAACACTAAAGAAGGCATGGAAACAAGTGTCCATAACATACCTGTTGGAGAATCATCTGAGGGTGATGTAGGTGAGGTAAGCTTGGCAGGATCCTTGTTGTATAGTATCTGATGTTGTTTGTGGAGGCGATGTTGTTTCAGCTGCTCCACCCATTGCAGGTACACTTCACGTGACTTGCACTGACAAACAGAAATTCTAAATGAACATCAACTAATGAACTGTTAATTAACAACAATCAAAATAAAGAAATCTTAAAAATAAAGTAGCTCATTACACTTTCCATTACCCTCACAATGTAGTAAACAACAACATTTTTCACTATGAAGCGACACTGTGGGACTGAAGTTTGCACATAAAGCTTTCCTGGATTCAAATAATAATTAATATGACATATTTTAATCAGAATGAAATATCTATTTGCTTTGGCATCCATAAACCACTTGATCATATACTGCAATTGCATCAGCATCTACAATTAACCATGCACATAATGGTATGCAATTCTTAGTCACAGACATCCATCTAAGTATTTAGTGACATGCAGTTATCTTTTTATACACTTCACTCACAAGTCTATAAACACTCATTTACTTTTATTTTCAGGCACTCAATCAACACTTACAGTTTGTAAACTTTAAAAATTAGTTAAATCAAAACAACTGAAATAATGTACACCCACCAAAATAATTATCAGCACCCTTTGTTTCAATATACCCTTTGCAACTATCACTGGCATAGAAGCCGTGAATACACAGTAAGGGTTGGTAAACCTGATTCTTCCTCCCTCAGACTCTCCGTCCCTCCCACCCTTCCCCCCTCCTCTCCCTCCTGATACAGTGTAACTCTTGTAGCTTTATGCCACGTACAGGTGGTCTCCTGTTTACGAAAGGATTACGTTACGAGACACTACTTGTAAGTTGATTTTTTGGTAACTCGAAAACGCATTTCATACACCTAACCAATAGAACATCATTGCCTAGCCAAGACTACCTTAAACATGCATAGAACACTTACATTAGTCTACAGCTGGGCAAAACCATTAACACAAAGCCTATTTTATAATAAAGCATTGAATATCTCATATTATTTATTACATACCGTGATCATCAGTTGTGAACATCTAAATTCACGTATGATAACCATTCTGGGCTGGTTCACATTTCCTCGTCATAACAATAACAGGACAAGTCGCCATCTAGAGTAACTGCCTTCCTCTTCTTCTCACCAGCAGCAGGAGAGACAGAAGGGCATTTCAGACATGATACATGCACAAAACACAATGTATATACAGCGAGGGGTAACCAAAAACACGCTGGCAACACAGAACACTGTAGAGCATCGGAGCATTGATTGTTTACACTAATGACCGCACGGGCAGTGGGAGTGACTTGGCTCGCTGCCACTGCATCGTACTGCATATCGTTAGACCGGGAAAGTATCAAAATTCAAATTTCGAAGTACAGTTTCCGAATTTCTAAAGTCGAAAATCTGTACGTCGACCATTCGTAAGTAGGGGACCACCTGTATAACCAATAATTCATAGCAATGAACATAATGCTCGATGGAAGGTCTCAAAACAGCAAAGTATTATCCACTAAATAATACAGAAATCAAAATGCTGTTTGTCTGCTTGGCACCCGTTCTACCTGAGGTTACCACTTTTGGATTTTCATACACACTGTGATACGATGACAACCACAATTAGAATTTTAAGAGTGGGTTGATGGCAAACTTTATCGGCCTATTTGTCAAGTATTTACAAAACCTCATGTGAACACTGAATGTAGAGTACAGTATATACAGCATGTCTTGTGGTACTGCTATAACATTACCACATCAGTGACACACAAATGTAGTAGTGCGTGGATTATGAAACTGAGAATGGCATATCATCAATTTGATGAAAATGGTAACATCACAGTGGGGGTGATCAGCAAGCATATTTGTTTATCTTAAGATAGGCTTTTACCTCAGATGTTTTTTGATTTGCATATAATGTGAGGAATGTGTTGCCTATGAAACTGCTTCAGTTTGGACAATCTGAGTACCGTGAACCGGGGTGACTTCGTACGATTTTGAAGGTTTTTTCATCCTGACACAATTTATTTTGGCCAAAATACTGATGTTAAGTATTACATACGTACGTGAGCCAATAACCTGTAAGCATCTAACAGCTAGATAATCTCAGAATCTCCATCTAGACATAGTAAAATATTTTATAGGTGTCCGAGGTCACCCCGGACTGGGGAGACTTCGGACTGCCTTGGGGTGACCCCGGACACTCATTAGAAATGCACTGAAATGGGCCCCTAGTAGCTCAGCTGAATGTTTGGACAGTTCTGGGGAGTCTTCGGACACTGCGCGACTTTTAAAAAAATTGCTGAAAAAAATACAAAAAAATACAGAAAAATTACAAGTAAATAGTAGCGATATATAGCAAAAATAGATGAAAAAATAAATTTTCCATTGACTTACAACCCCAGTTTAGTTGATTATACATATACATTATAGGGAGTACATTCCCACGCTATGCGCAGGTTAAAGGCACGATTGTGACTGACTGACCGGACGGTTTAAAGCGTGCCGGCTATTTAAATGCCTAATTAAAGGGAACTTGGAATGGAGGAACATAAGATAGGGAAGGAAAGAGCTAAAGAGTGAAGGAGCTTGGGAAGGAGAAACAGGAGGAGTTAGGAATGGAAGGGGGGAGTAGATGAGGAATAAGAGGAGGGAGTGGAGACGAACTATAAGGATATCATACCGGTACCGTACCATATGGTAACTTAAATAATGTGTGTTCTCACATTGCACAAAACCAATTAAACTAAATAATATCTCTTCTCAGACTAGAAATGTGACATAAATACGGTACATTCCCACACTATGCGCAGGTTTAAAGGCACGATTGTGACTGACTGACCGGACGGTTTAAAGCGTGCCGGCTATTTAAATGCCTAATTAAAGGGAACTTGGAATGGAGGAACAGAAGATAGGGAAGGAAAGAGCTAAAGAGTGAAGGAGCTTGGGAAGGAATGAGAGAAGGAGCTTGGGAAGGAGAAACAGGAGGAGTTAGGAATGGAAGGGGGGAGTAGATGAGGAACAAGAGGAGGGAGTGGGGACAAACTATAAGGATATCATACCGGTACCATATGGTAACTTAAATAATATGTGTTCTCACATTGCACAAAACCAATTAAACTAAATAATATCTCTTCTCACACTCGAAATGTGACATAAATACCGGTACAGAACGAATGCCATTCTATGAGATCACAGTGACTTACTGTGGCCATGAATTAACATAAAGATTGAAAATCATATCTTCTCCTTTTTCAAGAACAGACTAGAAATATGACAAGAATAAGGCACAATAACTAGAAATATTACAACAAAGTGAACAACTGGAATTCTAAGAGATCACACAATGACTTACTGTGGCCATGAGGTAACATCTAGATCAAAAATCATACGTTCTCGTTTGTCCAGGATTGGCTCCTGTAAGTACATTACTATGTCTGACTCGTCTATGGCACACATTTCATCACCCGGAACATTAGAAGTTACAAACACATTCTTTGTACCTCTTACATGTTTTAAGAACCTAACTTTCAATGTTTGTACATCAATGACAATAGCAACAAAATACTTCCTCCTCTTTCCTGTCTCATCTGAAAGTTGTACAATCACCCAGTCATGTAGCTTAGGATTACGTGTTGGCCCTACATCTGTCTCTGCTGTCTCAGTTGTAGTTCTGGTACCAGTACTTGTTACTGTTGCTTGCGTCATAGCTGTCCCATCAGTGCTGGTACTTGCCTCTAATTCTTGTGTCTCAAGTGTCCCATCATTACTTGCCCCTGCTGCTTCAAGAGAATCTTCTTCTGCTTGATTCACTGGCTGTATTTGCAGGTCCTCACCATCCATATCTATGATAGGGAGCTCTACTTCACTAAGTATTGCAGCAGTACCGGTACCAGTATTGGATGACTCAGAATCTGTGCTTACAGTTCCCTCTTCTTTCATTTTCCTTAGTTGTTTAGCTGTTACACTCTTGCCTGCAGGCACTTTTAGTTTCCTTTTCCTCTGGCATGATTGCTTCTTTCCATATCGCATTTCCGATAGAACACTGACCAATGACTCATCAAAATGTGATGCAAAATCACTACCGGTGGTACTACTGGCACTTGAATTTCTTGCAGGTACATGTGGGGTTGTTGCATAACCCGAGGTAGATGCTTGAGATGAGGCATTGGTACTGGTACCGGTATCAGTGTTAATCTCTGAAGTAACAGTGGTACTGGTATCAGTACTGGAATCAGTGTGTTGTGGTAGACGAGCTAGTACCTCCTGTCGGTTAAGTGGCGTTATCCCACACTTGCGAAAGCCATTCATGATATTCTTCATAATATTATCACTTATTCTATTGAGCAGTTGTCCTAGAAGCTTTGGGAACTCTGATTTTGGAAGGGATACACTTCTTCTTCCAATACTTGATGTTTTGAATTCACTTAGAATTTTACGCCAATGAGTTTTCACTGCACGGAAGACAGCAACATCTAAGGGTTGGGTGAGATGTGTAGAATTGGGGGCAATAAAACAAAATCAATGTTGTGCTCCTCACAAGCTTCCACAACAGACAGAGAAAGGTGGCTAGCTAAATTATCCCCTATGAACACTACTTTGCCGTCCTGACGTTTTGCATGAGGTAATCCAACTTTAAAGAACCAGTCCTCAAACGTATTACTGTTGAACCACCCGCTCTCTGTCCTGTTGTATCGCACATTTGAAGGGCCACCTTCTGTCCAAGTGTTGTACAAGTTTACTGCCTTGTACACCACATATGGTGGAAGCATCTTTCCAGATCCGGAACAAGAGAACATGATGGAGATGTTGGATTTTGTGTGGTTCATTACCCTCTCTGGATATCTGGTACCTCGGCGAACTAAGATTTTCTTGTTTCCTGGGTCATCAGAGAGATTGGTTTCATCATAGTTAATGATGTTACTAGGAGGCACATCTTTCAGTGTTTTTTCAAGATTATCAAAATATTGATTGATTTCAAATTGGACCGACTTTAGCACGTGCAACTTTAATATTCTGAGATACCCTCTGAGCCAGTTTGTTTTTGTGGCGCAACAGAAAACACGAACTCCAATCAGTTCCAGGAAGATTGTTCTTGAAGCGTTTCACAGTAATCCCACGTTCGTCTAAGTAGCACTTTATTAACATTCGCAGTTCAAAAGTGTCAATAGGCAGACCCCATTCTCCCAGTGTAATGACTCGGTTCACAATATGTAGTTCTTCTTCTGGAGTAAAGACAGTTTGTCCACCTGGTTTTTTTACATGTTTCTTTGTCATATAGTCATGTAAAGTACTTTTAGAAACATCATATTTCTTAGCAGCCTGTCTGACACTTAACTTTCCATCACGTACGTCTGCACTAGCAAACTCTAAAAGGCTGCCACGGCGTTCCACCGTATAGTGTCTTCTACCATCACTGGTAGATACACTCACTCTCTTGTAATTTCGAGGCATTGTGGCTTAGTTCATCTCACACATCATCTGCTATATAAATGCAAAAACAAAGATAAGCATGCAGACTATGTACATTGTACAAAATATGTTTTATTACATATAAAAAAAGCAAATTAGATATGCTGTCTGACCTCAGCCCTTTAAATATCCATTGTCCGAAGTCACCCCTTTAAATCCCAAAAATGCGTACACATTCACTCATGTCATGTTTACATACATTTAAATTGCAGATTTTAACCCTTTCTCTGTTCCAATCTTCAAGTTAGACGTTAAAGTAAACCTCTAAATGTGTATAAGCATGCGGTTTGTTATGATTCGTTCACACCAGACCAAGTTTTCCCGTTTTCATTTTTTCACCAAAAAATAGCATTGTCTTTATTACAATATATTCACCAGTGGAAAATAATATTTTAAAAAGATAATTATACATAACATTTTACAAAACCTATGGAACATTATCCAGTTTAAAGATATGCGATATCTTTCTTCGTTTAGCAGCTGCGTAGCATTTAATCTTTTTATGCAAATTTCGTCCGAAGCCACCCCGTGTCCGAATTCACCCAGGTTCACGGTATCGAATGAGCAGTGCTCATATTCAAAGTCGCTTCAGGTTCTTTTTTAAAACCTTTTAAATACTGTAGTTCTTTTTCCGCACATTACATATCAACATCCTCATTCATAATTTTCATGAAAGCTATGCTAATACTCAAACACTCTAATTAACATAAATGGGAGTGGTAATAAAGAGGCAAAACAAACTGCTTAGTAAGCGGTGCTATGGAACCTCAGATGCCACTGTAAACGTGGAACTAAGGTTCAGCAGATCAGGGATACCAACCAGGCACATTTACTTCAAAGTTTATTTTCAGATCTCTTGTCTGGCGTGTCAAATGTTATCACACTAAATGAGTGCCAGTAACTTTTCTGGTGGGTGTACAATACTGTAAATGTCTTGCATTTCCAGTTACTCTGACAGCATGCAGACACACAGTATATAAAGATGAGTTTTTCTGTTGACCCATTTTTCCATATTTCCCTTCTCTCTCCACCTCACTACCCATTACACTCAAACAACAATGACTGAATTAAACTATCTATACATCACTGTACATACTTTGAGGTGAAATATTAAGGTGTCAGCATCAATATCGATGCGCCGCCGCCTGGCCTTGGTAGAGATGACAGACATACCAATATCCATGCGGCCCAAAACTTTTCCCCTTGCAAAGTCCCCAACACTCTTGGCATAGGATAGGAGGCTTTGGTCCAGCACAAAGTAACGCTGTAGAAACAAAGACAAAAGGTAAGTGATACGGTGCAGTCAAGAACAAACATTTGCCTGTTATACCCTTGTGTGTTCTTCATATTTAGGACATGTCCATCACTTTCCTTCCTGATGCATTACACCAGAGAGAATCATCTTAAGTTTGGGCAGAGGAACATATCAGGTCTCTCTCAGCTTTGCAACATTAGCCAGCAAAGGAAAGTAACAACCAGAAGAGGTGAATATTAGGCAAACTTATAATGAATATTGCCATACTGTACAGTAATATGTTATCTATCCAAGACACATGTTAACCTAATGACTTAACCTGACCTAATCCAATCTAAAAGTCTGCTGTAAGAACAAATGAATTCCGTTCCATTAAATTTTTTCTCAACTCTAGATATGGCTTACCAACACCTAAATTAATCCCACCACATAAGCCTAACCAGATCTGACAAGAGCAAATCTTCATTAAACTAAATAAAAGTATTTCAGTCATCATCCAACCCAGTATTGCCCCTCCATAGAGTGTAAAGGCCCAGGGCTAGGCTACTCAGTCTAGACATTTAAGGTAAGGATGGTCTGCTGCCCTCCCCTTATTGGCATTGTGTGAAGAATAAACCCAACTCCTTCTACAAATAAGGCCCTCATGGGCCACATCCTCTTGAAGTGCTTTACCTCACCAGACGACAAGGCACCTAAAAATTGTATGAGGGCAATGGGGATAATGCACTACCTCAGCACACAGCAAGAAGGGCCAACCTTGATCTATCACTAAAACCAAATGAGAGGGTTGCTGCATAACTATGACAGACAGATATGAATGACAGTTTACCATGTAAAAAATATTTCATACAGTATCACCCACTGCCACAACCTGCATGTTAATACAAGTCAAAAAAGGTTCATAGACACTGAAGATGAATGAAACTGCTGAATATCTGAAATAAAGGGGAAGCTTATAGAAAAGACTGAGTTTACAAAGTATGTGGACTGCATGGCAGAAGGTAAGAAATGATGAGATTTGCAAAAGATGTGGAGTAAGGAGTCTGCTGTTCAAAAGGCTAGTGTCAATGTGTTTTGATGGTATGGTCACACAAAAAGAATGAATGTACTGTACTGTGTAATGTGAGTGTGTGAATAAGTCAGGTATGGAATTAGATGTTGACTGACTGAATAAATGCATCTATCTATCTATCTATCCATTGCCAGACGCCATAATCCTGTACGGGGTGGCCATTTGACTCTGAGTTGTGTGTTTTACAGGGGTAAAAAAAAAAAAAAAAAAAAAGTACAAAAATGGATGAAGGAAATAGGCATGAAGATGTATAAAACAAAGGCTGCATCCCTCCTTCTTTTACCTTGGTAGTTAACTCCTCTGTGGCCGACGGCGTCAAATGATGTTTGGCTGATAAATGGCTGAAGGCTTCGTTTGAGCGCGGCCCATTAAAAAACTGCAAAAATTTTGGGGAAGTGAACGAACATTCTGAAAGTCTTCAGACTGACCTACATTACACTCCCATACATCCCATCAAGCAGGTCTGAGCCTGCTGCTGTGATGAGTGGAATTTCGGCTTTTTCTCTCCTGGCCATGCTTAATCAAGCACAACTACACCCATTATCTCGACCCAGGCAGAAAATATCATCTTTGTCCTCTCTTGAAAAACACAAACAACCACCTGTTTACAATTATGAATTAATACGGGCACAAATTAAAAGGACATGATAATAAGTGAAAAATACATCTTTGTCTTGGTATCTTTACCTATTTGCTCAAGTATGTTGTAATGATTTGGATCATTCGATGCAGTACGACTTGTTGAAAACTGTGAAAACTTTCGGGAAGTGAATGTACATCTAGGACATGAGACTGACCTTGACTTCACCCTCTCACGTATCACCTGTCAGTTCACCACCTGCTGCTGTGACGAGTGGATGTACAATTTTTTCGCTCAATGACCACGCCAAAAAACACATAGTTACACCCATTATATCGACCCATACAGAAAATATAATCTTTTTCCTCCCATGCAAAACACACACAACCACCCTGTTTATGAGACAGCAACACACATTGCAAAAATAACAAGGTAAAATGATAGAGAAAGGTGAATGTGTTGTTACAGAAAAAATACGTTTTCCCCCACCCATAAACGTATTTATTTCTGCTTTGTCTCTGTATTCATAATAATTAGACTTATTCGTACTTTTGACATTGCATTACGATTCTATTTTTAGCCATGCACGTGGTGCGGGGGCTGGAAGTTGCAACTCAACTTCCATATTGCTAATAGAATCTGACCCTCCAACTTCATCTCCCATGAGAGAGCCTAGCGTCGGAGGACAGGCAAGTTTCTTATTTAGGACTGAAAATTTAACCTTTTCACTCTCTTTTAGCCCCCGGGGATAAGGGGGTTTCAAGAATACCCCCCCAGTATCCCTGCCTGTCGTACGAGGCAACTAAAAGGGTTGGTGGCGGGTTAGTGTCCCACCCCGTAAAAAGAACTAACTAAAAAAGCAAATAAAGCGCCTCGGACCAGGACGGACCATACGCTGACGACTAAGGAATGGACAAAGGACATTCTGAGGGTGGGAACATGGAATGTGAGAGGAAAAATGATGAAGTGAAAGAGAGAGTGATTGTTCAGGTGCTTGAGAATGCAAGAGTGGATATATGTGGATTGACTGAAACTAAATGGAAAGGTGAAAGGATGAGAGAATGGGAATATGGTTTAGGTATATGTGCGGGAGTTAATGAGAATGAGAGAGCAAGAGAGGGAGTATGTCTGATGATAAGCAAGAAGTGGAAGGAGAATATAAGAGAGTATGGAACAGTGGGTGCAAGGATTGTATGGGTGAGGATGAAAGTAGGTAAACAAACGTGGGCGATTGTATGTGTGTATGCTCCGACAGAGGACCGAGTGGCAAGAGTGAAAGATGAGTTTTGAGCGAGAGTAAAAGCATGTATGGTCAAATCTGAGAGGAGTGAGAGAGTGCTTTTGAATGGAGACATGAATGGCAAAGTTGGGAATGTACGAGTGGATGGAGTGGTTGGTCAGTGGGGTGTGCCAGCTGACATAGATAGGAATGGTAGTGCTTTGGTGGACATCTGTGCTGGTAAGGGGTTGGCAATAGCCAACACCTACTTTCAACATAAGATGATCCATCAGTATACATGGAGAGTAATGAGGAGGATGGATGGTGAACTTGTTGAATGAAAGGCAATGATAGACTATGTGTGTGTGGATGAGCAAATGAGAAGACAAGTGTTGGATGCAAGAGTGTGGAGAGGGTGGGGGAATGGAGTCTCGGACCATCACTTAGTGATGGCCAAGGTAAGACTGCAAATAAAATGGTTGAGGAGACGAAGGGGAAGACTGGAGGAAACAGCTTCTGTGAGAAGAGTGGAGAAGTTGCAAGATAGTGAGCAAATGACAGAGTATTAGAGCATAGTGGAAGAAAGATTGGGAAGGTATGAGCTAGAGCAGATGGAAGGGGAGGAAGAAGTATGTAAGATATTTACAGAAGAGATAGCCACAGCATGTGAGGTGGTTTGTGGAGTGAGGAGGAGATGCAAGGGTGTGCAAGGGACAGCATGGTGGAATGATGAGGTGAAACGAGCTGTGGAACAAAAGAAGAAGGCATATAGTGAATGGGTAGCAAGTAAAGGCAGGGGAGAAGATGAGAGAGAGAAGAGAGAGGTTTATGTGAGTAGGAGAAGGGAGGTTAAGAGACTGGTGAAGGAGAGTAAGAAGAAAGTGGATGAAGAGTTTGGGAAGAATCTGAGTGTGAAATGGAGAGGGAGTAAGAAATTGTTTTGGAAGGAGGTAAAGAAAGTAAGGCAGTGTGAGAGGGGAAATAGTAGGGGAGTGAAAGATAGGAATAATAGATTGTTGGTGGAAAAGAGAGAGAAATTGAGGAGATGGAAGGAGCACTTTGAGGATTTGTTGAATGTAGAGAGTGACAACAGTGTGAGTATAAGTGGTTGGGGAATGGCTGGGAGAAGAAGAGATGAGAGGAGGGAGGAAGAGATCAGTAGGACAGAAGTAGTGGAAGCAATGAAGAGGATCAAGTTGGGAAAGGCCCCAGGAATTGATGAAGTGTGTGGTGAAATGCCAAGGTATGGGGGGTGAGATTGTTGTGGAGTGGATATGGAAGTTGTGTAGATTGGCTTGGGAAGAGGGAAGGGTTTCAGAGGATTGGAAATCAGGTATAATTGTTCCTTTATATAAAGGAAAAGGGGAAAGAGAAGTATGTGGTAACCATACGGGTATTTGCCTTCTTAATGTGACTGGTAAAATATATGGTAGAATACTCATTGATAGGGTTAGGCATATGACAGAGGAGCTAGTTGCAGAAGAACAAGGGGGATTTAGGAAGGGAAAAGGGTGTGTAGATCAGATATTTGTTCCAAGATGTTTAGTGGAGAAGTGTCTAGAGAAGGCAAAGAAAGTGTATGCTGCCTTCATGGACTCGGAGAAAGCTTATGACAGAATTGATAGGCAAGGTATGTGGAAGGTATTAAGAATATATGGAGTGTAGGGGAAATTGTTGAATGCTGTGAAGAGTATGTACGAAGGAGCTAGGGCTACGGTGCGAGTGGATGGTGAGCTGAGTGAATTCTTTGATCTCAATGGATATGAAACAGGGTTGTTTGATGTCTCCATGGCTGTTTAATATATGTATGGATTGGGTTGTAAGGAAGGTGCAGGGTAGGGCAGTGGATGTGGGGGTGGCTCTAATGAATGAGGGTGAGATTTGGAAGATTCCGGTGTTGCTGTTTGCTGATGATACAGTATTGTTGAGTGAAGATGAATGGGAGTTGCAAGGTTTGGTGAATGAATTTGAGACAGTGTGTAGGAGGAGGAAGCTGAAAGATAATGTAAACAAAAGTAAAGTTATGGTGTTTGAGAGGAATGAAGTCACAGATTGTACAGTGAGGTTGGATGGTGAGGATATGGAGAATGTGAGTGCATTCAAGTACTTGGGTAGTGTGATGAGTAAGGATGGAACGTTGGGGGATGAAGTGCATGAAAGGGTACAGCAGGGAAGGAATGTTGTTGGTTCACTGAAAGCAGAGATGCGAAATAGGGAGGTGAGTATGGATGTTAAGAAGTCACTGCATGATAGTATTGTGATCCCGACCCTCACGTATGGAAGCGAGGCGTGGACCTTGCAAGAGGGGAACAAGTCAAGAGTGAGAGCAGTGGAAATGAGTTACTTGAGAGGAGCATGTGGAGTGACATGGAGGGACAGGTTGATGAATGAAGAAGTGAAGGAATAGTGTGGGGTGGATGTGGATGTGGTTGAGATTAGGAGAAATACACTGAGGTGGTTTGGACATGTGGAGAGAATGAAGAATGAAAGACTGACTAAGAGGGTGTATGTAGGTGAGGTGGAGGGAGGGAGAGGGAGGGGTAGACCAAGGATGAGGTGAGGGATGGAGTCAGGTATATGAGGGAGGGGGGGGTTGGGGGGAGGGTAGTCAAATGGTGGGTGACAGAGCGACTTGGAGGTGTTTTGTCTGCGGCCACCCTTTGCGGGATTAGGGCGTCGGGCTATAAATAGACAGACTCCCTTTTCCAAGTATGGGCACAACGATATCATAAAAAATAACTTGAAACTATCATAAACATATTTTATATAAAAAAGGTGAAAAAATATTCATACTAATTTTTTTTCCAGCCATTCCTAATATGTCTCTTTTTAGGAACTAAAAAACAGAGGAGGGGGTCCCTAGTCCCCTCACCCCGCCCCTTTTAGTCGCCTTTTATGACACGCAGGGAATACGGTGGCAGTATTCTTCCAAACACAACCTGGCCGCAGAGTAGTAGTACCACTCCATAGTGCGGCCCCTTTGGGGCTAAGATGCGAATGACTGTGTTTGAATGGATGAGTAAATGGGGAGTGTGTCGTCCTGTCTCGGCTACCTCCCTTTCCATGGGGGAAGCAGCCTAGGTATATAGATAGATAGATAGATTCCTAATATATAATGTACTGAAATCATTCGATATCATCATATCTCATATGTGCGCAACATTTCAGCATCATTCGCATTGTTTTTTTGGGAAAAAAAAAAAAATAACAACACCTGCCAAGTTGCACTGCGGCAGCACCTCTGAGCAGTTGATATCGGTTGCCGATATTTCTGCAACTTTTGCTCTCCACGGTAAGCCAGAGAATGGGTCTTGGAAGCTGGGATTTGCATTATTAGGTGCATCTGAACTTTCTCTTCAATATGGCGAGGAAAAAAAAAAAAAAATTTCGAAACTTCAGAAAATGGCCCCCACGTCGGCCTGGGGTGCATGTTAAATTCCGGACCCATGACCATGGAGGGGTTAAAGGATTGGCTTCTGTCTCACATGCATTATAAAGAATGATTTTTCTAGATTTTTTCGGCAAATGACCAGGAGCTCTGAATTTCAACGACTCGAAAGAGTGAATGGATGAACGTCCATTTTACTGGGTACTTTGGGTGAAAATTATTTACATTTGTGCTCTCTGTTCCAATTTCTGGATCCCTTTCACCCTCTGTATAACAGGATAAGGATACAAAAAACATGAGTTGCACATCTCATACTCACAGGCAAGGAAGTCTCAATGCACGTTCAATAGAATCTATGTTTGGCATTTTTTGCCCCCCCCACCCCCCCACGTCCAAATTTCATTTCAACTTCTTATGGAGAAAATTATACTTTGGGTCCAGTGGTTCTCACTATAATTTTTGTTGTATATCTTCCAGGTCTGTGACATTGTTGGTTGTATTAATGCAATACAGTACAGAAGAAAGTAATAAAAGTACTGCACAACAAATAGAGAAAAAGACATACGTAACACTTATGAGGGACAAAAATGTGCTTAAAAACTTGGTTATTATGCCTGGTGGAAATGAGTACCCTGGGCTACACCATACTTGCAATGAGTGCCTACTGTGTTTATTTACTGTAAGTATTCCACTGAATGTAGCCATTAAAGAATTAATGAGACTGTTAGAAGCTGTCTATGTTTACTAGTGTTTGCACCCATTCTTTTTCTTCTGCTGTTTTTTTTTTTTTTTTTTTTTTTTTTTTTTTACCATAGCACCATAAAAAGCAACAAAGATCACATGCAAATCTGGTGTTAACATATGGTCAACTGATAAAACGATGCGAGTGGATCAGTCCTTGACTGAGTTCGGCCCAGTAAATTCTGCCCACTGTTCACGAGCACAAAACCATATAACCTTAAAAAGGTAGTTAAAAATACAGACATTTATAAAATTGTGGAAAAAATTAAGGGGTTGAACAAAAAATTTAACCCAGCATACTAATTGACTCTGAACTCACCAATGAACAAAGACGCCAGTATCAGTCCGATCACATTGGTGGCCAAAATTTGCGAAGGCTCTTACAAAAATAACAAATATTCTAAAGAAGTTTGAGTTCTGAGCTCAGTTTATAGACAGTGCTGTAAATCGGCAAGCAAACGCTGATTAATATCTGTATCGGAGGGAAAAAATTATCCAATAATCAGAACTATATCGGAATCAGCCGTGTAATGATGAAAAATATATAAATTTTTGTTTTGCTCAATGGTTCTAGACTCTAGCACTTATTTCTCAGCTATTTTAGGTGCAAACTATGGGTATAATGATTACTTTTCAAAGATATGGTCTTAGCCCACATTCTACTGACTGCTGTAAATGGTAAAATCTATCTGTCTATCTATAGCCTGACGCCCTAATCCCACAAGTTGTGGCCACAGAGAAAACACCTCCAAGTTGCTGTCACCCACCATTTGACTACCCTCCTCCCAACTCACTCCCCCCTCCCTCATATACCTCTCAACTCCATCCCTCCACCTCATCCTCAGTCTACCCCCTCCTTCTCCCTCCCTCCACCTCACCAACATACACCCTCTTAGTCAGTCTTTCATTCTCCATTCTCTCCACATGTGCAGACCACCTCAGTGTATTTCCTAATCTTCTCAACCACATCCACATCCACCCCACAACATTCCTTCACTTCTTCATTCGTCAACCTGTCCCTCCATGTCACTCCACATGCTCCTCTCAAGTAACTCATTTCCACTGCTCTCACTCTTGACTTGTTCCCCTCTTGCAAGGTCCACGCCTCGCTTCCATACGTGAGGGTCGGGATCACAATACTATCATGCAGTGACTTTTTAACTTCCATACTCACCTCCCTGTTTCTCATCACTGCTTTCAGTGAACCAACAACATTCCTTCCCTGCTGTACCCTTTCACACACTTCATCCTCCAAAGTTCCATCCTTACTCATCACACTACCCAAGTACTTGAATGCACTTACATTCTCCATATCCTCACCATCCAACCTCACTGTACAATCTGTGACTTCATTCCTCTCAAACACCATAGTTTTACTCTTGTTTACATTAACTTTCAGATTCCTCTTCCTACATACAGTCCCAAATTCATTCACCAAACCTTGCAACTCCCATTCATCTTCACGCAACAATACTGTATCATCAGCAAACAGCAACACCGCAGTCTTCCACATCTCACCTTCATTCATTAGAGCCACCCCCACATCCACTGCCCTAACTTGCACCTCCTTTACAACACCATCCATGTATATATTAAACAGCCATGGAGATATCAAACAACCCTGTTTCAGTCCCACACTGAGATCAAAGAACTCACTCAGCTCACCATCCACTCGCACCGTAGCCCTAGCTCCTTCGTACATACTCTTTACAGCACTCAACAATCTCCCCTCCACTCCATATATTCTTAATACCTTCCACATACCCTGCCTATCTATTCTGTCATCAGCTTTCTCCAAGTCCATGAAGGCAGCATACACTTTCTTTGCCTTCTCTAGACACTTCTCCACTAAACATCTTGGAACAAATATTTGATCTACACATCCTTTTCCCTTCCTAAATCCCCCTTGTTCTTCTCCAACTAGCTCCTCTGTCATATGCCTAACCCTAACAATGAGTATTCTACCATATATTTTTCCAGTCACACTAAGAAGGCAAATAACCCTATGGTTACCACATACTTCTATCTCCCCTTTTCCTTTGTATAAAGGAACAATTATACCTGATTTCCAGTCCGCTGGAACCCTTCCCTCTTCCCCAAGCCAATCTACACAACTTCCATATCCACTCCACAACAATCTCACCCCCATAACTCAGCATTTCACCATGGTAAAATGGTTGAACTAAAACATACGGAATATTCAGAACATAATATTATATTACTGTGGCTGAAAAGAAACCAACTCCGTTCTTTCTTTACCCCTGCACAATTGCTGACCCTATACAGGGGTTTTATCCACCCCTGTGTGGAGTACAAC
The DNA here is from genome assembly GCF_032717465.1 of Coenobita brevimanus. NCBI lineage: Eukaryota > Metazoa > Arthropoda > Malacostraca > Decapoda > Coenobitidae > Coenobita > Coenobita brevimanus. Next base: position 31,706,208 of record NC_137056.1, on the reverse strand, counting down.
TCTCATGTGTGGGGAGGCTCCCCACATACAGCTCTTCTCAATAGGGTGGAGTCAAAGGCTTTTCGTCTCATTAACTCTCCTCCTCTTACTGACTCCCTTCATTCTCTGTCTCTTCGTCGCACTGTTGCATCATTATCTCTTTTCTATCGCTACTTTAACCCCTTAACCGCGGGCCGTCACTTTCGTGACGCTTGGGAGCAAGGCATCATACCGCGGGGCGTCGCTTTTGTGATTCTGTGTTATTTTGAATTCACCCGGGCTTCCAAGTGGGGGCTTGTATCATCTATCAGTACTGCACAATGTCCAACACTAGTCAGCACTCCTAGTCTCATCTGTACTCCCATCCATTGTTGACAATTTAGCCATTTCTCCCCGTTCTTGACTCCCCTCACTACCCCCCCTTCATTACCCTATCCTCCCGCCTGCCCGGCCGTGCTACGCTAAGTAAATCTTCCCTGGAAATTTTCACTGATTTCATCCATTGAAATAAGCCCTATGTCCTATTCTTATACCAAATAATATATACAAGAAAGAAATAAGGTAAGTGAGAGTGCCATACACCTGGAATTGGCTAATTATCACCTGACAACACCTCACGTGCACTCGTTCGCTAATTTTTGCTGTTTTTTTCCCCTTGAAATATGCCGTATTATCTATTTTCGTAATAAATATACATGTAAGGAGGGAAGGGAGAAGCCTAAGTGATATTTACATTCACCTGGAACTACCTAATTTATAATGTATTGTCTAGATTTCCTGCCAATCATTTCAGTGCTAGACATAGCTGTTTCAAAAGCTAACATTGGTAGCTCTGAATATACCCTAAGTAGGCCTCTAATCTATTTTCGTAATAAATATACATGTAAGAAGGGAAGGGAGAAGCCTAAGTGATATTTACATTCACCTGGAACTACCTAATTTATAATGTATTGTCTAGATTTCCTGCCAATCATTTCAGTGCTAGACATACCTGTTTCAAGAGCTAACATTGGTAGCTCTGAATAACCCCTAAATAGGCCTCCACCCCGGCCCTCCGTTATCAGTTTACTCTCATCTTCCGAAGTGAGAGTACGTATGTTTCTTCTTGCTGACTTCAAGGCCTTTTTTCACCCCCATGCAAAGGGCCCTGTGACCTTTACCCCCTACTAAACCTCGTGTGGAAAGAGGTAAAGGGCTGACAATTGATAAAAGAGTGACTACGATCTTTCTATTGAGTAAAACAGTGCAAGTGGAATTGTAAATAATGTGTAAATAATGTGTAAACAGCAAGTGAAAGTAATGAATGTAAATATAAGTGAACAATGGAAAATAGTTTTATAAGTTACTTCAAGTGACAGTGCATAACACAGTGTAAATAAAATAGAAATGTAAATAACGTAAATAAAATAGAGAACGTAAATAGAAATGTAAATGAGTACAGGGTATTATAATAATACGAGTATATACCCTAGGAGTAATGAAAGTGAAAGTTTCACTCTAGCATGTCTGAATACTATGAGTTATGAGAGTGAAGATGAAAGTGACATTCACTCTCAATGCTAGTAAACAGGACGAGAAAGTGAATGCTACGTATTTTACTGAAAGAAATTTAATCCCTACAGTGACAATAAACTAATACTACTGAAGGAAACTTATGGATAAAGACTGTAGATATATATAAGTGTTATATAGTAATAGAAATATAAAGTGTGAGGGGTTTTATGAATAATAAATGACAGAGTACCATGAGCGAACTAGTGCCAGTGCGACAATCAGACGCGCTCGTAATTTCCATTGGTTTCACAGTGTTTTTTTTTTTGAGTATGGATCCCAAACTACTTGAAAATTGTAGAATAGTGTTTATAGTGTTTGTATCTGGCTGTGGTAATCATATTACGGGTTGTCGGGAAGTGTAAAGTGGAGACTTCGTTACCCTACTTCAGAGGTCTCCACAGGTCCTACGGTAACCCATGAAGGCTCAACAATCATTCCAGGAGAAAGCTGAAGGTATGTGCCATAAGCATATGTAATTTTATTATTCTAGGTCTAATAACTGATTTTTAGCAAATATTTTTTGAGAGTCTGTCGGAGCCCAAATAACCCCGCGGGACATGCAAGTCATTGGTAAACAAGCCCGCGGTGTAGGGGTTAATGGTCACTGCTCCTCTGAACTGTCTGCATGCATTCCTCCACCTCTACGATGGGCGACTAGCATCCGTCTAGCAGCAAGCTCTCATCCCTTTTCTGTCCAACTCTCTAATGCAAGAGTTAACCATTACTCCCAGGCCTTCATTTATGCAACAGGTCAACTCTGGAACTGTCTCCCTCTGTCTGTATTTCCTGCTGCCTATTATCTCCAGTCTTTCAAATGCAGTGTGTCCAGGCATCTCAAAATGAATGGATCTTGAATTTGGCTCTCTCTTGTATTTTGTTTTTCTCTTGGAGGGAACTCTTATTGCGGGCTCATGGCCTTTGGTTCCTTCTTCCTCGCATTAAAAAAAAAAAAAAACTAGACAGCAGCCTCATGTCATGGAGTTGTGGCAGACAGGTATAAACTTGTGAATCAGATGATACACAACACACACACACACACACACACACACACACACACACACACACACTGGCAGTGTTCCGTCAATGGTATGACTTAGGCTTAATGTTTACTTTCGATGGTACAAGAGCTGTAAGCAGAAATTCGGTTTCATTGTTTTATGAATCTTCATTAAATGTACAGTATATAATTAAATAATGAACAACTTATTACTATTATTATTTTTTTATGTGTCCGATTCTGGGCAAAGGCTTCAGGGCCTATATCTTGGGGGCAGTAGCCTATCCCAAGGCCCAGTAGTCCTGCTACACCTCCACATGTCACCACTTCGGCGCTAACACCCACCGTCCATTTTGAATACATGCTAGGGCTGTCTCATACAGGACTGGTGTATTGGTATTAGCGGGGGTATTTTTACGACATGTAGGCGGGTCATCTGGTAGACCAGGAAAGTCTGCTTTTAGTGAAATTCAAATCCTTAAACTGTTCCCTGCCCCAGCCTGGATTCGAACCTGGGTCCACCAGGACTGCAAGCTGCTCTCTACCGATTCAGCCACCGCTGTTCTTCACAAATTTTGCTAAATCTTGTCGTTACTTTCAAATCTAGTTTTTAGCTAATGTGAAAAAATACAGTGCTTCTATCTATCTCTCCATTGTCAGATGTCTTAATTCCATAACGGATGGCCATAAACAAATCGCCTCTATGCTGTCCAGTCCTCCGCTATTTGCTGCCCTGGTCCCATTTCTCATCTCCCTCTCACATACCTCTCTACTCCATCCCTCCATCTCATCCATTGATCCCTCTCCCTCTCCCCTCCTCCACCTCACTCACATACACTCTCCTCATGAGTCTCTCGCTCTCCATCCTCTCCATATGGCTAAACCACCTCAATGCATTTCTCCTAACACTTTCTATCACATCCACATTCACACCACAATGCTCCTTCACTTCCTCATTTCTGTATCTCCATGTGAATCCACATGCTCTTCTCAAATAACTCATTTCCACTGCTCTCTCTTGACTTGTGTCCTTCCAACATGGTCCACGCTTCACTTTCATATGTAAGAATTGGTATCACAATACTGCCATGCAGCGACTTGTTTACTTCCATGCTCATTTCCATGTTTCTTATTACTGCTTTCAAAGAACCAGCAACCTTTCTTCCTTGTTATACCCTTTCAAGCATTTCACCCTCTAAACTTCCATCCTTAATCATCACACTACCCAAGTACTTAAACACACACATTTTCCATTTCCTCCTAATCCAGCCTCACTGCACATTTAGTGACTTCATTTCTCTCGAGGACCTTAACTCTACTCTTCCCTACATTCACCTTTAGGTTCCGTTTCTTACACACTCTCCAAAACTCATGCACCAAGCTTTGCAGCTCCCCTCTGTCTTCAATAAACAGTATAGTATCATCTGCATATAACAGTAAAGGGAGTTTCCAAACAATACCCTCTCTCACTAGGGTCGCTTCAACATCCACTGTCCTACCTTGTATCTCTTTTATAGCCCTATCCATGTACAGGTAAGCCCTTAATTCACGCGAGGGTTAGGTTCCCAGACCCTTCGCGTATGTGGTAAATTCGCGTATATGTTCTGCCCTTGTGTGCACATAATTACGCATGTCTATACGAATATTACATCTGAATAATATTGTTTATGCACTACATACACCTTATAAACTAGCATAAAGTATTAAAAACAACAAAAATGTAAGAAATTTAAAACTGAAACCTGACAAGCACAGGCGTAGGTGGAGACACTTCAGCAGTCTGGTGCACTAGCCCTCACTGCCTCCCGTATGCTACATTCTGCTTTCTTTATTGTATGAACAGTTGACTCATTCACCCTAAACATGCGGTTCCAAGACAATTCACAGGCGTAGGTGGAGACACTTTAGCACAGTCTGGTGCACTAGCCCTCACTGTCTCCCGTATGCTACGTTCTCCTTCTTTATTGTATGAACAGTTGACTCATCCCAAACATACAGTTCTGAGACAATTCACCATCAAGTCAATTCACTGTCAAAACATGGACAATTCCCTGTCATTCTATTAATATACTTATTATTGATTAATTAATACTTTAATAACTAATTTTCAGGGGGATTTTATAACTCATATAAGTAAAAAACTAGTGTACTCGTTTCGTTTTGTTTCGTTTCGTTTTTAAAGGCTCCAACATGCTTGCATGTGTCGGCCTTGGTCACCTAATGGTGGCTCTCCATGCTGCACGATCCATTGCAGCCTCCCTGTTCAGTCCCTTAACCCTAAGGTCACACTTAATGACCTCGTCCCATGTCTTTCTCGGTCTACCCCTCATAACCCCATCCCCAATATTAACACTTCTCACCTTCCTCACCCAATTATCATCCCCCATCCTCTCCACATGTCCAAACTGTACTTGCTAAATAAACTGGTATGTAAATAAATGACGGGGAATCGTCCTGACGGAGAATTGTCGCCAACATTCCACCCTGAAGTTTGTCCAACACTTTAACTTTGTCAGTGACACCACTTTACCATCCCGCTTTGGTGTGTTACCACATGCATCACTAGCACTATGCTTAGGCCCCATGTTGGCAGACAAGGCAAGCAATCACTGGAAGGCAGAAAAATAAGCCACAAATAACGATTCTCAATCTCAAGTCACGCATGATTCGACCGTCGGATTCAAACTGACTGTTTGGTGCGTGGTAGTCCGACCTCCCAGGCTCCCACACACACATACACACACACATACATATATGTATGCACATGGGCAGCAGGTAGGCATTTTTTATATTTTATTTATTTCTCTTGTATATTGAAATTACTTATTTCAACACTATAATTTTGTTTTAATTATTGTACGAAAAATTCGTGGATAACCGAAATCGCGTGAAAAAAGTTCGCGTGAATTAAGGGATTACCTGTACTGTAGACTGAACACCTATGGAGACATGACTGTTTCAATCCAACCTTCAAATACAAAAATTCACTCAGTTCACTATCCACACACACTGCAGCCTTAACCCTTTAAGTCCGGGTCGGGTCTTAAGACGGGTTCTCTTGATGGATACCGGGTCGGGACTTTTGAGTAAAAGAGCCTTAGGCAACGGGTGGCATCGTTTGATACCCCCCACCTTCCATGTTGCACTCAGAGGGGTCTGGGCTCTGACGTCATATGTAAACAAACCTGCTGGTACAAATGTATCGGGTTTTGGAGTGGATTTTTTTTTTATTTTCGCATTTTATGCTCAAATAATTACCTAAAAATGACTCATAAATCATAAAATAATTTTCTACAAACAAATATATGCCTAAAATCCTTCAAAAATATGCTGTAATAACAGTACATGTGACCGATTTTTTTTTCACGTCTGCAACGCGCAGAGGTTAGGCAGCGCGATTGTGCGTATCGTGGAGTTAGAGGGAAGTCTTCATTTTTCGCCCTCAGCACAGTCTTCAGATGAGATGGCAGAACCGGACAGCACTTTGCAGAACTCTGAAGTGACTAGTAGACTTGGTGAAGAGAGGGAAGTGCATGACATCGCCGATTTTGAAGGATTTTCGGACAGTGATACACAAACTCCGTCAACCTCAGGGGTATCAGTGAGTAGTGCTGGCGTGAAACGTAAGTTATCGCCAGGTTTGGAGTACGATAGTGATGACCAGGAGAGTGGTAGTGACAGTGAGGGGATGGCACAGGAGAGTGGTAGTGACAGTGAGGGGATGGCAGACAGTGACAGTGATGGATTTATTCCCGTGAGTGACGAGAGTGATGATGATTCAGACCTAAGTGATGATGATGATGATGATCCCAGGGTGTGTGACCCTCCCCGTAGGCCTGGTGGTACTGGTAGTGCTGGTGGATCTGGGTTTATCTGGGCAAATGGTGATAGATTCATACCAAATTGCTATAGATTTGATGCAACTCACAGTGGAGTGACAAGGGCTGCTGGAGTAGACAAAAACAGTTCTGAAATGGAGTATTTTCTCCTGTTTTTTGATGGTGAAATTCTTGATTATTTGGTACAAGAAACCAATAGATATTATCAGTTCATGAAGGACAAACATCCTTTTTCTCCACACAATAAAATGAAACGTTGGTATGATACCAGTGTACCTGAAATGTACACATTTCTTGCACTCACTCTTCTGATGCCACAAGTAAAGAAGCAAAATGTTCGTGACTACTGGAACCGAGATCCACTGATTCATACCCCAATATTTCCCAAGTACATGCCCAGGGACAGGTACCAGCTACTCATGCGATTTATTCATTTCACAGACAACAACCATCCCAGTACTGATGACCGCCTTTGGAAGGTTCGTCCAGTAATTGAAAAGATAAGGGAGCGTATTCGCTCCTTCTTTGCACCCTATCAGAAACTTGTTATTGATGAAAGTCTCATTCTGTTCCGTGGCAGACTTATATTCAAGCAATACATTCCCTCCAAAAGACACAGATTTGGAATAAAATTTTTGTTATTTGTGACTGCCTAACTGGTATAGTGTTAGACATTATAGTGTACACTGGCACTGATATTGATGTACCTGCAAGAGATCCCCTAGGATTTTCTGGCTCTGTGGTAAAAAAATTGATGGCACCATTTCTGAACAAGGGACATGTTTTGTATACTGATAATTGGTATACTTCCCCATCCCTGTGTAGTTTCCTTCATGATCATAACACTGGTAGTTGTGGGACAGTCCGGAAGAACAGGAAATATCTTCCAAAGTTTGGAGGACGTAGTGCTCGAGGAACCTGTGAGCTCTACAGAAGTGATCCTTTGCTGTGTGTCAGATGGACAGATAAACGGGAAGTTTGTATGCTGAGCAACTTCCATCGTGGCAACTTGATTCCATCAGGAAAAGTGGACTATAGAACAAAAGAACCAGTCCTCAAACCGGACGTAGTAACTGATTACACAAAAAATATGAGACTTGTTGACAAGTCGGATGCCCAAATAGGTACTGTGGAGTGTATCAGACATACCGTAAAATGGTACAAGAAGTTATTTTTTCATATGGTTGATTTGTCAATGCTGAATGCCTACCATATGTACAAGGCAGAAACCCAAAAGAAGAAGTCACTGAGGCACTTTGTTCTGGAAGTGGTGAGACAACTGCTCACCAAGTATGGAACACTCAACAAAGACCATCCTGGACGCCACTCTGAACTAGCTGCTGACAGACTTGTAGCAACGGGATTCGCCAATAGGCACTATCTACAAAAGCTGCCTCCAACACATACCCGAAAGACTGGACACCGATCATGTCATGTCTGCCTTCATTCTGTGAGAAAGCCGTGGAAGAACAACCGAGTGAGCACATGGTGTAAAGAATGTGGTGTCGCACTATGTTTTGAGTGTTGGCGTGACTACCACACACTTGCAAAGTTCTAGCCAAATAGAAGTAATGGATAACAAGAAGAAAAGTTTTGTTGAATGAGAGGAAATAAGTTCTGTTCTAATTACTGGTAGCATAAGTAAAGTTCAGAAGTTGAAATTACAATTTTTTGAATATGGAAACAAGTTCTGTTTTGAAAATAATTGTAAACAGAAGCAAGAAATAAGTTTTTCTAATAAGGAAAGAATGTTCTGTTCAAACTATAAGTGAAAACACCAGATAGAAAAAAGTTGTTTGTTTACCTTCTGTGGCATCCTCATGGAATACCCATACTGCATTCATCAGCTTCATCAGCTGTAATTTCAGTAATGGGTAGGTAAAATATATTTATTTTATTATTTTTATTGATATTTCATCATTATCCATCATCCCAAACACATAAATCATAAAAATATGACATGTCAAATTTCCCGAAACTTTTGCCTCCCGGGGCATGTCTGCGGATTCTCAATTGCCTCACAGAGGGGTTAAGGGGGGCGCCCACTTTTTACTCTTGAGGGGCAGGTAATTTTTAAGGTATCATAACCATTTTTGGCACAGTTATAGGGGTCCATTAGTAGTTAAAACTGATACCAAAATAAATCGGATATGTCTAATAGTTTTCGAGTTATGGCCAATTTTGTGTCGAAATTTTCGTAAAAAATAGTAAAAGTAATACACTATCTAGACATACCAAGATGTTTTTATCGTAATTTCCTTAGGACACATAGCATATCAACACTATTACTATAATTGTTTGTTTACTTTCTGCGGCATCCTCATGGATTACCCATACTGCATTCATCAGCTTCATCAGCTGTAATTTCAGTAATGGGTAGGTAAAATATATTTATTTTATTATTTTTATTGATATTTCATCATTATCCATCATCCCAAACACATAAATCATAAAAATATGACATGTCAAATTTCCCGAAACTTTTGCCTCCCGGGGCATGTCTGCGGATTCTGAATTGCCTCACAGAGGGGTTAAGAAGACTTACCATAACTGATTTTGTCATCAGGTGCCTGGCTTCACGATGGAGCAGAGCAGCCAGCAAGAGTACAAGGCAAAGCAGGAAGGAGACGATTCTGGGAGTCAAAAGCATCTTCTCCAAAGGCAGGACCAACAACTGAAAATAAAGTCTGTGCTGTATACATTATCATATTAAAATAACCTTCAACTCTAATCCACTCATTAAGCAATTCTGCCAGTGATAAAACCCTCCTACTTCAGTGGATCCTTTCTCACCCAGTCTTCAGGTGCAGTTCCTGGTAAAGAGACCTTTGGGCCCTGGTGCCAATGAGGACTCCAGAAAGTACGCTGGAGTGAATTTCCCCCCACAAAATTGACTAAGTGACATTGCATTGTTACTACAAAACTTAGGGAAACATTAAAAATTCACCCCTATTTCTACTGTACACTTTAGGATGTCTTAAATATATCACCAAGCCTCTAAATCTCCACAAACTTCTACGTAACATTGGCAAGTACCTAAACGTTTTCATTCATTCATCCATTCATTCATTGCCAGACGCCATGTATCCCGAACAGGGTGGCCAAGGGTTCAGAGTTAATTGTTTTACAGGGAGGGGCACTAATCCTCCACCAACCGCACTCGACACGTAGGGAGAACGTTATGCCAACAGCATCTGGTGTTCCCAGGCGGTCACCCATCCAAGTACTAACCAGACCCATAAACGTAACCTAACCTTTCGATGTCAACAGTACCAGGGTTCAACATCCTTTCCATAGGCCTTCATTATTAGCACCATATTTTACTGATCATGATCCTCAACATTCAAGATGGAGAGATGGCCAGTTTACGCCTAGATAAAATAAACTGAGCATAGCTGATGTCTAATGTGTTACGGCACTGCAGTAGGATGAGGCCAGTGAGAGCTTATATCTGAGAGACAGTTGAGGTTTACTCAATTCCAGTGCCATTTATGAGTAAACGAGTCTGGTCATCCTTGCCCTAACCTCTCTGTGGCAGGGAACATAAATATACGGTACGCAATGTGTATCCTGCATGTCCAGCTTTGTAACAAAACATTAAGAAGACTTACCGTAACTGATTTTGTCATCAGGTGTCTGGCTTCAGGCTGGAGCAGAGCAGCAGAGTAGGAGGCAAAGCAGGAAGCAGACGATTCTGGGTGTCAAAAGCATCTTCTCCAAAGGCAGGACCAACAACTGAAAATAAAGTCTGTGCTGTATACATTATCATATTAAAATAACCTTCAACTCTAATCCACTCATTAAGCAATTCTGCGTGATAAAACCCTCCTACTTCAGTGGATCCTTTCTCACCCAGTCTTCAGGTGCAGTTCCTGGTAGAGACCTTTGGGCCCTGGTGCTAATAAGGACTCCAGAAAGTATGCTGGAGTGAATTTCCCCCGCAAAATTGACTAAGTGACGGTGCATTTTTACTACAAAACTTAAGGAAACATTAAAAATTCACCCCTATTTCTACTGTACACTTTAGGATGTCTTAAATATATCACCAAGCCTCTAAATCTCCCTGAACTTCTACGTAACATTGGCATGTACCTGAACGTAACCTAACCTTTCGATGTCAACAGTACCAGGGTTCAACATCCTTTCCATAGGCCTTCATTATTAGCACCATATTTTACGATCATGATCCTCAACATTCAAGATGGAGAGATGGCCAGTTTACGCCTAGATAAAATAAACTGAGCATAGCTGATGTATAATGTGTTACAGCACTGCAGTAGGATGAGGCCAGTGAGAGCTTATATCTGAGAGACAGTTAAGGTTTACTTATTCCAGTGCCATTTATGAGTAAACGAGTCTGGTCATCCTTGCCCTAACCTCTCTGTGGCAGGGAACATAAATATACGGTACACAATGTGTATCCTGCATGTCCAGCTTATTTCAAGTGTTGGTGGCAAGGCTGGACTGCAGTGCCATCAAATAAACTCCTATTTTTATGCCTGCCACCCTCACAACAACAATTAAAGACTGAGGATCACTTAAGAAGTTAACGTACTGCTTCTTCCAAACAACAGAGTAGTATCAAGGTCACATGTAAAGCCTGTATCATCAAACCAAAGCCACAACCACCACTCACTGACAAAGGTCACCTCAAAACCAAAGAAAAATAACTGATAGCACAAATAAACTAAAAATAATATCATTGCATACAAAACTGTAGCTCCTTTTTTGTAAATCTGAGCCAAGCTTAGGTGGAAGAACTACAAGAAGACAAACTAACACGATTATTAAAGAGGAGATAACATTTCTGTACTGCCCTTGTAAATCTGAGTCACGTAAAAGCCAAAGGACCATGGAAAGTGACTAATAAAGGTGAAAAAGTACTGCACTGTTCATTAATATCTGGGCCAAGTTAAGGTGAAATGACTATAGAAACAGGGTTACTGGATACAAGGCATGAAGTACCCGATTGTTCATGACATGAATGATATACAGTACATACACAATACAGTATCTTCCTGCTGATATTGCTAATGATGTCATGATGTTTTAAGCCTAGGTTAGGTTAATTTGTGTGTGTGTGTGTATATATATTATTTTTTTTATGCTACGAAGAAGGAACAAAAGACCAGGAGCCTGCAAACTGTTCCTTCTACATAACAAAAAAGCCAAATTAAAGATCTGATCATTTCAAGATGCTTGGACACACTGCATTTGAAAGACTAGAGATCGTAGCTAGCAGGAAATATAGAGGGAGGCAGTTCCAGAGTTGACCTGTTGTATGTGGGACTGGGAGTAACAGTAACTCTTGCTTTGTGCACAATTAAAAAAAACCCTATCTACACTATAAATTATAACTAGGAATTCCCATCTCTCTCTACAACTAAAGATAAATGAACAACAGAATATGATGCTAGTCATTCCATACCTTACTAGGTAAGACTGTACTGGAGGATTATGTACAGCCTTCACTAACCTCATACCAGGGGACTGATGCTGGAGTAGGGAACCTTCAAATGGTGCCACTTGCTTCAACAGGGGGAGAGAATATTCCCCCGCAAAATTGACTAAGTGACGGTGCATTTTTACTACAAAACTTAGGGAAACATTAAAAATTCACCCCTATTTCTACTGTACACTTTAGGATGTCTTAAATATATCACCAAGCCTCTAAATCTCCCCGAACTTCTACGTAACATTGGCAAGTACCTAAACGTAACCTAACCTTTCGATGTCAACAGTACCAGGGTTCAACATCCTTTCCATAGGCCTTCATTATTAGCACCATATTTTACTGATCATGATCCTCAACATTCAAGATGGAGAGATGGCCAGTTTATGCCTAGATAAAATTAAATGAGCATAGCTGATGTCTAATGTGTTACAGCACTGCAGTAGGATGAGGCCCGTGAGAGCTTATATCTAAGAGACAGTTGAGGATTACTTATTCCAGTGCCATTTAAGAGCAAATGAGTTTGGTCATCCTTGCCCTAACCTCTCTGTGGCAGGGAACATAAATATACAGTACACAATGTGTATCCTGCATGTCCAGCTTTGTAACAAAACATTAAGAAGACTTACCATAACTGATTTTGTCATCAGGTGCCTGGCTTCACGATGGAGCAGAGCAGCCAGCACAGTACGAGGCAAAGCAGGAAGCAGACGATTCTGGGTGTTTAAAGCATCTTCTCCAAAGGCAGGACCAACAACTGAAAATAAAGTCTGTGCTGTATACATTATCATATTAAATAACCTTCAACTCTAATCCACTCATTAAGCAATTCTGCCAGTGATAAAACCCTCCTACTTCAGGTGCAGTTCCTGGTAGAGAGACCTTTGGGCCCTGGTGCTAATAAGGACTCCAGAAAGTACGCTGGAGTGAATTTCCCCCCGCAAAATTGACTAAGTGACGTTGCATTTTTACTACAAAACTTAGGGAAACATTAAAAATTCACCCCTATTTCTACTGTACACTTTAGGATGTCTTACATATATCACCAAGCCTCTAAATCTCCACAAACTTCTACGTAACATTGGCAAGTACCTAAACGTAACCTAACCTTTCGATGTCAACAGTACCAGGGTTCAACATCCTTTCCATAGGCCTTCATTATTAGCACCATATTTTACGATCATGATCCTCAACATTGAAGATGGAGAGATGGCCAGTTTAAGCCTAGATTAAATAAACTGAGCATAGCTGATGTCTATTGGGTTACGGCACTGCAGTAGGATGAGGCCATTGAGAGCTTATATCTGAGAGACAGTTGAGGTTTACTTATTCCAGTGCCATTTCAGAGTAAATGAGTCTGGTCATCCTTGCCCTAACCTCTCTGTGGCAGGGAACATAAATATACAGTACACAATGTGTATCCTGCATGTCCAGCTTTGTAACAAAACATTAAGAAGACTTACCATAACTGATTTTGTCATCAGGCGCCTGGCTTCACGATGAAGCAGAGCAGCCAGCCCAGTAGGAGGCAAAGCAGGAAGCAGACGATTCTGGGTGTCAAAAGCATCTTCTCCAAAGGCAGGACCAACAACTGAAAATAAAGTCTGTGCTGTATACATTATCATATTAAAATAACCTTCAACTCTAATCCACTCATTAAGCAATTCTGTCAGTGATAAAACCCTCCTACTTCAGTGGATCTCACCCAGTCTTCAGGTGCAGTTCCTGGTAAAGAGACCTTTGGGCCCTGGTGCTAATAAGGACTCCAGAAAGTACTCTGGAGTGAATTTCCCCCAGCAAAATTGACTAAGTGACGGTGCATTTTTACTACAAAACTTAGGGAAACATTAAAAATTCACCCCTATTTCTACTGTACACTTTAGGATGTCTTAAATATATCACCAAGCCTCTAAATCTCCCCGAACTTCTACGTAACATTGGCAAGTACCTAAACGTAACCTAACCTTTCAATGTCAACAGTACCAGGGTTCAACATCCTTTCCATAGGCCTTCATTATTAGCACCATATTTTACTGATCATGATCCTCAACATTCAAGATGGAGAGATGGCCAGTTTATGCCTAGATAAAATTAAATGAGCATAGATGATGTCTAATGTGTTACGGCACTTCAGTAGGATGAGGCCAGTGAGAGCTTATATCTGAGAGACAGTTAAGGTTTACTTATTCCAGTGCCATTTAAGAGTAAATGAGTCTGGTCATCCTTGCCCTAACCTTTTTGTGGCAGGGAACATAAATATATGGTACACAATGTGTATCCTGCATGTCCAGCTTATTTCAAGTGTTGGTGGCAAGGCTGGACTGCAGTGCCATCAAATAAACTCCTATCTTTATGCTTGCCACCCTCACAACAACAATTAAAGACTGAGGATCACTTAAGAAGTTAACCTACTGCTTCTTCCACACAACAGAGTAGTATCAAGGTCACATGTAAAGCCTGTATCAACAAACCAAAGCCACAACCACCACTTCACTGACAAAGGTCACCTCAGAATCAAACAAAAATCACTGATAGCACAAATAAACTAAAAATAATATCATTGCATACAAAACTGTAGCTACTTTGTGTAAATCTGAGCCAAGCTTAGGTGGAAGAACTACAAGAAGACAAACTAACACGATTATTAAAGAGGAGATAACATTTCTGTACTGCCCTTGTAAATCTGAGTCACGTAAAAGCCAAAGGACCATGGAAAGTGACTAATAAAGGTGAAAAAGTACTGCACTGTTCATTAATATCTGGGCCAAGTTAAGGTGAAATGACTATAGAAACAGGGTTACTGGATACAAGGCATGAAGTACCCGATTGTTCATGACATGAATGATATACAGTACATACACAATACAGTATCTTCCTGCTGATATTGCTAATGATGTCATGATGTTTTAAGCCTAGGTTAGGTTAATTTGTGTGTGTGTGTGTGTATATATTTTTTTTTTATGCTAGGAAGAAGGAACAAAAGACCAGGAGCCTGCAAACTGTTCCTTCTACATAACAAAAAAGCCAAATTAAAGATCGATCATTTCAAGATGCTTGGACACACTGTATTTGAAAGACTAGAGATCGTAGCTAGCAGGAAATATTGAGAAAGAGAGTTCCAGAGTTGACCTGTTGTATGTGGGACTGGGAGTAACAGTTAACTCTTCCTTTGTGCACAATTTAAAAAAATCCTATCTACACTATAAATTATAACTAGGAATTCCCATCTCTCCCTACAACTAAAGATAAATGAACAACAGAATATGATGCTAGTCATTCCATACCTTACTAGGTAAGACTGTACTGGAGGATTATGTACAGCCTTCACTAACCTCATACCAGGGGACTGATGCTGGAGTAGGGAACCTTCAAATGGTGCCACTTGCTTCTACAGGGGAAGAGACCATGTTTGTTTACATGTCGCCACGGCCGGCTTAGTGACGTCATTGCATACCATCTATAACCAGTCTCTGGCACATTATGATAATTCTATGCATATTACGTGGCTATCTTTTGCCCTTGATACATAATGTGTGCATTTGTCACCTGGCCGCGGCTTACCTGGGCCCACACTTCACACGGAGGAATTTCCTCACATTATCCGTAAAAACACTTTCTTTATACATCACAAAAACTGCACAAGATACCTACGCAATCGAGGATGAATCATCACTATGTTTCTGACACACATTATTGGCGATATACGGTAAATTACACTGCACCAACCGCCATGCGTCTAACCTCCGCCGTCAACCAAACTAGGTTCCAATATGTTGCAACAGTTCATAATATATTACATACAAGCATTTCTTGTACCTGTAAGTTAAAATACACTTTTCCTAAATTACCTAAATATATTTTCTAATGCAATGAGCTTTTCTACGGCAGTAAATACGTTCATTAACTGCCGAAATCTCCAAGTGTCTGTATGTGTCGAAGGATTTGCAGTACACAGATGATTTATGGTTTAGGCGGGAAACCTTCGAATTTTGGGAAAACTTGAAGGGTCGTTTCTTTGCCTAATAATATCGCCTAAATGTAAAAAGATTAAGTTAGAAATAAGGCTGTCTATTTAAAGGGTTAATGAAGATGATGAAATCCTGCAGTATGAGATATGTTACCTAAATAAATATGGTGAAAGTTGTGTAGATCAGAGATATTCATTCTTAGATCTCTAGTGGAAAAGTTTCTATAGAAGGGAAAGAAGTTGTACCTCAATTAAATAGGTATATATATACAGTATACACCATCTTCTTCATCATCCAATCCTACATTGCCCCATGAGAAGCATTGGAGCCCAGGGTTAGGCAAGTTGGTCCTGACATTTAAGATGAGAAAGACCAGCCTCACTCATCCCTGAGTAGTATTATGTGAGCAATAAACCCCAACCACCTCTTGGATATAAGCCTTCATCAGCTCAATCTGATTGGAGAGCCATAATTACCCACTAAACCACCAGGTGCCAAAATTTGGTTATATGGTTACCACCCAGAGTAGTAAATGGCTTCCTGGTGTACAGGAAACCATTTGGCTTGTCACTCAGTCACCCACAGGCAGAAGGAAGAAGACATTAAATCACCCAGGGGCATGAGGGTGGGTTCATGGAATGTGGGAAGCTTGAGGGGAAGAGCAGGGGAAGTTGTTAAAGCATTCAGTAGATGGGTGGATGTGGCCTGTTTGCAGGAAGTACGGAATTAGTTGCAGAAGAACAGGGAGGTTTTAGAAAGGGAAAAGGTTGTGTAGATCAGATATTTATTCTTAGGTCTTAAGCAGAAAAGTCTCTAGAGAAGGGAAAGAAGTTGTATGCAGCCTTCATGGATTTGGAGAAGCATACGACAGGATAGATAGACAAGGATTGTGGAAAGTATTAAGAAAATATGGAGTAGATGGGAAGTTGTTGAAGGACGTGAAGAGTATGTATGAGGGTGAAAGGATGATAAGGCTGCAGTGTGTGTGGATAGTGAATTGAGTGAATTTTTCTATTTGAAGGTTGGATTGAAACAAGGATGTGTCATGTCTCCAGGGCTGTTCAATCTGTTTATGGATGGGGCTATGAGATGCAAGGTAGAGCAGTGGATGCTGGAGCAGCCCTAGTGAGAAAGGGCAATGTTTGGAAACTACAATACCTGTACTGTTGTGTGCAGGTGATACTGTGTTGTTAAGTGAAGACGAAGGGGAGCTGCAAGGGTTGGTGAATGAGTTTGGGAGAGTGTGTACGAAATGGAATCTAATATTATGTTCTGAATATTCCGTATGTTTTAGTTCAACCATTTTACCATGGTGAAATGCTGAGTTATGGGGGTGAGATTGTTGTGGAGTGGATATGGAAGTTGTGTAGATTGGCTTGGGGAAGAGGGAAGGGTTCCAGCGGACTGGAAATCAGGTATAATTGTTCCTTTATACAAAGGAAAAGGGGAGATAGAAGTATGTGGTAACCATAGGGTTATTTGCCTTCTTAGTGTGACTGAAAAAATATATGGTAGAATACTCATTGCTAGGGTTAGGCATATGACAGAGGAGCTAGTTGGAGAAGAACAAGGGGGATTTAGGAAGGGAAAAGGATGTGTAGATCAGATATTTGTTCCAAGATGTTTAGTGGAGAAGTGTCTAGAGAAGGCAAAGAAAGTGTATGCTGCCTTCATGGACTTGGAGAAAGCTGATGACAGAATAGATAGGCAGGGTATGTGGAAGGTATTAAGAATATATGGAGTGGAGGGGAGATTGTTGAGTGCTGTAAAGAGTATGTACGAAGGAGCTAGGGCTACGGTGCGAGTGGATGGTGAGCTGAGTGAGTTCTTTGATCTCAATGTGGGACTGAAACAGGGTTGTTTGATATCTCCATGGCTGTTTAATATATACATGGATGGTGTTGTAAAGGAGGTGCAAGGTAGGGCAGTGGATGTGGGGGTGGCTCTAACGAATGAAGGTGAGATGTGGAAGACTGCGGTGTTGCTGTTTGCTGATGATACAGTATTGTTGCTTGAAGATGAATGGGAGTTGCAAGGTTTGGTGAATGAATTTGGGACTGTATGTAGGAAGAGGAATCTGAAAGTTAATGTAAACAAGAGTAAAACTATGGTGTTTGAGAGGAATGAAGTCACAGATTGTACAGTGAGGTTGGATGGTGAGGATATGGAGAATGTGAGTGCATTCAAGTACTTGGGTAGTGTGATGAGTAAGGATGGAACGTTGGGGGATGAAGTGTGTGAAAGGGTACAGCAGGGAAGGAATGTTGTTGGTTCACTGAAAGCAGTGATGAGAAACAGGGAGGTGAGTATGGAAGTTAAGAAGTCACTGCATGATAGTATTGTGATCCCGACCCTCACGTATGGAAGCGAGGCGTGGACCTTGCAAGAAGGGAACAAGTCAAGAGTGAGAGCAGTGGAAATGAGTTACTTGAGAGGAGCATGTGGAGTGACATGGAGGGACAGGTTGACGAATGAAGAAGTGAAGGAATGTTGTGGGGTGGATGTGGATGTGGTTGAGAAGATTAGGAAATACAATGAGGTGGTCTGCACATGTGGAGAGAATGGAGAATGAAAGACTGACTAAGAGGGTGTATGTTGGTGAGGTGGAGGGAGGGAGAAGGAGGGGGTAGACTGAGGATGAGGTGGAGGGATGGAGTTGAGAGGTATATGAGGGAGGGGGGAGTGAGTTGGGAGGAGGGTAGTCAAATGGTGGGTGACAGCAACTTGGAGGTGTTTTCTCTGCGGCCACAACTTGTGGGATTAGGGCGTCAGGCTATAGATAGACAGATAGATTTTACCATTTACAGCAGTCAGTAGAATGTGGGCTAAGACCATATCTTTGAAAAGTAATCATTATACCCATAGTTTGCACCTAAAATAGCTGAGAAATAAGTGCTAGAGTCTAGAACCATTGAGCAAAACAAAAATTTATATATTTTTCATCATTACACGGCTGATTCCGATATGGTTCTGATTATTGGATAATTTTTTCCCTCCGATACAGATATTAATCAGCGTTTGCTTGCCGATTTACAGCACTGTCTATAAACTGAGCTCAGAACTCAAACTTCTTTAGAATATTTGTTATTTTTGTAAGAGCCTTCGCAAATTTTGGCCACCAGTGTGATCGGACTGATACTGGCGTCTTTGTTCATTGGTGAGTTCAGAGTCAATTAGTATGCTGGGTTAAATTTTTTGTTCAACCCCTTAATTTTTTCCACAATTTTATAAATGTCTGTATTTTTAACTACCTTTTTAAGGTTTCATGGTTTTGTGCTCGTGAACAGTGGGCAGAATTTACTGGGCCGAACTCAGTCAAGGACTGATCCACTCGCATCGTTTTATCAGTTGACCATATGTTAACACCAGATTTGCATGTGATCTTTGTTGCTTTTTATGGTGCTATGGTAAAAAAAAAAAAAAAAAAAAAAAAAAAAAAAAAAAAAAACAGCAGAAGAAAAAGAATGGGTACAAACACTAGTAAACATAGACAGCTTCTAACAGTCTCATTAATACTTTAATGGCTACATTCAGTGGAATACTTACAGTAAATAAACACAGTAGGCACTCATTGCAAGTATGGTGTAGCCCAGGGTACTCATTTCCACCAGGCATAATAACCAAGTTTTTAAGCACATTTTTGTCCCTCATAAGTGTTACGTATGTCTTTTTCTCTATTTGTTGTGCAGTACTTTTATTACTTTCTTCTGTACTGTATTGCATTAATACAACCAACAATGTCACAGACCTGGAAGGTATACAACAAAAATTATAGTGAGAACCACTGGACCCAAAGTATAATTTTCTCCATAAGAAGTTGAAATGAAATTTGGACGTGGGGGGGTGGGGGGGGCAAAAAATGCCAAACATAGATTCTATTGAATGTGCATTGAGACTTCCTTGCCTGCGAGTATGAGATGTGCAACTCGTGTTTTTTGTATCCTTATCCTGTTATACAGAGGGTGAAAGGGATCCAGAAATTGGAACAGAGAGCACAAATGTAAATAATTTTCACCCAAAGTACCCAGTAAAATGGACGTTCATCCATTCACTCTTTCGAGTCATTGAAATTCAGAGCTCCCGGTCATTTGCCGAAAAAATCTAGAAAAATCATTCTTTATAATGCATGTGAGACAGAAGCCAATCCTTTAACCCCTCCATGGTCATGGGTCCGGAATTTAACATGCACCCCAGGCCGACGTGGGGGCCATTTTCTGAAGTTTCGAAAAAAATTTTTTTTTTCCTCGCCATATTGAAGAGAAAGTTCAGATGCACCTAATAATGCAAATCCCAGCTTCCAAGACCCATTCTCTGGCTTACCGTGGAGAGCAAAAGTTGCAGAAATATCGGCAACCGATATCAACTGCTCAGAGGTGCTGCCGCAGTGCAACTTGGCAGGTGTTGTTATTTTTTTTTTTTTTTTTCCAAAAAAACAATGCGAATGATGCTGAAATGTTGCGCACATATGAGATATGATGATATCGAATGATTTCAGTACATTATATATTAGGAATCTATCTATCTATCTATATACCTAGGCTGCTTCCCCCATGGAAAGGGAGGTAGCCGAGACAGGACGACACACTCCCCATTTACTCATCCATTCAAACACAGTCATTCGCATCTTAGCCCCAAAGGGGCCGCACTATGGAGTGGTACTACTACTCTGCGGCCAGGTTGTGTTAGGAAGAATACTGCCACCGTATTCCCTGCGTGTCATAAAAGGCGACTAAAAGGGGCGGGGTGAGGGGACTAGGGACCCCCTCCTCTGTTTTTTAGTTCCTAAAAAGAGACATATTAGGAATGGCTGGAAAAAAAATTAGTATGAATATTTTTTCACCTTTTTTATATAGAATATGTTTATGATAGTTTCAAGTTATTTTTTATGATATCGTTGTGCCCATACTTGGAAAAGGGAGTCTGTCTATTTATAGCCCGACGCCCTAATCCCGCAAAGGGTGGCCGCAGACAAAACACCTCCAAGTCGCTCTGTCACCCACCATTTGACTACCCTCCCCCCAACCCCCCCCTCCCTCATATACCTGACTCCATCCCTCACCTCATCCTTGGTCTACCCCTCCCTCTCCCTCCCTCCACCTCACCTACATACACCCTCTTAGTCAGTCTTTCATTCTTCATTCTCTCCACATGTCCAAACCACCTCAGTGTATTTCTCCTAATCTCAACCACATCCACATCCACCCCACACTATTCCTTCACTTCTTCATTCATCAACCTGTCCCTCCATGTCACTCCACATGCTCCTCTCAAGTAACTCATTTCCACTGCTCTCACTCTTGACTTGTTCCCCTCTTGCAAGGTCCACGCCTCGCTTCCATACGTGAGGGTCGGGATCACAATACTATCATGCAGTGACTTCTTAACATCCATACTCACCTCCCTATTTCGCATCTCTGCTTTCAGTGAACCAACAACATTCCTTCCCTGCTGTACCCTTTCATGCACTTCATCCCCCAACGTTCCATCCTTACTCATCACACTACCCAAGTACTTGAATGCACTCACATTCTCCATATCCTCACCATCCAACCTCACTGTACATTCTACGACTTCATTCCTCTCAAACACCATAACTTTACTTTTGTTTACATTATCTTTCAGCTTCCTCCTCCTACACACTGTCTCAAATTCATTCACCAAACCTTGCAACTCCCATTCATCTTCACTCAACAATACTGTATCATCAGCAAACAGCAACACCGGAATCTTCCAAATCTCACCCTCATTCATTAGAGCCACCCCCACATCCACTGCCCTACCCTGCACCTTCCTTACAACCCAATCCATACATATATTAAACAGCCATGGAGACATCAAACAACCCTGTTTCATATCCATTGAGATCAAAGAATTCACTCAGCTCACCATCCACTCGCACCGTAGCCCTAGCTCCTTCGTACATACTCTTCACAGCATTCAACAATTTCCCCTACACTCCATATATTCTTAATACCTTCCACATACCTTGCCTATCAATTCTGTCATAAGCTTTCTCCGAGTCCATGAAGGCAGCATACACTTTCTTTGCCTTCTCTAGACACTTCTCCACTAAACATCTTGGAACAAATATCTGATCTACACACCCTTTTCCCTTCCTAAATCCCCCTTGTTCTTCTGCAACTACCTCCTCTGTCATATGCCTAACCCTATCAATGAGTATTCTACCATATATTTTACCAGTCACATTAAGAAGGCAAATACCCGTATGGTTACCACATACTTCTCTTTCCCCTTTTCCTTTATATAAAGGAACAATTATACCTGATTTCCAATCCTCTGAAACCCTTCCCTCTTCCCAAGCCAATCTACACAACTTCCATATCCACTCCACAACAATCTCACCCCCCATACCTTGGCATTTCACCACACACTTCATCAATTCCTGGGGCCTTTCCCAGCTTGATCCTCTTCATTGCTTCCACTACTTCTGTCCTACTGATCTCTTCCTCCCTCCTCTCATCTCTTCTTCTCCCAGCCATTCCCCAACCACTTATACTCGCACTGTTGTCACTCTCTACATTCAACAAATCCTCAAAGTGCTCCTTCCTTCTCCTCAATTTCTCTCTCTTTTCCACCAACAATCTATTATTCCTATCTTTCACTCCCCTACTATTTCCCCTCTCACACTGCCTTACTTTCTTTACCTCCTTCCAAAACAATTTCTTACTCCCCCTCCATTTCACACTCAGATTCTTCCAAAACTCTTCATCCACTTTCTTCTTACTCTCCTTCACCAGTCTCTTAACCTCCCTTCTCCTACTCACATAAACCTCTCTCTTCTCTCTCTCATCTTCTCCCCTGCCTTTACTTGCTACCCATTCACTATATGCCTTCTTCTTTTGTTCCACAGCTCGTTTCACCTCATCATTCCACCTTGCTGTCCCTTGCACACCCTTGCATCTCCTCCTCACTCCACAAACCACCTCACATGCTGTGGCTATCTCTTCCGTAAATATCTTACATACTTCTTCCTCCCTTCCATCTGCTCTAGCTCATACCTTCCCAATCTTTCTTCCACTATGCTCTAATACTCTGTCATTTGCTCACTATCTTGCAACTTCTCCACTCTTCTCACAGAAGCTGTTTCCTCCAGTCTTCCCCTTCGTCTCCTCAACCATTTTATTTGCAGTCTTACCTTGGCCATCACTAAGTGATGGTCCGAGACTCCATTCCCCCACCCTCTCCACACTCTTGCATCCAACACTTGTCTTCTCATTTGCTCATCCACACACACATAGTCTATCATTGCCTTTCATTCAACAAGTTCACCATCCATCCTCCTCATTACTCTCCATGTATACTGGTGGATCATCTTATGTTGAAAGTAGGTGTTGGCTATTGCCAACCCCTTACCAGCACAGATGTCCACCAAAGCACTACCATTCCTATCTATGTCAGCTGGCACACCCCACTGACCAACCACTCCATCCACTCGTACATTCCCAACTTTGCCATTCATGTCTCCATTCAAAAGCACTCTCTCACTCCTCTCAAATTTGACCATACATGCTTTTACTCTCGCTCAAAACTCATCTTTCACTCTTGCCACTCGGTCCTCTGTCGGAGCATACACATATACAATCGCCCACGTTTGTTTACCTACTTTCATCCTCACCCATACAATCCTTGCACCCACTGTTCCATACTCTCTTATATTCTCCTTCCACTTCTTGCTTATCATCAGACATACTCCCTCTCTTGCTCTCTCATTCTCATTAACTCCCGCACATATACCTAAACCATATTCCCATTCTCTCACCCTTTCACCTTCCCATTTAGTTTCAGTCAATCCACATATATCCACTCTTGCATTCTCAAGCACCTGAACAATCACTCTCTCTTTCACTTCATCATTTTTCCTCTCACATTCCATGTTCCCACCCTCAGAATGTCCTTTGTCCATTCCTTAGTCGTCAGCGTATGGTCCGTCCTGGTCCGAGGCGCTTTATTTGCTTTTTTAGTTAGTTCTTTTTTCGGGGTGGGACACTAACCCGCCACCAACCCTTTTAGTCGCCTCGTACGACAGGCAGGGATACTGGGGGGGTATTCTTGAAACCCCCTTATCCCCGGGGGCTAAAAGAGAGTGAAAAGGTTAAATTTTCAGTCCTAAATAAGAAACTTGCCTGTCCTCCGACGCTAGGCTCTCTCATGGGAGATGAAGTTGGAGGGTCAGATTCTATTAGCAATATGGAAGTTGAGTTGCAACTTCCAGCCCCCACACCACGTGCATGGCTAAAAATAGAATCGTAATGCAATGTCAAAAGTACGAATAAGTCTAATTACACTATTATGAATACAGAGACAAAGCAGAAATAAATACGTTTATGGGTGGGGGAAAACGTATTTTTTCTGTAACAACACGTTCACCTTTCTCTATCATTTTACCTTGTTATTTTTGCAATGTGTGTTGCTGTCTCATAAACAGGGTGGTTGTGTGTGTTTTGCAAGGGAGGAAAAAGATTATATTTTCTGTATGGGTCGATATAATGGGTGTAACTATGTGTTTTTTGGCGTGGTCATTGAGCGAAAAAATTGTACATCCACTCGTCACAGCAGCAGGTGGTGAACTGACAGGTGATACGTGAGAGGGTGAAGTCAAGGTCAGTCTCATGTCCTAGATGTACATTCACTTCCCGAAAGTTTTCACAGTTTTCAACAAGTCGTACTGCATCGAATGATCCAAATCATTACAACAAACTTGAGCAAATAGGTAAAGATACCAAGACAAAGATGTATTTTTCACTTATTATCATGTCCTTTTAATTTGTGCCCGTATTAATTCATAATTGTAAACAGGTGGTTGTTTGTGTTTTTCAAGAGAGGACAAAGATGATATTTTCTGCCTGGGTCGAGATAATGGGTGTAGTTGTGCTTGATTAAGCATGGCCAGGAGAGAAAAAGCCGAAATTCCACTCATCACAGCAGCAGGCTCAGACCTGCTTGATGGGATGTATGGGAGTGTAATGTAGGTCAGTCTGAAGACGTTCAGAATGTTCGTTCACTTCCCCAAAATTTTTGCAGTTTTTTAATGGGCCGCGCTCAAACGAAGCCTTCGGCCATTTATCAGCCAAACATCATTTGACGCCGTCGGCCACAGAGGAGTTAACTACCAAGGTAAAAGAAGGAGGGATGCAGCCTTTGTTTTATACATCTTCATGCCTATTTCCTTCATCCATTGTACTTTTTTTTTTTTTTTACCCCTGTAAAACACACAACTCAGAGTCAAATGGCCACCCCGTACAGGATTATGGCGTCTGGCAATGGATAGATAGATAGATAGATGCATTTATTCAGTCAGTCAACATCTAATTCCATACCTGACTTATTCACACACTCACATTACACAGTACAGTACATTCATTCTTTTTGTGTGACCATACCATCAAAACACATTGACACAGCAGACTCCTTACTCCACATCTTTTGCAAATCTCATCATTTCTTACCTTCTGCCATGCAGTCCACATACTTTGTAAACTCAGTCTTTTCTATAAGCTTCCCCTTTATTTCAGATATTCAGCGGTTCATTCATCTTCAGTGTCTATGAACCTTTTTTGACTTATATTAACATGCAGGTTGTGGCAGTGGGTGATACTGTATGAAATATTTTTTACATGGTAAACTGTCATTCATATCTGTCTGTCATAGTTATGCAGCAACCCTCTCATTTGGTTTTAGTGATAGATCAAGGTTGGCCCTTCTTGCTGTGTGCTGAGGTAGTGCATTATCCCCATTGCCCTCATACAATTTTTAGGTGCCTTGTCGTCTGGTGAGGTAAAGCACTTCAAGAGGATGTGGCCCATGAGGGCCTTATTTGTAGAAGGAGTTGGGTTTATTCTTCACACAATGCCAATAAGGGGAGGGCAGCAGACCATCCTTACCTTAAATGTCTAGACTGAGTAGCCTAGCCCTGGGCCTTTACACTCTATGGAGGGGCAATACTGGGTTGGATGATGACTGAAATACTTTTATTTAGTTTAATGAAGATTTGCTCTTGTCAGATCTGGTTAGGCTTATGTGGTGGGATTAATTTAGGTGTTGGTAAGCCATATCTAGAGTTGAGAAAAAATTTAATGGAACAGAATTCATTTGTTCTTACAGCAGACTTTTAGATTGGATTAGGTCAGGTTAAGTCATTAGGTTAACATGTGTCTTGGATAGATAACATATTACTGTACAGTATGGCAATATTCATTATAAGTTTGCCTAATATGCACCTCTTCTGGTTGTTACTTTCCTTTGCTGGCTAATGTTGCAAAGCTGAGAGAGACCTGATTTGTTCCTCTGCCCAAACTTAAGATGATTCTCTCTGGTGTAATGCATCAGGAAGGAAAGTGATGGACATGTCCTAAATATGAAGAACACACAAGGGTATAACAGGCAAACGTTTGTTCTTGACTGCACCGTATCACTTACCTTTTGTCTTTGTTTTTACAGCGTTACTTTGTGCTGGACCAAAGCCTCCTATCCTATGCCAAGAGTGTTGGGGACTTTGCAAGGGGAAAAGTTTTGGGCCGCATGGATATTGGTATGTCTGTCATCTCTACCAAGGCCAGGCGGCGGCGCATCGATATTGATGCTGACACCTTAATATTTCACCTCAAAGTATGTACAGTGATGTATAGATAGTTTAATTCAGTCATTGTTGTTTGAGTGTAATGGGTAGTGAGGTGGAGAGAGAAGGGAAATATGGAAAAATGGGTCAACAGAAAAACTCATCTTTATATACTGTGTGTCTGCATGCTGTCAGGGTAACTGGAAATGCAAGACATTTACAGTATTGTACACCCACCAGAAAAGTTACTGGCACTCATTTAGTGTGATAACATTTGACACGCCAGACAAGAGATCTGAAAATAAACTTTGAAGTAAATGTGCCTGGTTGGTATCCCTGATCTGCTGAACCTTAGTTCCACGTTTACAGTGGCATCTGAGGTTCCATAGCACCGCTTACTAAGCAGTTTGTTTTGCCTCTTTATTACCACTCCCATTTATGTTAATTAGAGTGTTTGAGTATCAGCATAGCTTTCATGAAAATTATGAATGAGGATGTTGATATGTAATGTGCGGAAAAAGAACTACAGTATTTAAAAGGTTTTAAGAAAGAACCTGAAGCGACTTTGAATATGAGCACTGCTCATTTGATACCGTGAACCGGGGTGAATTCGGACACGGGGTGGCTTCGGACGAAATTTGCATAAAAAGATTAAATGCTACGCAGCTGCTAAACGAAGAAAGATATCGCATATCTTTAAACTGGATAATGTTCCATAGGTTTTGTAAAATGTTATGTATAATTATCTTTTTAAAATATTATTTTCCACTGGTGAATATATTGTAATAAAGACAATGCTATTTTTTGGTGAAAAAATGAAAACGGGAAAACTTGGTCTGGTGTGAACGAATCATAACAAACCGCACGCTTATACACATTTAGAGGTTTACTTTAACGTCTAACTTGAAGATTGGAACAGAGAAAGGGTTAAAATCTGCAATTTAAATGTATGTAAACATGACATGAGTGAATGTGTACGCATTTTTGGGATTTAAAGGGGTGACTTCGGACAATGGATATTTAAAGGGCTGAGGTCAGACAGCATATCTAATTTGCTTTTTTTATATGTAATAAAACATATTTTGTACAATGTACATAGTCTGCATGCTTATCTTTGTTTTTGCATTTATATAACAGATGATGTGTGAGATGAACTAAGCCACAATGCCTCGAAATTACAAGAGAGTGAGTGTATCTACCAGTGATGGTAGAAGACACTATACGGTGGAACGCCGTGGCAGCCTTTTAGAGTGTGCTAGTGCAGACGTACGTGATGGAAAGTTAAGTGTCAGACAGGCTGCTAAGAAATATGATGTTTCTAAAAGTACTTTACATGACTATATGACAAAGAAACATGTAAAAAAACCAGGTGGACAAACTGTCTTTACTCCAGAAGAAGAACTACATATTGTGAACCGAGTCATTACACTGGGAGAATGGGGTCTGCCTATTGACACTTTTGAACTGCGAATGTTAATAAAGTGCTACTTAGACGAACGTGGGATTACTGTGAAACGCTTCAAGAACAATCTTCCTGGAACTGATTGGAGTTCGTGTTTTCTGTTGCGCCACAAAAACAAACTGGCTCAGAGGGTATCTCAGAATATTAAAGTTGCACGTGCTAAAGTCGGTCCAATTGAAATCAATCAATATTTTGATAATCTTGAAAAAACACTGAAAGATGTGCCTCCTAGTAACATCATTAACTATGATGAAACCAATCTCTCTGATGACCCAGGAAACAAGAAAATCTTAGTTCGCCGAGGTACCAGATATCCAGAGAGGGTAATGAACCACACAAAATCCAACATCTCCATCATGTTCTCTTGTTCCGGATCTGGAAAGATGCTTCCACCATATGTGGTGTACAAGGCAGTAAACTTGTACAACACTTGGACAGAAGGTGGCCCTTCAAATGTGCGATACAACAGGACAGAGAGCGGGTGGTTCGACAGTAATACGTTTGAGGACTGGTTCTTTAAAGTTGGATTACCTCATGCAAAACGTCAGGACGGCAAAGTAGTGTTCATAGGGGATAATTTAGCTAGCCACCTTTCTCTGTCTGTTGTGGAAGCTTGTGAGGAGCACAACATTGATTTTGTTTTATTGCCCCCAATTCTACACATCTCACCCAACCCTTAGATGTTGCTGTCTTCCGTGCAGTGAAAACTCATTGGCGTAAAATTCTAAGTGAATTCAAAACATCAAGTATTGGAAGAAGAAGTGTATCCCTTCCAAAATCAGAGTTCCCAAAGCTTCTAGGACAACTGCTCAATAGAATAAGTGATAATATTATGAAGAATATCATGAATGGCTTTCGCAAGTGTGGGATAACGCCACTTAACCGACAGGAGGTACTAGCTCGTCTACCACAACACACTGATTCCAGTACTGATACCGGTACCACTGTTACTTCAGAGATTAACACTGATACCGGTACCAGTACCAATGCCTCATCTCAAGCATCTACCTCGGGTTATGCAACAACCCCACATGTACCTGCAAGAAATTCAAGTGCCAGTAGTACCACCGGTAGTGATTTTGCATCACATTTTGATGAGTCATTGGTCAGTGTTCTATCGGAAATGCGATATGGAAAGAAGCAATCATGCCAGAGGAAGAGGAAACTAAAAGTGCCTGCAGGCAAGAGTGTAACAGCTAAACGACTAAGGAAAATGAGAGAAGAGGGAACTGTAAGCACAGATTCTGAGTCATCCAATACTGGTACCGGTACTGCTGCAATACTTAGTGAAGTAGAGCTCCCTATCATAGATATGGATGGTGAGGACCTGCAAATACAGCCAGTGAATCAAGCAGAAGAAGATTCTCCTGAAGCAGCAGGGGCAAGTAATGATGGGACACTTGAGACACAAGAATTAGAGGCAAGTACCAGCACTGATGGGACAGCTATGACGCAAGCAACAGTAACAAGTACTGGTACCAGAACTACAACTGAGACAGCAGAGACAGATGTAGGGCCAACACGTAATCCTAAGCTACATGACTGGGTGATTGTACAACTTTCAGATGAGACAGGAAAGAGGAGGAAGTATTTTGTTGCTATTGTCATTGATGTACAAACATTGAAAGTTAGGTTCTTAAAACATGTAAGAGGTACAAAGAATGTGTTTGTAACTTCTAATGTTCCAGGTGATGAAATGTGTGCCATAGACGAGTCAGACATAGTAATGTACTTACAGGAGCCAATCCTGGACAAACGAGAACGTATGATTTTTGATCTAGATGTTACCTCATGGCCACAGTAAGTCATTGTGTGATCTCTTAGAATTCCAGTTGTTCACTTTGTTGTAATATTTCTAGTTATTGTGCCTTATTCTTGTCATATTTCTAGTCTGTTCTTGAAAAAGGAGAAGATATGATTTTCAATCTTTATGTTAATTCATGGCCACAGTAAGTCACTGTGATCTCATAGAATGGCATTCGTTCTGTACCGGTATTTATGTCACATTTCTAGTATGAGAAGAGATATTATTTAGTTTAATTGGTTTTGTGCAATGTGAGAACACATATTATTTAAGTTACCATATGGTACCGGTATGATATCCTTATAGTTTGTCCCCACTCCCTCCTCTTGTTCCTCATCTACTCCCCCCTTCCATTCCTAACTCCTCCTGTTTCTCCTTCCCAAGCTCCTTCTCTCATTCCTTCCCAAGCTCCTTCACTCTTTAGCTCTTTCCTTCCCTATCTTCTGTTCCTCCATTCCAAGTTCCCTTTAATTAGGCATTTAAATAGCCGGCACGCTTTAAACCGTCCGGTCAGTCAGTCACAATCGTGCCTTTAAACCTGCGCATAGCGTGGGAATGTACCGTATTTATGTCACATTTCTAGTCTGAGAAGAGATATTATTTAGTTTAATTGGTTTTGTGCAATGTGAGAACACACATTATTTAAGTTACCATATGGTACGGTACCGGTATGATATCCTTATAGTTCGTCTCCACTCCCTCCTCTTATTCCTCATCTACTCCCCCCTTCCATTCCTAACTCCTCCTGTTTCTCCTTCCCAAGCTCCTTCACTCTTTAGCTCTTTCCTTCCCTATCTTATGTTCCTCCATTCCAAGTTCCCTTTAATTAGGCATTTAAATAGCCGGCACGCTTTAAACCGTCCGGTCAGTCAGTCACAATCGTGCCTTTAACCTGCGCATAGCGTGGGAATGTACTCCCTATAATGTATATGTATAATCAACTAAACTGGGGTTGTAAGTCAATGGAAAATTTATTTTTTCATCTATTTTTGCTATATATCACTACTATTTACTTGTAATTTTTCTGTATTTTTTGTATTTTTTTCAGCAATTTTTTTAAAAGTCGCGCAGTGTCCGAAGACTCCCCAGAACTGTCCAAACATTCAGCTGAGCTACTAGGGGCCCATTTCAGTGCATTTCTAATGAGTGTCCGGGGTCACCCCAAGGCAGTCCGAAGTCTCCCCAGTCCGGGGTGACCTCGGACACCTATAAAATATTTTACTACGTCTAGATGGAGATTCTGAGATTATCTAGCTGTTAGATGCTTACAGGTTATTGGCTCATGTACGTATGTAATACTTAACATCAGTATTTTGGCCAAAATAAATTGTGTCAGGATGAAAAAACCTTCAAAATCGTACGAAGTCACCCATTCACGGTACTCAGATTGTCCAAACTGAAGCAGTTTCATAGGCAACACATTCCTACATTATATGCAAATCAAAAAACATCTGAGGTAAAAGCCTATCTTAAGATAAACAAATATGCTTGCTGATCACCCCCACTGTGATGTTACCATTTTCATCAAATTGATGATATGCCATTCTCAGTTTCATAATCCACGCACTACTACATTTGTGTGTCACTGATGTGGTAATGTTATAGCAGTACCACAAGACATGCTGTATATACTGTACTCTACATTCAGTGTTCACATGAGGTTTTGTAAATACTTGACAAATAGGCCGATAAAGTTTGCCATCAACCCACTCTTAAAATTCTAATTGTGGTTGTCATCGTATCACAGTGTGTATGAAAATCCAAAAGTGGTAACCTCAGGTAGAATGGGTGCCAAGCAGACAAACAGCAATTTGATTTCTGTATTATTTAGTGGATAATACTTTGCTGTTTTGAGACCTTCCATTGAGCATTATGTTCATTGCTATGAATTATTGGTTATACAGGTGGTCCCCTACTTACGAATGGTCGACGTATAGATTTTCGACTTTAGAAATTCGGAAACTGTACTTCGAAATTTGAATTTTGATACTTTCCCGGTCTAACGATATGCGGTACGATGCAGTGGCAGCGAGCCAAGTCACTCCCACTGCCCGTGCGGTCATTAGTGTAAACAATCAATGCTCCGATGCTCTACAGTGTTCTGTGTTGCCAGCGTGTTTTTGGTTACCCCTCGCTGTATATACATTGTGTTTTGTGCATGTATCATGTCTGAAATGCCCTTCTGTCTCTCCTGCTGCTGGTGAGAAGAAGAGGAAGGCAGTTACTCTAGATGGCGACTTGTCCTGTTATTGTTATGACGGGGAAATGTGAACCAGCCCAGAATGGTTATCATACGTGAATTTAGGTGTTCACAACTGATGATCACGGTATGTAATAAATAATATGAGATATTCAATGCTTTATTATAAAATAGGCTTTGTGTTAATGGTTTTGCCCAGCTGTAGACTAATGTAAGTGTTCTATGCATGTTTAAGGTAGTCTTGGCTAGGCAATGATGTTCTATTGGTTAGGTGTATGAAATGCGTTTTCGAGTTACCAAAAAATCAACTTACAAGTAGTGTCTCGTAACGTAATCCTTTCGTAAACAGGAGACCACCTGTACGTGGCATGAAGCTACAAGAGTTACACTGTATCAGGAGGGAGAGGAGGGGGGGAAGGGTGGGAGGGACGGAGAGTCTGAGGGAGGAAGAATCAGGTTTACCAACCCTTACTGTGTATTCACGGCATCTATGCCAGTGATAGTTGCAAAGGGTATGTTGAAACAAAGGGTGCTGATAATTATTTTGGTGGGTGTACATTATTTCAGTTGTTTTGATTTAACTAATTTTTAAAGTTTACAAACTGTAAGTTTTGATTGAGTGCCTGAAAATAAAAGTAAATGAGTGTTTATGGACTTGTGAGTGAAGTGTATAAAAAGATAACTGCATGTCACTAAATACTTAGATGGATGTCTGTGACTAAGAATTGCATACCAATATGTGCATGGTTAATTGTAGATGCTGATGCAATTGCAGTATATGATCAAGTGGTTTATGGATGCCAAAGCAAATAGATATTTCATTCTGATTAAAATATGTCATATTAATTATTATTTGAATCCAGGAAAGCTTTATGTGCAAACTTCAGTCCCACAGTGTCGCTTCATAGTGAAAAATGTTGTTGTTTACTACATTGTGAGGGTAATGGAAAGTGTAATGAGCTACTTTATTTTTAAGATTTCTTTATTTTGATTGTTGTTAATTAACAGTTCATTAGTTGATGTTCATTTAGAATTTCTGTTTGTCAGTGTAAGTCACGTGAAGTGTACCTGCAATGGGTGGAGCAGCTGAAACAACATCGCCTCCACAAACAACATCAGATACTATACAACAAGGATCCTGCCAAGCTTACCTCACCTACATCACCCTCAGATGATTCTCCAACAGGTATGTTATGGACACTTGTTTCCATGCCTTCTTTAGTGTTTACATCATACTCCGTTGAGTGGGTTTGTGTGTGTGTGTGTTTGTAGGTTTAGACATTTTTGTGAGTGTACAAAAGATTAGTGAAAATTTTAAATTATGATTACTGACATAACTCTGGTTGATCGTGAAATAAGTTCAGAACATTATATTTCAGCTATGAAGGTACATCTGTGCTTACTGTGGGAATTTCAGTGCTTTGTATCCTCAGTAAAACTCTGATGTATTGGGCTGGAATAGATCGCTCATCCATCTTTACAAAGATATATTGGATATAATCCATTATATACTTAGAACCACGTTGTTGAAATTCTGTAACCTGAAAATTTCAGGTACATTGCATGCCACCATATTCTCCCACCTGACTTTTATCTTCTCTCCCTTAATATATGTCATGGAATGTTAAATAGTTTTTTTGCAGTCTAAGTTGTAACACCAACCCCCCTTACTCAAGCTTCATAAACCTGTACATTTTTGGTTTGACAAAACATATTAAAAAGTAATTGTTGTTTCATCAGTTGGAAACTCAGTATCTCTATCTTTTATTAATACAGTATATGGATCCATCATTGCATCTCTGCTTGGGTTGAAGCACTACAGTAAAACTCAAAGTCAGAGTAATTGGGGGAGAAGGGTGTCTGACATAAGAGGTTTTCCATCTTATTGGAAGTTTATAATAGCTTACCAAAATTTAGCAGATTTCATTTTCCACTGTTTTATTCATTTATCAGTAAAAGAAGGGGCAACTAGACAAACGGTGGTAAGGTTTGAGGTTCTTGCTTGGTGCCTTGCTATGGGCTGTGGTTACACACTATGGAAATGTCTTTCTCACCTTACTTGTCTGCTTTAACAGAAGTCCACCTTGAAGTCATTTTTACTATACTTAAGAAGGGAAGAAACTAGTTAGCTGAATAGCCCAATGCAGAAAGTTTCAAATAACATCATTTTTTAAAAGGCAGAGGAAGAAAATTAGGGCAAGATAACCTATTCATTTCCAGGATGATTTGCTTGCTATTGTGCAGAGCTTGCTATTGATCCTGTTATGCTTCTCCCTTAAGTGTATCTGTATTATCATTTCAGTACTTACATTAGCTAATTAAGAGCCCGACCCTATTTTCTCACTATTATAATGGGATGGGTGCAAAAATATGTTTAAGGATAGATGTGGTTCTGTATCAGTGTTGGATTGAAACA